>NC_072476.1:53009056-54209056 GCF_027574615.1 Eptesicus fuscus
ACCCATCACCCTTAGAACAATGTCAGAGCACCTTAAAAGGACATGTAAGATTCTCAGTGATTGGCCCTTGCCTATCTCTCCAGCTTTCATCCATTGCACTCTCTGTTGAATGCTTTTAGTAACAGCCCCACACTCTGCTGCTTCTCACCTCTGCCATTTGGTCATTCTGATGGCCTCTCTGTCTTAAACATACTACCAAGTCAGTCTTACTGATCTGTGACTTAACTTGCTATCATTTGTCTAGGAAGGTCTAAGGACCCAGGTTACTTTGGGTACCCTTCCTTGACATTGCCATAATACCTAGTGAAGCTCTCCATTGCTTCTCTGTGTTTTTGTGTATGTTTATGTGTCTGCATCATTCTTCTTTGACCCATTTCAAACTCTTTGTTCCTAATTTGTCTTGACTTAATTTGTAATCTAAGCATCTAGCATATTGCCAACTCACACTTGGCCCCCATTCATTCATATATTAATGAATGAACAAGGATTAATTCTTACAGTGAAGTAATATTTAAAGATATTACTTCTTATAAATTATACTTGTACAGCTAGCCTAGCAGTCAGAAATATTGATTGCCCTCCTATTATGTATCATTCACTCAACTAAAGTGATTCATATACATCATCTAATTATATTCTTAAAACAACCCTGTGAGTTAAGTATTATCATAATCCCCATTTGCAGTTAAGGCAATTGAGTACTAATAAGATTATGCATATTTACCAAAATAACAAAACTTGATGGTAGAGTCAGCTAATGAATCCATATATGTATGGATCAAGTGTATACATACTTGATCACTGTATTATGCTCATTTTATACATATCAATCTTAGGATAGATAATTTGGCAGTTAAAGTAAATAAATAATATAGAGGCTATTGTAGGGGAAAGCTAGGAAAATTTCAGTAGTATAGAAATATAACTTATATAACTTTATTTATATAATTGGTCAGATATTCACTTGGTTCCACAATTATACTATATGTATATTCATTATATATGTTATTCTGCCAATTAAATTGCAATATATAATGACTAATTAATAGAGGCATCTGTATTTGGGGACAGTTCTGTGTTAATAAAAACATCATCATCAAAAAATAAAATAAAATAGCATCTATTATTGGAAAAAAAACATCATGCATTCAATTTTATGAGTGGACTCATTTAACTTCATTTTCGATGTACAGTCATTGAAGAATATCTTAGCAGATTTAGGGTGCTGGTAATTATGGGCAATGGGAATCTACTTCAAATGATGGTGGAGAAAGTCTTGTCTATTAGCTACAAACATGCCAATTACGTAGTCTCATTTGGAAGTCTAATATCAATGATGTTTTCCTTTGTTAATAAAAATCAGCTGACTTTAATGTCGTACTTACAATTTATTTGATATGCCTTGAACTATTAATACTATCACACACACACATATACACATATGAAGATACACACAAAACACAGACCATTGCTGGGCGGGGGGGTACAGAAAGGCTTAGTAACCACAACTGAAAAAAGCATCCCAACAAGCCCTGGAAAAAAAGCTAAAAGTTACTCTGTTTTTCATGGTTTGATTGTCAGATGTAAAATAAATAGGTCTGTTCTGAGGTCACAAAGAGAAGAAAAAGATTAGCGTGACCTCTGGGAAATAAAGGTTATTTGACATTTTGGGGATTATCTGCTAAAGGTTTGACAGGCAGGGGAAGAGTTCATTTTTCCTGAAGTTAAATATAAAGCCATAAGCTAAGCTCACACCTCCGCTCAGCTAGAGCAGTTGCTGAAATCAGTAGCCTTGATCGATGATACATTTTCAAAATCAAAACAAGCATCAGTGTCTCCAATCTAATCACATCTCCTAAAGCTGCTGCTTCCCATGGGAATTTAATTGCTTCGACATTAGACTCCAGATAACAGGTTCTTCTCAAGGCTACTCATCAGGGCAAGAACAACAATCAGTGTCAAAGCTGTTAGACACAAAACCTGTTTAAAATCTCATGTGTATAATTTGCTTTCTCAATTTCAGCAGTAAAATTTAATGGATCCTCAATAACAAGTTTAAAAACGTCCAACTTTATATTAGCCATGAAAAATATAAAAAATTATGTTCCTCTGCTAAAAACGCAGCTTTATTTCTTCCATGCTCTAAAATGCACTCTGACACACAAAACATTATGGTTTTCTTGTGATCTGTTTTTAGCATCATTTCTGTAGAAAGACCTGGAAGTTAGAAGATTAAGCTTTTTCAAAGTCTTATTGAATTTTCAATTAAACTTTTCATGATTCAATATTTCTGCATATTAACTAAAAAAAATAAATTTTTTTCATGACCAAAATAATGCAACTGATTTCAGATCTCCTGTTCATTAAATATCTTTAATACATACCACTCCCTTTTCAATTAGTCTCCAAAAGATTCTTCTTCCAAGGGAATCACTTTTCCTGTTTCATCATAGAAACTAGAAATTGTGTGTTATTTTATCTGAGTTATCATCTTTACATTATCCATATTGTAGAGAAAATGAATAAAAAACAGAAAACTAATAAGAATTTAACAGTAAGACCAAAGTAAAGTTTGAAACTTTAAAATAACAAAACAAAAGATCCATGGTAAAATATAACATAGAGAAATCTCATGATATCTAAAATAATTTTATGGGTTATCAGTGAATATTAATGTATATTTCTTGATACTCTACAAAGTACCTTATTGGACTTGGCTAAGCTAGAAATAGGATTGTTGCTTTTCTTCTCTACTGGGTAGAAGTCAAAGATTTTACTAATAAGCTATTAAGAACACCGATTACAACTTTCTCCTCTGTCTAAACTGCCCCTCTTTAAAAAGATTCACATTCTAAACAAGTGTATTGCTATAATTAAATTTACTAACAAGATAACTGATTTGTTCATTTATGATTGACATAGTAAAATCATCTTATATTCCGTGTGGTACTTTTTTTTTCCATATGCATCATCTTATTTGACAATTCCCAATATTTTGTAAGGCATTGTAACCTCCAGTTTTTTGAAGACAAAATTAGAGTAAGTGATTTGTTCAAAATCCCTCAGCTAGCATATTCGGATCTAGAGCTTAAAATCAATATAGTGATTGCAAATCTAGTATGTTTTTTCTACCACACACAGTATTTAATGTTTAGACATTTGTTTCTGAGTACTTGCTGACCTTTTGTCACTCACTGTTTCAATTATCCACTGCTGCATAATAAACCATCCAGAAACGTGGAAGATTAAAAAAACAGCCACCATTAATTACCTCTCATGATTCTGTGGGTGGACCAAGCTGTTCTTTTTACTTAATGTGATGTCATCTGGGGCACAGTAATGGCTGAAATTTCCTAAATGGACTCATTTAAAAGGCTGTGTGTTTAGACTAGCTGTTGGTTGGGAGATCAGCTGAGACTATTGGCCTGGAGCCTCTATTCTCTCCTGATGTAGCTTCTTTGATATTCTCACAGCATGGCAACTAGATATAAGAAAGCATTCCAAGCAGTGAAGGCAGAAAGTTACAGATCTCTTAAAGCTCAGCCTCAAAAGTTACACATATGCTTACTTATGCAGCATTGTATTGATCAAAAGGAGTCATAGAAATAGCTGTCTTTAACAAACAACTCTCTTTGCCTGGGGCCAAGGTGTTTCTTGGGATACAGAAATTTCAATACTAAAACCAGGGCATTCCCGGGAAACTGGAAGGTTGATTAACCCAGACAGCTCAAGTTCAAAAGTGAAGAAAATAGATTCTACCTTTGATAGGGAGAGGAAAGGTTACGTTAAAAAAAATTGAATAAACAGAGATAGTCAATATCATTGTCTTGGGTGGAAATACAATCCACTATAATTAATAAGTTTTGTAGAATTTCATTCCTATTAGTTACACTTAAGCTTAGTATATAAATCCATAAATCTAATCAGAATGAATTTATACATTAGATTATTTACCACTTCCTAATATAGTTTTAAATTTAGATATTTGCAAGTGCTATATACAATCTCACTTCTTACAAACTCTGTCAAAAGACTGAAAGGCTGAGAGAGACTTGAGAGTCCTGTTGTTGATGGCTAATATAGTTCAGTGACTATTATAGTTAAACTAGAGGCCTGGTGCACGAAATCCGTGCATGGGTAGAGTCCCTAGGCCTCGCTGGAAATCAGGGCTGATCTGCAGGGTGACCGGCAGGACGATTGGGGAGGAGACCCCCACTGGCACCCGCCTTGGCTTGCCTGGGGCCTGCGGGCTGGGGGCAGCTCCTGCATTGAGCGTCTGCCCCTGGTGGTCAGTGTGCATCATAGTGACTGGTCATTCCACTGGTCATTCTGCTGTTTGGTCAATTTGCATATTAGGCTTCTATTATATAGGATAGACTGTGTGTATTAGAATGCAAATCTAACCTACACCTGTAATTTTGTGTGTTTTTTTGCCTTTGTGAAAATTTATTCTGAATTTTCAAGCAGTGTAACTTTTATTAACATTTCTAGAGTGAGAAAATATTCTATAATATAGCCTCTAGCCAATTGTGGCTATTCAGTACTTGAAATTTGGCTAGTTTGAGGAATTAAATTCTTCATTGTATCTAATTTTAATTCATTTAAATTAAAAAAGCCAAATGATGTCAGGGTTTATATTATTGGGTTGCACAGTTTTGACATTATAATTCTCTTTAGTCAAAAGCAAAATAGAAAAAAATGGCACATACATAATATTTTTAAATCATGTGTCAGGTTAACAATGAGGCCGATTATTATGCTGACATGATGATCTGAAGCTTGAAGATGCTTTTTTTTTTTTTAAACATTGTAAGATAAAGTCAGTGTTTAAATTATTAATTCAACCATCTTTTATGATTATGACAAAAGACAGTGTTTTGGGACAGGTAAATATATATGTATGTATATATATTTACATGGGATAAAATAGATTGTTTATTTCTTTACTAAGTTTACCTAGATAGATCATATTTTGGCCTCTCTCTGACCTCATTTATTTTGGTCTATGCCATATAATATTTGGAAGGCTCATATGGTACACTGAAATGATACTGAGGAATAATTTAGCATAGTAAGCTCAGACCCTTATGGACATTGCCAGAAAATCATTCTCTACTTCCACAATAGTCTGTAAATTTATTCTGTTATGACAATGCTAAGTAGGTTTTTTCTCCATCCATCCTTTGTTTCAGAATCTTCATTCTCACTGTAACTAAATCTTTAAAATTAATTCTAAACACTATATTCAATTATCTCCCTAGAAAAATAGGCATTCACAATCCTGAACTTTTGCTTATCATGAAGAAAAGTAAATTTATTATTCAGTTAAATTAACTTAAAATTAAATATATAATATTCAACTACCTAAAGCTTCTGAATATAAACATTTATGCTATAATGCCTATATTTCTAAAGGAAATATAAATCATTTATGTCAGCAAGGGATTTATCTTGGAGAACAGTGAACAGATGGAGATGACAATAGTGTCCATGTAAACTGATCATATGTATTTGTCAAAAACAAGATTGGTTAGGTAGTGAAATAACCATTTAATTTATTAGAGAAAGGTATTTTTGATTTATTAACATATCAATGATACTTTTAGTATTTGTGGACCACAAAATACCTTCGTTAATTAATTGTCTTCTTGAATAGATAATTTAATGGAATTCCATATTGTGTAAAAGAAAATAACTTTGTGGTTGATCAAGCCAAAAAAACCCTATGCCTTTTTTTCTCTTTTTTACCCAAGGTTAGGATAAAAATAAAAATAATTGCAATGACTATGTATCAAAGAATATACAGAAATTTGTATTTATCCTAAGAGAACAATTTCTACACTAAAATAATCCCTTACTTGCTCTCCAACTCATTGGCCTCAATGTCAAGTGTATTCAAAAAGAGATCACTCATTTATGGATAGTAAAGAACATTATAAAGTGATGAACAAAAAGATAGATACAGAGACAGTAAAGCATCAAACAGACTTTCAAATTACAGGGGGAAAGTTAGGGAGAGGTGGGGGAGTTATGAAATCAAACGAAGGACTTGTATGCATGCATATAAGCATAAACAATGGACGCAAAACTCTGGGGGGTGAGGGCATGTATGGGTGTGGGGGGGGGGGGTAAAGGTAAGATATGTACACATATAATACCTCAATTAAAAAAATAATAATAAAAAAAATGGAAAAGCTGAAAAAAAAAAAAAAAGAGATTCCAGACATCTATCATTTCTCACCTACTTACATTTTTGAAGAGTGTTAGCCTAATTTGTTGATGAATCCACTTCCCTATTTTGATGTTTAAATAGTAAAGATAAGATACCAAGGCCTATTTTTGTACTTTGGTTATTTCTAAGAAATTACATGCATATTACCAGTACAGTAATGATAGGATCATACATCTACTCTCAATTAAAAAAAAAAAATTATACCTTCACACTGATTCTTAATTAACCTAAAATAATAGCAATGATTCCTTCAAATCATTGGTTCAATTCTCCTAAATGACATTTTTGACTCAGGAGAACGTTCAGTTAATTTCTCCACTTCTTTCTCCCTCCACTTACTTGACTACCTAGTTTAGATTCCATGACCCAAGTCTTCAGGCACTATTGCACCAACAGTCTAAACTTTCCAGGCACTTTGAGAGCAAAATCTTCAGAATGACCTCTCAACTAAAATAGTCAATACTTCTTTACAAATTAGACATTAAAATCTCTAACTTCTACTCTTCACATCTTAGAGATATATGTTATTGTTTTAAGTGACAGAAAACTGATAATTTCTTACAAACCCCTTCCATTTGTCAATAATAACATCACATGGATACCACACAAGTATCTCAGATTTTTCATGCGTGGGCCTGATTTCTCCAAACTTCCACTTTTACCTAAGTTCCCTAAGCACTTAGCAATCATCCTTGATGTCACCCTCTCCCACATTCATCACAGTTCAGCAATAACTGAAGTCTATCATGTATTTCAGGAATATACCCACATTTCTTACTATTCTGAAGCAGCATTCAAGCTCAGCTAGATGATCTTTACAGTGTTCTAAAGCATTTCTTCCACCAGAGTTGGCCTCTCCAAGCTAACCTTCACTGAGCAATGATTTTTCGGAAATGAAATGTGATCATGTAAATATATATATATATATACACTGAGTGGCCAGATTATTATGATCTCTGAACGCATAATAATCTGGCCACTCAGTGTATATCCTATATAATAAAAGGCTAATATGCAAATTGTCCCCTCGACCAGGAGTTTGACCAGCAGGCAAGCCGGCCAACTGCCCATTTCCCCTCCCCCTGGTCAGGCTGGCGGGAATTCACAAACATACACACACACACACACACACACACACACACACACACACACACACACATATATATATATATATATATATATATATATATATATATATATATACACACACATATACATATATATACTGTATTTTCCGGCATATAAGACGACTAGGCATATAGAAGATTTTCCTGGGTTAAAAAGTCATCTTATATGCTGGAAAATACGGTATATATCTTTTGTTTAGATAATTTCCATGTGTTCTAAATGACTTATAAACCCTTGAGTATTTAGCCATTATCTACCTCTCTAGCTTTATCTCTTCATTCTTCACCTAGTAATGCTCAACATTTTTCTTCTATATTCTCTCACATCCATCCTTCATATTTTAATTCTCTATGTAACTTTGCACCTATCAAACAAATTAAAGATTAGCAAAAATAAATTCAGTAAATAGATATTTTTAATTTAGGCAAAGAACTTTTTTATGCACTTAAGTATTCTCTTCCCTCAGATCATTTTACATTGTAAAAATGACTCTCATATAATGTCATGTTTTGTTTTATTTTGTTATTTCCCCACTGCCTAGTCACTCTCTAGGTGTAACTTATGTATTATATCTTGTTGAAGTATTTAAAATATCATTGATTAGTTTCCTAATATGTTATACTATTTTAACACATATGCTACTTCCTCAACTTGGTATCAAGCTAACACTGGTCATAGAATAAACCAAAATTATTGTAAAAAGAGCAATAATAAATTTGTGAATTTAGTTTGGAAAATGTTTGGATAGATTAAACAAAGTATTTGATTCTAGTGAACTCGAGCCTTTCTACAGGGCAATTTACCCCAGAACTAACCTTTTAGTTGATTATAAAATAGAAAAAGAAGTTAGTTGGTCTTTGACCAGGTCTTTGAAAGTATGTTTTAATTTAAACATATTAAACCAGATTCACCTTTTTAACAATTTTGTGAAAGCCTTTAAAACATAAAAATCTTATCATTTAGGTATTTACCTGTGCCTCTAGTGGAGTTCTTAATTATCACTTTCTATACTGCACACTCTTGCTCGTTCATTTCTTTGGACCAAACACACAGACAGAGGGACTAAAATATTGGACTCCTGGTAACAAAAAGAGGCTTACAGAAAGTTTATAATCCTACTTCCTCCTGTAATAGACAACAATCCTACTTCCTCATGAAACCAAAAGGGGTTTTGATATGAACCTAAGGATACTGGATATTAGTTAAATCACAGGTATTTTAACTCAGACATCTATTATGTACTTACTGCTTACTTGGAATAATATTTATAAATGTATGTAACTGTCTAACAGGAAAGAAACTGTTTTAAATAAAGATAATAAAGAAACTTATTGTATTGGACAGTTCCTGAAGACACTATGAAAAATATATGCAAAAGAAATTAGAAAGTCTCTTTTTCAGTTTCAATTTCTTCCCTTACCCTTTACACACCCTCCCACAAACCTCCCCTTCACTCAAGAAATGAGAGCACTGCTCTGTATCCCTCATAAAAGGGAACATAAAAAATATCAGCCAGAGTTAATCCAGTCTCTCTTTTGATATTCTGATTTCATCATTCCACTAAGGAGTAGGAAATACCTGTTTGGATTTGAAAATCTTTTTTTCTAGTAACTGAGCTTTGATTATGGAGGGATATGCTACTGTTACTTCAATTCAATCTTTCCTTCATCTCAGGTTGATGATAGCAGTAGGCAAATCCTCAAACATACTATGATTAAAGAAATGCTCATCCATTTTCAATTCTGCTCACTGTTGAGAAGAAATACTAATGTGATTGATATAAGGTACAATACAGTGGCTAAAAATTAAACTGCTGATGTGCCTGGCCTATGAGAAATTGATAAATGAATAAAAAACTATGCCAGGATAGACAAGTCCTAAATGCCTAAGGTGGAAGATCATGAGCACAAGCCTATATTGTTGTGAGTGCTGATGGCTAAAGGCCCTGGCTCATGACCCAAGGACAGAGAGAAGTGGAAGAACTCCCCATCCTAATGAAGTCAGAGTGTATGGTATGGGGTCACGTTTTGGGGATTCCTCCACTGCCCCAACATTCACATTAATGTGGCATTATAATTTTCATAATATAATGGGTACTTAATGCCCACCAAGAACCCAGACCTTACTTAGCAAAACCATGCTTACTATTTATGAAAATCAGAAACTTGTTACTAATTACACTCCATTGGGACCATTTTTTGACACCTTTTGGTCTTAGATTTCATTTGCTTTTCATGCAGAGAAAGGGTTCATTGGATTAAAGGAAAATCTGTCATGCAAAACCAAGGTCATACAGAACCTTCGGTGATATGTGCTATCAATAGCCTTGAATACAATGACTAGTAATTCTGAATGTCTGTCATTGAGTCTCTAAATTATCACTAAAAATAAACTATAAAATATAAAAGCAGTCCTTTCTTTTTGACTTGAGTTTAGAAAGGGCTTGGATAATTAGTTTTGAAGTTGCATTGGAAGACAAAAGAAAGTGAGTTATCTAATTTTCAAAAAGGTTTCAGTTTTTAAAAATTAATTCTAATCATTTCAAATGATTTTAGAGCATATTTCATTCTATACACCAAATATTTCTGTAACTAAAATATGGGAAAATAATTATTTACATGTATTAATAATTAGTATAAACTAAATCTGATTACTTTGATTGTGTGATTAGGTTAAAGTGTTAATAGCTCTGTTAGACAGCTACTTCTGCAATAATATTGTTAATAAACAACTCTAAACATTCAGTGGCTTCAGAATAGCATGTGGTTACTGTCCTTGCTCTTGTATTGTCTGGGGTGGCTTAGCTTCAAGGTACAGACTGGGTTCATGCCTTTTCTGCATGTCTCTCATTTGAGACCAGTGACTGTTTCTCAAGGTGGATGGCAGAAACATAACAGGGTAATCAAAAACAAAAGCTCCAGGGAAAGAGGAACTAAAGCTTCCCAGTTGATAAAAAAAAAATATTTCACAAACATATGCTATTGTTGATATTTAATTTGAATCATAAAGGATAAATTCAATAATATTTTAGAAAGAGAAAAAAGTATATTCAAAACGATGAGTATATGAACTCTCTCATATAATTTGGGTAGTTTTTTTAATATATATATATATATTGGCATCATAAGAGAGTTAAAAAGGAGTGTTTATTTTATGCTATTTTATATCTTTTCTCAGTTTTTTTTCTTCTCAGTGGTAGGCACATGGTCTCTCAATTGGTTAACACAAGATGAAAAGATTAGAAAATGTATCTTCTGAATAAAGCACTTGTCTTTATTTTATAGTTTGCTGTCATCATTTCATTAACAACTAATTCTGGAGAACAGCAGAATATAGAATCCTGATTTATTTAGGGTCTTGAAACATGCAAATATTTATTATAGTTGTGTTTTTCCTTCTCCATAAGTGTCATGAAGTAGAAGTAATTGATGTCTGAAAAGGGGAACATTTATTTTTTTTGGGTGAACACTTTTTATTTCCTGTACATGTTCTTTATTACATTTCATTAACTTATACTTAACAAATGAATAAAGATGTACTACAAGAGACATGTTTAGACTAAGAAATGAATAAATGATTTATCATAACTTTATAAATAATCTGCACCACAATAAAATTAACTTTCTAAAACATATCCCCTTTATTTTACTTAGTATTTTGAAATAGAAAACTAGAAATCTCCCTGGGCCATGTTATGAGTCTATCTGTGTGTATTGTGTCATAACAAGGCTCCTCAGCCATGTGTCTCTCTTAATACATATGACAGGTGAACCCAAAGTAGTGAAAATTATATATATACATATATATATATATGATATAGGATATGTCCATGTTTTATATAACAAATGTTTTTCATAGGCAGTAAATATTTGTCATCAGTGAACAGTATTATACAAACATAATGTAGATTATATATGTTTCTTTCAAGTCATTGTTAAAGCCAGTTGTCAGATACATGTAATTGCACCGTGCTCTTCTAAATCCCTTTTTTAAATAATTGATTTTTCTAATGTCTAATCCTGACACATAATATGGAGGTATTGGCAAGCTTATCCAAAGTTAAGAAGAGTCCAAAGAAAATAATTCTGAGTAATATAATCCCAACATCCTTGATGTTCCAAAAAATTATTAAAAATTTGATCAGAACTAATTATGATTCTAGTCCAAGCCTCCTTAATAAACCTAGACCCAGAATTTCTTACAAGCCTCCAGTGAGTCCTGAAAATCAGAAATAGAAATTGCAAAGCCACTAGAAAAGCAAGATGTTGCAACAGCTTTGGTATTACAAAGCCTACATTCAAATTCCAGCTCTCCTACCTACTAACCTTGACCTTGAGCAAATGTCTTAACTGATCTTAAAGTCAATTTCACAAATTGAGTTGCATTGTATAAGAAGTTGTGAGAAATACAAAATGCAATGTATGTAATTCATTTAATATACAATCTGATATTTGATACATGTTCAGTAATAGTAGCTAAGATTAAAAGAATAATAGAACAGAAAGTCAGGCGTGGTCTAGTGTCGGACTAGTTAGTTAATCCACAACCTTAATCCTGAGTACTTTGATTTCTCTAGGGTTCTTCTGGCTCTTTGATGACCCCAGTCATTATGTAAAGATTACTTGATGGCACAAAGTTGTTTCAAATGCAGATATTTTTACAAATTTTCATAGGACATCTTTGCATGTGGCTTAACATCAGCTACTTGATACTGGCAGCCATAGTTGTCAGCCTGGAAATTGGTGTCCTAGCCTTACAGTCTTGTGGGAGTTGGCTGGCACTCCTGTAAACCACAGTGCTTGCCTAGGCAGGGACATACTGTTGCCAGTGGAAATCCTGGGCTTTCTGGCATGGCAAATGCTCAAGCTAGTACTCCAACAGAGCCCAAGGCTGTGGCTCCCAAAGCCCCATAAATTGGGAGAATCTTTTGCCAAGAGCCACTTTGTTATGGCAGACAGCTATCATTGACTATCAAGGGACTTCTTTAAGGGGCTATGTGCTAAAGCCGGGAAGGCAGCCACTTTGAGAGGTTTTTGAGACCTGATTGTTGTATTATCCCAGAATTAAAGAAATACCCACATACTCACAGTTTGAAACCCTTTTATCAGTCAGGCACATTCCCTTTCAAAATAATCTTTGTCACATTGGTTTAATGATACAAATACCTCAGCCTAAAAATGGTTCTTTTTTTTTTTTTTTTCTTTTTTGAGGGAGAGAGAGACAGAGAAAAGAGGAAAACCAGCCCAGTTCTAAAATTCTTTGAGAAAGAAAGAAGACTAAAAATAGAGACAAAAATATAATTCTTATCTACAAAAATAGCAGAGAAATACTGACACATTATTGTAGACTGAATCAGGGTTACATACCCAATACTTGGCTTCATGTACCTTTTAAAATAGCATTCCTGTCCATTCTTATTACGTTTGGATTGCTCCCAAGAGTTCCTTTGTGACTAATTTAACACCTGTGAAGTCATGGTAATACTAAGTAGAAATTCATTGCCTACTGCATGGATAATTTTATTTTATTCCAAAGTTATTACAATAATTAGTGAAATTCATAAAAGTTCATATTGGTTTAAATCACTTTATTCATTTTTCCATCAATTAATTAGAGAATAATTTTATGACTTAAATAAAATAAATCTCTTTGATTTCACATATTAAAAACTAGGTTGGAAACAGAACTGTTTAACCATATAAAAAGCACGTAAAGTTACTTCTTGAAACATTGAGTACAAATTAAAACATTGTGTGAGGTTAAAATGCCTTCTTCCATTCTTCCTTTTCACCCTTAATCTCCTTTTACTTTATCAACTGTCTTTTGTGAAACATTGTTGGTATGGGTATTCCAAAAACTACCCTATTAGCTACATAAACTTATCAAAACACATTATTATATAGCAATATATATTGAATTATATAAACCAGGTGTTTTTTTACTCTCATAAGCTATATTATATACATAATGTTTTGGGCTTAGAGTAGAAATCAGCAAGATAAAATCTGATTGTAGCTTAAGTTGGGAAAGTCTAAAAGCAATAGATGTTGAAAACACAAGTTATTTTAGTTTATGGAATTTTAAGTACATTTAAAGAATTAAAAATATGTTCTTATTTAAAAAATAACCTAGATTTAATAACACATCTCTAAGGCATATTTAATATGTTGAAGGCTTTAACTAGGGGTTATATTCAAATAATTAGAAACTGTAGTTTGCAAATAAAATGTCAAACATTTAAGATTTTTTTAAAAACTTAAACACATATATCTATGCATCTGTAATTTAAGTAGTGGTATATTTTATTAGTTTTCTTTATTGGTAAGAAAATTTAAAAAATCAAATAGTTGTTATTTATAATTGATATTTATTGTTGTACCCACATGTATCCGATAGTATCTTCAGTTAGACCAAATATAAGTATAATACAAACTGAAATGAGATTATATCAAGAATCTCAAACTCAAATACCTACAAGGGCCAGAGAGGTCATGTAGAAGGAAGCAGGAATGATGTAAAGAAACAGGGACTGGTCAGGACTTGTGCAAGAGAGTATGTGTTCATCTGAAAGCACTCAATCTTACAAGAAAATTAACTGTGTGAATTAAGACCAATATACTTCGATGTCTACATTGGATAAAAATATAGAAACGAACTTCTCTTTAGCATGCAAAAGTGGAAATTATACAGTTATTAATTCTTCATTAAGAAAGTAAGATATTCAATCATTCATGAAAAAGAATTTGCAAGATATGCAACCAAACTTAGAAAAAGGGCAAATACGTTCATTCATTCTTTAAATTTATTCAAAATACTTTTGAGTGATTTATGTAGACTAGACATTGTGCTAGACATAGAATGGAAAAGACAGATTTGATCCTTAACATGTTAAGGCTAATAGTTAATAGACATGGATGCAAAAGAGTGCATGGCAAGCCGAAGGAGGGAAGTAGTTCTAAATAACTCGGAGGCTTCCATGAGATGGATCCATAGATCCACCACCACATCCACGCACCAGAGGTTTTCACCTGTGAGATAACCTCAAGAGAGGTTTGGATATATGTTAAGGGTATTTAGCTACTGTAATGGAGGTATTCTTCTGGCAGCTAGTGTGTCAGGGCCAAGAAAGCTAAATAGTCTTTAGTTTTTGCTGGTAAATTACACACAATGGAGAATTTTCCACTCTGAAATACCATGTGACCTATTAGAGAATCTTTGTTCCAGATCATATTGTCTCTAATAGGGGAACCAGTATCTAAATACTCATAACAATTATCCTACTCCTTGACCACAAGTCCTTATTGTTTAGATCATTTTAATGCTCCTATTGTATCTAGTCTTTTACCACATCAGTATCTAATGACCCTATATTTTTTTTCTTTTTCCAGCACCTCTTTCATGTTCTCTGTCTCTGTATCTTGATTACTTTTCCTCTCAACCCTTCCTACATTTTTCTCTCTTACACCTCTCTTTCTTAATTGCAGTCTGCCACAAAAACAATTCTGCTTTAAACAGATTTTTCTGATCCCCTGCCTACACCATATAAGAGGACATGCAAATAAAATGAATCTTTTCACTTTATTTTATCCTCCCAATGTCAAATTGGACCTCAGCACTAGCTGGCAACTAATAGACTTCCCTAAGAAATGTTCCATCTAACCAAAACATGTCATACATGTCTTTTCTTCTGTCACTAATCTTTTGCAATACCATAGGGTTCTTATTCCTCTCAAATGATGACTTTGTTCCCTAATTATCTTAGAAAATGAAGGTGATCAGAAGATATTACCTTCTTTTACTACCAACAAGCTATATCTCTCCTTATGTTGAATTTTTCACTGGTTAATATTGACCAACAGTTCCTTCTCTCTTCAAATCTAAACTCCAACTTGTATCTTTGATCACACTCTAATTATTGTGAACAGAAGGCTCCTTGTTCTAATGTTCACCTTCTCTAATCTGCTAACAATATTCCCACTTGGATGGAATATTTCTATTAACATATACACATAATGCAAGGGTTCTCCCCATCTGCTACTTCATTCCTCGGCAGCCCTTTACAGCTGAAAGAATATATCTACTTAATGATTTCTCTGTCCTGCCTCCCATTTTTCTTGATCACATTCCAATTAGATATTTTTTCTTCAGGATTCTGCAAGGTCAACAACATTCAATTTGCCAAGTCTACTGATTCCCTTATCCTCATTTAAATATTTCAGTTACTTGTTATATTTTATCTTCCTACTTTAAAAAAATATGTTTTTATTGATTTTAGAAAGAGATGAAGGGAGAAGGATAGAGACATAGAAACACATCAAAACAAAGATTAAGGGAATCATAATACCAGATAATCAAGTTATGCTACAAAGCCACTGTAATCAAAACAGCCTGGTACTGCCATGAGTACAGGCATACAGATCAATGGACTGGAACAGAGATGCAAGAAGTCGACCAAAGCTATTATGCTTAATTAATATTTGACAAAGAGGCAATAGCATAAAATAGAGTCAAGAGAGTCTCATCAATAAATGGTGTTGGGAAAATTGGATAATACATGCAAAAAAATGAAACTAGACCACCAACTTACACCATACACAAAAATAAACTCAAAATGGATAAAAGACTTAAATATAAGATGTTAAACCATAAAAATCCTAGAAAAAATTAGAGGCAGCAAAATCTCATATATCTCTCATAGCAATTATGTTTACTGATACAACTCTTAGGGCAAAGGAAACTAAGAAGAAAATAAATAAATGAGACTACATCAAAATACAAAGCTTATGCACAGCCAAATAAACCATCAACAAAACAAAAATGGAGCCCACTGCATAGGAGAACATATTGATAATGATACATCTGATAAAGGGTTAATATCAAAAATATATAAGGAACTCTTACAACTTATCAAAAGGAAGGCAAACAATCCAATTAAAATTGGGCAAAGGACCTAAATAGACACTTCTCCAAAGTGACATACAGATGGTCAAGAGACATATGAAAAAATACTCAAAGTCACTGATCATCAAAGAGATGCAAATTAAAATGACAATGAGGTATCACCTCACATCTGTCAAAATGGCTACCATCAACAAATCAACAAATGACAAGTGCTGGTGAGGATGTGGAGAAAAGGGAACCCTAGTACACTGCTGATGGGGATGCAGACTGGTGCAGCCATTATGGAAAATAGTATGGAGTTTCCTCAAAAAGTTAAATATGGAACTGCCATTTGACCCAGTGATCCCACTTCTAGGAATATATCCTAAGAAACCCTAAACACCAATCAGAAAGAATGTATGCGCCCCTAGTTCATAGTAGCACAATTTACAATAGTGAAGATCTAGAAACACCCCAAGGGCCCATCAGTAAATGAGTGGATAAAAAGGCTGTGGTACATTTACACCATGGAATATTATGCAGCAGTAAAAATGAAGGATTTCTCACCCTTTGAGACAGTATAGAGTGACCTGGGGAGTATTATGCTAAGTGAAATAAGCCAGTAATAGAACACCAAGTGTCACATGATCTCACTCATATGTGAAATCTAATGAACAAAATAAACTGATGAACAAAATATATCTACAGACATAGAAGCATGGAACAGACTGCCAAATCTCAGCAGGAAGGCAGGGGAGGGTGGGAGGGTGTTAAGAGATCAGCCAAAGAACTTGTATGCTTATATGCATAACTCATGGAGACAGACAATAGCGTGATGAATGCCTGGGGCATGGGGTAGGCACAGGCTAGAAGAGCTCAATGGGTGGGGGAAAGGGGATATATGTAATACTTTCAACCATCTATATATATAAAAGCCTAAGCAACTGTTTGACCCATCACTATTATGTGCACTGACCACCAGGGAGCAGACGCTCTGATTGGTAGGTTAGCTTGCTGCTGGGGTCTGGTGAGACAGGGCCAGACACGCCCTGGAGCCTTCCTGCAGTCCCTCCCTGGCCCAGATCCTGCACCAGTGGGGTCCCTTGACCTGGCCTGCACTCTCTCACAATCTGGGACCCCCTCGGGGGATGTTGGAGAGCCGGTTTTAGCCGATCCCCGCAGGCCAGGCTGAGGGACCCCACCGGTGCACAAATCTGTGCAACGGGCCTCTAGTAAAGATATAAAGAAAAAATATAAAAATATAAAATAAATGCAACTTTCATTGCAAAGCTGTATTGATGGCATGCCTAGACTATTTGGTCCACCCTTTCACTCCTTTCCTGTTAAATAACAAGCAGGTTATTACAATAGTATATCTAACATGCATGATAATTTGGTTTGAATGTTGGACATTTATGTATAAAATATTGTAGAGGTTCTGGATAATGGTATTTATATCCAGAAATGAATAGATTTTTATTCTATCAGGGAGTTAGAAAACAGACAAAGTGATCAGTATTATCTAATTTCTTTCTAACCTAGTGTCAATATTTACCAAAACTTTCAAGAACACAGGCTCAGTGAAAGGTTCAGTAAAATAGAGAAGACTGAGATAATGAGAGTGACTCCTCAGATTCTTCATCCCTACATTGGGTATGTGCTCTCTATTTAAATCAAACTTTTAAAAATTATTTCCTTTTTCAGAGAGGCTTCTTTTAAGACAAGGGTGGAGAAGGTCTGGCCCACAGGCCATATAAGGCCCGCAAAATCATTTGGCCCGGCTCTGCCAAGGGTTTAGGGGTGAGTTAATTAAATGTTTGACCAAATATAGATAGCAAGCTAATTTTTCAGTTGATAATTTTGTATGGCCTTCAAATGATATTATAAATATCCAAATGGCCCTTGGCAGGAAAAAGGTTCTTCACCCCTGTTTTAAGTCCTCTACCTAGCAAAGGTCTTCCCATGAATAACATACTTTTTATCATTGCACTTAACACAACTATAATTTAATAAATATTTTTATAGCCAATTGTCTCTTCTGCTAGATACCAAGCATCTTTTATGGCATGCAGGATTCATTCCCTCCTTAAAGGAGAATTCTCCATCTTAGGCTATCTTTATAAGTAGGATATTCAGTTATATTAGCATTTAGAATATAGAGATCCAACTACTGGCCTGTGTGTCCGTCCCAATTAAGACTTTTCCTAATACTGGATATTATTTTGCAGAGAGAGAAGGAAGATAGGCATTCAAAGTAAAAATGCTCCTGTTTATAAATTTCTCTAGTGAGCAGAAGGCCAATGATATAAAAAATAATATTTAAATGCATGTTGTCTTCACAAAGCTGAAATGTGGGCAGACAGCTTATTGCTGTTTTAATGGCACCTAGCAGAGATGAAATTAGCATTTGATTTACATGAGTGTCCTTGGGAAGAGGCAATTGTGACTACTCATATCCACTGATAGGAGTTGAATTGGTTTTAACCTCTCAAAGATATAATCTAGAAATCATAATAAAAAGCTAAATGCAGATGTCCACTTAATACACAGTGGTACTTCAACTGGTAAGAAAGAGATTGCAGCATAATAGTATTGTATACCTATTAAATAGCTGTCCTTTAAAGAATCAAATGAATTTATAACATTTTTGAATGTGATAAACTAGTCATAGAATTTTACTTTATCATTTTTAAAGCAATCTATTATTTAGGAATCATGAGACTTTACAGTTAGAAAACCATAAAGCCACAAACTCTGATGCCTTCAGGGTCCCTAAGGTTCTAAATATGAAGTAGCTAATATGGCATTTTAAGAAGGGATAAGGGCTGTGATTAATTAAAGAGTACAAATCTTGTTTAAAGGCAATCAAACTGACTATTTTAAATTATTTTGCTGCGCAAATAAAATATGTACATAGATCAAATTGATTTTTGATCTATGATTCTAGTTCATCCTCTTCAAGTATATGAATCACTCAACTTTTAGAAATATATTTAATTGATTTTTCACAGAGAGGAAGGGAGAGGGATAGAGAGCTAGAAACATCCATGAGAGAGAAACATCGACCAGCTGCCTCCTGCACACCCCCTACCAGGGATGTGCCCGCAACCAATGTACATGCCCTTGACCGGAATCGAACTTGGGACCTTTCAGTCCGCAGACCAATGCTCTATCCACTGAGCCAAGCCGGTTTCGGCGAATCACTCAACTTTTAGATAGGCACACAACAGATTATTAGCAAATATAATTATTCTTATTCTAATGAGATTGTTATTGAACATTTTTAGTCCAAAATAGTTATAAATAAATTCCTGTTTTGCATGATGTACTTAAGATCCCTAATGTTATTTGAAAATCATCATCTTCCATATATATAAACCGAAACACTAATGCTCTAACTCATCCCAGAATACAGAATAACATATTTGCACACTAAATTCCACGTGGATTATACTATCAATAATTACAAAACTCTGATAGAAATCCTAAGTGTAATGGGTTAAACAGTGCCCCACACATCCTGAATTTATGTCCACCCAGAACCTCAGGCTGTGATCTTATTCGGGAATAAGATGTTTGCAGTCATAATCAGTTAAGGTAAAGTCATACTGGATTAGGGTGGGCCCTAAATCCAAGGACAGATACATATCAGTACTTTTACACAAAGAGAAAGGCCATGTGACCATGGAGGCAGAAATTCAAGTGATGCCGCTACAGCCAATGAGTTTCAGGGATTGCCAGTGACCAACAGAAGCTAGGAGAGAGCCCTGAAACAAGGCAGAAGCTCAGAAGGAACCAGTCTGGCTGACATCTGGATTTCACACTCCTGGCTCCTATGATAGAAAACAACTCTATTGTTCTATACTACCAGTTTGTGGTACTTTGTTGTGGCAGTCCAGGAAAATTAACACATTGAGAAAAAATACAATTTATGTTACCAATAGAAATATTAAATAAAAATATGTTATTTCAATCTCCTTACCTAATTCAGGAATCTCAGAAATACATGTCAGAATGAAAGAGCAATATGTATCCAAAGACCACTAATTTACTTTTTTACTTCATTAATTTTCTTTTCTGTGTTAAAAGGAATATGTTTACATTGATTTCAAAGCATCTTCATTCGTTTTAGGGTGTAGTTTAAGTACTATTTCAGAAGGAATGTTGTTGACTAAAATAAAAGAAATATTTGCATTTTAAGCATCTTAAAAATTCTCGGAATGTACAATCATGGTCTTGCTCGACTAGTGTGCAGGCATTGATGAGCTACCAAAAACAGAAACATATATTCCCATATTTTCAAAGCCTCAAGAGTTGGTCTAGTAAGAGGATAAAAGTCTTAATGTGAGTGACAGCTTATATAGAGTCTCTGTCAAGTCAAGTGGTAGGATCTTTGATTTTTGAAATTCAGGAATACAAGTTCTAGATGAGCTGCCATTCTCCCTGTGTGCAATTCACCTGAAAATGGTGATGCCTGTATGTAGAAATGGAAGTGATCCAAGAAAGGACAAGTATTTAAAAATAGGTGTAACAACATTTTTAGTGAAAGAGAAAAGGAAAATAGCTAAACACATATCATGGTAGTTATATACTGAAATTGAAAATAAGAAGAAAGCTTGATAGAAGATCTTACTAAATCTTTAAACTAAAAATGAAAACAATATCATTGGCACATGAATATAACAATCTTGATATAAAAATTAAATTGTTATAGTTAGTAAACAAACAGGCACATTAGATATTTTAAAATATATAAATAGTCCTAGCTGGTTTTCTCAGTGGTTAGAATGTCGCCCACAGACCAAAGTGTCACAGGTTCGATTCTCTGTCACGGGCACCTACCTCAGTTTCAGGCTGTATCTCCAGCCCAGGTCAAGGCATGTGTAGGAGCCAACCAATTAATGTGTTTCTCTCACATTGATGTTTCTCTCTCTCTCCACATCTCTCCACCCCCGCCCTCCACTCTCTTTAAAAAAAAAAAAAAAAAAATTAATGGTGAAATATCTTCAGGTGAGGATTTAAAAAACTTCTTTTAAAAATCTTTAATTAACTGTAAAGTATTATATTTGCAAAGCCCACATGTATGGAAAGTATATTGATTATCACCTATACTATGAAATTATGTTCACTCATTTATTAACCTGCAGCCTATATATATATATATATATATATATATATATATATATGCATTATAATGGAAATGAGACATAGCTCTGGTTCGGTCAGTCATTTATCATTCCTGAACCACAATATTTTTCAACTATAAAAGGAAATTTATAAATTATATAATCTCTGAGATCTTTTCCAGCTTTAATACTCTATGGACATAAAGATCTTTATGGACATATATGAACAATATTCTATGTTGTGTAAAAATTTTTGAGTTCTTTAACTCAGTGAACTATTTTACTTTGGCTAATGATATAAAATTAACTTTAATGTAGTAATAGAATAGGTGTGGTGAATTGCAATTATATCTATGAAATTATTGCTCGGGGAATCAAATATTCTAAAATTAATCTCATTGCCAAGAGAGTTATAGAATTCAGATCAAATTATTATTGTTGAAACAAATTCTATAAAGGCATCATCAAAATTAACTTGAGAAAAAAAAGAAGATGGTGAGAGCAAGTTTTGTAAAATAAATTACATTTGAATCTCAGTATTTTAAATGGAGAATTATAATACATTAAATTTGGGGATATACTTCACTCACATTATATGGGTCTAGGGTCTTATAGAGTGTACCTGCTTTCAAAGAAACTACTAGGAAAAAGAAACTAACCCAAATTTCTCATACTTAAAATAAAAGATAAATATGTACCTTGTATCACTAGTAAGGAGAATGATTTTTGCTTATTTCATATAATTTTTAAATTATATTACTGATATTTGTAATAGTTCAAAAATAGAAACAGAACAAATCATTGAGCCTATGGCAGTATTTGTTAAGCTATAATAGTGAAAATTAGACAATCCAAATAGAATATAAGTTTAAAGACATTTTATTTGCTTTTAGATTTTTAAATTCATTTTCTCATATACTTTCAAAATAATTAACTGAATTAATATAAAGTGCACATACCTTGATAAATATTTTATACCAAATCTTGGTACAGGTGTAGAGAATCATTGAAAATAAATGCAAATACTTATCAAGTTAAAAGATCTTTAAAGCGCATTAAAATACAATGTTCTGAAATCATTTTAACCAAGATGATGAGAAATAATTTTCCATTGAATTCTAATATTGCTACATTCACTCAGTTACATTTTTGTAACTGAGTGAATATAATTTCAAACTCCAGCAATAAAAATTACTTTTAAAGTGTAGCCACAGTAACAAAAGGCCGATAGTCTTTCCTATATATGATGAGGGCGGTATGATTTATCAAATTGTTTTAATGGTCCTTTGAGTCTTTTGTTCCAGTTCACTACAAGTACAACTATTTTAAAAAGAAGTAACATTATCACCACAAAAATAGTCAAAACCTCTTCTTTTCAGTTTATAATACAAAGTTGAAATGGCTTTCATTGCAGCCAGTTTCAAACCTATTTTTCATATGTTCTTAAACAGGGAAGAAAAAAAATCACACCAGTAAGAGAGACCATAATTTCCCAAAAGAATCAATTCTAGTGAAAAAAGGTACTTAAACACTCAAATTTATACATATATATATACCTTTGTTTAAATAGAATGCTAATATATTTATCCATTCAATTCATTCTATAAATATTTAATGAGTGCCCAGGCACTATAATTGGGATTGGAAGTGCACCATGTTGAATCAGAGATGAACCTGACCTCTATAAGCTGATATTCTAGCAGGAAAGTCAAAGAATCACTTAAAGATTATCAATCACTGTAATTAATTATGTGATAAAATCATGCATCTAATTAATTCAAGGAAGCCTTATGGAAGAATAGTTTAAAATTGCTACATTTTATTTTGCATTTTCAATTTGGTTTAAAAATATTTACTAATTACTTGTTAAAGGTTGTATATAAAAGCTATACACCTGACCAGTGTTGTTTAGTAGTTGAACATCAACCTATGAACTTGTAGGTCACCATTAGAGGTTTGATTCTGGTCAGGGCACATGCCCAGGTTTCGGGCTTGATCCCCAGTAAGGGGAATGCAGGAGGCAGCTAATCAATGATCCTCTCATCATTAATGTTTCTATCTCTCCCTCTCCTTTCCTTTCTGAAATAAAAAATATTTTTTAAAAGTTATAAAATTTTTGTTCATTTTTCTTATTGCAAATTATTGTAAATTATTTTTGGAGGAAATTATTCTCTAGGAATTCCTTAAAAGATTGTCATTGGAATTCACTCAGCATTTCTTAGTCTACCCATGCTCATGCTGCTATAACTGTCATGCATCTTAGGCCACCTATTTCATGTCAGGAAAGTCACAAAATCCTTTTTAATAACAACTCAATCCCTTATCTGATGATTATAAAGAAAGAGTTGTAGAAGTTATAAAATGCACACAGAAAAATACAAGAATAGCAACATATACACAGATTTTATTTTATCTATCCATTGTCATTTGGATAGGCAGTGATGTGACAACATGGTCTCCAGAGCTAGTTGCATGGTCTTGCTGAGGCAGAGTTGTAGCTTTGTATTTTTTATATGACCAATATCTTTATCTCATAGTTTTTAAAAATACTAAAGAAGATGAATTTTGTGTGGTCTTAATGCTGATATAACATATTGCCTACAAAAAGTATGGACATCTTTTTATTACATCAGATAGGCTATGCCACCATTATACTTTACAAATTTAGGACTTATGGTAATTTAGGTAGAATCTGAATTATATTTTTATCCTTTCACAACTCTTGAAGAAATAGGTTTATATTACTTTAGTCCATGTTAAACAGTTACTTTAAGTACAAATCATATTTTGACTTTCTTGCTTTCAAAACTTTAGTCAACATAAAATAAGAACCTTGAAATGAAGTCCACTTTATCACATAATTTCATAATACCTCATATGATATAACATGACAATTAGTATTTAGAGGAGGCAAAAGCTAACCAATTAAACAAACAAATACGGTACATAAACAAATGTGACTTTGCTATGAGTGGAAAAATAAAATGCTACACCAAATAATTCTGGGAAAGAAAGAGTCCTTATCCCCTTAAGTCATGTTTTAGAGAATCCCTGGGGCAGGGGTGATTATAATAAAGGTTCTGAGGCACAGCTCCCAGGTTTATGGACAAATGTTTTAGCAGCATATCCTTTGTATAACAAAGACCCAGTAGCTTGATGCTTGCTCCATCACCATTGCACATGTATCTGCCATCGAACTACAATGAAAAATACTTGTCCTTCAGGTACATCTCCAGCTTGTTACTGCTTAATGTTATCCAATTTTGAAGGAAAAAATAAAAGATACCTGATATACATTCATTCTTTTCTATCAGTGTCCAATACAGAAAAGGCGCCCAAGATAGGAGAGAAAGACAATATAAGAATATCTATTTGTATTTTTCTGTTTGATCATGTTTAATTTATATTTGTGTACATTATTTATAATGCAAAAACAACTAGCAGAGTTTTATATATACATAAAAATTTCTAGTTTAACATAGTTAAGATTAAGATGAAGGCTCAACTCTAGGTATCACATTCTTACTAAAAATGATGTAGTATAAAAAAACAAACAATGCAATACTCATAGACATAGATAACAGTATTGTAGTAACCAGAGGGAAGAGGTGTGGGAGGGTAGTAAAGGGAAGAGGTGTGGGAGGGTAGTAAAGGGTAAAGGGGGTCAAATGTTGGTGACGGAAGAACATTTGAGTTTGGGTGGTGAGCACACAACACAATGTACAGATGATATAGCATAGAATTGTATACTTGAAACTTACATAATCTTATTAACCAATGTTATTCCAATATATTTAATTAAAAAATTAAAAATCTGCTCTAGTACTCTAACCATGGTTTGAACTAGATCATTGTGTACTTGAGTATTTGATCACTACATTATGCCTTTAAGGAACTTAGCTTTTAGTAATACAAGTATAGCATCCTCTCTCCTAGGGTGCTAATTATGCCTTTAATATTTTCACTTCCATGGCAGACAGAGAATCAGTGATCTATCCTTCAAGTTTTCTTCCTTTTCCTGACTGAAGAGTGGACACACAATCAATATTAACCAGACTCCCTCTCTTGTGCATATAAATCTTGAACAGAAAAATAACAAACCTGAAAATAGCTGCGGCTGACCCTTCCAGATAGTAACTTCCTAAGAGCTTACCCAGTAGTTGTTTCATTCAATGGTTTTTCTCTGCACATATGATAAAATCATTTATGCTATATTTTATAATAAAATTCTTTCTATCTGACATAAGATGAAAAATCAGAACTTAGATACCAATTATTGAGAAATATATGTAATCTTTTTAATTTAGGCTAGGAGGGTGGTGATTTCTCTAAATGAGAAGAGTGTTGAATTTTCTTAGAGCCACGGTTGGCAAACTGCGGCTCGCGAGCCACATGCGGCTCTTTGGCCCCTTGAGTGTGGCTCTTCCACAAAATACCACGGCTTGGGCGAGTCTATTTTGAAGAAGTGGCATTAGAAGAAGTTTAAGTTTAAAAATTTGGCTCTCAAAAGAAATTTCAATCGTTGTACTGTTGCTATTTGGCTCTGTTGACTAATGAGTTTGCCGACCTCAGAAGTACAGAAATGCACATATTCCTCCACATCACCTCTTTCAACTGAATAAAATGATGAATAAATAAAGTAATCAGTGGTGGTAGGTTAAGAGCTCTTTCAATGATGTATGCATCAACATTTGATTAATAATAAAACAAGGTGACATTTACCACATTACTACTTATCAAACAAAATAGAAAGTTTTGTATGCATACTAATTCAATTAATCCTCATAATAAGAGTATGAATTAGCTATAATAATATCCTAATTTTATGCACAATAAAATTAAGGCAACTAGTTATAATTATAAAGCATCCACACACAGCTAAGAGGATAATAAAGCACATGTATAAACTTAGACACTGGGTATCCAAGATCTGTCCTCTTTTTCCTCCATACTGCCTCTCATATAGTATTGAAACTTAAACCTTTTGGATTTTGTTTATTGGTACAAATAATTCAACTAACTTTTAGTGTACTTTCCTGTTCTTCACCCATCCCTCTCTGGCAACAAAAGTCAAGCAAAGCTAGAGTTACATGTGCACAAGAAAGGAATAAGTCCGTAAACTCACTTTGTCCAAAATGCTGCACATTCAAAGGTTTGGTCCTTGTCTAGCAACTGAGAGATAACCTTTAGACATTGGAATATCCAACGTAATAAGAATGTCTTTGTTTACTTGGGACCTTGAGCCATGCCAGTATATTTTATTCTAACAATGTGATTTATTTTGGGAGCCATGGGTCACACGATATCAGTTTGACGTCTGGAGCAGCACGAATGTTCTTAGTTGACAAGTGAAGCTTCCCTGCTTGGCAATATTTTGTGCCTGTTGTCACACACTGTCACTGAAAGAATTAAGTGTTGCCTATAAGATTCCATTGGAGAAGACAACTGGAAACGTGCATCTGTTCTTGCCTGGAGTCTGCTCTATGGACCTTTTATTTTTGCTGATCTTAATCTGTGCTACCCAAAGCAAACTATAGATTCAATGTAATCCCTGTGAAAATGCCAATGGCACTTTTCACAGAACTAGAACAAATATTCCTAAAATTTACTTGAAACCAGAAAAGGCCCCCAAAATAGCCAAAGCAATCTTGAGAAATAATAACAAAGCTGGAGGTATCACTAACTGATATCAAACTCTACTACATGGCTACAGTGATCAAAATAGTATGGTGCTGGCCCAAACACTGACATAGCCATGATTTAAAACAGTACAGAGGTTCCTTAAAAATTAAAAATAGAACTACCATATGACCATACAATCCCACTTCTGGATATTTATCCAAAATACTAATTTGAAAAGATATATGTATATCTATATTAACTGCCACATTATTTACAATAGCCAAGATATGGAAGCAACCTAAGTGTTCATTGATAGGTGATTGAATAAAGAAGTGGTACATATATACAATGGAATATTATTTGGCCATAAAAAGATTGAAATCTTACTATTTCCAACAATACAGATTGATCTAGAGCACCAATTTTCATTTCATGGCACACATAAAGTAATTATTAAAATTCTGTGGCACACCAAAAATATTTTATATTTTTTGGCAATCTGGCTGACAAAAATGTGTATAATTTTGATTTATTCACACCCGACAGCTATTGTGTTGGCTGCTGTCATTTTTTAACTTGACAATCTAAGGCAGTGGTTGGCAAACTCATTAGTCAACAGAGCCAAATATCAACAGTACAACGATTGAAATTTCTTTTGAGAGCCAAAATTTTTAAACTTAAACTTCTTCTAATGCCACTTCTTCAAAATAGACTCGCCCAGGCCGTGGTATTTTGTGGAAGAGCCACACTCAAGGGGCCAAAGAGCCGCATGTGGCTCGCGAGCCGCAGTTTGCCGACCACGGATCTAAGGGAATAGAAGTCCGTGCCCCTGACCAAACAGTGAGGTATTGCATGTTTTAAAAATTCTTGTGACACGCTGGTGTGCCACTGCATACCAGCTGAAAATCACTGACCTAGAGGATATTTTGTTAAGTAAAATAAATGAGACAGAGAAAGACAAATATCATAGGGTTTCACTTATAGGTAGAATCTAAAAAAAAAAAAAAATAAGCAAAAAAACCAGAAACATACTCATAGTGACAGACAACAAATTGTTGGCCAGGTGGGAGGAGAGATGGGGGTTTGATGAAAACAGTGAATGGATTAAGAAGTACAAATTGGCAGTTACAAAATAGTCACAGGGATGTAAAATACAGCTCAGGGAATATAGTTAGTAGACTTATGGGGGGATCACTTTGTAAGTTATACAAATACGTAACAACTATGCTGTAAACCTGATAATAATATGATATCCAGTATCAACTATAACTGAAAAAAAAATTAAATAGTTTCGTTGGAGAAGGCATTCTGACTAGGTTGCAATTTACCAACCCTAAAGTTTGGAAGGACTAAGGTGGAGAGAGTGCTTAGAACAGTGGATCACTCAGCGAGGTTTTATTGCAATAGATGCCTATGCTGTGCTCATGTTCTTGTGAAAAGTAGGCGATCTAATTATAATTCCTATAATTAGAATTATTATTCAGAGAAAAATCGGACCTTAAAATCATTCCTGCAACCAGATCCTCTGGCCAAACTCCATCCAGACTTTAGACACCAAACCTTTCCTTACACATACATACATACACACACATACATACACACGTTCAAGACAGTATTCAGATTTGCCAGAGGTTTCTTATAGTTGGTTAGGTTTGGTTTAGTACTTCAAATCAATGTTTTCTATTACTACCATATTTTCCAGTACAATGATTAAGAGGAAGGTGGTCAGGAGCTAAAACTCACATTAGTTCTCAATATTGTCAGGAAGCAGAAACACCTATATAACTTACAAATATGTATTTTATGTACACATCTATATATGGCCAAAATTGTGATAATTTATACTCTGCTTTCCCCTCATTTAACAATTTGTAAAAATTTATCATATCTTTAAGTATTCTATAAAATGTCTTAGTGACTCCATAATGCTGTATGGTATGATTCTAATGAACAATTCCCTATTTTGGAACATTTGTGTATCTCTTCTCTTTTAATAATTTTAAAAGTGTTCCAATGAGCATTTTTATAAATAAGTATTGGTGCAGTTCTTTGATTAAATATTTAGAGTAAATTCCTATAATTAGAATTATTATTCAGTGAATATGAACATGTTGCTTTTTCTTTCATCAAGTACTTTAAGAAAATTTTAGTAGCTTCAAAATAGCACATTCCATGTGTTATTTAATTTTGAATAAAGTGTGCTTTCAGGATAACATTTTACAAAATCTTTTGGCATGCACACATATCCTATATAATAAAAGCCTAATATGCTAAGTGTCCAGTCGTCCGGTCATCCAGTCAACCAATCAAAGCATAATATGCTAATGATATGCTAAGGCTGCTCAACCGCTCACTATGACGTGCCCTGACCACCAGGGATAGACACTCCAACTGGTTGGTTAGCTTGCTGCTGGGGTCCGGCTGATCAGGACTGAGCAAGATGGGCCTGACATGCCCTGGAGCCCTCCTGCGGTCCCTCCCCCGCTGGCCAACCTCCCTCGTCCCTCCTCAGCCCCGATCATGCACCGGTGGGGTCCCTCGGCCTGGCCTGCACTCTCTCGCAATCCGGGACCCCTCAGGGGATGTTGGAGAGTCAGTTTCAACCTGATCCCACAGGCCAAGCTGAGGGACCCCACAGGTTCACCAATTCATGCACTGGGCCTCTAGTAATTTAATACAAATTAACTTAAAAACTTAGTAAATTTCTAGAGTTAAATGGAATAAAATATTTTAAGGTGTTTGATATATTTTCTCAAATTACCCACTCAAATTGTTGAATTTGCAGTCTCACCAACAAAATTAAATGCATTCTGAAAGTCTCATTGACATAACTTAGATAATTTACATATTTAACTTGATAATAATAGTAATACTATTCAGTCAGTATCAAGCACTTACTTCTTTATGCCCTGTCATATTTGATCCCCACAACAAAGCTGAGAGATAAGTACTTTGTTATTCCCATTTTAGAGATGAGAAAACTGGTTTAGGGGTATTATTTAACTTTTACAAGGTCCAACAGATAGAAAGTGAAATAAATAACATCTGATCACAAACAGTCTGACTGTCCGTTTACTCCGGAGTCCTCTGTCCCACTAAAAAGACCATATAAACATATTTAACAATCTAACAGTAATGTAGGAAAAAATTAGTTCAGACCTAAAAATATCTTTGTAGGTTTGTATGTATATGTTTGTGTCTCAAATCTTCCTTGGAATTAACTAAATCAGTAACAAAAATTATAAAATGTATTTTAAAAGTAGTATTTATACAAGAAGTTATTACAAATAAATAATGAAATTATAAAATAACTATAAATAAATATACCTTCTAATCCAATTAACAAATATAGATTTGACCTTCTATTTTACAATTCCATATGCTATGTGTTTAGTCTTACAATTTTTATTAGTCCTGTATTCTTCATATTTCCTTTTTCATTTTTTGTAAGAATCTGTTTTTTGATGTTAGTGTATTATATTTTCTATTGTTTTGTCTTTTGTTGATGAAAGCAGGCTGAGATATAAAGCAAGTAGACCAAATGTAAAGTACTTTCATGTGAAGCATTGCTAGAGGGGTCTAGCATGATGAAGTACGTTTCATGCAATGATGTATGCCATCACAAGAGCTACAATAAGAAAACTGTCCAAATATCAAATAATAACATTCATTTTATTCTTGTAATGTCACATTGCTTTTCTGCTCATATGGAAAAGTCTAAAATTTACACATTTAAAAAAATAATACATTTAAAGTTTTACTATGGAAAGGGTGGAAAACTAGCTTAGAAAACTAATTCCAGGCTTATTTTTGCTACTGAATTATCTGTGTCATATTAGGCAAACAAATGAGCATCTTTGGTTCTTGTTCTCCCATATATAAAATAAAGTGATGGTTCTATTACATGATCTAATTTTACATGGCCTTTCTGGGTTCATATCTATGAATAAATTACTCAGCAAGTGATTTGTTTCTTTTAATTTTCACTTGATTTTTCTCACTGAGAGTTGTGACAAGTTGTGACAAGAATTAGCCACTTTTACTGTAACCTAGTTTAAACACAGTTGGGGATTTGGGGGAGTTTGTAGTTTCTGGAGTTTGTGGACTGGAAACCATTACAAAGTGTTCTGAATCCTCTGTAACTTGCAATTCTACTCAATAGTATAGGTTGTTCATCATATAATTTCTTTGTGTCTCCTAAAATGAGCTAATTTAAGACATGTTTAAAGTTTTAAGCATAATTACCACAGGTTAAAAGGTGGAGGAGAAGTCAGATTTTTGTTACAGAATGCAATCATAAAAGTACCTATTTTGAAAAATAGTTTTATAGGTTATTCAGCATTATAATCCTATTCATTCTGGATGCATTAAAATATCTTTGTTTTGATTCAGAACAGATTTATTTATCATGATGATAGTTATTTATTAAATGCATATAGGAATCAGGCACTGGCCTAAATTCTCTCTATGCAATATTCCATTGACTTTATATCAAACCTACAAGGTATGTAATTTTGGTTTTATCACTATTTCACAGAAAGTACAGCAGAGATTTAGAAAATCAAAAAGACTTGCCCAGTCACAGAGTTAAAAAAGCACTGATATCCAAACTCCTCAGTCTGCCTCTAAGGCTCATACTCTGAAATACTGCAATTTATTTTCTTTAAAGGTAAAAAATAAAAATGAAGAAAACATGACCCTTACGAGGCATGGGCTGACTAATCAGTCTTCTCCAGCTTTTAACCCATGCCATGATGTCCAGGTTCACAATCAGAGCCCCTTAGAGACAAGAAGAGTGATGTTAAGAACAAAGAGATACTAAGGGGGAGATTTTTCTTCACATAAGGCATAAAATTTGAACTATATTCAAGTTATCCTGAATGAAATTATTGGGGCGAGTCAGAATTTGCATTCATTATTTCAGAAGTGCCATTAAGATGCATACTGTTTATTACATAGCACCTTAATGTTTCTTCAAAAAATTTTATGAATATTCACATTAAGTGGGCTAAACAAGACACTAAATAGACTTGTATTGGTTCAGGTCAGGATTTACAGCACAATATGGTATAAAAGAGCTTTCCTTTTTAAAGCTCTATAAATTTTAGAATTGTAGATAAGAATTTCTACAAATTAAAACAAAAGCCAAGCATTATTAGCTGAAATTACTCTAACTTATTCTACTCTAATTTTCTATTTATTTAGTTTTATTTTATTTTGTATGCAGCACTCTACAGGCTCTCCTTTTAACTATATTCTGTGTAAGACAAAGAGAAGTAGAAGTCAATAATTTCATTTAAAAAATTATACCAACAAATGTAAATTTGGGGTTTGTCTAAAAATTGTGACTTTATATAATTCAGAGTCTAAGTTGTGTCAATCCTATGACTTTACAGATCTTTCTCTCATATATAGATTCCCAAGAGCACTGTACTAATTTATATTTGTTCAGGTTTCAAATTTTCTTATAAGCCCTCATAAAAAATTATAAAAGCCCAGCCAGAATGGCTCACTAGTTGAGGGTTGACCGATGAACCAGGAGGTCACAGTTCGATTTACAGTCAGGGCACCTGCCCTGGTTGTAACCTTGATCCTCACTGGGGGGCATGCAGGAAGGCAGTCGATCTATGATTCTCTCTCATCATTGATGTTTCTATCTCTCATTCCCTCTCCCTTCCTCTCTGAAATCAATAACAAATATATTTTAAACTGTTATAAAATTCTTAATAAGATGAATTATGTTAATTTTTATCACAATAGGCCCCTAAGAATGTTGGGCATATTGTGATCCTTTTGCACAATAACTATCTGCAATTTAAAAGTCTTTTGCCTTTTTGATTGCTTCAGATAAATTTGAAACTATATAGGCAACCATATTTAAAGAATTTATTTTACAATGCTAGCAAAAGATAAACTTTAAAATTTATACTGTCCCCTTAATTTGAGTAGCTTGGAATAACTAAAAAGCAAAAGCAAATTTAAAGATGAACAATTGTCTTCTCCAAAAATTATCTGAATCATATCTCATTTCTTTGAACTGTGGCCAAAGAATCAGATCTCTTTCTTCCAAATACCTTTCTAAATATGAATAAAAACTTTGAAATCAAAATTAGCCATAAAATCATGGGCTACTGCTAATTTACTTGTAAGGAAAAGGTAAGGACATTTTGCTTAGCTAATAGGAGGGGATTTTCATAAAATCCCCAACTTTCTGGTTAATCATCAGACTCTTGAACATAAATCATATCCACATGCTGCCAAATAATACAAAGAAAAATTCTCCTCCAAGGAGGAAATAGAACAAGGGAAAGAGGAAATATACCATTTCAGTGGGCTAAACCACATAATGTTGGTATTTTGTGTCACTGGATGATGCCGGTTCCTTAATATGACATATCATACATCAACATTACAAGCTGGAAAGAGAGAATAATAGTAGCAAAATCATTTGATGCCATATTGAGCTACTGAATAGCTTTGGACTTCATTTTTGACAGCTTATAGCTAAAGACATATTTTTTATCCCCCCTCTCCCCAATTTAGTTTATCTTAACAAATTTGTAATTCAAAATAGTCACTAAGATATCAAAGAGGTACTAACATTTCTAACATCATCAATGTTTCAAAGTGAAACCTACAAAGAAATCATTTTCTTTAATATCCAAGACAATTCATTAAAATAATTTTGTTTAAAATTGGCAAAGGAGAAAGAAAAATCTCAACATCCATCTATTATAGGGACCTAAAATGTGGCAGTATATATTGAAAAGACATCACATAAATGTTTTTTAAGATATCTGACTCAATTCTGCCAATAAAACCTGCATTATTTAAATATGCAAAAAACTGAGTTACAAATACATTTCATGGGTTCAGTTTGTTATTTAAACAAGACTCTAGGTAAATAGTAATAGACATCTCAAATATTTACCATAGACTATCCTATATAATAAAAGGCTAATATGCAAATTTTCCCCTCAACTGGGAGTTCGACCAGGAGTTCAACCAGGAGTTCGACCAGGGGGTGGGGCCAGCTGGCCAACCGCCCACAGTCCCTTCCCCCAGCCAGCCCCACCCCTGATAACCCCCCCCCAACCCTGATTGAGGGTGGGCTGGCCGGCCAACCTCCCACATCCCCTCCCCCTGGCCAGCCCGGCCCGATTGGGGCAGGCTGGCCTGACCCCTCCCGTGCACGAATTCATGCACCGGGACACTAGTAGGAACTATAAATGTGGTTTCTCTAAAGAATAAACCTTTGTATTCTGCAAGGATCAGTTTAAGTATTTTTAAATGGTGTACTGTCAGAGCTTAGTTTAATTAATATGAAAAATATATTTGTATATCATCTAAAAGTCTTTAAAAGATCTGTGGGATGGTTTTCATAATTGGTATTAAATTTCTTGTAAATAAGAAAGCAACGGCACGGAAATTACAGAAAGAGTCATCAAGTTACATGTTCATAAATAATGCTGTTCCACTTGAGAAATAAGCTTCCCACAGCATTGATTCTATCTCAGCACAAATAACTCATCGCGAAATACCACACACTTGCCAGGCCTGTTTGCACAGCCTTTGGAAATAGAGTGCTTAATAACTAGACTCATTAATACTAATGGCAAATCAGTGAGATTAAATATTTCTATAAATCATTTTATTAATAAAACAGAGGGCCCATTATAGAACTATTGAACTGTTAAGCTGCAATATTTCAGAATCAGCATTTTATAAACCTTTCAATAAGCACAGGTGACAACATCCAATAAAGGCACAGCACGCCAATGTCACTAGATAGAAAAATGTGCACTGCCCAAGCAAATCATGAAAAATGCAGTTTTTTTCTAAAGTATTATAATGTAGAGTAGCAAAACATATAAATTAAATGGATATTATATTTTTAAAATCTCCTCGCATTCACTCTTATTTAGCTTTCAAGAGCCCTCTGAAGAATGGATGCTATAGTATTCACTAAGGAATGCTATGATATTCACTAACACGCTCTATCATTTTACTATAACCCGTAGATGGATCATGGGCAACATGAATGACATTTGAGCGGTTGAGACTAAAGGACTAAATACTTAACACAAAAAGAATAATGATAGCTTACTATAGCTCTCAGTAAGAATGTTCAATAGATACAAGAGCTGAAAAATGAGATTAGAGAAAATGCATTTCAAAGAGTGGGGAAAGGCCAAATGCAGGGATGACCATAGACATAAAAGTATGGAGTGTTTGGAGTTTTGCATATATGAAAACTTACATAGCTTTTATTTTATTTTTGCCAGCCAAGTACATGTGTTAAAATATATATATATATAGTGTCCAACTGCAACTGGATATTTTGATTAAAAGTGGAAACTATTCAGTTGGCAGAATTAAATTTATTTTTCAATGCTTCTAACTTTCCAGGAAGAGCACATTAGCTTAGGGGAGGTGGGGAGCTAAAGTGTAAGAAAAACAGCAGAACTCCAGCCAGAGGATTGAGGCAAAAAAGAGCCCAGGATTCAGAGAAGCTGGATAAATATTGAAATTCAAATCCCTTGTTTACTATAATGTTTTCTGTGTTGGGAAAACAAGTCCATGAAGCTTAGGTTCTGTGTATCAGAGAGAGGAATGCGGGTGACTTTTTGCCAGGCTATTGTTTGTAGTAGCATTTGGGGATTGAGCTTTCCAAGCTTTCTAATTAGAAAGTGCATGGTGAGCCATATGTTAACCAATGCAACACTGGTTTGAAATAGAAAAAGCAAAACCGAGAAGTTAAAAAAATGTGTCTTTTTATATTATAAAAATATATATTATATATATCAAATGAGATTTCCACAGTTCTTTTGACTCTAGTCCCACAAAAAGGTGGGGGTTTATTTTTGCCCTGCCTCTTGAATTGGGGGTCGATTGAAATTGCTTTGACCAACGTGGCAGAAGGGACATGATGTCATATCCTGGTTGAAAAATTCAGAGGACTGACAGATTTTACTTTGATGAGTGAGATCCTTGAGCCACACACTGAAAGAAGCCCAAATATCCCAAGGTTTCCATGTTCTATGAAGACTAATCCATTGAAGGAGCCTTAGAGCATGATTTACTTTGTAGAAAATAAAAGAAAAAGACCAAAGAGTATGAAGGAGTAAGACTTGGAAGTAGAGTCCTTAGTACCAGACACCCCAAAGGAGCTGCATCCATCAGAGACTTAAATACCCAGCCTAATTCTTCCCAAAATTCTGACCCAAAGTCATTGGCAAAATGAAATGATTTTTTTAAGCCATGTGCCTTCAGGGTAGTTTGTTACACAGCAATAAATAACCAAACATGACATTAGCATGAGAATCCTCAGATTTCCACAAATTTAAACTTATAAAAAACAAACAAAAAACAACGTAGCCCTCACTGGTTTGGCTCAGAGAAGGGTCCAAGTTCGGTTTCCGGTCAGGGGTCAGGGCACATGCCTGGATTGCGGGCTTGATCCTCAGTAGGGGGTGTGCAGGAGGCAGCTGATCAACGATTCTCATCATTGATGTTTCTATCTCTCTCTTTCCCTTCCTCTATGAAATCAATAAACCAAAAAAAAAAAAAAAAAGTAAAACAATAAATTTAAAAAAAAGAAAAGAAAACCAATGTAGGGCTTTTGGTCAAGATGCTGAATAGGTAAACATGGCACTACTATCCTCTCAGAACCACTTCAAGATTACAACTAAACTACAAATCAACCCTCATTCAGAACCACCTGGAATCCAGCTGGACAGAAGTCGCATAACTAAAGATATGCAGATGAAGCCACCTCAAGACTGGTAGGAGGGGCAGAGACACAGAATGGGCTGACCCCATACCCTTGTGAAAAAGTCTGGAGAAATACATCAGCTGCTGAGGACGCCCTGAGAAGTGAGGGGTCTCAGCCACACGCCAAGCTTTCCAGCCCAGGCTTCAACTGCCGGGAAGAGAAGACCCCATATTCTGCCTGTAAAAACCAGTGAGGATTGTGGAGGGCTGCAGGAGCCCCAAGCATTTCTCTTAAAGTGCCCACACATGGACTTAGCCAGATTCATTCACTCTGAGCTCCAGTGCTGGCACAGCAGCTGGAAAGGCACCAGGACATACGGAAAGGAGCAGAATGTCTGGCTTTGGGGCAACAGTTTGAGGGGCAGCTTTCTCCAAGAAAGAAGTGCTGGCAGAAGCCACTGAGCCCTTCCCCTGCAGGAGTCAGTGGGTGTCATATCTTAGTCTCCATCAACCTGGCAAACACTGTTCACCCTGACCCACCCAACTTCTGTGCCCACCCAAGCTGCTCCCAGTGGCTTTTCCATACAAACAACCTATCTCGGCTCATGCTGGGGACATTCCTACAATCTCGCAAAGGTGCAAAAACCCAAAACTAGCAGAATCTGGCCTCAGCATGCCCTGTCCTTCTTGCTAAGTGGACGCAGGCTGGCACTAGCAGCAGCCAGCTTGGGTTCTTCCCTAGGCCTCTCCCAGACTCCTCCAAGCCCAGCACAGGTAGCACCCATCTGCAGACCACTCTGTAGCTCATACCAGTTAGCCATGGGAAGGACCCAGGTGGCCGCTGAACTTGGCCTGCACTTGTCAGGAGCCAGCACACCAAGTGGACAGCTTCAGACCATGCCAGAGCACCACCAAACCACCTCCATGAGCAAAACACTTAGAAGGTGGACTCTGAGCACCAGAGTCCTGCTGAAATGAGTTCCGCTCTGTGGGGTAGGCCACTGCACAGCAGCTCCTCTGCTACAATTGCAGCTTGTGCTTGCAGCCAATTGACTGTGGGTAAATCACTCCCATTGAGGTGCCAACAGAAATCAAAACTAAACTACAACAGGAAGGTGCACACAGCCCACCCAGGGGCCACACCAGGAGTACGCGGCTTGGGTGACCCGGGAGGCTGTGCCACTGAGCTCCACAGGACACTGATGACATAAGGCCTCTAGTCCTTATTTCTTATTTAACAGACTAGAAGCGGCTGTGTAGTACAATTTCACGATAGTCACAAAAAATTCATGATGAAAAAATTGTGTGGTCTTCTTTGAGTTCTGTTGGGCAAGATGGGCAACGAAATGCTCCAAGTTTTTACTTGCTAGTTGAGCAACGTAAACTAGCTTTCTAAAAACAATCCAATATTTTGATTCTGACTATTGTCCTTTTACATATCAGTCTTTAAGGAAATGTAGCAAGAAAATATGTCAAGTCTAATAGCAAGCTGATATTAGAACTGATCTTCTTCTTGGCTACAAAAAGCCAATTTAAGTAGAAAATAAATCACAAGAAAACAAAATACATTTCTTTAACCTATGTTTAGTCACATATTACTTATAATAGAAAACAATAAAAAAGAAAAACTCCATAAAATAGAGTAAAAATTCTGAAGGATCAGAAGGCTTTTTCAAATTCAGGATCTAGAAAAAGTAAAGTATGAAAACTCATATAAAACCCAGTTGTTAAAAGCACAGGGGTGGAACTTGCCAATGTGGAGGCAAAGGAAATTATTCCTTTGAATTTTAATGTATATATTCATGGGAACAGATGAAAACAAGTATTTTCCAATAAGGCTCTTTTCTCAGGGGAATTATGTGAAAGGAAGGTTTGGGCTTCTGGCATTCAAATGACAAGTGAAATTGAGAAGATAGTAGTTTCAACTTATAAAATGTGCCTTTAAACTTTCAGTATGAAACCATTAAAATGCATGATGTCATTTAAGAGGAAGAGACTAGTCAACTGCAACTGAGTTCTGCTATCACATTCCAGATGCCACATCAGCTGCCACCGGCTTTGATTCCTTTCTGGATCTGGTTAGTTGTGTATGAGACAGTTTTTGTCCTAAAGTCCAGTTCTGCTGACCCACATCTTCTATTCTCTCCTTGGCCCCCTGTCCTCATCCTTCCTTTCTAGTGACTTCAATGTCCATTAAAATTCTCATCCCAGTGCCAACCATACATATAAGTCAACACAAAAAGAGCAGGTGAACCACTCTGTATGGTTAAATATTCATGAACTGAAATGCTGAGGAAAGGGGTAGCATGATTAATTGAACAGTCTTGTTAGTATGATATTGAAAATACTTAAATAGCACTTTCCATGTGTCAGATGGAACTGTAAGGGTTTACATTTATTAACTCATTTGAAGACAGCCCTATGTGTTGAGGACAATTATCTCTACATTGCAGATGAAGAAACTGAGACCCAGAAATGTTAATTATCTATCCAAGGTCAGATCCAACACAAGGCAGAGGCAGGATATGAACAGAGGAATCTGGCTGCAGAGGTTGGGCTTCCCAAAACACAAATTTCATTGCCTCTCAGACTCACTAAAGATCTTTCTCAAGTATTTGTTTATTAACTATTATAGTGAGTCAATGAACTGTTTAATTCTATTTAACTACCTTGATAATCATGCAGTGTTTGGGGATCATTATGCTGACAATGAATTCTCATTATATAATTCAATAAAAGCTGAAAAGAAAATATAGGATATTGAGCATACACTTGCATTGTCTCAATAAATGTTCACTGGTATCATGTAGGATAACAGGCCATGAAATAATATAAATGTAGTAACTGCCTCCCAAAAGTACACATTTTGTGAAGACAGACATGTAAATACATCACTACAATACTGTGACACAAATGCTAACAGAGAATGAACAAAGTATTAGGAGAGACCCAAGTATAAAGCAACAAAATATTTGGGGGCTGACAAGGAAAGACTCCAGGGAAAAGGCACGTATGAGCTGAATATAAATTGATGAGTCTTCTCCAAAGTCTTCAGAACATACAAAAGGATGTAAAATGAAATCTCCATAAGTTGATCAATGAAGAGATACCTGTTAAGATGGCAGAGAACTACAAAGAACACAAAGGATAGCAAAAAAAAGGAATATGTCCTGGTCTGAAAACATAATCTCTTATATTACAAATCCAATTGCTAAATCAAGAAACATTTTTGAAAAATTTAACAATACTGTAGATGGTATGCTTGTATCCCTTTCTTCTAAATTGTTAAATGCAGTTAAACAAATAAATATTAAATTACTACTGTGAATGGAAAGCTTTATAGATAAATCAGCGATGGAGACCTGTTCTATAACAGTTCACAACTTCAATATAGACATGCACAGCAACAATGATAAATGGTGGACTCTGATAAGCCTTTTAACAGAGTTTTGGCAAAGCATTGCATGAGATTAGGTAATGAAGACACTAATGCTATGTGGTGATCTATGTTGTTAGTTAGCTAATGTGGATGAAAAAGGGGCCATATACTAGACTGGACAAGCTCAGGGGAGGCCTATATAGTGAGAGTTACTAGCCCAGAGACCACACAGAATGGTCTGAAATTAGAACTTCCTAACTGAAAGCGAGTCATGTGGGTAGTCAAGTTGTAGGCAGGTATTTCTGTTAGGGCCAGAAATAAAATAGTGGGGACCAGCTATAGTTATAAGAAGTATTAATCATGCTCTGTTAACTGTGATTGTTCTGTTCTGATTAGAGAAAGCACATTCAAACCTGGCTGAGAGTTGTACGCCTTGGGACATGGGAGTTAACCTCTGAATTCAGTCCATTCTCCTTTTCCCAGAACTGCCTATCATCATGAAAAGATTAACAATCTTGTTACCAAAACAATGGAGCCCCAGCGGTGCCCACATTTTTTTACCTCCAGCCCATATTGCCTGTAACCTGTAACCATTATACCTTGCCTTCTTCCCCATGCCTGTAATTCTTACGTTCCCGTGTAATCTTCATCCTTCTACCCAATATAAGCAGCTGACTTACGGGAAGGGGAGAGCAGATTTTTGTGGATGACCTGCTGCTGTCCCATATTGCCAGCATTATTGGAATAAATGCTCATATATGATTCAACCTTGTTTCTGTTTAATTGGCTCAAGTAGTGACAGACAGCCTAGACCCATTGGTTGTCTGGTTTCAAACCCTTACCTTAACCCAGCCTGTCTTTTGTCTTTTTGCATCTAAACTAACATATCCTTGTAATGTCAGAATAATCTTCTTTTCCAAACCCCTCAAGGCACAATTTCCCACCAGAGCAAAACCACAGAACCCTTCATTTGTAATCTTGTTCCCCGAATACCACCTCTATGTGCTATAAATGTTAATTATCCTATACCCACCAGTGTAAAAGAAGTATCTGTCTCTGTTTATTCTTTATCCAGTTTCAGAGATTTACCCCTTTGCTTTCTCCTGCCTTCCTAATCTACCATGAATGAATTTCATGTAATCCTCCTTGGAGTCTAATGTATAAAACTGCAAAACTGCCATTTCCAGAGCATTTTCTCAATCCGTTGAGATTTTGCTTCCAGGCAATTGTCGTCAGTTTGGCTTAAATAAACTCATAAAAATTCTCTACAGGTTTGGACATTTCTTACTTTGATATTACAGTAGATAATTTCAGGCAGAGGGTATAAAAATAGCTAAATTTTATCAAGTGTTTATGTTCTAAAAACTGATTTAATGTTCTTAGCAATGCTATGATATGATACTACTAAAGTCTCTCTCTTACAGATGAGCAAACTACAACACAGAGAGGGCTTGGTAACTTATCTAAATACCACATAGTATGGGGAACCCAGGGTGTCTCACTATACCATCTCACTCCTAACTACTACTTTTACTAACTCACTAATGCAATAAAAACGAGGTAAGAAAGCAGAATATTTTTGCATTCAGCAGGAAGAAAATGACTATACTATATTTAGTAATGATGATAAAAAAGAAACCTATAAAAATAGGGTACATTATTATAATAAATTAATATGCAATGAGAAGATACACATTTTTCAGAAAGTTTGTTACTATAAAAATAATGTGGATATATACGCTATTCATTATGTTGACAGAGGTTGAATTTGCTAATATTTTACTATTTTTGACTTATAAAATGGCAATTATATATGGTTGATTCTAATCATACATACTATAGTATTAAACCAATTTCAAAATACATAAATTAGATACCACAATTATCCATAATCCCACTGATTCAAGATTATGATATTAAATGTATGGTGATATTTTTCAGCTTTTTCTACATTAATAAACATACTTACAAAAGTGGTACCATACTGTACAAACTATGAACTTGCTCTTTTCTTCTCGTATATTATAACCATTTCTGTTATCAACACCTATCCTTTAATGTCTGCAAATACAGCAGTATTATCTTCCTTAATTACTATAAAAATGCATCATTCAAAGTTTTTTCCCCCACATATTTTGTGCCTGTGTCCAATTATTTCTCAAGACAAACTCCATTCTATTAATGAACTTTAGGCAAATCTAACTTGTCTCAGAGCTTCAATATACTGGATACTTGCAGGTAGGTACATATATTCCAAAACACTCAATTACTCCAAATACTAAATTTTAATAAATGTTTTTTCCACTTTGGGGTCTGAAAGTTTCTTTAATGTAAAGCATTGTGTCCTAAAAATAATTTCCTCTCTTCCCTTTCTTGTCTCACTTTTTCCTTCTCAATTTTCTGAAGAACACCATCATCTTTCCAAAATAATTATAAACACAACAAACCAAAAACCCTGAGAATCATCCTAAAATACTCCCTTTCCCTTCACCATCCCACTTCCGAATCAAGCCCTGTTTTCTATAGGATAAAACATAACTCTTAAATTCTATGTAAGATATATTTCCTTCCTGGACCCTGCTTAACTTTCCATCCTATTTCTTGTGTCATGATTCTCTCCTCCTCACTCCAGTTGTATTGAAATATGAAACATTCCCAAATGCTGTCATTTCTTCCCAATTCAATTTCATTAGAATCTCCAAACCCTTTTGGCCTCCTGGCTAACACATATAATTGCCCTTCAATAGCATGATTTTGTTTTGAATCCTATCCATTACCTTCTTGTTATAATCACTTCATATATATGTACTAGAGGCCCGATGCATGAAATTCATGCAAGAGTAGGCCTTCCCTCTCCCGGCTGCTGGCACCGCCTTCCCTCTGGGACCCAGGACCCTGGACCCAGGCTTCTCTCTAGCACCCAGGACCCGGGCTTCCCTCCAGCTGCTGGCAGGCACCTGGGACCTGGGCTTCCCTTGCAGCCCTGGCTTCGTCCAGAAGGTCGTCCACAAGGATGTCTGGTCTAATTAGCATATTACACTTTTATTATTATAGATATGAATTTTCCACTTCTCTAAAATGAGGAAGGGACTACATGTAATTTATATCCAAATCCTGAACACCTAAATAAGTGTAGGTTCTCAATGAATCCTGGATGGATGAATTAATGGATGAATGATGGATAAAAGATGGGTGGAGGAAGGGGAAAATATCAGGAGAAGTTGCCTGGGAAGAAAATTAAGCAAAAATATTTAAGTGTTTGTAAAAAAGAAAAAAAAGGAATGGGAATTTATTAAGAAGGTTTGTCAAAAAAAAAAAAAAAAGCAAATAAGGGTAGTATATCACAAAGGAAGAAGAAATTTTCAAAGAGGAAATGGTGAGCAATTTAGTTTGCTGCAGAGAAAGAAAGATTAAAATAAAAAGATGTTTCTAAGTAGTAACTAGATACTAATGTAGTGAATTAGACATATGTGAATTTTTTCTGTTATAGTTTTAATGAATATTTTAAATAATTGGTGAGAGTAAAAGACTGTCATAAACATTGTGTCACTTGCAGGAAAAAACATAACATTTTGACCATTATGTAAGTAATTTGTAATTGTTATTATAAACATACTAGGGGCCCTTGTATTCGTGCACCAAAGTAACTGTAGGCTGCTAGGCAGCAGTGGGCACAGGGGTGGGTCTCGGTCCATCCTCCACGCCCCCGCCCAGCCCCTCCCGCCCTGGCCCCGGTCCCCTGTCTGCTGGCATCCCCGCTGCCCACATGCTGATGGCACCGGCCCTGCTTGCACCTGCTGATGGCGTAGAGCAATTGGGGCCGATTCCAGCAGTGGGTGAGAGCAGGGCAGGCGCTGTCAGCGGGTGTGAGTGGCGGCTACTGCCCTGATCACCCCTCAGGAGCAGGGGTAGGTGGAGAAGCCCTTAGGGAAGATTGGGGCCCGCAGCCACCACTCACACCCACTGATGGCACCGAGCAATCGGGACCAGTGCTGGGCACTGGCAGAGGGTGTGAGTGGGGCCGGTGCCGGCAGTGGGTGCAAGCGGGACTGTCGCCGGCAGCGGGTGCAAGAGGCAGCTGCCGGCCCCAATCGCCCCTCAGGAGCAGAGGAGGTGGAGAAGCCCTGAAGGGTGAGCGGAGCTGGCAGCCACTGCTCGCACTCACTGACAGCACTGAGCAATCAGGGCCGGTGCTGGGTACTGGCAGCAGGTGTGAGCGCCAGGCGGGATGGTGGCACGTGGGAGCAAAGAATTTTCAGTAACCACCAGAGGCTTGCCCTGATCACAGTGACCGGCACCCCGCCTTGGTCTGGCGCCACCGCTCACCTGCTCCACCATCCCACTGTGGCTAATGCCCACCATGTTCCATGCCCTGCAGCCTGCTGCCGATGCCTGCCATGTTCCACGTGCACCTCCTGGTGGTAAGTGCACATCATAGCGACCAGTTGTTCCACAGTTTGGTCTATTTGCATATTAAGGTTTTATACATATAGATATTACCACAAATCCACAACATTTCTAGTGCCTGTTATTTAGAAGTAATTATATAATTTCAAACATAGAGTCCTTCTAATTCATGATATGTATTATTTTGTATAAAAAGACAATTTTTATTTTAGTAATTACTGCATATTTAGCTATAGTAATTTAGTATTTCAACAAAAATAGTATTGTAAGAATACATATACTTACCTATCCATTTGTCATTTTATGTCTTTCTATCTTGTTCAATCTTCCATTATTTTATTTATTCTGTATTTTTAAAAAACATTATTAATTTCTCTGTGTATACAGGTTGAGGCCAAAGTTGGTTTACAGCTGTGAGTACATGGAACTTTATTCTTGTATTATTATTATACTAGAGGCCCGGTGCACGAAATTTGTGCACGGAGGGGGGTTGTCCCTCAGCCCAGCCTATACCCTCTCCAATATGGGACCCTTCAAGGGATGTCCGACTGCCCGCTTAGGCCCAAAACGGGCAGTCTGACGTCCTTCTCACAATCCAGGACTGCTGGCTCCCAACTGCTTGCCTACCTGCCTTCCTGATTGCCCCTAACTGCTTCTGCCTGCCAGCCTGATCACCCCTAACCACTCTGCTGCCAGCCTGTTTGCCCCCAACTTCCCTCCTCTGCCGGCCTGGCCACCCCTAACTGCCCTCTCCTGCAGGGTTGATCACCTCCAACTGCCCTCCCTTGCAGGCCTGGTCCCTCTCAACTGCCCTCCCTTGCAGGCCTGGTCCTTCTCAACTGCCCTCCCTTGCAGGCCGGGTGCCTCCCAACTGCCCTCTCCTTGCTGGCCATCTTGTGGTGGCCATCTTGTGTCCACATGGGGGCAGGATCTTTGACCACATGGGGGCAGACATATTGTGTGTTGCAGTGATGATCAATCTGCATATTACTCTTTTATTAGATAGGATAGAGGCCTGGTACAGGGGTGGGGGCCAGCTGGTTTGCCCTGAAGGGTGTCCCAGATCAGGTGGGGGTTCCCTTGGGGTGTGGGGCAGCCTGAGCGAGGGGCCTGTGGTGGTTTGCAGGCTGGTCACACCCCCTGGCAACCCAAGCAGAGGCCCTGGTATCTGGAATTTATTTTCCTTCTACAATTGAAACTTTGTAGCCTGGAGCAGAGCCAAGCCTGGAGCTCCCTCCGAGGCCGGCAGCCATTTCTGTTGGGGTTATAATTGAAACTTTGTTGCCTTAAGGGGGTGGGCCCGGCCAGGGTGTGTGGAAAGCTTTGCTTCCCCTGTTGCCGGTGGCAACCCTGGCCTGCTCTCTCAAGCTCCATTCTGCCGCCATTTCTGTTTGAATTTGTTTACCTTCTATAATTGAAACTTTGTAGCTTGAGTGGAGGCTTAGGCCTGGCAAGGGCTGGCAGAAAGCTTGGCTTCCTCTGTTACCTAGGGAAACCTTGCTCTCTGTGGCTATAGCCATCTTGGTTTGGGTTAATTTGCATGCTCGCTCTGATTGGATGGTGGGCGTGGCTTGCGGGTGTGTCGGAGGTATGGTCAATTTGCATATTTGTCTATTATTAGGTAGGATTATTATTTTCCATATGAACAACTGTAAACCTGCTTTTGTCCCACCCTCTATTAAACTAGTTTTTCAGTTTTATGGGGGATTCCTCTGCTACTACCTCAGCACTATTGTTCTTCAATATTCTACTTTCAATAGCATTAAGCTGAATATGTGCTCTAGGCAAATTTGGCTTCCACATAACAGAAATACAGGTAGATATTAATTCTATGCCAGAAAAGACTAATTATTCCACAACACCATGTAAAGTGATTTAATATAAAACTTTGTCAATTTAAGTATTTTTCTAAGTAATTTAAAAGTAAAATGAAAAGGAAACATTACATTAAAAATAAATTTATCCTTCAAATAATTAAACAATATTTATTGATTCACTGGATAGCATCCATTGAATACCATCATCCATAATACTTTCCAGAGAATAAATTCTCTAAAACAACCAGTGCATTACTTGCTTCATTGACTTAGACATTTGAAAATCCATGTTTTTATTTTATTTTGTAACCAAACTAAATATGTATGTATACATACATATATCATTGGTATCCACACTTTTGCATTGAAAGATTGATTGACAAAGGTCACGAGACAACTATATCTTCTCCCTAGGTCACTGATTTTCAAATATTTAATCTTTTACATTAAAGCAAATTTCAGCAAAATAAAATTCCTTTCTTCGCAATTTAGTCATTAAGAGAAAACAAAAAACAACTAAAAAGAAAAAATAAACCAACCCATTTTTTCATCATTTTCCTTTTTCTGTTGTTTACTCTAGCAATAGGTGAAAGTGGCCAGTTTCAGATTCCTTAATAGCTCCAATTTGATTATGATTATGGTCATGCTGAGGAAATAAAGCAATTTTTAATGCTACTTTCATTTCTCTTCACTCTTCACTTAGACTATCACTGTCATTAGGATTACATTACAAAAAATTTACCTTTGCTGCTTCTTAGTTTCCATTTTCTCCATCTCTTTATTGACATAAATAAACAAATCAATATTGAAAAAAATATGACTAGTGGTAAGAAAAGAATTGATGTAGGGAGGGAAATAACAGTATAATCTCATATATTTTTGCTACCTCCAGATTGTATGACTTGAGATACATGAATATATTCACACATACATCTCTTGAGCCTCAGTGTCCAGATGTAAAACACCTGGCCATGATAGGTACACAATAAAAGTTTCCCACATAAATTATTTTTATTCAATCTATAGCAGTTCTCTCATAGGCTTTCTAATAATTACAGATTCTTGATTTTAGATACCAGGCTCAATAATTCTGATCTGTAAACCTTGTTTCAGTGTACTGAACAATATTCAAACTTTCAGAGATATAGTAGTTTCATTTTTTATTCTCTCAATATCAAACTTCCTTGTCTTTTTTGCAACTGTATTTTTATTCACAAAAACAATGTTTCAAATTTCAAGGTTCAAAAAATTCTAGCTGTTTACAAATTACTTTGTAAACAAACTAATAAGCCCATCAGATCTCAATCACTGCTGGGACTTCTCAGATCCTTGAAAAACATGATGAACTCAGATCCAAAGGCTTGCTAGGCCATTAATTTTAGCAGGATGATTTCTTAGGGTTATCATCTACATGTCTGTAGATTTTTTTTCTTTTCTTTCCATTAGAAAATTTTTTCAGGAAAACTTCACTTGATGACCTAGATATTTTAGATCTAGTAATCAGTTGATTAGCCACCCAAATGGTGAATAGGAGGAATGGAGGAGAAAAGGAAAAGTTAAAATTGATATCCATTGTGTCCCTATTTTACTTCTGATATTAACTAAGAGCCAAGTAATCTATGAGATAAGATTAAAGCTCCTAAAATCTCAATTGGTGATCTTTTATCCTATCAAAATTTACATGGCAGGAGACCAAGAACAATCAGATCTCAAAACTGGGTTTATGCAATAGGTCTTTTAAGTAAAACCAAAAACAAACTCTTTTTTGTTGAATATTGAAGATATTTCTCCAATAAACTTTAGCACCTGTGATCACTGACCCAGTATAACCCTCTCATTGACACTGATTTCTAGTTTCCAAAGGAAAGCAATGAGGAAAATCAGCATTAAAAATATGGGGTGAAAACACTATCTTCTAAAATTCATTGATTGCCCGATTTGTTACTGGTGAGGGAAAGATTTTAATCAAGAGACAAAGTGTAGAGAAGCAAGAATTTATTGACCATAGCAAAAATATCATGGGGTCCCTAGCTTCTTACTCTTCTATAACACCTTCACTCTGTCCCAATGTCTATCCCTACATTTTTATCCTAGTGATTTAAAATGAAAAAGGCCAAGTCCTCACCTTCAGCTTTTTGAAACATGTTAAAAAGTAGAGTATGTTTCACAAGATTTATTCCTGTGAGAAAATGTCCATTATGTTGTTCTATGGAATAAATAAGCCTATTTAGTTTCTCAAAAAGAAGAAGGTAAGTTATCTCAGTTATAATAAAAGCTGTGGCAGCTTTCTTTTCTTAATTTATTTTGTAAACATTCCTGATTATGCTTGTTTATGGGCATGTAACATCACCTTGCCCAATCACACCACAACAGAGAGTCCTTCAAATACTCTTATTCTTTTACTTTGTTATATGGAGAATAAATCTTTAAACAATATTGTCACAGCAGCTGAGTAAAAATACCCTTTGCTTGCTGCACTCTGGGGAAATAACAGAAACTTGCTATTGAACGTAATTAAACTATGCACAAATATGCTACTCACATTTCACTTCATTATATAAATAATTTGGGGGAAATTTTTTATAAATACCCATTTTAAAATTGTGTGGCAATTTATTTTAGCTTTCAGCTTCTACATGTCAGGCTATTTTGCAAACTTTAGATGTCAAACTATGCCAAAGTTATTTTGTTTTTATTCCCATACTCCCATCTATTAGGAAAATAAAGACATTATCCCACTGTTTTTCTCAGTATTTAGATGTCAGCAGTAGCCTGACAAAAGAGGTAAAATAAAGACAAATAGGAACAAGTAGTGAAAAGGGATATATATTTCCAAGGGCAATACCCTGTGGATATTAACATTTTTATTTATGCAGAAAATATTCTTTATGAAATTTCTGGACAAAGACACAGTCATAATTTAACACTGGATTCAAAATGTATTACTTTAAAGTAAGATATTTACCATATGCTTTATGTTTATCATACATATAAGAAATTATGAAAGTATCCATAGAACATTTGTAGAGGTATGAAAGATATAAAGGTCATAAAATCACTAGTAAACTAACATAACCACTAATATCCTGATATAAGTTCTATTGTTTATTTCTGTGTCATATATTTGCTAATAATGTAAACAAATAGGTATATGTTGTGTATATTAAGCTTCTATTTATATTCCCTTAAATTATTCCTCAAAATCACCATTTTAATGAGTGCATAAGATTCTGTCACATAGACGTGTCATAATGTACATATTCATTCTCTTTATTTTTGCCTATTTATGCTTCTTATACTATTTCATAATTAAAACGTAAACATATATTTAAGTAAATGTTTCCCTGTGTTTCAACCTTGTTGAGTTACAGAGTATTATTTGTGTTTTCCCTACAGACATCACTGAATTGTTCATGAGATCTGCAAGATTGCCAGATATTATTCCTAGCTCTCAGTGGCACTGCAGTTGAAAAAATATCTCTTACATAATTTCATGAATATTTTAATAGGAACATGAGGGAGCACAAATTAGCTAGCCAGAATCTTCATTTGAAATCAATCTCTGGAATAAATATCAAACAACCTGTACTCATTAACTTTGTTATAACAGTACATTAATGACCTTAATCTTGAAACATATACCACAAATTCCTACACAGAGAAAGACCTACTTACACGTAAGTTATAAGAACACTCTCTTGCAGTTCTATTAGTTGGCTGTCTTTTGATTACAGTAACTTTGACAAATGTTACACTGACAATGCTAATGCATTAAGGTCATCCATATCAATTACATCTAGTTTGAAGGGTCATTTTCAAAGTTAACAGCTTAAGGCAAAGTCACCAATTGTTAACAGTTCTAAGGAGTAACTGTTCAGAAAACCATGGACTTATGACACATTTAATCATAATTCTAGTAGTTTTGGAAAATGATTAATAAAATCTTTCTAAAATGTTTCCAAAATGCATAAATATATTTGCATATGTACTTTGTTACTATTCATTATACTTATCTCTATATATAAAAAGCCAGCAACCATAACGCCATAACAACCATAATGACTGGCCGCTATGACACCCACTGCGGCCAGCAAACTAGCCCGATCGAGGGTGGGGCGGCTGGCCAACCCCACCTCGGCCCTTCCCCCTGGGTGGCCCTGCCCCCAATCGGCCCGCCCCACCCCAATCGGCCCCCAGCCCCTCCCCACGGCTAGCCCTGCCCCTGATTGCCCTCCTATCCCAATAGGGGATGGGGCTGGCCAGCCAACCTCCTACAGCCCCTTCTCCCAGCTAGCCCCACCCCTTATGAGCCCCCGCCACCCTGATCAGCCCACAGCCCCTCTCCCCGGCTGGCCCCACCCCTGATCACCCCCCCACCCTTACTCCAATAGGGGGCAGCACCAGCCAGCCAACCTCCTGTAGCTCCCACCACCCTGACTGGCCTATGGCCCCTCCCCCAGTCAGCTCCGCACCAGATTGGCCCCTGCACTCCAATCAGGGGCAGAGCTGGCCGGCCAACCACCCATGGGCCCTCCCCCAGGCCGCTGGCCCCTGATCAGTCCCTCCTACCCTATTCCAGGGTGGGGCAAGCCGGCCCACCACCCACAGCCCCTCCCCATGGCCGGTCCCACCCCCAATCAGGGGCGGGCCCCACCAGCCAATCACCTTCGGCCCCTCCCCTCAGCCGACCCGGCCCTGATTGGGCCCGGATCAGGGCAGGCCAGCCGGCCAACCTCCCGCCATCTACGCCTCCAGACAGGCCTGGCCTCGATCCACCCTGATTGGGGCTGGGCAGCCGGACCCCACCCATCCATGAATTCATGCACTGGGCCTCTAGTCTATATATATAAAATCCTAAGTGACTGAAAGACTGAAAGACCAAATGACTGGTCGACCGGTTGCTATGACATGCAATGACCACCAGGGGGCAGACGCTCAATGCAGGAGCTGCCCCCTGGTGGTCAGTATGCCCCCACAGCAGCAGTGCCGCTCAGCTGACTGACCCGTCCCGGTGGTGCACCAGCCTGGCGGCAGCCACTCCCTCCCTCAGTAGTCCTGCAGGTCCAGTCTCAGGAGAATGGGCCAGGCACTGATGGACCAATGCTGCCTGCACGATCCCGACAGCGCCGCAGGCCTCCTGGAAGTTGGCCTCAGGCACCGCAGCTGCTTCCCCTCCCTAGACACTCTGCAAGGAAGAAGCAATATAAAAGCGGCCTCCAGGTAGCTCCCAACAACCAGCTTGAACATCAGTGGCGTGGATCCAGATCCCAGGCCAGCAAAAGCGTCCTGTTGCCTGCCCAGAGGGCCGATCGCATCTTGTCCCCCCTTGGGATGCACACAAGACACAGGGCTCATGGTGGCGAGTGCCAGTATGGCGGCGCGAGCCTCTCCTGATCAGGACTGACTGGATTCGAGCCTGCGGCAGGCGCAGTCGGGCCAGGATGCGTGGAGCGGCAGGCAGCAGCAGCAGGCAGTATTGGACTGCCGGTTTTGGCCCAATCCCCACAGGACCCCACCAGTGCACAAATTCGTGCATCGGGCCTCTAGTTCCATACATTCCTAAAATGTTTTATTAGCATGTCCAAATCTCCACACAACACCAACTTTATATGTAATGTATGTACTATAATTTCTGAATAATTGTCAATTATAACATTTACTATAATAAAAGTTATGTGAATGTGGCCTGTCTCTCTAGTAATTTTTTATATTTTTCAGTCCAAACCTATTTTGGAATGTGTCTAACCATCCCTTACTTATAGTAAATGACAACATGTCTCCTGTTCATTTTATACCAGTTTAAAGTCTTTTGCATCTGAATTAAGCACTTATTATACACTGTGTCCTTAACTTTTGAAGTTCAGGGGTGAACAGCAAAACTAGCAGGGATTTCTATACAATGTCACAGTGAGAAGATTCATTCTTACTGTTGACCTTAACCTCAGCATAAAACTTTGCTCTTTCCTCAGTAAATTAAGAACTTTTACTTTTTTACTTAAAGGAAGCACTTATCACTACTCTTTGGCATATCTGAATTGCCAGGACCACTCTTCTTGCCCTTTAGGACCATTATAAGTTAAAATACAGGCTACTTGAACACAAGCACTGAGATACCTACAGTGGGTCTAATAACCAGGATGGCTGCTAAGTGACGTAAAGGCCGGGGCCCTGTACAGTATGGAGACCTGGAGTCCCATTCTGGGAGGGATGGTGCCTGCCATGGCCAGATTTCATCACCGCACTCCAAAAGGCATGCAAATGAAAACTTACGAATTGTTTATTTCTGAAATTTTCACTTAATACCTTAGGACTGCTGTTGGCCGAGGGTAACTGAAACTGGAAAGTGAAACCACAGATAAAGGGGGACGTCTGTCATTTGGATTCCCAAAGTAACCGGTGGTTCATATCCTGTTCCAAATGAGAAGTCCTCCTGTCAACCAGTTGCTGCCACAGCATTCAATGAGCTCACTGTCAGAGCAGCACTGTGTATTTTTGCCACAACTTAAAGAGGTTTAGCTTTCAAGCACTGATTGAGAGAAAAATAATATGGAAATAATATGTATAAAACACTCAAAGTAGTATAACTCTTGTTTTATAGCATAATGATAAAAACTGCCTGGGGTGAAACCCTACACTGCTCCTTACTAGCTCTGGGACCTTGGGAAAATTAACTTAAATCCTCGGTGCCTCAGGTTTTTCGTATGTAAAATGGTGATAACAGTAATCATTCAGGGTTGCTAAGATAAATAAATGTCATAATATACAGGAAGCATTTAGAGCATCTTGTGACACAGAGTGAGTGCTACATCATCATTTGATATGATTATTGTTGTTTGGATGGTTTTCCTTTATGCTCTATCTACAGCCTACTGACCATTGATGGATGACATCCAACAGGACAGGAGAAATATGGATACTTGAAGCTTACATATGCTAGTGTGTGTGTGTGTGTGTGTGTGTGTGTGTGTGTGTGTGTATATATTTATATATATATATATATATATATATATATAATTTCTACAATTGATGTCAATGGGAGATAACAGTTGTGAAAATGTCAAAAAAATTCTCCAGCATAAAGAAGTTTAACATGTTTTATTCACAACTTCTATTTTCCCCATTTAGTCCTCTCGTCACTCAATCTTCTGTACCAAGCCACATCATTCCTCAGGGAGGCGCTTTCAGAAATGGATGTGCCATCTTGCTCTTTTTCTATTTACTATTTACTTTCATTTTCATCTGCTCTTTTTCTAGTTTCTTAAAGGGAAGATTTACATTACTGATTTGAGATCTTTCTTCTTTTCCTAAATAAGCATTGAATGCTAAAAATTTCATTTTCAGAGTGCATTAGCAGCCTGTTATGAAATTTGAAATGACTTCTGTTTTTATTCAGCTCAAAATATTTTTAAGTTTCCTTAAGACTTCCAAATAATTAGGGATTTTGTAGATATTAATCTACATTATGAACATACTTTGAGTTATTTCTTTTATTTTAAACTTATTGAGGGTTCTTTTGGGGCTGGGAGATGATATCTATAGGTTAATGTTTTATGTGCACTTTTAAATAATCTGTATTTGGCTGTCATGAATTAAGTGTTCGCTAAACATCAATTTTGCCTACTCAGTAGATAAGGGGCAATTCTTCTATGACATTATTCATATACTGCCCACTTTCTGAGACAACAGTATTCAAGTTCCCAACCATCATTTTCATTTTTTCTTTTTCCTTTTAATTCTATCAGATTTTTCCTTGTGTATTTTGAAGCTCAGTTGTTAGGTATATACTCAGTTAGGATTGATATGTCTTCTTTGATAAACTGATCCCTTTATCATTATGAAATTATTACTTCAGTCACTAGTATTACTTTATATTCTGAAGTCCAGCTTGTCTGATATTAATATAGACACTCACTTTATGCTGTGAACAGTCAGCTTTTTTCCTAGGTATTCATAGGTCTTTTAGTGAATAATGAGGGTTGAATTTAAGAGTTAGTCCATTTTAAGACAGAAGCCTGACAATTAACTTTTAACTTAATTCTCATTAGAAACTGATTTTGATGCATACCTTTTTTAAAATATATTTTATTGATTTTTTACAGAGGGGAAGGGAGAGGGATAGAGAGTTAGAAACACCAATGAGAGAGAAACATTGATCAGCTGCCTCCTACACACTCCCTACTGGGTATGGGCCCGCAACCAAGGTACATGCCCTTGACCGGAATCGAACCTGGAACCCTCCTTGAGTCTGCAGGCCAACGCTTTATCCACTGAGCCAAACCGGTTAGGGCTTGATGCATATCTTTATTTTCTGAAGCATAATGCCATTTACATAAGGAACAAATGTGATCCACAATAAATGAAACATGTTAGAGGGACTTTTCACACTCAATTCCCAAGAGCACAGCCTTGAAAAAATACAATAGCTAAGATCTGGGAAAGGACAAGTTCCCATCAGTAGATGAATGGATAAAAAAGATGTGGAAACAGCCTAAGTGCCCATCAGTAGACGAGTGGATAAAAAACTGTGGTACAGCCCTACACAGTTTGGCTCAGTGGATAGAGAGTCAGCCTGTGGACCAAAGGATCCCGGGTTCAATTCCAGTTAAGGGCAGGTACCTTGGTTGCAGGCTCCTCCCTGGCCCAGACCCTGGTCGGGGCCTGTGCAGGAGGCAATCAATCAATGTGTTTCTCTCACATCAATGTTTCTCTGTCTTTTCCTCTCCCTTCCACTCTCTCCAGAAGATCAATCCTGGTAAGTTACAACTAACAAAAACAAAACAAAAAACAGTGGTACATTTATACCATGGAAAACTATGCAGCTGTAAAAAAGAAGGATCTCTTTTCCTTTGAGACAGCATGGAGGGACCTGGAGAGTATTATGCTAAGCAAAATAAGCCAGTCTGAGAAAAATAAGTATCATATGATCTCACTCAAATATGGAATCTAATGAAAAAAATAAACTGATTAATAAAATAGATCAAAAGACATAGAAGTATAGAACAAACTGACGAATCATAAAGGAAAGGCAGGGGGTGGGGAGAGATTAGCTGGGGAACTTATATGCGTAATTCATAGCATAGCCCAATGGACACAGACAGTAGTGTGGTGAAGGCCTGAGAGGGGTGGGGTAGAGGGACTAATGGGGGGTGGGAGAAGGGAACATCTATAATACTTTCAAGAATAAAGATAAATTTTAAAAAAATTATAAGGTAGCAAATGTATCTGACATTAGATACTTATAAATAAAATCACTGAAGAGTTACTTAGGTTTCAGCATCCTATAAAGAAAAAACATAGAATTGGAAATGAGAAGGCTTATATTTGAGATCTGCATTCATAACTTACTGGTATTATTAAGGAAGCCATCCTATATAATAAAATGCTAATATGCAAATCAACTAAACAGCGGAACGACTGGTCGCTATGACGCGCACTGACCACCAGGGGGCAGACGCGCAACACAGGAGCTGCCCCTGGTGGTCAATGCACTCCCACAGGGAGAGCACTGCTCAGCCAGAAGCTGGGCTCATGGCTGGAGAGCACAGCAGTGGTGGTGGGAGCCTCTCCCGCCTCCACAGCAGCGCTAAGGATTCCGACTGACAGCCTAAGCCGTCAGTGGGACATCCCCCAAGGGCCCCCGGACTGTGAGAGGGCACAGGCCGGGCCGAGGAACCACCCCCTCCTCCAAGTGAACGAATTTCATGCACTGGGCCTCTAGTTTAGTGGATAAAAGCCCAGCTTCTAAGCAATAAGAAATGGATATAATACGACCATCTGACTTAACTACCGAGATAATTATTTTGGGGCACAAGTTAGGTATCTAGCTTGTGAGCACTACAAGGTGTGTCGCAATTATTTACCTTTATTATTAAGTTGATTTATAGTTTTAGGTTCTTTGATTAATGCTGTGAAATGTGTTTCATCCAGTTAGGCACCAGAATTTTGAAATTGCGATCACATGTTTAGGTACATAATAATACCTTAGTTATAAAAATGAAAAGTGTTGTCAACCTCTATGTCTGCAACCAAGGAATTCAGAACGGCATTACTTTTTCTTTCCTTATAGGGACAGTATCAAAATCAAGTGTTAATAGAGATTTTCCCCAACATCATCATTTCAATAGTTTGTAAGTCCTTTGTCTCCCTGAGGATGTTATAACTTATGATTTGACATTGATGAGCAACACTAGGATCAGGAAATAGTGTGGTTCGTTTTCTGGCAGCTTCATGCTGTCAGTCCCATCAGTTAATCTCTTTTCTCACATGCCAGCTTAACACGGCACAGTCATTTGAAAGCTCCATGGAAGTCTCCCACCTTCTTTCCTTGTAATAAGGAAGTCCCCCGGGTTTCTCTGTCATTAGACATTCTTTAATCTCTTTGAAAGTAACATGACCCACTGTATGGGCTCCCCTTTATTAATGCAAATGTTCCAGACAGTATTCTTAAATGTCTAGAATTAAACATTTTCTGTCAAGTTCAGAAGATGGCATTCTGTTCAGATAATGAGAATGCTACTCTACTATGAACCTTGCTTTAATTGCTGCATTACAATCTCCAGACCTGAAAAGCCCTGGAGGCCCCGATACATAAAATGCTTTCAGCTATGCAGGTGTGGAATTCATTATAAGTGTGTTTTTACTGGGACTATATCTTCAACTCATTGAAAGAATATCAATGTCTTTGGGGTGTTTGATAACTTGTGCTGTTACTTAAAGTATAACTATGGTGATATGTTAAAAGAGTAAAGAGTCAGAGAGCATGTGATTATATCTATGAGGACCAATATGCATATACACACCTTTAAGAGAAATAAATAAAATCAGATATTTGCAAAGAAGGGGGAAAATAAAAAATAAAATAAAATCTCTCTGTACAATAAAAATTGTTATCAGTAAAATGACAGTATTTTAGCATGGTTGGTTATGGTAAGGGTAAAAGTGAAGTTTCTACCTTGCATAGTATGAATGGTTCACTTTATATACACATTTTAAATGAAATTTTCAAAAAAGTATAAAATATAAATGCTGTCTAATTATGTATCTATCTATATATATATAAAAAACCAATGACTGTAATGGCCATAACGACCATAATGACCGGTCGCTATGATGCCCACTGTGGCCAGCAAACCAGCCAGATCAGGGGGTGGGGTTGGCCAGCCAACCTCGCAGTCCCGCTCCCCTGCTGGCCTGCTCCTGACTGGACTCTCCCACCCTGATCAAGAGCAGGGCGGCCAGCCAAACGCCTCCTCCCTTCCCCCTGACCCCCACCAACCCCACCCCCAATCAGCCAGCCATACCATGATAGGCCCGCAGCCCCTCTCCCAGGCTGGCCCGCCCCTGATCGCACCCCCTACCCCAATAGGGGGTGGGGCTGGACATCCAATCTCCTGCAGCCCCTCCTCCTGGCTGGCCATGCCCCCTAAGAGCCCCCACCACCCTGATCAGCCCGCAGTCCCTCCCCCTGGCCCGGCCCCACCCCAGATCAGCCCCCCCACCCTAATCAGGGGCAGGGCCAACTGGCCAAGCACCCATGGCCCCTCCACCAGGCTGCTGGTCCCTGATCGGCACCCCCCACCCCATTCCGAGGGTGGGGCCGGCCAGCCCACTGCCCACAGCCCCTTCCCATGGCCAGCCCCACCCCCAATCTGCCCCCCCCCCAACCCTAATCAGGGGCAGGGCCCACTGTCCAATTGCCCGCAGTCCATTTCTCTGGCCAGCCCGGCCCTGATTGGGCCCTGATCGGGGCAGGCCAGCCGGCCAACCTCCCGCCATCAGCCAGACCCCACCCATGCATAAGTGACCAACCATACATCCATCCGACCATCCAACCAACTGGCCGGTACATATGACACACACTGGCAATTTAAAAATAAATGTTAACTCTTGCATGTGCTATACATATAAAGCTCTCGCTGGAGCCAATCACATGCGACCAACCGGCCAGTACATATGATGTGCACTGGCAATTTAATTTTGTATTTAAATTTTATAATATTATGTTATATATACTATTTTGACATGTAATTTTTGCAGTAATGTAATTACTGCATGAATCTTTCTTCTAATTAATTTCCTTTCAATGTGCATGAATCCGTGCATGGGGCCACTAGTATAATATAAGTGAAACACATTTATACATCAAATCTTAAGAAACTTTTCTCTTCAAAATAACCCTATATGAACATGTTATGTAACCTTTGTTTTGTGGCTCCTATGCATTATATTCATAGCTAAATCAATGGCAAATGCACATTGTGCACCAATTAACAGATTACTGAATAAAGTTCACACATTTCAACAGTAAACATAGTACACGTGTGGTGTGGTTTTCTCATTCCATTGAATCATGTTAAAATAATGTCTAAGGCCAGAGTAGGGGTAGCCTTAGATTAGTGGACTTCTCTCTCCTCTGCCCCCCCCCCCACCTGCCTCCCCACACACATACATACCCTTAGTCACATATTCAATACTTTTCCTTTCAATTAACTGTATGGGTCAGGATGAAAGAAAGAAGATGGAGCACATGCCATGTCAGTGAGTATATTAATTGGCCTCTGTGCATTATTTTTACTTTGATGACTTAATTTAAAACACTTTCTCCTAAGAAATCTTTTGAAAGAGAACATGCGATTTTCAAAGAAAAGTTGTGTGACAAGCTGATCAAAGTGCCCATCAACTGGAATAACATTTAACTGTGGGTGACCTGAAAATCCTCGGAATGGAGCTTAATCACATAAAATGGAAAAACAAAATGAACAGCAAGCATGGACACGGTGACACAGCACTACTTTGCCAATCAAGCAAACCGTGTCTTACTGCCTCAGAGAAAAGACAGCAATCAGTCTGCTGATGTGATGCCCAGCGTGGCTCTTGTGTTAACCTCCTTGCCGCCTGTGGAGAAGAGGTTTGAGGACAAAGGGTGGGCACAGAAATAAAATAACAGTAGATGAAGTATCACCAAGACTCCCTTAATGCTTACATTTATGTTGATATACAGAGGCACAAAAAAATAAAAAGAATACATTCAGTACAATTCAAATTGAAAAGTGGCAAAAATACACATAACCATTTGAAATGTATAAAAATGATTATCAATCAATTTCATTGATTTGTACATTACAGTATTTCTAAGAGTTCTCATATAATATTCATGATTGCAAGATTTTATTCCAGGTGTGTGCTTTTTCTTTGTTTTTGTGTTTATATGTAAGAAGTTTCAAAATTAAAGATATTCTTTATAGAAAATTATGTTGCTTTCTCCTAAATAATATACTCAAGTAGAAATTCACATCACAACAATGAAAAAAAAATCCACCCATCAAGTGAAACCCCTAAACTCAGCAAAGAAGGTTTCCTAGTGTGTCCTACACACAGTTGGAAGGCATTAAATGTTTTCTTTATTAATAGTTTTTTGTGTCAAGTGCAGAATATTGATAGAAAATATATAGCTAGACTACATCTGACTCAATTTGTTCTACCAAGTGGTTTATGCAGAAATTACATGGGTACTACCCATACATTCCCACTTTGCTTAAACAGAGCACCTCAAGTTTTTTCATATCCTATATAATAGAAGGCTAATATGCAAATTGCCTGAATGGCTGACCAACTGGTCGTTATGACGCACACTGACCACCAGGGGGCAGATGCTCAACTCAGGAGCTGACCCCTGGTGGTCAGTGTGCTCCCACAGGGGGTGCACTGCTCAGCCAGAAGTCAGGCTCACGGTTGGCAAGCACAGCGGTGGTCGTGGGAGCCTCTCCCGCCTCCGCAGTAGCACTAAGGATATCTGCCAGCTTAGGACTGCTTGCCGAAGAGAGCAGGCCTACGCCAGCAGTCGGACATCCCCTAAAGGCTCCCAGACTGCGAAAGGGTGCAGGCCGAGCTGAGGGACAACCCCCCCCCCCCAACCGAGTGCATGCATTTCATGCACCGTGCCTCTAGTATTAAATATATCATATTAAACTGTTTGATTTCTACACAAACAATATTTTGTGGGCAAGTTGGTTTCTGTCTAATAGATTTGTTTTTGTGGGGATGGTTTTTTTTGGAAAGAAAAGAGACAATTGTAACATTTTCCATAGGAATCAAATGACTTGCTCAGAGTCTCCTGAGCCATTATAGGTTTCCTGCCAGTTCACTGCTATTTTAGACAGAAGGCCAAGTTGCCACACTTAGTATAGTTGAGCAGAGAATCAATGCCATCAGAGACATGGAGATTTAGTGGGTACGGATTCTGATTAAATTTTGACTGTATAACAACGTAATAACGATAGAAAATAAAATTCTATTGTAGTCTTATTCTTTAAGGTAAAAAGAATAAAATGGCAAAGAAAAGCATTGATTTGAGACATCCTTTGGGAGAAAAACGTAGCCTTCTTGTATGTGGTTGTGGGATAAGAAAGGTGAAGTTTCCAAGCCACAGTGACTTTTTTCAGTTGGTTTCCTCCTTTATGAGAAGAACCTGTTTCATATTTTATGTTCACAGACCAGAGAAAGCATGCTTGTGGTAAAGCCATAGCAATGGGAAGTAGTTTATGTTCTGCATTTATGTGGGAATAACAAATCATAACTAGACATATGTTTGGTTTCAAAAGTATGGTTTTGTTATAGAAGATTTACTTAATGTTTAAAATATTGAAGTGCTATTAGCCTGGGGTTTGGACAGGAATAAAGAAAAGTTAACAGGTTATATTTTTGCCAAAGTATTGATTTACATTCCACTGAAAGCCTTCTGCTTGCTTTATTTTTTTTTTTCTATATTCATGGAAACAGAAATCTGTGCTCAGTATAAATAAAAAGTTATAGTAAAAATGATTAATATAGGGTAATAAGAGTCTGAATTTTAAGAAAACTTGAATTTACTTCAGTTCTGAGATCAAGATACTTCTAGAATATATCATAGAGGTCCATTCGAGGCATAATTAAAATTAGCAACATCCAGCTTCACAGTTCACCCATACCCTTCAGACCCAAGTCAAAATGGTTTGGATCCACAGTGTTTCAGAACCTATATTACTGGTTGCAAAGTAAATCTAAACTCCAAAACAGCATCAATTGCTTTCACTTATAAATAAGAAATAAAACACAATCCATAGAGAACTTACTATGCTGCCCTCCTGATGTTAACCTCCCTGTATTATAGATTAGAATCAGTAAATCACTTCTCTCATTTGCTTGCAGTTGCTCACTTGGTGTCTCTGTATCACATTTTGGTAATTCCTGCAATACTTCAAATGCTTTCATCATTATTATATTTGACCTGTGATCAGTGCTCTTTAATGCTACCATTGTAAATTTTGGGGGTGCCATGAACCATCTGATTGCTCCACTGACTGGCTGGTCCCCGTCTGCCCCTCTCGTGGGCCTCCCAATTCCCTCAGACACAAAAATATTGAAATTAGGCTATTTAGCCCCACCATGGCCTCTAAGTGTTCAAGTAAAAGGAAGAGTTGCATCTCTCTCATTTTAAGTAAAAAACTAGAAATGATAAAGCTTAGTGAGGAAAGCACGTTGAAAGCCAAGATAGGTGATTTAAAGTGCTACTCCACTGCACACACAAAGGACAAAAATGTGCAACAGCCTTATTGCCAATATGGAGACAATTTTAGTGGCCTAGATTAAAGAGAATAGCCAAAGGATGTATATGCATAGCTCATGTACACAGACAACAATGTGGTGAGGGCCAGAGAAAAGGGAGAGTGGGGTCTAGGTGGAGGTGAGCAAAGCAGGGGGTGGGGAGGACATGATATGAGGGACATATGTAATAATGTCAACAACAACAAAAATCAAACTAGCCACAACATTCTCTGAAGTCAAAACCTAATCCAGAGTAAGGCCCTAACTCTCTTCAATTCTTTGGAGGCTGAGAGAGGTTAAGAAGCTACAGAAAAGTTTGAACCTATCAGAAGTTGGTTCATGAGGCCTAAGGAAAGAAGCCATCTCCATAACATAAAAGTGCAAGATGAAGCAGCAAGCACTGATGAATAAGCTGCAGCAAGTTATCCAGAAGATCTAGCTAAGATAATTAATGAAGGTGGCCACAATAAACAACAATTTTCAATGTAGACAAAGCAGCCTTATATTGGAAGACGATGCTATCTAGAACTTTCATAGCTACAGAGAAGTCAGGTGCCTGGACTTCAAAGTTTCAAAGTACAGGCTGACTTTCCTGCTAGGGGCTAATGAAGTTGATGAATATAATTTGAAGCTAATGCTCATTTACCATGTCAAAAATCCTAGGGCCTTTAAAAATTAAGCTAAATCTATTCTGCCTTTGCACCATAAATGAAACAAGAAAGCCTAGATACGCTGCATCTGTTTACAACATGGTTTACTGAAAATGTTAAGCCCACTGTTGAGAACTATTGCTTAGAAAAAGAAAAGATTCCTTTAAAAATATTACTGCTTGTTGACAATTCACCTGGTCACCCAAGGTCAATGCTGAAGATATACAAGATTAATGTTGTTTTCATGCCAGCTAACACAACATCCATTCTGCAGCCCATGGAGCAAGAAACTATTTTGAATTTCAAGTCTTATTTAAAAAATACATTTCATAAGGCTATAGCTGCCATAGATAGCGATTCCTCTGATGGATCTGGGCACAGTAAATTGAAAACCTTCTGGAAATGATTCACCATTCTAGATGTCATTAAGGACATTTGTGATTCAGGGGAAGAGGTCAAAATATCAACATTAACAGGAGTCTGGAAGAAGTTGCTTCCAACCCTCAGGGATGACACTGACGGTTCAGACTTCAGTGGAGGAAGTAACTGCAGATGTGGTGGAAACAGCAAGAGAACTAGAGTTAGAAGTGGATTCTGAGGATGTGACTGGATTGCTGCAATCTCATGATGAACTTTAACAAATGAGGAATTGCTTCGAATGGATGAGTAAATCAAATGGTTTCTTGAGATGGAATTTACTCCTGATAAGGTTGCTTAAAATTGCTGAAATGACAACATAGAATTTAGAATATTATGTAAACCTAGTTGATAAATCAGCAGCAGGGTTTGAGAGGATTGACTTTAATTTTGAAAGAACTTCTGTGGGTAAAATGCTATCAAACAGTGTTGCATGCTGCAGAGAAATTGTTTGTGAAAGGGATAGTCAATCCATGCAGTAAACACCCTGCTGCCTTATTTTAAGAAATTGCTACAGCCAACCCACCTTCAGCAATCACCACCCTGATCAGTCAGCAGCCATCAACCTGGAGGCAAGACCCTCCACCAACAAAAACACTACGACTCACTGAAGCTCATATGATTATTGACATTTTTTAGCAATAAAATGTGAATTAAGGTAGGTTCAGGTTCATTGTTTAGACATAATGTTATGCACACATGATAGACTATGCAGTGTAAACATAACTTTTATATGTACTGGGAAACCAAAAATATTCATGTAACTTGCTTTATTACTGTATTCCTTTGGTTGTTGTGGTCTGGAACTAAATCTGCAGTATCTCTGAGGTGCTTAAAAACCACCTGTTGAATATTCCAGTTTTCTGAAGATATATGGTATTCTATTAAGCGGGTCAGTTTATGAGAGTCAGATCATGTAGGTTTCTTTTATGGCATGGATTTATAGTACGCTTTTTCATATTTCATAGGCATTGCATATATGATTGTCTGAAGAAGTGGAGCTACTATGCTAAAAATACTACGCTCAGTCAATTTTCCACAGGATACTTATTAATCACAAATAATTTTTTAAAAATCATTGCTTTTTACATGTCTACACAGTATTACATGTATTTGTATTTTTAAGTGGGTAAGTGGCAGTGTGTGTCTTTTAAACAAGAAATAGTAGAAGGGCATAGATACTAGTAGTGGTAGCTTATTTTTGGATACAGAATTAAAAAGCAAACATATGTATCTGCATATTATAATGATGGCTACAGAGGAAACATTCAAATTTTAATGCTTATATTTTTTCTAAAATGTTTATACTAAGTAGTGCCAGGAAATGAAACACAAAATATATAGTAAAGCATATTATCATTTTAATGCATTTTAAAAAGAAAAAGAGAAGGATAAAAATATTTGAAAAATTAACAGCTGAGGAGAAAGTTTACTCAGCTTATAACCTGAGTTTTAATTAAAGCCATGATTAATGACAAATTCTAACTTGCAATGTGACCTCTAGAAAGATCTACAGCTGTTGAATCAATTGAGAAGATGGTCTCCAGTTTTCAAAGTAAAGCACCAAGAAGATAAATCATGTTTAGAGTTATTAATCTTGTGAACATTATATTAAGTATTTGGAAATCTGAAGACAAGATGAAAAAGTAGTCCTAAAAATGAAGTAAAGAGCTTTCTTTGGGAATGCCTTCCTTGGAAAGCCATAATTTCCAGATTATTAACCTAATCATTTAAAAAGAAGTTTTCACTGCATTAATCCCATTTAAATTTAAGATGGAAACATTGAGTAGAGATGAAGCTCTATTAGCTGCACAATGTGAATCAAATGGGACTACAGACAGAGCTGGAGATAAAAAATGGAATGGTAAGCAAACTTTCAAAAGGCATCATTAGCCTATAAATATCCAGCTAGAAGGGCGTTTGCATTGGAGAACTCCCTTACCCACCAAGAGTGGCTATAGCTAAAAGCCCATTGATTAAGTCTTTGAAGTTCTTTAAAAGAAAACAAGTGATCAAATTAGAATCACTAAGAGGCAAAAAAAAAAAAAAAAAATACAAGAAGATGCTCACAGTGTTCTGATGTTGTCAACAAAGACCACAGGGCAGCTGTGGAATTTTTTTTCAAGGGATTTAAACAAAAGTCTCCTAGAAAAGCCAGCAAAACCAAGGTCAGACCCCTCTAGAACTCTCTGATCTGAGCCCATTAATACAAAAAAGAGAAACAGAACTCTTGATAGCAATAACAAAAATAAAGGCAACTAGTGTTGTTGAAAAATAAGTATTTTAATACAAGTTAAAAGCACATAAATTATATCATTTGAAAAAGACATTTTTCAGTATTCATCTTTAAATATAGGAAATTCTGCTGTTTAGACATCCCTATGTGTTCTCAAGAAGCACAGCAAAAGGCAACAAGCTTAAACAGCATTGAGGGAGATTTATGCTACAAAAAAAGATGAGATTTCCTGCACCAGGGGATGTTAAATCCAGGAATAAGAGGCAGAAGGAAGCTGTACTTTTTTTTTGAAGGGGTAGAGAATTAAGGTAGCTTCTCATCTGTCAGGAAAGTTTAAGGCAGGGTGAATGGATTAGGTGACCTTTCAAAATTACTTCCATCCCAGGATTTATGATGTCAATATAAACCAGCAGTCCCAAACGGAAACTTGGGCAGGAACCACTAACTCGCACTTGTTTTTGCTGTTCCTTGAATACAGGCATAGTCAGGTAACTTTGCCAGAATAACTTAAAGTGCAAGCTCTGGACTCAGCCTGGGTTCCAAAGACTCTGAGTTTCAGCTTCTGCAGTCACAAATGGTGGGTAACTATTATGCTTGTATCAATGGATTGTTGAAAAGATTGAGTGGGATGATATACATAAGGCAAATAGTATTAAGTAGGTACACAACTCAGCATTCTCATTAAACTCTGTTCTGCCACCACATCAGCCATCTTAGTATGGAAATGAGGCTGCTCTCGTGACAGCTCCACCTTTCTTCTGCATCCATTTCCTCTTGCATTTTCTGTTCCTCTCCACATCTACTCTCAAAAGAAAGCCCTGCATCTATCAAGAAAAACGTTTAGCTACTGAATTTCATTACTAGAGACAAACAACGCAGACTCTGCTGATATATGAGGAGCAGAGGAAGTACAACTAGATAAAATCTCTCAAACATTAAGAAATGTACCAAATATCAGTAAACTAGGGTTTTTTTTAATGAAATTTTATGCACCTATTATTATACTTTGTAAAACTATTTAATAACATGGTAAGCTGCTGTAATGTAAACAGATAAAATTGAATAAAAATCAAAATAATAGAAAACACATAAATCTAAATATAATAGATTTGGAAAGATAAACTACTCCAAATGATTATAGTATATGACCCCATACATCTCTTTGTTATGGTATTGATTTGAGATTTCCCTGAGAGTTTACTTTTTCTACATTGCAGATTTTATTAGAAAAAGTACTTTTTGGTTTTATAAAATATGACTTTTTATTCTTCCTCTTGTTTTTATAGTGTTGTTGTTTTTTTTCAAAAAGTTATCAGCTATTAGTTCTTCTGGTTGTTCTTTTAGAAAGGAACTGAATATTGCATTTTATTTCTAACATCATTTAAATGTCATATAAGTATACAGATTAAATACATTTTAAGTGTTTACAAAGATATACATGCATACATATGCAAGTATCACCTGCAGATACCATGCCAAGATGTTAGAGGTGAAATGACCATAAATCTGACCTTAGTTCTCTTTTATCAGACTTTTACTATAGACCAATTTAAAAAGAAATTGTCATTTTTTTTCTTTATTTTTCTTTATGATAAAATCTTAAAATTCATTCAGGATTTTATTAATCAGTGATATTTACCAAATAACTACATGGATATAGATATAAAATCACATATGAAAATTCTACAATTAATGTTAAGTTGTTTTTAAAGTATACAGATCTTTTAGGGCAATTATTCTGAATAAACTCATTCATTTTCTGATTACATGAACATTTCTTTCCAAGAGTCAACTTTATTTTTTTTACTCAGTATATAATCTCATTAAAAATTGTTTCTTCTCTGTGCCCACAGACTATTTTAAAAGTGAATCATAGATGTTTTTCTACTCTCATTTTCCACTGATAATGCCTCATTCCCAGATATTTCAGAAAATAGTATAAGCATATTGATAAAATATGAGTGATGATAAACCGCTAGCAATAACAGAGCCTCTTTTTCTTTCACCTGGAACACAGTATTACTAAAGTTTATTCACTGCTTCCTGCATTCCAGGTACCATGTTGAGGAATACGGCCAAATATGACATCTGTATTTCCAAGGTATACTGTTGTTGTTTTTAGTATTTTCATATTTTATTATAAACTAGAGGCCAGGTGCATGAATTCGTGCATGGGTGGGGTCCTGGCTGGTGATTGAGGCCTATCGGGGGGTCAACCCTGGGGGAGAGACCCTGAGAGGTTGGCTGGCCAGGGGGAGGGGCCGCAGGCAGTTGTCCAGCTGGCCCCGCCCCTGATCGGGGTTGGGGGCCCTATCAAAGGCGGGGCCGGCCAGGAGAGGGGACTGCGGGAGGTTGTGGGGGGCCGATCGGTGCCAAATCAGGCCAGTTAACCACCACAGTGTGCGTCACAGCAACCGCTCATTCCGCCGTTCAGTCGCTGGGCTTTTATATATATAGATGATTATATTTCTTCCAACTAGACTATAAGCTACTGGAGAGCAAATGCTATACTGATTTTTTATCTTTGTATTTCGAGTGCCTGACAAACATTCTGCTTTTCTGCATGACTGAGTCAATGTATGGAAATTGAACTAAAGGAGTCTATTGTCTAAGAAAATTGTTCTCTATTCACATATTAAACACCAATGCCTTGATAAGGATGCTAAATTTCTTATTCTCTACAGTAGTATCAGACCTCATTTCCTTTTAGTCATTGTCTCTAACCCTAAAAATTTAGGTAAACATAAATGAGAGGAGCCCAGTTACCACCTGTTCAATTTTGATTTATAGGCTAATTGTACTTTTTTGGTATTAAGCAACTTTGGAACAATCATAATATCATTTAATTTGTTCCCAAATTGCTTTGTCCTTTCTGGTATTTAATTGTTTATTAGTTTTTATTAAACAAACTCCAAGTAAATACTGGTCAACCATGTAGCCACATCTCTATTGGTTGTTAATTTGTGAGAACATATTCTTTAAAGAAGACAGAGATAATTAAGCAAACCTTATAATTTCCCTCTTCTTATTAATAAGTTCCCCAGATAATCATATAATTACAAATACAGTGGAGGAAGCTGCATGTATACCATTAACTGATAATAAAAGAACTGATAAAAAAATTTTTGCCAGTCACTTTAAGAAATGTCACCCACGGAAAAATAACACTGAGAATGAATGGAGGGCGTACTGCATATATCTGTTTACATCCCTTGAGCCAAAAAAAGGAGTCTTATTTATGTCTTTGACGGCTCTGGCTTACTGATCTTCTCTGGACCTCTTGACTGTCAATATTTTTGTTTGGGGGGAATACTTTTCTCTTTCCAAACGGAAAGAAAAATACAAGCTTGTTTTCTCCTTCCCTCCAGGATATAAAAGAAGAAAAACAACAGTTAAAAAGAAACTCTTTTTAAAAGCAACTGCCATAAAAATGGGAAGCAGACACATGGCACAGGAAGAATTCAAATGTTTGCTTATTTCATGAAAAAGTTAATGCCTCAGAATGTTGACTGCCTTAACCAAAGTATTCTTATATTTACATAAATATGAATCCTCCCCAATTAAAAAGGTAAAGAAAACCCCAAGATCTTAATAGGCTGTGTATTACATAGAACCATCTCATATATTTGTAAGGACTTGAGTCTAATTTTCAGAAAAATATGCTAATTTTGATGAAGATTGCCCTAAGGAGAGTTGATTGGCTAGGTATTATCTTTCTTCTCTCCTCTCTAATCCAAACAAATTAAGCCTATGGAATTGTAAGTATGACATCTTTAGCAATTACAAATATATCACCATGCTGTGGAATCACAGATTCCACATACCGGTTTACTTCTAGTTCACAACAAAAAGTTTTTAAAAAACACTTATCCACTCTAGATTAGCTTGTTTGCCAACTGATTGTATTTTTATAAAGTTTTCATAGATCCCACATAATCAAAGAATTGTGCCTGTTTATTCTGCTGCCCAGAGTCTAAACTACTTACCTCATTAAAAATATAATTTCTGGTTATGGTTTTACTTGATTCCAAAGATCGGAAAGTTAGAAAGAATTCCATGGAAAGTTAGAAAAGAGTTCCATGAATCTGCCATGCAAAATAACAGGTGCACCCATGCTTCCATTGTTTGAAACCTGCATGCTCTGCTAATCAACCAGAATTCCCTGTGTTGTGCATTCATATATAAAACACTTTAGACACCACTGGATTCAAAAATGTTTCTTTTTCTGCTGGTCTCAAAATGCCACAAAGATATGGAAAACACTGTGATGCGAAACAAAAAAGTTTTCTGTGTCCCTCTTCTTTCAATCTATCTTTTCATGTGAATGCTCACACATTTCTTACGATTACCTAAAATGCACAGGTAAAACTGGTGCATTTGAGTACATTTCCAACGTATGTATACGCAGCATTCTATGAATTAACAAGAAATTATGCACTTCAAGTTTGAAAACCTGCTAAACCAAGGAAGAATTTTAAAACCTCCATGTTTTTTAATCCCATAGTGTACTTGCTAACAAAAGTTAAGAGTCCAAATTCTCAGGACAGCTGGAGTGAAGAAAAAAAAATCAAAGAAAGTACACTAGCATTTTTATCGGATACTTTGGTTTTAATGAAGCAAGCACAAACATCCTACATTTAACTAGCCATGTCTATTCAAATATTGATTTAGAAATTGAAGAACAGAGAAGTGCCGAGGCTCTCGGGGGTTCACCTGTGCCAGCTTTCTCGGGCACCGTCTGGGCCTGCAGGTAGAAGTGACCGGAGTGGTGCTGTGCTCTCCTCAGTGCTGGGCACCACTGGTCAAGCAGAGGGAGAGCTCGGGCCCTTGCAGCCCTGGCCTCAGCAGAAGCTCGGACGTGCCGCTTCAACCAGGACACCGAAGAGGCAGGGACATCCTGCAGCATTGCCCACAGCTGCCGGGGAGAAGCAAGGCTCTCTGCACATCTTGCATTTAGCACACTTGAGTTTGTAGATTAGGTTGCCTTCAAACGTTTCAATTCTATGGTATGAAGGATTTTGGAGAGTTAAAAGAAAACAAATTTGAAAAATAAGTTCAAGTGACTGAGAAACACAGCTGAATAAAGTGAGCTGCAGCTGGAGTTCTGTACCTGTTGAAATCATTGTCAGGGTTTAATGGACTGATGGACTGACACTATGATTAGCTTTCATGGTGTAAAAAAAAAAAAAAAAAGAACAATTTGGCCAGGAGTTTAATAAGCTCAGTGAGATTCTTACATGTCTGAAAAAACATATAGAACAGCTGGATGTTACAATGACATTTCAAGGGTTGTTTTGAATGTTATGTAAAAAATCCAGCAGCTTAAAAGTATCAACTTAAACAGATAATTATAGGAAGTATTGAAGGTGTTAACCTAATATTCTTTCCAATTTGAAGTTCAGATAATACTCATGCTTTTATTTTTTGCAAAGTAGCTATAGATTACTTCCCCTAAATTCTCCAGTCCAGAAGCTTTCTTACAATGATGACAAAAATAATTTAAAAAGTAGTCAAAACAATATGACATTTTATCTTCTTGGTTTATATTTAGAGTAGTCATTGAAATAATCATCCATTTTAAAAAAATACCATTAAACATGAAATTATGAAGCTAGATAACAAAGAGGAAAAACATATGCCATTAGTGAAATTAGTAACTACTTACTGAAAACTAGAAAATTCATTTTTAGCACAATTATAAAATACATTTGGAGAAACCATCTGTATTTACACTACTTAGTTGGAAAATCGAATAAGATAAGGAAAAATAATGTTTCCTCTTTCTATCAGCACTATCGCTTTTGCTTCTCTGAATTGGCTGCTGAGTTTACATCTCATTAACCGACCCACAGAACCATTAGGGATGGAGGGCTAATAGATGCTTCTCTGCCTCACAATACCTATTAAAGCAGTGGACACATCTTTAATGTGGTGTAACTTCCAATTAATTTTTTGTGACAGTCAGACTGTCACATTGTCAGCAGAGGTATTGTCAGGTCTATCTCTTTCTGAATATATGTCCAAAAAACCTGTGTTCTGAGCTTCTCCTAAGCTTGGAGTAGACTATACTTTCCCTCATTCTTTCATAAGATAAATCTGGAAGTATTTTGCAACAATAATATATCATATGCAGCACTAATATAAGTATATAATATAATATATTTAATACCAAGTGCCTCTTTTATAGCCTAGAGCAGTGGTCGGCAAACCGCAGCTCACGAGCCACATGCGGCTCTTTGGCCTCTTGAGTGTGGCTCTTCTACAAAATACCACGTGCAGGGGCACACGTACAGTGCGATTGAAACTTCGTGGCCCATGTGCAGAAGTCAGTTTTCGGCCTGGGCAAGTCTATTTTGAAGAAGTGGTGTTAGAACACTCAAGGAGCGAAAGAGCCGCATGTGGCTCACGAGCCACAGTTTGCTGACCACTGGCCTAGAGGATTTAATAGCAATTCAGCAATATTGATTTTGTATAGTAAATAATTTCTTTAATTTAAAAAAATTGAAGAAAATTACTACTCTTGTTAGATAAGTCTATTTATAGCATATTTGGTGTATGTTAGTTAACAAGGTATAGTTTTGTGTCTTCTATGAAAGTATGTAATGGTAAGAGGTAAAATAATGAAGCTGACATCTCATATGCACATGATTGACTATTCAAGCTGAGTAACTTGAAAGATACCCTTCCTAACTGCCAATATTTGCAAATACAGTGCCAAAATAACTGTCTAATTTTTTGAAAAATAGTATTGCAAAAGCATATTTAGAAATCACTTACAAAGAATGCATTACAAAGATGTAAAATAATGAACAATATCTAAATGATAAGATATTTTCAAAAAGTTTGTGCTTATGATCATCTACACAAAAAGCAATAACAAAGGTCAAAATGTACAGATTCTGGAATGCAGTCAAAATTTTATAATGAATAGTTATTTACCTATTTACTTGCAAATAACTAAAATCTTCTCATTAAAACATGTCTTCTGCTAAGTGACAACATGTTTGTGATAATCAACAACAGCCAAGCATTATATATGTAAATATATCCCTTGTATCATCTCAATCATGAAGACTCTAAAGAGTGCTTCTAAAAATAAAACTACAAAATTTTTGTCCAACCTTCAAATGATTTTTAAAGAAATTTCCTCTTCCCACATGAAGACAGGAGAGAACACTGGCACCTACTCAGATTTCCTATCTATATATATAAAAGGCTAAGCAACCATCACATCCAAAACAACCAAACGGACGACCGAACAGGCTGCGCAGGGCGACTAGGCTGGCAGGGGGGTTATTTAGGGATAACCAAACGACCAAGCATCAGGCTGCATGGGGCGACCAGGCCGGCAGGGGGTTTAGTGAGGGGCGATCAAACGACAGAGCAGCAGGCTGGATGGGGCTACCAGGCCCACAGGGGGGGCAGTTGGGGGCGATCAGACCAGTGGGGGTGGGCAGTGAGGGGTGACCAGGTTGGTGGGTGGGGGACAATTGGGGGTGACCATGCCGGCAGGGGGTGCAGTAAGGGGCGACCAGCAGGGGGGGGCAGTTGGGGGCAAATACGCCTGTAGGAGGTGCAGTTTGGGGTGACCAGGCCAGCAGGGGGGGCAGTTAGGTGTGATCAGGCAGGCAGCCAGGTAAGCAGTTAGGAGCCAATGGTCCTAGATTAGAGAGGGTGCAGGCTGGGCTGAGGGAACACCCTCCCCCCCCCCCCCCCGTGCACGAATTTCGTGCACCAGACCTCTACTGAAATTACAATTGCAGTATTTTTTAATTGCATTCAGTGTACACCCATAAAGAAGGCTGTTTTCACCCAATGAACAGGATGTTTTGCTTTAGCTTCAGTGATATAAAAATACATGTTAGAAAAGCATGTTATCTATCTTATTAACCTTTTGCACTCAGATGTCGAGTGTGACTCAACACGGTTAGCATTAGAATAAAGGAATCGAGAAAAAAGCAAGCGAGTGCAAAGGGTTAAATAACATGAATATAATAATTATTAAATATTCCTTGAAAAACTAAAAACAAAAAAATTTCATCAGAGTACTTCAAAATAAGAAAAAAAGAAACAAATTGATACCTGAAAAATATGGTAATTGAAATTAAGAATAATATAGAGTTGTTTATAAAAGATTAAACAGAGATTGAAAAGAAAATTAGAATTAAAGATAGATTAAGAAAAATAATATTCAGAATGTAACACAGAGAGACATTAGGGTGGAAAATAAAGCAAATACTATAACAGAAACAAAAGTGTTTTTCAAAAATATTCTTTAGCAGAATATTAATATTTAAGATAATGTTTATCAAGAATAAAGCAAACTGATTAGTATTTTCAGAATGATAAAAGTCAATTGATGTTTGTTTTCTTTCCTTTTAAAGTAATATAAAAGTAAAGACTTAAACCATTTTAATTGCAAGAACACTTTATAGCAAATGTGCTTTTGAATATTTCCCAGGCATTATTATAGCAAAAGAATACCTAATTGCTTTTGCTATTTGCTATGAAAATCTCAGCTTAAAAATAGTAAGAATCAAAATAATTTTAAAGTTATATCTGGTCATTCCAAATGATAAATTTTAACTGAATATATTTAATAAATAAAAATATAAGAACTGGAACAATATCTTTGGTCTACAAGGAAAAGGCTGGTTCTGAGATTCATAGCAAATATTTACTGAATGAATGAATAATTAAATAATTCATTTTGATGATAAAAATCTGTTAAATTTTCTATTTTGAGAATCTACAAAAAAAGTTATTGGGTTATCATTACTACTTTTTAGCTTAAAAATAAAGTAATCAGAAAATCATAAAAACGATAAAAACAGTTTAGTTGCTTTATATTAGTAAATGCAGGGAAGCATGTGACAGCATACATTAGAGAAATAAGTTACACTTCATATTTTTTAATGCTTGATTGCAACTTACACAAAGAAAAGTTCAATAAAGTGTGATAGTTATTGAAAAAATAATAAAATAATTAATTTTCACAAATTAACTACTAGAGTCCAGATGCCCTGTCTTCAGATAGTTATTTGTAGTCATAAGGGGAATATTCACATAATTGTTCTGGAATGAATAATAATCCTACCTAATAAAAGAGTAATATGCAAATTAACCATCACTCCGCTACACCCACCAGCCATGCCCACCAACCAATCAGAGCAAGTATGCAAACCCAACCAAGATGGCTAGACCCAAAGAAAGCAGGAGGGAGGCTTGGGTTTCCCAGGCAATGGAGGAAGCCAAGCTTTCCGCCTGCCCTTGCCGGCCTAAGCCTCCACTCAAGGCTACAAAGTTTCAATTATAGAAGGTAAACAAATCCAAACAGAAATGGTGGCAGCCAAGGAGCTAGAAAGAGTGGGAGGCTAGGGTTGCCCCTGGCAATAGAAGAAGCAAAGCTTTCCGCACACCCTGGCCGGCCCAGGCCTCCGCTTAAGGCTACAAAGTTTCAATTATAGAAGATACATAAACCCCAACAGAAATGGCTGCCAGCCACGGAGGGAGCAGGAGGCTTGGCTCCACTCCAGGCTACAAAGTTTCAATTGTAGAAGGTAAATAAATTCCAGATACCAGGGCCTCCACTTGGGTCACCAGGGGGTGTGGCTGGCCTGCAAACCACCACAGGCCTCTCGCTCAGGCCGCCCCATGCCCCAAGGGAACCCCCACCCTGATCCGGGACACCCTTCAGGGCAAACCAGCTGGCCCCCCACCTGTGCACCAGGCCTCTATCCTATCTAATAAAAGAGTAATATGCAGATTGACCATCACTCCAACACACAAGATGGCTGCCCCCATGTGATCAAAGATCCTGCCCCCATGTGGACACAAGATGGCCACCACAAGATGGCAAGCAGGTGAGGGCAGTTGGGAGGCACCAGGCCTGCAAGGGAGGGCAGTTGAGAAGGACCAGGCCTGCAAGGGAGGGCAGTTACGGGTGACCAAGCTGGCAGAGGAGGGAAGTTGGGGCAAACAGGCTGGCAGGGGAGCAGTTAGACATCAATCAGGCTGGCAGGGGAGCAGTTAGACATCAATCAGGCTGGCAGGGGCGTGGTTAGGGGGTGATCAGGCTGGCAGGCAGAAGCGGTTAGGGGCAATCAGGCAGGCAGGCAGGCGAGCAGTTGGGAGCCAGCAGTCCTGGATTGTGAGAGGGATGTCCGACTGCCCGTTTAGGCCCGATCCCACTGGACGGACAGTCGGACATCCCTTGAAGGATCCCAGATTGAAGAAGGCGCAGGCTGGGCTGAGGGACACCCCCCCCCCCCGCCCCCATGCACGAATTTCATACACCAGGCCTCTAGTCTATAATAATAAAAGCATAATATGCTAATTAGACTAGACATCCTTCTGGAAGTCCTTCCTTCCTTCCAGACAAAGCTGCAGAGGTGGGCAGGGGCCAAGGCACAGGCAGCAGAGGCCCGCGGCCACCACGCGGCAGGGGCCAAGGCCTTTGCACGAATTTTGTGCATCGGGCCTCTAGTCCTTTCATATTTATCTTTTGGATCTCTTCCTTTTGAAATCTAAAAGTAAAATGTGAAAGAATTTAAAATAAGACAGGGCTCAGTAACTTTTAGCTATGCTATTCAAAGTGTATAAATGACGGTTGGAAACATTTTCTCTCTTTTCTTTCTCCATATAATGTTTTACTTAATGTAGAGACTTTAAAATAATCCTTTTAATAGAGAAAATACAAATGGCAAATTACACATATACAGAATGCATAAATGGTTTTAAGACAGGTAATTTTGTTTTCTCTGACATTTAACCATTAGCTTTCAATTATTAAAATATATTAGTGATTTTAAAAAATATTTTATCAATTCTTATTATATTATTTATTAAAATTTTTTTCTATAAGTCCAGGTGTTAAAAATTGAATAATGGAGGTTTAAAAATGTGCAATCTTTGTACCATACAAAAATCTGCTTCATAGTGTTTCAAGTCATCTACAAAATATAAATAAATAACAATTTTTTCCTGGAGGTTAGCACAAAGCATTCTAGATATCTAGGGAGAGCAGGGTCAGAGAACAGAAAGAACCCTTCCACTTCCCCATCAAAACTGTTCGGACCTTGGAGGAAGAGCAAGGCCAGAAGCATTCTACGGCTACCCCTGAGTTAGTCCACAGTGCTTTTGGTTGTTCATTTTCTCCCATCCTCACAGAGCTGATGTTTACTTACAAGCTGTTCTTTCCCCCTAATATATCTGACTTTTGACTGACAGCCGGTTTATTCAGTATCTGAACTTGAATGGCACTGAACGCTTCAGATACTCCTTTCTCTTTCCAGGTCTCTTCTCGGAAGAAGACAAGACATCTCCGACTGCTGATTCCGAGGGAAGTGATTTCCATGCACATGTGGTTTTTACTCATTGAAATGCATGACAAATGTTGAATAAATAATATCTACAGATACACTGTGTGTGTTTGTTCAATGTAAATAACACTCTGAAACCCCTAATATCCTTACCGTTCTTGAGCATGTTTATGTACAAATGAAGCGTACTCAGTCAACCCCAGAAAACTGTTTATTTAACCTCAAAAGTTTGACTGCAGCCAGTAAAAGCAAGATAATTCACCATAAATAGTGAATTTTCATTCTGACACTTCTATTCATTCTGTGGTATTAAACTTTCCTTTTTCATTTTACTTTTTAAAGTTGAGTTACAGAAAGGTTTGTACATTTAAAATTCCCCACAGACAAAAGCTCTGAAATAGCCACAACACAATAAGCAGGAAGTTGAAGCATTCATACTTCCTTACAGTGCAGGCAAGTCAAGTAGAAGATTAGAATTTAATGACAGATCTGTATCTGTTTATTGGGCTTTAGAGCAATGATACTTTAAGTTGGAATATTTTTTCAGTGCATTTTATGCAGAAATACCTCTGGGAATCACATAATTCAACAAGGAGTGAAAACAGTAACCTAGGTTAATATGAAACTTTCTGTGGACTTTGTGCATTTCTCAGGGCACATAGCTTTGTGAATCTTCACACAGAACATTTTTGGACATGTTGTGCACCAAACTTATTTAAAGAAGAACTACCATTTTAAAGCGGAATCGGTGCAGACTATTATTCATCTGAACAGACTTTGTGAAATGGTGGACTAGGAATGCTATAAAAGGATTTCACATTAGTCCTTATATTCTTTATATGTCTCACTTCTGGATATTACTGCCCTTTTTCTAAGGGTCAATTACTTGACTGGCCATCATGGATACTTTATCAGTGAATGGATCTGTGAGATGTGATGCTTATATTTTGTCCCTTTTTAAAATATATATATATATTTTATTGATTTTTTACAGAGAGGAAGAGAGAGGGATAGAGAGTTAGAAACATAGATGATAGAGAAACATTGATCAGCTGCCTCTTGCACAACCCCCACTGGGGATGTGCCCGCACCAAGGTACATGCCCTTGACCAGAATCGAACCTGGGACCTTTTAGTTCACAGGCCGACGCTCTATCCACTGAGCCAAACTGGTTTCGGCTATTTTGTCCCTTTTTAAAAGTATCTCATATTTCTGAATGGATGATTAGAAAGGATAGTGTGTAAATACCCTTTTTATAGACTAAATTATATCCCCCAAAATCCATATATTGAAGCCCTAACTCCCAATGTGGCCATTGAGAAGATAAATAAGGTTAAATGAGGGCATAAGGTTGGGCTGCAATTCAATAGGTCCTCATAAGAAGAGGAAGGGACACCAGAGTGCACTCACACAGAGAAAAAGCCAAATGAGGACACAGCAGAAAGGTGACTGTCCGCAAACCATGAGGACAGCTTCCCCAGAAACCGGCCCTGCCAGCATCTTGATCTTGGACTTCCAGCTTCCAGACCTTCAGAAAATAAATTTCTGTTGTTTAAGCCACACAGCCTTTGGTTTTTGTTACAGTAGCCCTAGCAGATTAATACAACTCCCAGATTAAAAGCAAAGCACATTGAAACACTTGTTTCTCTGAATTTGTTTTTAACTTTTCCTCTATTATCGTTCAATATCCAATGAAACTAAATGATAGAAACCTGTGTCCAAGCGCAAAATAGAAATTGATATGCTCTTATGGGAAAAAGGGAGATAAAAGTTTTACTCTATTAGATCCCTTTAATTTGCTTAATAATGTCAATACCAAAAATCTTTGGGATGGCAATACTGCTTTCTTCTTACTTTTAAAACAGTTGTTATTACATAGCTAATGGTGCTTTTAAAAACATCTTGAAAAGAAAAGAAAAATCCTTTACTCAATAGCATTTCAATTTCAGTAACTTTTTTTTTTCACTCTTAAAGGTCCATTGTTGAAAAATCAAAAGTGTAAAATCCATTACCTGCCATTATTGCATCAACATAAAAAAATATGCATTTTAACAGTAAGTTTGATATTAAAAAACAAAATAAAAAGGCATGACTTATCCTATATAATAAAAGGGTAATATGCAAATCAACCAAATGGCAGAACAACCAGTCCCTATGACGTGCCTGACCACAAGGGGGCAGACGCTCAATGCAGGAGCTGCCCCCTGGTGGTCAGTGTTCTCCCACAGGGGAAGCACTAGTCAGCCAGAAGCCAGGTTCACAGCTGGCAAGTGCAGCGGCAGTGGCAGGAGCCTCTCCCACCTCCGTGGCAGCGCTAAGGATGTCCGACTGCCACCTTAGGCCTTCGGGGAGCAGGCCTAAGCCCTCAGTTGGACATCCCCTGCGAGAGGGCGCATGTCAGGCTGAGGGACCCCTCCCTCCCCCGAATGCACAAATATCTCACACCAGGCCTCTAGTAAATACATAAATATCCATTCATACTTTTACAATGATAGCTACTGGAAGAATGAGACCTTTTAAAATGCCACTTTCATTCCAACTGCCTTTTTCCTGCAAGTTGGTAATGCCAGGAGTTGTAAGAGAGCTTCTATGGTCAAAGTCACGTTCCCCCTTTCTAGCCTGTAGCTGATAATGAAAATGTCATGAATCTTCCATCTTGGCTTTGATGCTTTTTCATTAACTCACTGCTGGTAGTAAACTGTGGCAGGTCTTCCACTTCAACCCCATCGGCCATTTCCATCACCTTATCTAAAAGGTCTTTGTTGTAACTGCAACCCAGGAAGAGGTGGTTGGCCCAGACCCTGGAGAGGGACAGCATAGGGTCCGGATGGCCGTGGCCGTCAGGCGGGTCGCAGTAGTCGGACAGGTGGTGCAGGACGAATTCCATGGGGGCCTTCCATTGCTTCTCGCTCTCCAAGTAGGAGCAGAACTGCTGGGCGAAGTTGGTGGCCTGCAGTACCCCAGAAACCAGGTCCCCCACTGCTGCCATCCACCATGGCGCCCTCCGCCGCTGAGGGATAGACCCACCCGCCTTCAGTACCATCTTTAACATCAATCCATTCTGATGAAGTTTAAATAATGACTCCATTCAGTCCTTGGTAAAGATAATAAGCAAAGGTCCACTATATTGCATTATGTTAATCAGCTCTCCAGATGAACCATTTCCACAAATGCAAAGCGCCATAACTCTTCCTTGACACTTCTGTTGCATGTGTTAATAATGGCTAAGGACTTGGAGGGTGGAAAAGTGACTCTAATTCTATTTGAATTATTTTCAAAATAAATGTAGTAGTCTTTCCATTGATAATGAAGTACTTACTATATATAAAGTTTACTCGATAGCATGTCAAATAATTATTTTCTTATTTTTATTTTAATTTATTTATCTTAATTTACAATTTATAATTAGTATATGTTTCTTGAATTTCAGATATACATAGGACCTGGGTATATAATAATGAATAAAGATTATGTAGTCCCTACCATTTAAATACAGTGAGGCAGACAATAAATAAAAGAATATAAATATATGACTAGCATCAACTAAGGGAACATGTTTCAATATCAGGATTAGAGAAGGGGTAAGGGCGTGGACTCTCTGATATTTAAAGTGACATACAAAGTAAGAAAAGAAGTCAGACACAGAGGGAAGGCTCAGGGTAATGTCATGAGTGAAAACCCCAACCTGGTGGACAGCGGGCCCTGCCTGAGGAACAGCAGGGCGGTGAGTAGAGCTGGACAGCAGTGGACAAAGGGAAGAGTGCTTAAGATAAAGAAGAGTGATGAGAAAGGCTCAAAGGGCACAAGAAGAGACTGGATAGTAATGAAAGCACAATGAGAGGCCAATTGTAAGAGACACATCATGGTTGGTGATAAGGAATTGAGGAACTTTTTCTCTCAGAATATAATAGTCAGAATGTTAATAAAAGAAAGGCTAATAAAGAATTTCTGTAACATAGATTCTCTAACATCTTTATTAACAGTTAATAGGGAAACAGACCTACTATAATTTAACTTCAGTTGTCCATATGATAAAAGAGGAGGAGGAAGAGGAAAAAGAGGAAGAGGAGAAGGAAAAAGACAAGAAAATAATGAAGCATTATATTGTTTCTTAAGGTAACCCATCACAGGGCATTCAAGCCAGAGATGATACCACACTTTTTTATGGTTTCCATGCTAGTTAAAACAGCTTCTTACTCTACAGCTTCCATAGACTAAGGATCTCTCTATAATAAATTGCAATTTTCCTGGGAGAGAAAAAGCAGTCCTAATGCATGTGCACTGTAGCTTAACATAAAGCACACCATCTGGTGCTTGCTTTTCATTCGGCAATGATCTATAATGACATATTATAACAGATTTTATCTGTTAATTACTAAGAAGCAAAAGTGATTTCGATCTCAAATTCAACAGAGCAAAATAAAACAGTTACAGTAATGGGAAAAGTGTTCCTTAAGAATTGAAAAATTACTTCAGAATTCATAAGTCTGTTTTGTACAATATTACAATTACTCATTGCTATACAAACTCATAGCAAAGGTTTAGAACATTTCTTTCTGCCTGCATTTCCATTTTTTAATTTGTAGATGTTTTCATGGTAGTAAAACCCTTTCTATGCACTAATGATAAAACACTAAAATATCTATCTTGCAAAATAACTAAAAGTTGCATTATTTTAATTCATATAAATCCAAGTACTTAATTAAGGTGCATCTCTATGCTTAGAACGTGGGGGGAAAAAAGCTGCAAGTATATTTAAAATATGTGTTTTTTCCTCTAGCATACCAAAATGTGGGGGAAAAATGTGAAGAATCAAAGAAGAAATGGTTAACAGTTGATGATATCAAGGCAGACAATCCAATGGTCTCTCAGGAACGTCTTTAAAGAACTGCTTTGATCAACTAAACCTTCCGGAGCCCTGGAGGTTTGCTGTTTTATCGAAAGTAATTTTACAGTTTGGAAATATGTTTTTTTCACATGAAGCTGGATGGCTTGAGCAGCATTCAAGGGAACACAGGTCAACATTTTCACTCTTGTAAAAGGTATCAGTGACACTGACAAGTATCTTATCTGCTAGCAGTTGTCACTTGCAGGTTCAAGGCAAAGTAATTTTGTCCCCTTAAACCTTTAAGTTTAAAGAATTGAAAATGAAATCATAGTCAGATAGACAAGTAGAAGGGGTTTTCATAAATTATAGGTCTGTTCAAGCTTAATTTGACACTTCATTTACACTGCATTGCAATAATCCACCATAGCAAACAATTCAAACATATTATTATTTTTACTTTATTTCTGAAAGAGATAAGCACTTGCACTAGGTGGTAAATCACATAGCAAGATGGGTTATAAGGTTTCATTGCTTATTCTGGGATTACATAGACATACATTTAGTCTAATTTAGTCAAGGCTACCAGATGGTACTTCCTTTTCATTTACTTGGATCTATTTGCCATTTTCTTCTTGGTTATTGAATTCCCAATGCTCACCTTGGTTAAGAAAAAAAAATGCTTACAATGAAAATAGTGTTGACTATCCTCCCTTGAAGCTAGGTGTATGTAGCCATGACACTAAATGCTATCAATGCAGAGTTAGCAGGTTACCTCCCTTACGGAAAAAGAAATCATTTTATTCACATTCAGAAAATCAGTTTTATGGTAACGGACTAACATAACCCTGTGAATAATTTTATTTTTTTCTATATTGTGAAATCAGCTAACTAAAGTTGAGCTGAAGAAGTGGAGCCACCATGCTTTGACATAATCAGTATCATCAATATATTTGAGAAAAAAAAAATCTGTTGCCCTAGCTGGTTTGGCTCAGTGGATAGAGTGTCGGCCTGCGAATTGAAAGGTCCCAGGTTTGATTCTGGTAAAGGGCACATGCCTGGGTTGTGGGCTTGATCCCCAGTGGGGGACTTGCAGGAGGCAGCCGATCCATGATTCTCTCTCATTGTGGATGTTTCTATCTTTCTCTCCCTCTTCCTTCCTTTCTGAAATCAATAAAAATATATTTTTTTTAAATCTGTTGAGTTCCCCTAGCATAAGCAGGAGCAACCTATGTCTGAAATTGCTATATTGGTTCATTTTCATTTCACAGTAAGTTGTCAATCATCAAGTATTCTAATCACAGAAAAAAATAGATATTATACACTGCGGGAGAGTTATCTGACAGACACCTCAAAATCTATTCTCCACTGATTCCTTCTGGAAATGCAGCTGGGTGTGACCATAAGACTAGGCTCTGAGATGTGAGTGTTGTAGAAATATTGGGTCAGCCTTTCTGAAAGGAACTGCATTTCCTTCTATGTCTACCTGCCTAAAAAATGGTAACAACAGGAGCAACCACTTTGTAGCCAGATATGGAAGCCACAGATCTGACAGAACCATTTCACCAACCTTTGACCACGCTGCCAGTGGCCACATAAAGTATTTATTCAAGCTACTGCCTTTGTTAGACCAACTTGTTTGCATTAATTTAAAACACACACACACACAACTAAATAATAAAGAAATCTATAATAATAAAAGCATAATATGCTAATTAGACTGGACAGCCAAACAACCTTCCGGACAAAGCCTGAGCTGTGAGGGTTGCTGAGCCCCTTGCACGAATTTCATGCATTGGGCCTCTAGTAACAATATAAAAAGCCAAATATCTTATCCTTCTAATTTCAGTTTTGAATAACTGTGAAGACATAGATTCAGGTTGATTTTAGAATTAATGTCCAAGACTTTGCCAAACTCCCATACTCAGTTTTTTATACCTGTTCTCCATTGCCAAATTTTTAAGTTAATCAAATAAGTAACCATCTGCTGATCTTTAAGAGTAAATGATAAATATCAACGATTATTTGAATTACAGAGTACTGCATTAATTAATCTTTTATCAAGGGGACATCTTGACAAACTATATTTGATATTTAATAAAATCTATTTGGAGGCAATAAAATATTGCATATTGAACTATTTTAGCTTTTATATCATAGATGAAATCAAAACAGAACAAAAATCTAATTTGAAAGCCATACCTTCCAAGGTATATGTATGTAAATATAGCAAGAACAAGTACACAATTTGGATAGATACTATATTAGTAGCAGTTATTACTAACAACTACTATTAATTATTCCTAACACTAGTATTAAAAACAGGCTTAATATCAGCTTATATTTTATTTTTCTTTTTTTTTAAATATATTTTATTGATTTTTCACAGAGAGGAAGGGAGAGGGATAGAAAGCTAGAAACATTGATGAGAGAGAGACATCGACCAGCTGCCTTCTGCACACCCCCTACCTGGGATGTGCCCGCAACCAATGTACATGCCCTTGACCGGAATCGAACCTGGGACCTTCCAGTCCGCAGACCGACGCTCTATCCACTGAGCCAAACCGGTTTCGGCATATATTTTCTATTTGACTATGTGTTTTAGGTGTAAGTCATCACATCCAGATGGCAATTTTAATAATGTGCTCCTTAAGCACTTTAATAGATATCTATTTTAATATTTTCAATATTTACTGATAATATCAAACTCTTCTGATATTTTTCCTTCTTTTACAATAGTCACTTCTTCTTGTAATTACTTATTTTCTATATTTGTTCTTTCTTTCATGTTAGCCTATATTTACTATTTAGCTTATCTTTTCAACTCTTTTCAAGTAAATAATAATATATGTAAATTTCTTAAAAAAAAGTTTCTGCTTTGTATCTATTTTCTATCTAATTAATTTATGTTTATATTTAAATTTTTATTATTTAGCTTTGAATTGCGAATATATTTATTTTCAAATTTTAAATTTTTTTGTAAAAGGTCTTAGTATTATTTTTCCTGTATTCAGTTTTAAATATATTTCATGAATTCTGATCTGTGATGTTTTCATTTTTTATATTATTTAAAAATTATTTATTTTTATCTTGTACTGTCCCTTTCACCAAGAGTTGTTTAAAAAGGAGGATTTAATTTCTAGGTGTAACTTTCTTTGGTTGTTCTTCATATTGTTATAAGTCCTTAGTTATATTGTGTTTTGATCCAAGAATACTGTTGGAAATATTGCCTGACACAAACTATGGCTGTTAGAAGGAAACAGCAAAAAAAATAAAATAAAATAAAATAAATATAAAATAAAAAAATATAATAAAACAAAAGTAAAAAATAAAACAACCAAATTTGAACTACCAGAAAAAGAAACAGGAAAATGACCCCAAATTGATGATTCTCCCTCTCCATGTCTGCCACCTCCTGCTGGTTCCTCTGATTAGTCAAACCAAACCAGAAGCTAGAGGCAAAGCAGCCCATTTATGTAGTCAAACAATCTACATCCTAAGGGGGATGTAGATCTGGGGGACCAGAGAAGGAGATTCAGTACATCCTCACAAGTTCATACTATTATGGAAATGCTTATTGTAAATACAGTACCAAAATATCACACAAGGTAAAAGCTATAACATGTCCTTAGAAGAAAACTGCAATAAAGCAAGCATTATATTTTTCATGTTGCACCAATGACTATAGCCATCAGATTTATTTTCATTCTTTTCTGTTTTGTATAACTTCTATCCAATGTTCCTTTAAATTTATGACTGAAGACAGCATACTCATTTGCAAGCTAATATGGATGGTGATAGGCAATATATGGTTAGAATTGAAAACTGAAACTGCAATAGTGATATACCAAAACCAGTTCAAAATTTCCCATTATACTCTGGAAACTCTAACTTCAAAAGCATGATTATGTTTTGAATTTTATTTTGCTAGTAACTCAGTACAAAATGAAAAAGCTCCCTCAACAAAGGAGAAAATAACTAACTATACAGTAAAAATATTTTCTTTCTAATTTATTTTACACTAAAAATTAAGATAAGAACAAGGTATTTCATGGTATGTAGTACTCATACAAATTCTATATGTTCTGTATCATGATTTCCAATAATTTAGAGTAATCTGCAATCAACCAATAATTAAGAATAAGATACTGAAAAGCTACACTAAGGATTAGAAAGTGAATGACAGAATAATGTCTGATATAACCTAAATTTGGGAGATTATACTTTCCTAATACATTATCAGTCCTAATAATTAATGCATTTACTATATACTATAGTTATATCCTATTCTACTACATTTAAAACTTGTTTCATTTTAATCTCTTTAATATTTGCATATGTAAATTTTATTTGGCCCAGACAAGTATAAATAATTTGTGAGACAGAGAGAAATATCTATGTGAGGGAAACACATCTATTGGTTGCCTCCTACATGGACCCTGATCAGAGCCCAGTCGGGGAGAAGCCTGCAACCAAATGGAAGGCCCCAAAGAAGTCAGGGGAGTGGAAAACAGCTTCAAAATCCCAGCCAGCACAAACTAAACAGAAACACAGGGCTGCTGGTAAACCAAGTAGACAAAGAACCTCAGGGATAGAGACCAAATGGAAGAGGTCTAAGAAAGATGACAAAGCTTCCTGTCCACAAAAGATGGCACAAGAAAATAAAAGAGTAAGAGTTCACAAGAAGATACCAATTCATCTACTGCCCATTCACTTGCCACCAGTTAACCTGATTCACCGAGACAACATGAGGGGGTTGGTGCCAGCAATTAAAGCTGAGCACCAGTGGCAAGAAATGGGAAACATATAATAGGCTGCGTGAATATGCTTTCCCTACTCAAAACGATATTCCTATCAAGCCAGAGGAGGCGAAGATACTGACATTATCACAAAGGAAATTGAAGATGCAAAAGGGGGAAATTGAAGATGCTGGACAGTTTTGGTCTTCCTGAAGTGACTGCTCCCCTGGATTGGGGTTGAGCTGCTCCTGAGGGGGGTGCTACTGCTCTCCTTGAGGGAATGGACAATATTTTCGTGACAACTTCCACCCCGATGATGTGTTTGCCTCCCGGAGCAGAATTGCAGCCACGACTGGGAAGACTGGGAAGAGGAGACTGTGGGGTCACCTCAGGAGGCCTCTGGTTACAAGTGGTGGGTGGTCCATGGACAATGTCTCCCTGCAGACACAGAGGGCTGGGTTCAGCTACAGTTTTATGCTGGGCAAGCCTGGGTTCCTGAGAAACCAGGGCAAGTGTGTTCACTGTTCTTGGAACTTTCCTGCAACTTTCCACCCCCACACCTGGAGGATAATATGTTGTGCCCCAAACGCATTCATAGGAATAAGGTATTAGTGAGAAGCTTCCATTGCCAAGAAAAAGAGTACGGCTGTGATTGTAATTAATATGGCAGAAAGGTGACTCTAATCAACTCCACGGTGCCACTGACAGGCCCACAGATGGGTGGGGGGCAGATGTTTCTCTCAGACTACCAACAGTGCCTGCTGCTTCGTCTGCTGGGATTCAGTTATGTTTTAAAATAGACATGCATTTCACAAACAGTCATTCATTGCAGTGAAAATGCAAAAGTCACTCACACCATCCAACGATTACCCATCTGAATCAGAAGTGACTCCAGCAGCTCTTTCACGGTGGGAGCCTGAACTGAACCTCATGAGGGGAGTGGAGAAACAGGTGTGCTCCCTCGATGGACTCAGGCCTCAGAATTGTGTCCACTCCCAAAAACATTCTTAATGTTCAAAACATTTTGTGAAGTTGTCTGAACTTGGGATTTCTGTGGTGTGTCTCTGGGATAAAAACACGGGGCACTTAGCCAGTATTATTTCTGTTTTGTATATTTTTGCTGTTTAAAAAATATACAAGGTCACTTCTGAGTCATAAATACCTAGTATGCTTAAAATGCACATGTAATTCATCTGCTATGCTTTGGGAACTTTGTTGTATGCAAGTTATTGTTAATGTTCTTGACTCAGTAGGATTAAGCCAAAAGGCATGATTTTGTTTCAGTGTAATAAGTAATATACACTTAAAAAAACACGCAATTTGTGCTCTGGTAAGCACTCCAAGTTGATAGGTAAATGTTTAATATAACAAAAATAACTCTACCAACTGTGATTAAAAAAAAATTGGTTAATTTAGGAGTTGAGAAATAGAGATGATGCTCTCCAGGAATGTGGAATACAGAGGATATCTAACAATGAAGTAAAGATAGATAAGAGGCACATAAAAATAGTATTGTCCTGTCTCCAATCTCTACTTTAAGATAAGACCCAAAAAAATTCCTGCTCTAGCCGGTTTGGCTCAGTGGGTAGAGCGTCAACCTTCTGACTGAAAGGTCCTGGGTTTGAATCTGGTCAAGGGCACATGCCTGGGTTGTGGGCTCAATCCCCAGTAGGGGTTGTGCAAGAGGCAGCTGATGAATGATTCTCTCTCTCATCATTGATGCTTCTCTCTCTCTCTCTCTCTCTCTCTCTCATCTCTCTCTCTCTCTCTCAATATATATAAATAATATATATATATATATATATATATTTTTATAAAAAAAAAACCAACACTTTTTCCTACCCTGGCCAGGTGGCTCAGATGATTGAGCATCGTCCCATACATCTAAAAGGTAATGGGTTTGATTTTGAATTAGAGCACATACATAGATTTCAGTTTTGATCCCTGGTATGTAAGGAGGCAGCCATCAATGTTTCTCTCTCATATCCATGTTTCTCTCTCTCCCTCTCTCTTCCTCTCTCTCTAAAAATCAATAAAAACATATCCTTGATGAGGATTAAAAACATTTTCCCTCCATTACTGTGTCATTGTAGATAACAGAGGCTGGCCATACAGTAATTTTAATGAGAGGCTAAGTGCTCCTCTTCTCAGATGGTACTCTACACTACATTACATTCAACAAAGCACTTTGTGCCTTTTATATATCCCTAAATAATTTTTAATCTTAAGGATAAGTATAAATATCTTGGATTATAATGAAGCAGAAATGTAGGCTATCATTTGTCTAGTGAACCCTCTGCAATTGCAGCATGTCATGAATAATTGTTACATTACATCAAACAATTGATAAAAGAATTATCCAAGGATAAGATATTCAGATGTCACTCTATTTTAGTACTTCAAATAAACAAATGTTTAATGACATTTTTATTAACAACATCATTTATTCTTTGTTGATTTTTTTGTGTCTGTGTGCACTACTCATAAGAATTTATGAACACTTCAATTTTCTTTGAAGATTTTAAGATGTAAAAAAAAGGCAATTTACCTTTTTACCTTTCATATTTCATGGCAGATTTTATATACTTATTGGCTATATAGAGAAGCATCTTGACATAACAAAAGTTTTTCAAACATGTTTTCATGCAGTTTGGCTTCATAACCAAAGAGTAGAAAACACATTTTTCCTACATAAAGAAAATTTTAAAACAATATGCTTTTGAGACACACACACACAGAGACTGAGCTAATTCATTTTCACTTATAAGAGGAGAATAAATTAGACTTAGTTTTTAGCCAAAATCAACTACTGTATAGTGACATGATGGATTTCTAACACATGCATTGGTCCAACTTTATTTATATGAAAAGTGGAAATCTGGTCCAGGTGTGGCAAACCTGGCTTGATGGTAGTGGTGTGTGGGGCAATGGGGGTGGGTACATCCCTTCCTGCTGGCTACCATTAGATTCCTGAGGTAGAGTTCCAGATTTTGTTGTCCAGCACTTTAGGGATTCTTCTAAATTTCAAATACTAGGTGAAACCTTTGCTTGGAGGAAGAGTTGCTTATCTCAACCAAGCTGGATAAAGGAAAGCTAACAGAAAGGGTGAGGCTATAGATGTCCATTGAATAATCTATGCCAAACCTCCAACCCAACATTGGACATGGTGTTGCCTGCTAACGGTCTTGCATCAAGACTGGAATTTGATAATAGGAGGAGAAAGGAAGTAGAATAAATTACTTTTGAAAACAAAACTGGTTTGGCTTATGTTTGTCCTGTAAGGCAAAGATTTGAGCTTGTTAAAAGTGTTCGAAGTTGGCCTGTTAGTAAAATGCTGGCAAAGCAACCTAAATGCAGGGAAAGAAAAGGAAATGCTGTAAGAAAGATACTAATTTTAGTTCTTTTGTTGATGGAGGAGAAATGCCAAAAATCCTTTTATATAATAAAAGGCTAATATGCAAATTGTCTCCTCAAAAGTTCGACCAATCGTGAGTTCTACCACTCGCTATGGCGTGCGCTGACCACCAGGGGGCAGCGCGGAACTAAGGAAGGCCCCCGCCAGAAGCCGGGGAAGGAAGGCCCTGGTCTGCAACCAGCAGCCAGCAGCCTGGGGAAGGAAGGCCCTGATCGGCCCTGATTGCCAGTCAGGCCTAGGGACCCAACCCGTGCACAAAATTCATGCACTCGGCCTCTAGTAAGGAATAAAAGGGAAAAAGGGCTGAAAACCTGTGGCCTCTGTAATAGTAGTGCTGAGGTAAAGGAACGTTACTCACATTTTGAAAGGGGAGATGGGTGAATCCCACAGGTCAGCACTTCCTTTCTCTTTGTAGGACAAGACTAGAAACTCTGTCAATCCCCTTGCAAGAGGTTCCAATTAATATGCAATGTTGGCCATCTAAACTTCATCAAGCATCTTCAGGGTTTGGGCCAAGGACAAGTATGAATGGAGGAAAAAAAGGACTACCTTCTGACTTCTCACTGGACACAAACCCCAGAAACATCATTGGCCACTTGAAGGAGTTTTGTGAGGTGCCCTGAAGATTCTATGTGAGATAATATTAATCCAGAATTTAAGGAACTAATTCTTGGGTTAGGAATTCAACTGGGACATGGTCAGTTCAAGGATGCTGAAAAAATTCAGGAGTCTTGATCTTTGGCAGGTCTTCAAACTCTCTGTTAGATTAACATGGTGAATAGTATAAGAGGTTATGGGATTAATAAAAACCCAAAATTCCCCTAACTTTATGAGCTTCTTTCCAAGTTACTAATCCTTCTGAGCCTCATTACATGGCAGCTGACTTTCCCCAGGCAATCAATCCAAATGAGAGTGAGAGCTCAAGGGAGAACTCAAGGCCAAAGCCGTAATATTTTTAATTTAATCTTGAATATGGCATCTCGTCAATTCTTGCAGATATTGTTCCTTTGAATTAAGTCAATAAGTCTAGGCCACACTCAAGGGGAGGGGTATACAAAAGGGCATTAATTCCAGGAGGAACTCACTGAAAAACTGCTTAGACAGATATTTATAGCCTCCCAGTATCGCATTTTATTTCTAATTTTATAAAAACAGCCTAAAATTATTTCTGTAACAAGAATACATTTATAAAGTCCAGTAGACAAATTATTTCCTTACTTTTCCTGGCAGAGAATCCCAAATAGGACATTCCAATCAGGTCAATATGTTCAGTGACAAGGAGGTGTGAAGGAAAGCAGGGGCCCTGGGGGGTAATGGGAACTACACCCTGTGTTCAGAGCACAACATGTGTCCTAATAAGCAGCAAACACCGGGACGGAAGGTTACGTCAAAATATTAAAAAGGAGCTTTTGGGTTCATCCTAATGATTTCTGGACTACACGTGTGGTATTAGTATAGGTAAAAGGGCCTTGCAAGGTGTGTATGTTGCAGGGGTAGGTTTTCAATAGTTGATTAAGAAAATAAAATTGGGATTTGAGGAAGGTCACTGTCAGAATAATAGAGAATGGTTTATAAGGAGAAAGAATGGTAGTGAAAATAAAGGTGGTCAGATTCCAAAAGGTACCTAACAGCTCTAATCACTGTGGTTTGGTTACTGATTAACTACAAGAAGTAAGTGACAGACACTAAGGATGTTTTGAGAGGTTTTCCACTTGTGAGAGAGAAGAATATAAATGTCATTAACTTAGAGAGGAAAGTCTTTAGAAAGAGCACATGGGGGTAAAGCTGATGTTTTGAATTTTTCACATGAGTTTGTTATATTTTGGAATATCAAGGTGGAGATATCCAAGTAGAAATTGGTGGCACAAGAGATGAAAATATCAGTCCTCCTGTAAGCAATGTTAGAGCTAAGAAATCAAACAAACACGATTTTCCAGTAAAATTAGGAGGGTGATAGAACTGATGCAAAGAAATACAAGGTTAATAGAGAGACACTAAGGTAAAAGATAAAAGAGATGCATCTTGGATGTCAATCCTCTAGACCTTGAATTGTTCATTAAAATATTTTTTTCTTTCTCATTCTGAGCATATATGCATATATGTGGATTCAAATTGCTATAATGTTCATACATGTTGAGTGTGAAATTTATGCAGCAGAAGAAGAAAGATGGGTAACAGCAATATAGCGGAATAGGAAGCCCCAGACACTCATTCTTCCAATGTATATACTGAGGACAACACAAGGACTGAAAAAGAAAAAAAAAAAAGAAAAAGAAAAAGAAAGGATAGTACAACAATTTAAGGACCAATTCTTTTTATGAGAATTCTAGATATCAATTATTAGACTCCTGCTCCCCAAATGATCATGAAACCAGCTGTGCCGAAGAGGCAGGAAAGTGTGCTATATATAATAACCTATTTTAAACCATAAAAAGAAGAAAATCCTGTTATATGCTACAATATGGGTAAACCTGAAGGACATTATGCTAAGTGAAACAAGCAGTCATAGAAATAAATTCTGCATGATTCAACTAATACGAGATATGTAATGCGGTCAAGCTCATCTAAGCAGAATGTCCAACAGTGGTTGTCAGGGGCTCGTTGGAGGGGGAAATGGCAAATTGATATTCAATGGTTATAAATTTTCAGGCATGAAAAATGAAAACTTTTAAGAAATCAGATGTACAATATTGTGCTTATAGTTAATAATACTTTACTGAACTATACACTTAAAATTTTGTTAAGAGAGTCTTATATGAGGTATTTTACCACAGTAAAAAAACTGTGTATATTATATTAGGGAGGTCAGTAAAGATGAAGATTATCTGGAAAATTCTGAGATTTCTAAAAGTAAAGAGTATTTGTTTTGCAACAAACATGGAAATAAATGTATTTCTTAGGCAAATTCTGAATCATAAAATTGCCTTTTAAAATGTTTCTTATTTCTCAACCTCTCTCTGTGAAACTCCTAAGTTTTTATTTATTTTTAAAAATGTATCTTTATTTTTGAAAGTATTACAGATGTCCCCTTTTTTTCCCATTGACCCTCTCTCCACCCCCCACCCCAGGCCTTTACCACATTATTGTCTGTGTCCATGGGCTATACATATATGCATATAAATTTAATTTATCTTTATTGTTGAAAGTATTACAGATGTTCCCTTTTTCCTCCCCATTGACCCCTCTCCTCCCCATTCCTGTCCCCTTCCCATGCCTTCACCCCATTATTGTCTGTATTCACAAAATTTTTATTGAAATGGCACATTTGGTATTTTACTTTTCTGGTACCATAAAAAAAATCCTTAAAATTCAAGATAATGTATCCCAGTCTAAAGGATGAATTTCTAATTATGTTAGAAAACATTGGAGAAGCAGATGGATTTAAAAATGTACTATAAAGCAATAAAAACATAAAGAACATATAGATCCATATTTTTGTGATTTTGAAATATGAAATTCATTCCAATCATAGACTGAAAAGTGCTCTGCAAAAATTCATGTCTACCCAGAACCCATGAATGCAATCTTACTTGGAAATAGTATCTTTGCCAATGTAATCAACTTAAGATGAGGTCATAATGACTGAAGATGGGACACAAATCTAATATAGTTAAATTAAAGAGAAAACAGTGAAAAAAGAAATATTAAAATGTGGGTAACTTAAATGCAAAGGAAGTTAAAAGTTTACATAAAGTATGAGTGCATTTTTCTTCTTTGGAAAACAATTTAAACAATATTAACAGCAGACCATAAAAAGAAACAGAAAATGAATGAATGCACTTACAAAAAAACAAACTCTAAAAACAAATCCTATTATGGGTATATCAACTTTCAATGGTAGAACAAGAAATGGGATTCAATGACTCTAGCTATTGGGAATGACATGCCTAACCTTCAAGGAAGGCTTCTATGCCAGTTCTACTTTAATCCAAGTTACTGCAGTAGCTAAATGTCAACGGCATCTGACAGCTATTCCATAATTGACATGACATGAGTTGGCTGCCTCACTTCAGCAGCTCCTTGCAGACAGGTGTTTACATCATGAAAACCATATCCAAAATGCCATGCCAATATCACTTAGACATAGTATATTCTTTTCTCACCAACCAAATAATAGTGTGCATTTAAATTAAATCAATCATAATTATTTGATTGAGGGGTCCGTACAGCCTTTACAAATGATGGGGGGAAAACAAAACTATATCCCAAATAAATGAAAAATAAATCAAAAATAAAATTTTAATTCTGTTCAGAGCCTTTGGCTTATCTCTCTTTTACAGACTTTTTCCCCCTAGCACTAACTCAGATTATCTAAACATAGGTCAAATGTGACTGTTGTTAAAGATATGGTCTGATTAGATGTTGAATGCTGGAGTTAAGACTTTGCCAAGAATATAAAAAATTTGTCAGTATTTTATTAACCAGTCCTAGTGAAAAATAAAATCGGTGAAATATTACATATTGGTCAAGAAACTTCACTGAAGAAGAGGTTTCATAAAGCAGAATTTATTTGTGATGATGACAGATTGGTGTAAGCTTCTACAATGATGTCAGGAAATAAGACAGCTTTGCATGGCCTGACTGAAAAAATACTCTCTCTAAATATGAGCCATATGTTTTCTTTGCTAGTTTTCTACTTATTTGACCTATTTTTAGAATAACTTAGAGAGCATAACAACATGAAGAAATCTACCTGCAGTTGATTGCCATTGTGTTACTTGCAGAAGAAGCAATTCGCACTGCTATGCATCCTATTACTGTGAATGTGAATTTGAACTTATGAATGCAAAGAGAGGATCTGAAATTTAGTGATCTCCTAGCCCAGCTTTTGGTAGGTACTAGTTACATTCAGGAAAGAATTCAGAATATAAGTTGAAGAATAGGTTAAAGCTATTTGCTGAGGGACCCCCTGCCCATGCACAAATTTCATGCACTGGGCCTCTTGTACAAGAATAAACTGTTTCATGTGTGTATGTATCAGTGGCAGTGAGATATAATAGAAAGCTGCAAGCATACTACTTTCAAGCAAATGCCAGAGTGTTGAATCCAATATGAGTATTTGTTTGCCCTGCAGAGACACTGCTCAGATGACATATTCACCTGCTACAAGTCATCACTACCATGCAGACTTTCAAACCTTCTCCCAGGCTATATACCATTCTTGAAATTATACCTTCCCATCTATTTCTATTTCACACTCCCCCAGATAGCCTATAATCATAAATTAATGATCTAATGGATGGATTTCCTAAAACCAACCCTTTAACCCTGAATCTGCTGCAGTGTTAAAGGTTAAGTAAAATCTAGAAAGTCCAAAGGTTCAAGTACTTTCAGCATGCAAAAAATTCTAGTCACAACTCGTTTGTTTTGTTGATTTAGACACTGTAGATGGAAATCAAAAGTATTTTTAAAGAAAAACACATACACACAAATATAAACACATTCACTATAAAACTGGAAAAAGAAAACCAATTTTCACCTCTACATCACTCACTGAAAAGAGAAATCCCAAACAGCCCAGGAAAGCAGTGAAATTCAGTCTAGTAGTGGCTAGCTTTGTCTTCTACAGTACATTAACAAGGTATTCATGTGATTTATAATAACAGTCTTGGGAGATGGGTCAGGAACTACAAAGTGGGGCAAAAGTAGTTTTACATTTGTATGAAATATAATAGAATAATTAATAAATAATAATCTATCCTAATAAAAGTATAATATGCTAATTAGACCGGGTAGACCAGACATCTTCCAGACAGTTAGGGGGCGACCAGGCCAGCAGGGGGGGGGGGCAGTTAGGAGGCGACCAGGCCAGCAGGGGGGCAGTTAAGGGGTGATCAGGCCAGCAAGCAGGGGCAGTTAGGGGCGATCAGGCGGGCAGGCAAGCGGTTAGGAGCCAGCAGTCCCGGACTGCAAGAGGGATGTCCAACTGCCAGTTTAGGCCCCATACCAAAGGGCAGTTGGACATCCCCTGCGGGGCCCCAGATTGGAAAGGGTGCAGGCCAGGCTAAGGGACCCACTCCTGGGCACGAATTTTGTGCACCAGGCCCCTAGTACAAGAATAAACTGTTTCATGTACTCACAACTATAAAACTACTTTTGCCCCATTCCATAAGATTTTAATTAATGGGTTTACAAAACTTAGGTATTTTATTGAATATTTCAAAGAACAAACATCTGTACATATAATACAAAGTTAAATTTTAATATTCTAATAGAAATCTATCTATCTATGTATATATCTATGTATCTATCTATCTGGCATTATGATGCTTAACAAGAGAACTGTATACGTACCAACAGTCACAATTGTTTTCAAATACAATTTGGACCAAAATTAGCATCAGATGCCTACATTTTGGAAAGTCATAAAAAGACAAACTCAGAAATATATTTTTTCTAGAAATTGCAGTTGGAGATTGAGCTTTCCCACTTTGCTGAAACTTGTTTTACATTAGTATTAGAGGAATGAATTTTTAAAAACCACAACTTTTAATAATCTTTACAGACATTTAATTTTAACTTACCTAAGAAAGCATTGCCTTCATTGTGCTTCTCTACTCTTATTCAGAATTATACCAATCAGAGAATTCCTACCAGATGTATTAATATTGAATTCAACTTTATGTATTCTTTTTTTTCTCTGTTAATCCTCACCCGAGGATATTTTTCCATTGATTATTTTTAGAGAGTGGGAGGGAGGGGGAGAGATAGACAGAGAGAAACATCGATGTGAGAGAGACACATTGATTGGTTGCCTCCCATGAACGCCCTGACCAGGGCCAGGAATCTAGCCTGCAACCAAGGTATGTGTCCTTGGCTGGAATCGAACCCCGGACTCTTCAGTCCACAGGCTGACACTCTCTCCACTGAGCCAAACCAGCTAGGGCTATTTGTTCTTTATCTAAAGGTATATATTGCTTATCCCAATTACTGGTAAATAATTAAGTTGGCTTTAAAGATTAAATGATTAAGCAAATGTCAGCATTTCCTTCTTTAGGACAAAAAGCTAAATACCTTGGACCACATGCATGCTGTTTACTCAACCACAAACATTTATTAAAAACCTATTGTTTGCCAAACACTGTAAGAGGTCTCAACAAATGAAGATTAAATTACAGTCCACCTCAAATTATTCAAATGAGTGGAGATAGAACACAATAAACAGTAATTATAATGTACTAAAATCCATAATTATAATGTACTAAAATCCATAATATAAAAGAAGTATGAGAAAAACAATATTGCTTAATCTGGCAATTTTCTACAACAGGAATGCAAACAGTATTTTGGGAGAGCTGATTCTACCTAGTACATATTCTTTAGACATGGTTCCTTCACTATTGTGAAATTTAGTCTCCCAGTAGCATTCCTAAATCATTATAACATTATCTTAATAACTGAAAAAGCCCACTCCTGTATTTCCAAATGCCTCCTGAGAGATAAGACCACCCTCTTTGAGAATCACGGTTACTAGATGGTATCCACCTAGCAGTTTGATGCTATCTACCAAACTTCTGGGTATTACTTCTATGAAAGGAAAGAATCTAGAAATCCACTTAAGTCTATCTAGATTTTCATGTGTTCATGTGAAGCTATGCTGTTTATGGGCATCTTACTTAAAAAGTAAATAGTATTAGCCCTAGCCAGTTTGGCTCAGTGGATAGAGCGTTGGCCTATGGACAGAAGGGTCCCAGGTTCAATTCTGGCCAAGGGCATATGCCCAGGTTGTGGGCTCAATCCCCAGTGGGGAGGTGTGCAGGAGGCAGCCAAACAATGATTCTCTCTCATCATTGATGTTTCTATCTCTCCCTCTCCCTTCCTCTCTGAAATAAAAAAATATATATTTTAAGAAAACATTAAAAAAAGTAAAGAGTATTGTTAAGATATCTGTTATTCACTTTATAATACTCTAGCATATGCAACATGCTATTATATATATATATATATATATATATATATATATATATATATATGAATTACATTTAAATTAAATTCTAGGTGCAGTCATTTGCTTTAATCAGGAATTCATGCAACAAATATTGTCAATTATCCTTCTTATCAGAAATTCTTTATTATGAAAAAGAGTTTCAGTTAGCTTTTGCTCCCATCAACACAAGAGGCTTTGCTGAATAACATAGTGGCTTAAAGAAATGGGTTATCAATAGCTTAACTAGTGGTGGTCACCCCAGTTGATGAGCTGAAATATTTCAGATACTCTTCTTATTCTTGTCAGACAGGGATGATCTCTGCAGCACACAGACCTATGCTCGCCAGGTCATCCCTCGTGCAGACACTGGAGAACTCTGAAGAGGGCAAAGCCTTAGCTATTCCACTGCAACTTCCCAACTATGCTCTAAGGAAAGCATACCTCTAAGCAAATTCTGTCATGAATGTAAATATTTTTTAATCAATCACACATCAGCAAGCAGGCACATTTGTAGTGCCCATTCTGTCAGGTATATTACTTTCCAGTTCTCCATCCTCTTACGTTCTCTGATCAACTCTTTGAGTGGAAGTTTCTCTCTCGAGTCAGATATGACACCATTCCAGGGCAGAATTCTATTATGCATTATAGGAGGCATTAGGGAGCCAGAAATTCTACTTATCCAATAATGGCATAGTCACATATAGGAACAAAGCTACAGGTACTAAACCCTACATGATTCTTACAACCTGGTCATATGAAGTTGGAGAGTAGCTAATGCACATAACTTGAATACCTGTAGTTACCATGCTAATTTGCAGTCCAGCATTGACATGATTGTTAACAGGCCACTATTTCCCACAATTAAAATCAATTTCTGACATTCAAACTTTTAATTAAAAGGCACAAAAAGTTAATACAGATAACAGAGGCTTCTGAAATTCCCTCTTATGCAACATACTAGCTGATCACTCATGGGATATGGGTTAGGAAAACTGACTACCTAGAGGAAAAATGCAAATAGAATACACATGCTATCACACTTGCCTAAGTCAAAATTCTTTAAAGTAAATTATTAAGATCCTAGAAACACTCCCTAATATTCCTAAAACAATCCCTAATATTCCTATACTCAGTGATGCAGCTTGATGATTTAGTTGTCTGAGATAAGCTTATAAGGATGCTGATTTCAGAATATTATTTTGTATACCTTCAATCAATCTTTCATGCAGATTTAAATTAAAAACCTTAAACAAGAGAATGCTGAAAATTCATCCAATTTAATACATAGTTTGTATGACTTTGTTTGTGTCTGCTCTCTAATAAATATTTGTATGTGTAGCAGATTGTGATCTAGGACTTGATGACAACTTGAAAGTAAGGTAGGTTGTAGAGAAATAGCCAGGACTCATATACCTCCAATTATTGGTACTAGCTATTGTTATCCAACTAAAAATAACCTAGATATGCATAATAAATTCCTTTAATATTTATCTTCCTGTTTTCTTGATGTAGGCTTTTTGATTTCCCCATCAAATCTTTTCTTTCCTTTCGATGTTCTTGATCTCTTCCTCTCTACTCTTTGCCTTTCTGGAGACATTATTTCATCATAGTCTTATCTATTTATCACATATTCATCAATCCCTCTCCAGATTCCTTCTCCTGATCCTATAAAAAAAATTCTAATCTTGCTATTGAATAAACACTCTCTAAATCCTGTCCCTTTTAAAAATCTACATTATTTATTTTGTTCATACTAAACATTGAGTAAGAAGTCTCTAACTAATCTCAATTCTTTGCCTCCCTTCAGCCCTGCAAATGTGTCTAAATAAACTGAATTTCTCACCAAGTTCCGTTGATTGCTAGATATGGACTCCCCCTATGTCTTTACCCAAATATCGCTTCTCTTTCCACACTATCTACCACCATCTTCTTGAAAGGTTTATCTTCTCCTGTCTTTTCTTAAACACAATCTTTCTAATCTCTTATAATTCTGGCTAGTGGTTTTCAGTTTTATTCCCCAGTTGCTTTTCCTTTTCCCATCTCTTAAAAATCTTAGCATTCCAAAGTGCTTTTAATCTCATCATGATTCTCTATACTTTATCTTCTTTTTCTTACCAACAACACTATCAACATTATAATGACTGACTTTTAAAGGCATATCTCCTGCTATAGCCTCTTTTGAATTCCAGATCTGCATTGTATTCAAAACCAAGCCTTTGAAACTCAAATAAATCAAACAGAATATATTATTTCTTAACCATATCTGTTTTAAATGTGGAACCTGCAATTGCCAGGAAGCCAGTCGCCTATCTGTAGGGGAAGTCAAAATATCACTGTAAATATAACAAGATAGGTAGTTGTGTTTCTAGAATGCTGTATGATTGGAAGTGATAAGTTCATAAAATACTTGAGAGCTGAGGCAAGACACATCTTAAGTATGCATTTTCAATAGTGACTGATATTTGTTATGAGTCTCCTGAAGCGGATGGGTCCAGCTAACTACAATATTCGCTTTGCTTACTAGGACGTGCTAAAGTACTACCGCAAGGAATCTTCCTTCTTCACTCTGTCCCAAGGCAGCATTCAAGGTCTTCTCTAATTAAAAGGTGAAAAAATATTTAAATAATATCCATGTGAAAGGATACCAAATTAGAATTTTCATCATTCTCAGACCTTGCTCTGCTCTTTCCTCTATTACAAACCTTCTCTTACTTAGTTTTCTTTGTTAGAAAATGGCATCACTACCCATCAAATCAACCAATAAAGAAAACTGCTATGTCTTCAGATATTTTTCATTACTCCATATAGAATTATTCACCAATTTTTGTTAATTGTACTTAAAAAAAATCCCTCTCCATTTTAATGTATACAGTAATTCCTTAATGCAGATATGCACCATTATAGTAGCTTCCTTAATTCATTGTTCTTCCTTCGTACCTTACCCCCATGGCCACTTGTCATATTTTCCAAAATGTTATCTATTCAAAATGCAAACATAGAATGCATCCTCTTCAAAGCTGCCCATGATTAAACATTATCTACAGAATCAAGTAAAAATTTCTTAGCTGTTCTCTATCCGTCCTGTTTATATGCATATAACATCCTGCTGCCATGTCCAGGCTTAAGAAGTATTTCCTCCACAGATTCATATTTTACCCCATACTAGAAAATAAACCCTCCCTCTTCTAAACTCCTTAGAATTTATTTTTACCTTTTTCATCATGCTTTTCACTTTCAGTTTTATATTATAGCCAGTTGTGTGCATGTCCAATGTAGTTAAGTCAAAACAGTGAATACTTTCAAGGACTGTGTTTAATTCTCTTTATGTAGTCAAATAGTTTGTTGAATGAACAAATCAATATTTAATTCTGCATTTGAAACATATGTACTAAGCTTAGAAATATTACTTTGAGATCAGAATGATAAATATTCATGATAAGTAAAAAACTGTAGACATGGAGACCAGCTGGGAGGCTGCTAACACACTTCGGGCAAAAGGTCATGAACTAATATATATAAAAGTATGAATCTCATCTCATCATCCATATTTTACTGCTCAGTTGCTTTGAAAGATATATCCTTATCATAAATTGTCTCATAAAGTTTTTTTAAAAAAACTAATATCGTTATGCTTGGAAAGTTGACTCTAATAAATTACACAGGCCCTGGTTGTCAATCTAAGATAGGTTTAAGTACTGAGCAAATATCATATTTTCTAATGTTGTAGATCTTAGGAACCAAATGAGGACTGTAGTAGGAAATCATCTACCCTCAAACTCTATAACTCACCTTTTATTATTATTATTATTATTATTATTATTATTATTGTGTGGCAAGTCAGGAAACTAGAATGCTGGGTTGATGAATGTTACATCACAGCCATTTAGAGGAAATATGGCAAACTGCTCACCAAGGGAATGACAACAAAAAGGAAACAATTTGGTTTCAAATTGTCCAAAACTGATAATCCAAGTACCACAGTCATTTTCCAGTAGTCTCCTCTTGAAATGTCATAAGAAGAAAGGCCAAGCAGATGGCCAATGGATTGGCGAGGAACCATCTTGTATGTTTTGTGAGTGTGATAGTTTTGAGTGGCATATATTATATATTTACAGTTTTTGTATGAATTATATGTGCATTAAATAATTTTTATAATACTAAAGACAGCTGGTTCTATATTATAAAACTATTACATAAAAGTATAGATGCAAATGAAAGCTGCATGCAAATAAAACAGTAAATAGAATCATACATTTGCATGAGAATACCTCCTACCACACATATAATGATGTATAGCTAAATTTTAAATTCCTCAAGTATTCATTTTATAATTATTCCATACTATGTAGTAGCAAGTTCTAAAACATATGTCAATTACCTATACCCACTCTTTATTTCAAGCATTTTACAGGAATTAGGAAAAGTATAGAACTATGACCAGAACAGAGTGATTTTCCCCCTTAATATCTTCTGCAAAAACAAACCTTAGATCTTCCGGTTTCAAAGACAGTGTGAGACTTCAACTAAATGCTAAATTAGTGCCATAATCATTATCATAGATCCTATTTCATGATCTTTCTTTTCCCCTTTTTCCATGACCCTAATGTTTCAACTACTCTGCCAAGAGATAGTCTGCTCTTTGAACCAGTTCTTCACTTCTCCTATCAAAATGCAGTTGCTTATATTTTGCTTCCTTACATCAGGCGGGGGATCTCTAATACATATGGAAGCTGAAAATGGCTTCTCAAAAATATCAGGTCCTAATCCCTAGAAACTGTAAATCTTACTTGATAAAAATAAAGAGTCTTTGCAGATATGATTGAAGACCTTGACATAAGGGGATTTTCCTGGGTGACTTATTGGGCCTTAAAGAACATGGCAAGCGTCCTTATGTCCTTATAAAAGAGAAGAAGAGAGATTGAAACCACACACAAAGGAGGCAGAGTGTAGAGTGATTCATTCACAAGCAAAAGAATGGCAGCAGACACCAGAAGCTGGAAGAGGCAAGGAATAGATTCACTGATAGAGCTTCCAAAGGAGGCCCAGCCCTGCCCACATCTTGATTTCAAATTCTGTCATCCAGAACTGTGAAATAATGTATGTCTGCTGTTTCATACCACGAAATTGTGATAATGTGTTACAGCAGCCACAGGAAACTAATATAATAATCTAATGACTAGTCCCTGCTAAACTGCTCATGACAAATCATGACTTAATATCTTACCCTTGAAATAATGTATCTAAGTGACAGAGACTCCTAGAGAAAAAAAATAACTTACTGAAATAAATTTCATATTGTAGGGATCTTACCCATGTTACTCATTAGTGTGGGAGTGTTTTTGAACAGGAAGATCTTTTCACTTTGAAACCAGGAGCTATCACTTAAACTTATTTATAGAATCATAGAATCAAACATGGAGATAGTTTTGACCAAGTAATAGCTAACTATGTATCTTAGAAGTATCTCCACCTGTTTAAACAGTTGTTTTTCTTCCTTGACCTTTTTTTCTGAAACTCAAAACAGCTAGAAAACCAAGCTAAAATGCAGCAATTGCCGGGGGAGGGGGTGAAGGGGGAGAGATCCCAAAGAGTTTAAGGCATTAGCTCACCTCCAGCAGCATTTAAACATTCACACACCAGCTAAATCCTGCTAGGTATTAACTCAGAGGAGAGGATGCTTGCTCTACCCAAAAAGGGTAATCTATCTTGCAGAATGAAATTAAGTGTATTAGAACTATCTGGATGTCATAGGAGTCATGGTTTATTTAAAAAATGAATTCTAGCCCTGGCCTGGTAGCTCAGTTGATTGGAGTGTCATCCCGTACACAAAAAGATTGCAGGTTTGATTCCTGGTCAGGGCACATACCTAGGTTTCCCGTTTGATCCCAGATGGGGGCACCTACAGGAGGCAACAGATCAATGTTCTCTCCCACATCAATGTTTTCTCTCTCTCTCTCCTCTCCTCTCCTCTCCTCTCCTCTCCTCTCCTCTCCTCTCCTCTCCTCTCCTCTCCTCTCCTCTCCTCTCCTCTCCTCTCCTCTCTCTCTCTCTCTCTCTCTCTTCTCTCTCTCTTTCCTTTCTCTCTTTCTCTCCACCCTAACCTTCCTCTCTCTCTAAAATAAATAAACATATTCTTGGATGAGGATTTTAAAAAATTCTAAGGAGAAGAAAATGAAGAGATAGAAAATATTTGACGGTATTTTACTTTCTTTAAAGAAAATTATATTTTCCATATGCATATTTTTAAATAATAAACTTCTCTTTAACCTTGCTTCCTCTCCCTACTATTTTTCATTCTCCTAACTATAATGTACATGCTCTGAATATGTAGACTTTTATTCATAATTCCATGGACCTTTGTTCTCTCCTTCCTATTGTTCTACCTCCAATTAAATTGTATGACTGGTTATTATATTCACCCAAAGATATAAAAGAAGAGTTAATAATGGTGGACTGGGAATACCATGTAAAGATATGAAGTTCCTGAGCTGTAGATAATAGAAGAAAAATGGTATATCAGTTTAATGGTCTTGAACTTCTTGAATATAATCAAGTCTCTGACATAGAGACAGACATAAAAGAGTCCAATGAATTATATTTTTACTATTCTTCATCTGACTGGTTTGTCCTCATTTAAGACCTGCTAATAATGTGTGAAACCTGTTTCACTCTGAGTGGCAGGAAATGGGTAATTAAGAGAAAACATACTGCCATTTTCTAATAATATGACCATGTAATGTTACTTAAATTCTCTAGAAGTTAACTTCCTCTCCTTATAAATGGGGCTATTACTATTAACATCTTATTAATTTCTATTATATAGAGAGCAGTAAATATATACAGGCCATTCTTTTTATTATTCTTAGTATTCTATGATTGTTGTTGGTAATATCATCATCAACATCAAGACCACTATTTTACTACTGTTGTAGTTAGTGAATACTTACTTATCAAAAGGTTACTTGTCAATCCCAGTTTTTGTTATGAATTATTATGAATGGTCTTTCATTTGTTTGGGAATTATTTTAGTGCTTAGGCGAGTCATGGTTTCTTAAAACAGAAACGAGTTAATATAAAGTTGTGTTTCTCCAAATTTTTATTATTATTTTTTTAAATTTCACTCTCAGTTATTTAAACAAATTTCTCAGTGTCCAAACCCATAAAGGTAAGAGTGATGTTCATCCTCTGTCTCTTCCACTTCAATTGTTTAGAAACCTCATTTTCACCTCAGGAACTATTATGTTCTTTTCAGAAGTGTCCCACAATAGAGCACATCACTCTTAGACTCACCTGTGTAATTTTGAGTATGGCACAGGGTGATTTGTACCCTTCCTCAAACCTTCTGGATGAGCCGTGGAGAACCATCTAATGATGCTTTCAGCTTTAACTTTTCTCTCTAGTTTACAAAGTGATTCCCTTTATCAACTGCCATCATTCATATTACCACATTTACCTAATTCCTGGACTATTGTTGTGACATCCAGTCTGGCCTCATTGCTTCTGATGTCACCATATGCAAAGCACTTTTGTATTGATACCCTGTTCTTTTCTATACCAATCTAGATCATGACTCCCTATATTCTACAGAGCAGACGATACCTATCAGGTACAATGCTACAGCTGCCTTACATATATAGCTCCCAGGCTTCATGCTAACCCAGGAAGTATTATTGCAATTCTGTAGATGAGCAAATGGTGACACAAGTACAAATCCAAGATGAGATCAAATTCTAACTTTAAGGCAATACTTTTTTTCTGTTATCATCTCCCATTAAAGTCCATGATACTGAAAGCCCTACATGAACTGGCTTCAATTGTTGTTGTTTTTTCCCCTTCTAACTTCGATTTCATTACTGGATCACATTTTTATATTCAAGATGAAATTTATTCTAACCTTGAGCATGCTTTCTGATTTCTTCCTCCATTATTGTATTATCATTAATTCATCTTTTATTGTCCCCCTTCATAATCCCTAACTTTTGGAATTCTTCACCTGAGGGGAATTTCAAATACTGCTTCTTTCATGAAGGACTGCCTACTCTCCTTCTAAGAAGTGATTAGCAATTATTAGCTTCTACTGTTCCTAAATACATTGTTTTATAGTAACTGTATAGATTTATTTATATACATATTTTCCCCCTAAAACAACTTAAACATTGCTCTAGAGAGATCACTCAATTGTCTGTGTGCCTAACTTTGGTAATTATCAGAACTTACATAGAATGGGTGAATTCAATAGGTTAATTTTATTTGAAGTATCTAAAATAAAATATCACATTAGTGTCCACTGGGACTAGAATTCAGGCCTTCCCATGCCAGAGTTCTGCTTTAAAGAATTATTACTACATTTTTATATAAGTTCAATGTAATTCACTTTAAAGACAATTAGAAAAATTGACAAAAGTTATGAAGTAAATACCATACCATAAAATGTACTTTCTAGCTCTGTTACTTAACACAAATATTATTTTCCCTTCTATCTCTTTTCAGAAGAGAGACAGTGAACCCTTGATTATTTGAGAACTAACTATATAGTTTGTAAATTATCCAGGCCATTGAGTTCTCCGCCCTTCTGCTGAATGACTTTTGCTCATTTCTCCCTTCATTAGTAGAGTGAAATTCAGAGGAACATGCAATTCAAGGCATTTAATTTCACTTTTTGCAGAGGAATAAATAGTAAAGGATGGATTTCAATTATTTGTAAAAATTATGCTTTGAATTTTTATGTTCCATTTCTGGCATTAATACAGTTAATTGACAGTTGACTCTGCATTTGGTATTAAAAGATAAATCAGTATTCTTTATTGCCCCTCCAGCAGGAATATTATTCGTTTTAATGAGTGACTATTTGCAAGACTAATCTACATGCACGTGCCGAAAGTTCTATAAATTACTGTAATGTTCTTAACTAAACAAAAGCCATAAATATAAAAGCTGTGTCCAACAACAATGCCCCTCTTCAGTTATAGGGTTTTATCTTAACAGCTGAAGAGGCTATCTACCCAGGCACATTTCATGGTAAGATAAATATTACTTAAGGCAACATTTCATTGTATATGCAAGTTTCATTAAAGTATGTGGTGTGAGTTATACTCTCAATGTCTCAACGACTACGAAGTGAGCACTGGTAGAGAATGAGAAAGTTGATTAGGGACATTCCATAGAGCCCTTTAGGTAAGTCTTTTAATGTTTAATGTTCAGCCTATAATACTTCCAATAACACCTAATGTTAATCAACTACTCACTCAAGGAAGAAAGAAAAAAGAGAAAAGCTAAAGGATTTGATGCCTCCTGTACATGGAGGCAACTTCCAAGAATCACTGTCACTGGAACAAAAGGCAGGTCTGTTGTGTAAGAGAAAGAATTGAATGATGAACATTTGCTCCGACATAGGATTCTTTTGATTTTAATAAAAGTAGTTCTTCCACAATATAATGGCATTTCTAAATAATGTTAATATCATGCATAGTGATTTTACTGACATGTAGGTGTTAATTAATATGCAAAGACCTAAATAAGATGTGGATAAATGAGCCTTTTTTCAAGATATACAGTCCTAACCGGTTTGGCTCAGTGGATAGAGCATCAGCCTGCAGACTAAAGGGTCCCAGGTTCGATTCCAGTCAAGGGCGTGTACCTTGGTTGCGGGCACATCCCCAGTAGGGGGTGTGCAGGAGGCAGCTGATCGATGTTTCTTCTCTCTCATCGATGTTTCTAACTCTCTATCCCTCTCCCTTCCTCTTTGTAAAAAAATTAATAAAATATATTTAGAAAAAGATATAAATACATAAATATGAAGAAAGAACATATCAGAGAATACAATTAAATATATTTCAAGCCATCTACAAAAAGCAGGTTATAAGTTGGATTGAGGAGGGTAAAAAAAAAGATTTAGAGAATAAATAAATTTGGAGTAAGATATAGCACATTCATCTACTGGATTATGTAGCCATATTTTTTCCTGAACTTCTGCTCACTCTGTCATGTTCTCATTGGAACCCACCCTTCCTCTGGCAGGGTTGTCAATTATGCTCATTCTCTTCAGTCATTAGACCCATTCTGGTCATTAGTGCACTAAATTTATGGGACTTAACAGAAGCAATAAAAATCCTTTACCTGGGATTAAAATTGCATTCATTTTTTTCCAGGTTTGAGATATAACTGACATATAACATTGTTTAAATTTAATGTGTACATGTTGCAAAATGATTACCATCTTAGCTTTAGCTAATACCTCGCTCATATCACCTTTTTTTTTTTTTTTTTTGTGGTGAGAAGTGAAAAATCCCAAGTTTTCTTATGCAGATAGATCTAGATCCTTGGCAATTTTACTCTTAATCCATTGCTCCTATTAAAGACTTGGCCTTTTTTAAATACAAATATCTTCACCTTCAATCTGTTCCAATCCTCATTCTCATTTTCTAATTGTCCCTAATGTAAATTTTGGCACAAACTGCTCTAGTAGAAACTTTATATCTACAAGTTCCTTCTTCTAAAGCCTTTTCTATAAAAAAAAAAAACAAAACACAATTAAAGACAATATATCTAATTTGACTCTATCCAACACGATTTTGGATGTAGCTTATAGGAGATGAAAGCTCTGGCACTGTTCCAAAGTAAATGTATTAAATCTCTCCTAGAAAATTTACATTCCCCTGCTTCACACATTTCAATTTATGCCATTTAGAGATGCTCTATCTATTTCATTGGCGATGCTAATTAGTACCAGCACATTATTTATAGAAAACACCTTTAGCCTACAAAGTTCATTGTAATTACTTATTAAGATGTTACTTGCATTGTCCATAGCATCTTAACTGATACAAACTAAAATAGAAATCTAATCTATTCTTCCCTAAATCCTCTTGCGTCTCACTTAATTCTTAATTCCTACAAGAGTATTTTACTCTTTCAGGGCACATATAATTTCCTAGCTATTATAGACAAGAAGTATTATTTTTCCGTTTTTATCAATGCTGGATTGATAACATTTCTGTCACTACCACTTAAAAAATTTTCAGAGTAGAATTGATTTTACTGTCAAAAATGTTTTCATGATGATTGAGATAAATATCTCAGGGTCAAAAGAATGATATACTATTTCAAAAATCAGAAGGGTCTGGCTCTAATCATAAAAACATTTAGATGTAAGTTGTCTGATTCATGACTTGATTATCAGAGTTATTTAGTTCTCTGCTTTTGTGCCAGTTAAAGTGGTGAAAAATAAGATTATATTTATTAAAAGGAGCAAGTAGAATTAACCATAAGAGTCCATAGGCACTCGAATTAAGCTTGCATACAATTCTACCATTTAATGGTTGTGTGATTTCGACAAATTCATCTTATGTTCTATGCCTGTTTCATTTTTTATAAAATAGTAATAGTTCCCTACATCTTTTAAAGGGATGTGCTAAATGCTAAATAAATAATATCCATAAAGAACTTAGCATAATGCCTGGCATGTGATAAATTTACAATAAGATCTAGTTATCATTATTGTTTTCATTCTATGTAATTTCCCCTGTAAAATAAATGAAAAAAGTAAAACCATATCATTGACTACCCTTGTCCGTAGTCCTTTAAACAAGCCACTAATACACCTTCAAAAGCTGTTTATTATTACTACAACCATGTAAAACTAAAGTATATTCTAGCACCCCTCTTTTCAAGTTCTATGCAATTAGTTTATTAGATTATTTGCTCTTTATAGAAAATAAGATCATATATGTTCTTTGTACTCATGCGATGTTATTACCTTGATCTACAGGTAGAGTTAAGCAGCAGATAAAACTTGCTGATTATAAGAAAAGTTTAGTGATGCTTCTCAATATTTAAAACTAAAAACATCAAGTCATATTTGGTTAATTCTTTCAAACACAATAGTCAAGAGGACATTTTAAGGTTCCTTTATTTTGGTAGGGACTTTAGGTTGTAACATTCTTAAAAATCAGATCTTTCTCAGAGCAGTATTAAATTTCAATAAAACCTGGGTTGGCTGCCTGTTAATGCTCATCTTTTTAGATCAAATATTCTCTTTTGTACTTGACAGTGCAACTTGTTGGAAAAAAATGTCAAACCTATTTTTGGGTGATCTTAAGGTCATCTCTCCATTAAGGAAAAAAAAAAGGTTTGTCACAGAGGAAACTATAAACTGTATTTGTAAACTTGCACAGCAAATATCAAGTGGGACTTTAAGACACATGCAACCTGTTTAATCAACAACACATTGATTAATATCAGTTTGTCGGTGCCATTAACTGAACATAGTCTCACAATCATGAACGGCCTGCTTAAAACATCTGGCTCAGAGAGATGGCCACAAATATGTGAACTATTTCTTCTTCCTTTTTTACTAAGCTCATTTCCTCTATATATAAGCTCATCAGAAGAAACGTACTTGAATAATACATAATAATAAAATGCCTATATTTGAGTGGCATTACTAATAATGAGACACAAAAGGGCACATTTTTTAGTATCCCGTATTAGCTGTTTCTCTGTTGGACACTGTGATAGACTAAATGTCTGTCTCCCCAAACTCCTATGTTGAAACCTAATCCCCAAATACCATGGAATGGTATTTGGAGGTGGTGCCTTTGGGAAGTGATTAGGTCCTGAGAATGGAGCCCTCATGAATGGGATTAGTGCTCTTGTAAAAGGAACCCTGAGAGCTCCCTCCTCCCTTCCATCAAAGGAATACACAGTGAAAAGACAGCCAGTGACCCGGGAAGAGGGCCGTCATTAGACAATAAACCTCCTGGCACCTTGATCTTAGAATTCCCTGCTCCAGAGCTGTGAGAAATAAATTTCTGTTGTTTGTAAACCACCCAGTCTGTAGTATTTTGTTATAGCGGGCTGGAAAGACTAACACAGGCACCTCTGCATAACCACTCCCTGAACACGATAGCCCTCTGAGGCAGGCATCACTATATTCATGTTATCACTAAAATCACTGAGACATAGGTTAACAACTAGCTCAGGTTGAAGTTCTAGGAACTCAATTCTTCTTGACCCTGATCTTGTGATTTTTAAAATCCATAATACTTTCAAAATCCTTCATAAAGGCTTTTATGAATGTCAATATGGTAGACTGAAATGTATATAATGGTAGGAAATTAATTTTTGTTAAATATTTTTTACACATTCATATATAAGAAATTTTAGTTTTGCATTTCTTATAGATTAATACTATATTTTATAAATACTACAGATTCTTTGTAAGACTATTGTGTGTGCTTTTATCACAAAGTTGTAAATATTTCAAATATATTTGATCATATTTTGATATATATAAGACCTACTGTATTAAATCCAATCCTTAGTAACTAACTTAGACTGAATTGTTTAGTAACCAACTTTTTGTTTTCATTTCTAAGGAACTTCTGTTTCTTAGTGCTATGGTTCTCTCAGTTTTCTGTTTTATCCTATATTTTTTTAAATTAAATTTATTGCGGTGATATTCGTTAATATGATAATATCGGTTTCAGGTGTGGATTTCTTATGTTACAAGATCTGTATATTTACTGTGTGCCCATCACCCAAAGTCAAATCATCTTCCATCAGGATATATTAGGCCCATTTCACCCCCCAGAGCTCTTCCCTCTTCCCTCTGGCAACCACCACACTGCTGATTGTGTCAAGTTTCAGTTTTATATCCCACTTATGAGTGAAATCATATGGTTCTTAGCTTTTTCTGACTGACTTATTTCCCTTAGTATAATATTCTTAAGGTCCATCTATCATAAATGGCAGTATTTCATTCTTTCTTGTGGCTGAGTAGTATTCCTTTATGTATATGTATCACATCTTCTTTATCCCATCTGCTATCACAGGACATTTTGGTTGTTTCCATGTCTTGGCTACTGTGAATAATGTTACAATGAATATAGGTGCATATATATTTGCGAATACGTATTTTTTAGTTTTTCGGGTTTATACCCAGGAGAGTGATTGCTGGGCCATACGGTAATTCTATTCTTAATTTTTTGAGGAATCACCAGATTGTTTTCCATAGTGGCTGTACCACTCCACATTCCCACCAACAGGGAAAGAGGATTCCCTTTTCCACAACCTCTCCAACACTTGTAATTACTTGTCTTGTTGATAATAGCCATTTAACAGATGTGAGGTGGTGTCTCATTGTAGTTTTGATTTGCATTTCCCTTGTTGCTAGAGAACTTGAACATCTTTCCATATATCTATTGGCTGTGTGTATATCTTCTTAGAAGAGGTATCTGTTCAGATCCTCTACCCATTTTTAGATTGGGTTTTGTGGTGTTGAGTTTCATGAGTTCTTTACATATTTTGGATGTTAAACCTTTGTCACAGCTATTGTTTGCAAATATCATCTCCCATTTGGTCGGCTGCCTCTTTGTTTCTGTTCGGTCACAAAATTAGCATCAACAAATTCAAGTAGTCTGAAATTATACCAAGCATATTCTCTGACCATGATGCCTTGAAATTAGAAATCAGCTACAAAAAGGAAGTAAAGAAATCCACAAATACATGCAGATTAAACAACATACTTCTCCTGGATTCTTGCCTTTCATAGTTATTTCTCCACAGCTTACTTAAACTCTAAGGAAGATATTTCCCTTGGCCACTGTTTACTTTTTCTAGGTGACACTTTATAGACTGCACTCCTCAGGCCATTCACTTAACTTGGATTCACTGTAATAGCAGCTGCTAATCAAACAAATGGAATCAGAATGTGTCCTCCTGAGTATACTGTGCCTCTTTACAAAAGCTTCTAAAATAATGGAGAGAATCAAAAGGATTTATTATTTGATAACTATTTCAAAAGCAATTATTTTCTATTTAATCAAACAATTTTGAAAAGAGCTTGAATTATATGCTTGTTGTGAAATTGAAAATTACTGATTCTTTCCAATCCATCTATGTAGAAATCTCATCTTTAACTTATACACCATCTTACTCTAGTAAGAATCTCCTATCATCCAGATAGAAATCATTTTCTAAAAGTTGCCGCATTTCATTGCTTTGAGTTAACAAAGGAGCAAGAGCACTGTGATTCTTTCTACAAGAAATGAGATTTTTTCACCATTAAATGCAAGCTGGTAATGTTTATAAAACCTTTACTTTATATCCTTTCTTATTTTGAGTCCAAAAGATCTTTTACAATGGCCAGGAATAGAATATTAAAAACACAGCCTTTTAATGTATTAAAAAATATATTTTATAAACATGAACTAGTTAGAAACATTATGCTATTTAAGGGACTTTATGGGTAATTAATCCTAAATCATCATCTTTTCTTTGGAAGTTATTCTATCTCATGAAGTACAGAAACGTACATGACAATGTAATTTATTACATAGATATGTGAATTGAAACACTCTATATAGTTTAGGAAGATATAACTTAAAATATTACAGTTTTCCATGACAGACCTCAGTTATATAGTCTGTTATCAGGGATGAGGCAGCAGAGAACTGTTAAAAATAAGAAGCACAACCAAAGTGATTGCTGATGAAATGGGACAGAATGAACAATCACTCAGTGACTTCTTGCCTCTCTGCCCCCAACCGTTACATACAGATTTGGTTAAATCAAGTTATAGTTTCACTAAGAAGGGAGGGAATAGGATAAAAAAGCTACCTGTGTGTAAAAAAATGTAAAGTTAGATATGTCTCTTGCTTTATTGTCCTTGTTATTGTTCAATATTCTTCCTCCTTTTAACTAACAAATTTGCAGTGAGGGCTTACTCTGTTATCAGGGATGAGGCAGCAGAGAACTATATTAAGTGTTCTCTATATGATGATGAAATAAAAATATAGGACTGTTACACTCAAGAACATCAGAAGATACTAGCTTAAAAAAAACTCAAACTGAAATTCAAAGTAAGTATATTAAAGAGAAAAAATGAGCCCAATAATAAAGAATGGGAAAGAGATGTTAATATCAGGTAGTCTGAGATGGCCTCTTAAGGAGGGCATATTCAGCTATGTCTGAACAAATAAAAAGGAATTAGCCAAATACTTACTACTGAGATACTCCACTATGCCCTGTTCCAAAGAGCAGTGTGAACAGTGTGAGGCTCTCCAAGCCTGGGGCCCCATTTTTTTTTTCTGTTTGGAGAAGCCAAGCTTAACTATTTACTCAATTATCTCCACTGGTTTCCTCTCTCTTTGGGTCTATTTCATAACAACTTGTGCCCTAAGAGCCTAACTCCCTTTTAATGGGAAGGGTAAATCTAGTTTCTCAAGAGTGAGGAGACTTGTAATGACACTCATTATCCAGGTTTCTAGGATATATATATATATATATATATATATATATATATATATATATATATATATATATATGATGGATTATTGAATGTGCTAGAGAGTCCTTTCATGAGTCTCCCTGTCTTTAGTATTTTCAGATCATGTTCATCTACTCTGAAGCAATACATTCTTCCCCACTCCAATCTTCCTTTGCCGTCCTTCTTCCCTTATATTTTACCATATGCATAAAGGACCATAAAGCTACCTCCATAATCTGTTTTTATTTATCCAGACTTCTTTCTGCTTGTGGTCATGATGATGATGATGATGACAGCTAATATTTATTGAATGGTGATTATGTCCCAGGCAGAGCTAATGATCAGTAAGCATTATCTCAGTTTTTCCTCATATAAATCCTATGAAGTTGGTATTATTATTAAACTTATTTAACAGATGAGGAAGCATATGGGCACTTATCCAAAGTGCCAGAGTTATCAAGCTAATGGAGTAGAAATAAAACTTGTCCATATCGTTCCAGAGGCTACACCCAGGAAAGATAATTATGACATTTATCCAGGCAGCATTTCCTAATGCTGATTTTGAGTAAGACTGAGTGAAATTCATATCCCCTGAGGTCTTTTATATTAGTGAGAAAAATAATATGATTGGTATTGGTAATCTAATGAATATATCACAATGAAGTCCTATGAAGGGGAAAAATGTAAAACACACACTTATAACTTATTAAGGCTCATTTATTTTTTATAAAGGCTATGAGGAAGAATACACACACACACACACACACACACACATATCCCACCCCAAAAAAAGCAGAACCTTTTTCATATAGAGGAATAACTAGTACAGTTTCTTAAACTATCTGACCAATGGGGCTACCTTCTTGGAATGCAAAGGGAAGGTTTAGGATTCTTAGGGAATCAGTAGTAGATGAAGCAAAAATCTCTGAAACCCTGCCAAGTTTGGCACTAAATTCCACTTTGACTACCATAGAACACAAGAGCTGCAAGTCCTCTCCTGTTGCAACATTTTGCCAATGTCAAAATAATCCATTATGCAAGCCTGCCAATCTTCCACAAAGCTCCCCATTTAGTTTAAGAGAAGAACATAGATGGTAATCAAATGTCTTTGAATCAAACGGCATTACAGCTGACATATGAAAAGATTCAGAAGAAAGAAAAAATAAACTGATTTCACAACTTCCACAGTCCTAACAAAAAAGGCTCCTTACTCCATCGAATGAACACTTCCTATCTCCTTGACAGCCAGACTTTGAAATAATTACTAAACATTTTTACAGCCTATTAAAATACAAGTTCTCTTGCATGCAATTTTAAAATGTTAATGTAACTTCAGATATCTTGTACTAATTAATAAAGTGGAAAGTATCGATAATAATAAAAGGGTAATATGCTCATTAGACCGGATGTCCTTCCGGATGAAGCCTGGGCTGGAGGGAAGCCAGCCCGGGTCCTGGGTGCCAGAGGGAAGCCGGTGCCAGCAGCCAGGGGAAGGAAGGCCTCCCCTTGCATAAATTTAGTGCATCAGGCCTCTAGTCTACACTAATAAAAGAGAAACATGCAAATTAACCATCACTCCGCTACACCAAGCCACACCCACCAGTCAATCAGGAATAAGTATGCAAATTAACCCAACCAAGATAGCGGCTGGCCACAGAGCTGGAGCAAGCAGGAGGCTTGGGTTGCCCCTGGCAATGGAGGAAGCCAAACTTCCCGCCTCTGGCCAGCCCTGACCTCCGCTCAAGGTTACAAAGTTTCAATTACAGAAGATAAATAAATCCCAGGTACCAGGGCCTCCGCTTGGGTTGCCAGAGGTCATGGCCAGCCTGCAAACCACCACAGGCCCCTCGCCCAGGCTGCCCCACACCCCAAGGGAACCCCCACCCTGATCCGGGACACCCTTCAGGGCAAACCAGCCAGCCCCCACCCATGCACCAGGCCTCTATCCTATCTAATAAAAGAGTAATATGCAAATTGACCATCACTCCAACACACAAGATGGCTGCCCTCATGTGGTTAAATATGGCTGCCCCCATGTGGACACAAGATGGCCACCACAAGATGGCCAGCAGGGGAGAGCAGTTGGGAGAGACCAGGCCTACAAGAGAGGGCTTTTGGGGGCGATCAAGCCTATAGGGGAGAGCAGTTAGGTGTGACCAGGCCGGCAGAGGAGGGAAGTTGTGGGTGACCAGGCCTGCAGGGAAGTTGGGGCAAACAGGCTGGCAGGGGAGCAGTTAGACATCAATCAGGCTGGCAGGGTAGTGATTAGGGCATGATCAGGCTGGCAGGCAGAAGCCATTAGGGGCAATCAGGAAGGCAGGCAGGCGAGCAGTTGGGAGCCAGCAGTCCTGGATTGTGAGAGGGACGTCCCTCCAGGAGTCCCAGATTGGAGAGGGTCCAGGCTGGGCTAAGGGACACACACCCCCGTGCACAAATTTCGTGCACCGGGCCTTTAGTATTATAATAAAAGGCCTCATCAGACATGAGAAATCAATCAAAGAGGTTATATAGCATGATGGTTAACGTTGTGGATGTAAAGTCAGAATGAGATTTACAGCTTAACATGAAACCTATACCAATGTAATGAGCATCTCTGACCCCATTCCATCTCTCTCTCTCAAATTATTGTTTTGAAAATTAAATGTTTACTGTAGGTAAAGTGTTTGAACAATCCAAGGACTGTGTTAAATACTCAACAATTATTTAATATTTTTATCAGCAATGCATATCTTTTTACAGCTGAGAAACCCAAGGATGTGACAGAGCTAGAAACAGAAGATTGCCATTAGGAAGTAAGTCTAGTAAAGTGATCCTCAAAGTGTGGTCAAGGGTTGGTGGCCGTCTGTGAACTGTCTGTTATCTTATATATAAGATAAAATATGTACATAAATAGGAAGTAAGCATTTAGAAAATCATGCAAGAGTAGGCCTTCCTTCCCCCGGCTGCCGGCACCGGCTTCCCTCTGGCACCTGGGACCCAGGCTTCCCTCCGGCCACCGGCAGGCACCTGGGACCCAGGCTTCCCTCGCAGCCTGGAAGATCGTACCGAAGGTCGTCTGGGAGGTCATCTGGAAGGATGTCCAGTCTAATTAGCATATTACACTTTTATTATTATAGATGTGAAAATAATACTGTGAGGCTCTCCTCAGTTGTATGTCAAAATCTAGTTGGCTACAGAGGATATTTATTATCAACTTCCACTACATCATGTTTTATTGCCAATATTAAATTCAAGCTAAATACAGAAATATATACCTGTTACAAAAACAGGCCAATTATATAAAGCACAAACTAATTTATACACAGTATTCACTTTTAAGGTACTTAGAGATCATTACAATATATCACAGTTGTCGCACAATAATGCAGTTTACTGTGTTAACTACAATAATATATGAGGAGTTATTACCCCTTTCATTGTGTACCTAGGGAGTCTGCAGTGCTTCTTTAAATAAATCCTAACTCATCTTTAAATTATGTGTACAATTTAAATATAAATTTAACATATACATTATAACTTTTATATAGCTTCATTTCCATTTAAATTTAGAAAGGTCTCTATATAAAATTTTCTTTTCTAATCATTATTACTCTTAATTCTTCTGTTATCTATTATTACCTCCTAGTAGGGCAAGCATCACATTATTATGAAAACACATTGAGGTGTTAGCATAAAATCACTAAAATATAATATGTGTTATCTCTCCCCATCTGTCACAACAGCAAGGATGTTTTAAGAAATGGTATTCAGATGAAGCTGTGTTCCTTAAGCCAGTGGTAGGCAAACTGCGGCTCGCGAGCCACATGCGGCTCTTTGGCCCATTGAGTGTGGCTCTTCCACAAAATACCACGTGCGGGCGCACACGTACAGTGCAATTGAAACTTTGTGGCCCATGCCCAGAAGTCGGTTTTCGGCTCTCAAAAGAAATTTCAATCGTTGTACTGTTGATATTTGGCTCTGTTGACTAATGAGTTTGCCGACCACTGCCTTAAGCAATATTTCTATTTAAAAGTAATGAATTATTGAATAAAGATTTGAAAGAGGTGTGTACCACTGTATATGTTTCCAAATGATCTTATTTGGAAAAATGTGTATTGTTACATCTCTAAACGATGGGTAGGCAATAAATTATATTTCTAAAATAGTAAATCCGAGATCGTATCTACTGCGGTTTAATTCCTGAAGTACAGATGACTTGAAGGCCTAACATTGTTCAGGGCATCTCTATTCTGGCTACTTAGTATTTGTTGATTATAAATTTAAAACAACAACAACAATCAAACAAGAAAAAAAGAAGAGTCATTATTGCAACAACAATCATAGAAATATTTTAAAATGCCAAGGACATGGCAGCAGTATAATACCAAAATATCTAAATTCAGACAGGTCCTAATGCAGTTACTCCTCAAGCTCATTTATTTTTGTAATTTGTCATACATTGGATATGATACAGATACATGTGGAAAACTTAAGACATGTAACTCTAAGAGCTATCTTTGATTACAAGAAAATACAATATGATTTTACCAATATTTTTATTTAATATATAGAAAATAAATCCCATTAATTTTGCTCAGTCATTCACATTTCAATTGAATTGTCATTACTTATTTGTATATTAATCACAAAATCCTTTCTGGTTTTCTAAAACATACTATAATTGACATTTGATTCAAAACCCAATTGGAGACAAAAATTAATTCTGGCATTGAATGAATTGAGAATTTTAAATGGGCAAAAGCCCTATTACTATGTGACTTTTTTGAATCTTCAATTATATCTAGGATGACACTTTACATTATTAATATATAATTTTATCAATATAGACTTTTTATTATTTGAATATTCTAGGATTATAAGTAGTAATATATGGCATAATTTTAAGTATAATTATATAATGACAAAATATGTGAAAGCATACTAAATAGCTTTCTGACTAGTAGCATTCAACTATTAGCCTTTTCCACTTTCTCACAAAATAACTAACAAGACACCAATAGGGATTAAAAACATCAATAACATGAAATTTAAAATTGACAGAGAAGTCAAAATCTTGGAGGAACCGAAAACATTTAAAGGCTGATGAAGTTTGATTGGAGGGAGGAAAATTCTTGCCCCTGTGAAATGATATAAGACTGTGACTTTCTTTACTCAAGATGATTAAGCAAATTGCATGTGTTATTTCCTAGCTGGAGTTATAAGAATCATAGCACAATTCACCACATCTCTTCCTACTTCTATGGTGATTAGAGAACACTGTGTAGGAATAAAGCTTCTATTAGCCTGGATCTCCTTGTAAATATAGAAAACCAAGCTTTCAGACGATTTGTTTTAGATAATCATGAGCTTATGTGTCACGTCACTAAAATTATTGGAATATTATTAACACAGTGTGACCTAGCCTATCCTGAAACATGCAGGCATCCTTAATATTTGGAAAATAATTTGAAGAGTGTGGTGCCAATGTCTTATGTGTTATGGACATAGTTTAGATAAGGTTTGGACTTTGTAATTGAACATATCTGAGCTTTAATTGTAGCTCAGTCATACTGTCTAATTTCCAGAAATCTGCACAAGGTCTCTAAACCTATTGGTTCTTTTCCAAAAGTGATATCAAAATACAAACCTCATAAAGTTATTTTAAGGAATAAGTGAGGATGCTTTGAAAAGGTAGGGCCATGAGTAATAGATGAACATAGGATGTGCCCCATAACTTTTACTTCCATTTTTACTTCTGTCTCTCTAATTCCTACTAAAACTCACTATGTAATCTAAAAAATTAAGACTAAATTGAGTTAAGGGTTAAAATTTCATCCTATATAATAAAAGGCTAATATGCAAATTGACTGAATGGCAGAATAACTTGCCGCTATGACGCTCACTGACCGCCAGGGGGCAGACGCTTAATGCAGGAGCTGCCCCCTGGTGGTCAGTGTGCTCCCACAGGGGGAGCGCCATTCAGCCAGGAGCCCTGAACTAGGCTCATGGCTGACGAGTGCAGCAGCAGTGGCGGAAGCCTCTCCTGCCTCTGTGGCATCCCCCAAGGGCTCCTAAACTGTGAGAGGGTGCAGGCCAGGATGAGGGACCCCCTCCAAGTGCATTAATTTCATGCACTGGGCCCCTAGTACGTATATAAGATGTTTGGAAGAAAACTTCTTTAGCGTTTAATGCATGAGCTATATAAAGAGAAGTAGGAACTAAAATTTAATGGAATGGATTTCATTTACCATGACTGAACCAATTTTGAAGAATGTGGCAGGACCTGATTGACATTAACATTAGGATACCTTTCATTGATTCATTTACAATGAACTTTAAGAGATTATAAATATTAACTTTTATGTACTTCCAGTCCATAAAAGTTGTTATTTTGGTAAATTTTAAAATTATTATAAAATCCATGCCTTTAATTTGGATCCTTAAAATAATAAGCTTTAAACATTAACTTGAACCCATAAAAATGCAAGCTTTAATTTATTATATTTAATGTCTTTGTTGACTGTTATCCAACCTATTTTACTATGTTGGTTTTAACATTTTTAGTGAGGTCTAATTTTTTTTATCAGATACAATAACCAAAGAATAAACTCCTGAGTTCAATGTCATTTAGCTATTTTACAAAAAAAAAAAACAAAAAAAAACCAACAAAGAGAAAACCTAATGATATCTATATCTATATCTATATCTATATCTATATCTATACATATATATGTATACATATATGTGTGTGTGTGTGTGTATGTATGTGTGTGTATGTATATATATATATATATATATATATATATATATATATATATATATGTATATATATAAAGAGACAGGGTCATAACATCCACAACCACTGGAAGCTCGACCGAACACCAGGCTGCACACACAGCAGGCGAGCAGGCTGAACTGCTAGCCTCTTGGAAAGAGAGAGAGGCGGGGCTGATCAGCAGCAGCAGTGGCTGCTGGTGAGGCCCAGAGAGAAGCAGGGTGATCTGACCCTGCTTCTCTCTCCCGACTTCACAAGCAGCCAAGCCTCTCTCTCTCTCCCAGAGGTCAGCAGTTCAGCCCGCTGGCCAGCAGCCTTTGGCAGCTACTGATCAGCCCTGCCTCTATGATCAGGCCTGGAGATGCTGACTGGCATAGAAACCAACCAATCAGACCCAAGTCTGGGTGAGTTGTGAGGAGCCAATGGCTGCCTAGGAGGTGGGTCTTTTGATGCTGACTGGCATAGAAACTGACCAATCAGAACCAAATCTGGGTGAACTGTGAAGGCAGAACCTAAGGTGGGGGCTGAGGAGGGGTTTTAAGGGCAACAGCTGTTTGGTGTAAGGTGTAAGAAAGTGATTCAATTTTTTAAGGACCGGTTTGGCAGTATAGAGCATATGGCTGGCTATCAGTCCAGATATAGGGATTATGTATTTTTGTCTGCCAAGAGCATCTCCTGCTGTAAAAGCCTTCCCCACCCCATTAAGAAATCCTATCCTATATAATCAATCTATACTAATAAAAGGGTAATATGCTAATTAGACCGGGTTGACCGGCCATTTCCAGACGTCTGACTTCCTTTCAGATAAAGCCATGGTGGTGGGGGCCAAGGCAGAAGCAGTTAGGGGCAATCAGGCTGGCAGGGGAGGGCAGTTGGGGGTGAGATCAGGCCTGCAGGAGAGGGAAGTTGGGAGAGAGATGAGGTCAGCCAGCAGAGGGCAGTTAGGGGAGATCAGGTCGGTAGGAGAAGGCAGTTAGGGGTGATCAGGCAGGCAGGCAGAGAGGTTAGGGGCAATCAGGTAGGCAGGGGGGCAAGGTAGGGGCAATCAGGCCTAAACAAGCAGTCAGACATCCCCCAAGGGGTCCCAGATTGGAGAGGGTGCAGGCTGGGCTGAGGGACATCCCTCCATGCAAGAATTTCATGCACCGGGCCTCTAGTATAATGTATAAAATATGATAGAAGGTAATAACTACAAACTTTATAGCATATTCCTGATAGTCATATAAAAGCTTGTTTTCAAACTTTTTACTTGGCATCCATTCTTTTGGTAATATTGCACAATTCATGCCAAGTATCCAATGAAAACCACAAATTGTTCATGTAGATTCCAAATGGCTATGTTATATTATAGACAATAAATTATTTCTTGATTTAATTTATAATTAATTTTACAAAAATCACAAAGAATAAGAAAGGATAGCCAAATTAAAAATAATTCTAAGCCTTCATTCAGAAGTCATTGAAGTATAACTTGTTCCTAACATCACTTCCATGACATCCTTTCTTTTGCACACAATGCAGACCATTCTGAGGGCAAAAGACTACATTCGTTTTGATTTAATTTTATTAGTTTCATCTTGCTTTTTTCCCCAATTTCATATTATTTTCCTCTAAAACTTTCTGCCAAAATGATGTATATAATATGTTTACAAAAAGAAAAAAATCACCAGTGGGTGGGCTTCAAATGCCAAAATATGTTCTTAGAATAAAAATATTTTTAGCTAAATTTGAAAGCAAAGTGTGTATATACTTACCATAGGAAATGGATAGACCGAGCTATATTTGTGTGTTTTCAAAGTTATAGCCCATTTGTCATTTTTTTTTGAAATACTAAGACTTTACACATGTAACTTTCTGTCCTCATATTTAAACCCATTTATTTAAAGAATGAAAATAGATGTCTTACTGATTCATTATCTCTTAATATATATTCCTAAACAGTTTAAAGATTGTATGAACAGATATTATATAACTCCCTAGTGAAAAGATATGTTGCCTGAGTCTTATTATAAGAGTTTTCTTAAACACGTTTAAAGATTTCCTCTAGGAATAAAGGTGATTCTAAGCACTGATAGGAAAATAAACTGGGGTAATATAAATTTCCAGATGCTGAAACTTTCAAGGTATAAACATTTCCTATTTTCATAAAAATTAGGTTTCATATTTCTGCTTATTTCTTAAGAGCTATGTTACATATAAGATATGTTATATATAATATTTTATAAGTGACATCTTATATGTTAAATATCAAACATATATCATATAAAATATATACATATATACATACACATATACATATACATATATACCAGGCACATATGTAAATGCATATAAAATATCACTGGGCTTAAAATAAATAATTAATACAGATCATGCTTATTGTCAAGCTTACTATTTTCTGGGATTTTTTTCCACAGTACAACAGAAATACTCTTACAAAATATCTGTGGACTCACAAAGTATCAGGCCTATGAAACAGGATCCAACCTAAAGAAGCACAGTGTTTCATAGGAATCTTTGAAAATACTCCATTTAAAAATAATTCTAACCACATATGTTTTATCTTTTTTTTCTGCATACAGATTATGTGGACATTTACATCAAGATAAATAATGTGATATTTATGTTTACCAGGTATGCATGTGAAGTTTTTGGATCAGAGACAGATTTTTATTTTGGTCACAGCAATACCAATATCCAGCTCCACATTTCAGTGTTGGTACCCCATGCCCAGCAGCCCCACAGAGCAATGCAATGAGAACTAGATGGAAAAGATGCCCTATGTGGGTTGCAGGTGCACTTTGTAGATGAAGGATGAAGAAATACGGATTTCCTATGCATATACAGCAAAGACAACTTTCTCTGCTTCCCTTCTGAAAGAATCTTCTTGAAGATTGGATGGAAGGATACTTACAACAATAGGATAAATAATGGTCTCTCCAAAATATATCCAAGACCTAAAAAAGAAACCTAGGAATATTAACTCATATGGTGAAAAAGTGACTTTGCAGACGTGATTAAATTAAGAATATTTAGACAGCAGGGGGTAATTATCTGGATTATCTGGGTGGGCCCTACATGCAATCACAAGTGTCCTTAGCAAAGTTAAGCAGAAGATCCGACACCGAGAAATCATGTGAAAAAAGCAAGGGGAAACAAGAGTCAGAGAAGATGCTGCGCGGCTAGATCTGAAGATGGAGGAAGAGACTATGAGCCAAAGGAGCTGCTTGAGAAGCTGCAAAAGACAAAGAAACACATTGTCCCCTGGAGCCTCAGGAGGAAGCACAGACCTAAGAAAATCTTGGTTTCGGCCCAGTAAAACTGCTTTTGGACTTCTCTCACAGGAACTGTAAGTCAGTAATTTGCGCTGTCATTTGCAACAAAGCACGGGTGATGTGAAGCCAAAGGGCACACTCAAAAACAGTTGAGCTTGTGGTGAAAGGCAATTTGGAGGAGATTCAAGGTATAAGCTAAATAGAGTAGGTCAAGTAGCTTGAAGGAGAAAACTGGCCGGTAAGTCAACTAAGAGGAATCCTCTAAGGATCAAAATAAGTATCAAACACTGACCTCTGATCCTATTCCTTCAGAGGATCTACAATAGGATTAGAACAGTTGGCAGTACAGCTTAGGCCCCAAAACACAGTTGAAATCAACTGAGCAACAGGCACATTTGTGCTAGCCACATGGTGTGGTTAGGAAAAAATAAAGGGAGCTCTACCAAAAACCATTGCCATTTTAGGATGGTTGTGGCCATGCCCATGACTGAGCCTCTTCTAGCTGTGAAATTACACTTCACTAAAATAATTTGGCCAGTCACTATTAAAAAATGAAAAAGAAAATAATAATAACAAGCACTTCGGTGCTGCAAAGGACACCATGAAGAAATTGCAAAGGGAACCCAGGAATTAGAAGGATATATATGCAAATCATGAATCTGATAAAGAATGTGTATACAGAATGTATAAAAACTCTTACAACTCAATAACAAAAAGTCAGCTAACCCAATTAAAATGGGCAGAGAGATGAATGGACATTTCTTCAAAGAAATACTGATGACCAATAAACACAAGAAAAGATATTCAATATCACTAGTCATCAGAGAAAGGCAAATCAGAACCACAATAAGATACCACTTCACACCCACTGGGATGGCTGGAATGAAAAATTCAGAGAATATCAAGTGTTAGCAAGGATATGAAGAAGTCTGAAAAAAAAAAAAGAATGAAATCTGTACCAGCTTACATACCCTATTGTTGGATATGTGAAATGGTACAGCCACTTTGGAAAACAGTCTGGCAGTCCCTCAAATAATTAAATGTGAAGTTACCACTTCCTACAGCAATTCTACTCCTAGGTATATGCCCACACAGGAACTGGTACATGAATATTTATAGCAGCACTGTTCCTTTAGCCAAAGTTAAAAGGAACTTAAGTGGTTATCTAGGGCTGGAGCAGTGGAATGAGGAGTGACACTTAATGGATATGAAGTTTCTTTTTGGAGTGGTGAATATGTTCTAAATTTGAATGTGGTGATATTTGAACATATCTGTGAATGTGTTAAAACACAATTGACTTGTTCACTTTAAATGGATGAACTGTATGTTCAATATACAGATGAAAATATTACAAGAAATTCAAATAATTATTTTTAAATTATGTACCCACCATCAAGGTTAGAAATATTCCCAAGTACTTTGGTTCCTCTGTGTCTACCTTATCACTCATCCATATCCTGCTGATACAAATTACTTGTTTATACTTTACTCTCATGTTTCATATACATAATTTTGCAAGTATCATAGAAAGATGTGCGTATAGATATGTACCTATAGTAAACATCAAGTAATTCAAAATTTAAACAAGAACAAATATACTTATTTAATTCCATTTTTACCAAATAGTTCCATCATAGTTTCCGTTGTACCAGAAACTACTTCTAATATTGTATGTGCCTGATTTTGGTTTAAAATTGTAGTGGATATTTCACTACTACAAATTTGACATTAACTTCTAGTGCAAGCAATGGTTGCTTTAACTGAAAATGAAATGATTACTGGTTTTAAATAAAGTTTAGTTATTTAAGTAGTACATTTGGCATAGTATAATTTAAATTTATCCCAAAAAATGTTGTGCCTTAAAATGGTGGTCATAATAGTTTATATCAATTATGCAAAATTCTAAGTGCAAATGTTTTATAAAAGCAATTACTTCTCAAGGCTTATGGGCTATTCCATAGAATTTCTTGGAATCAAAGCAATATGCTAAATTGTGAGTTAAACCTTCCCGGTTATATTTGTTATCTTGATGTATGCTAATTACTATATAATATACTTAATAATACATTATATAATAGTCCTTCCCTTTGCCTTAGAAGTAGGATAAAGATAAATGAAAAAAAATGGATAAAATTAAATCACTGATTCCACAATGTGAGTCTATCTGCATATTCCAACAGCGTTAATGACTCACTCTGTAGACTGATGTGAGAACAGGACCAGGTGCATTTGTACAAGTCGTTTAGTCCCATCAAGTGTGCCTTTCAGCAAGCAAAACTTATCTGTTGTCACTTGGGGAGAGTAAGTAGATTTGGGAACTAGCACCCATGGGTAGTATAAAGTAGCATGGTTCACATTGTCTGAAATTGCTCATGCCCTGGTTCATCCAGCTGGTAATGAAGCAGTCAGCATCCCATCTCTGGAGTGGAATAGGCAATTACTCTAGCTTGAAACTCTGCCCTTGCAAATTGAGTGTGGCAACAATTCACATTGGCTGTCATTATCAAGTCCCTCAAAACAGGGTAGCTTTCCATATCAGTACAGAAAGAAAAACCAGAGACGCCTAAAAAGTTTACCTTAACTTCAAATAGATTAGTCTACATGGATGATATGGATATTTAAACTGCTTTCTGAGAGACTTTTTTGGTACAGTTTTATTCTTCAATCTTAACCTAAATTGCTCCAAATAAATCTAAAATTTTAGAATATTTGCATAGACTCTCATTAACCAACCTCCTATGTTGCAATACATTTAGAAAACAAAACCATTTATCATTCTTCTAGTTACATTTTGATGCTGTTACAAGCAATCAAGAAAAGAGAAAACTTCCCTGGGAATCTGACTATTGGATACAGAGAAAACAACACTTTGTACCTATAGCTCTCAAACCTGGCTCATGTCTGTGTCTCCTGCAAGCCTTTAAAATAATACCTGTGCCCTGGCCCCACCCATACTAATTAAATCAGAATTTCTAAGAGTTAGGATTTATAGATAATTGTTGTGAAAAGTCCCTCAGATGATTCAAGCATGTTCAAGGTAAGCACTACTAAAATTATAGTATGCACATAAATCACCTAGCAAAGAATTTAAACTGCAGATTCTAATTCAGGTGTTCTGTGTTGGGAACTAAAAATCTGGATTTATATCATGTTTCCAGATAATGTGTATGTTGCTGGTTTATGGACTGCACTATCAAGTAGCCAGAATGTAGAGCAGAACTTCCCTGGCTTAATATTAGCATTTTCTAAGGGCTTTTAAAAAATCCCTGTGGCCATGACACATACACCAGACTCATTACATCAAAACCTTGATAGGGCCCGGCTGGCTTGGCTCAGCAGTTGAGAGCGTTGACCTATGAACCAGGAGGTCATGGTTCAATTCCCAGACAGGGCACATGCCTGGGTTGCAGGCTTGATCCCCATTGCGGGGAGTGCAGAAGGCAGCCAATCAATGTTTCTCTCTCATCATAGATGATTCTATCTCTCTCTCCCTCTTACTTCCTCTCTGAAATTAATAAAAATATACTATAAAAAAACCCAAAACCTCAATAGGTGCAATTTACTCATCAGTAGTTTTTTTTAAGTATCTCAGGTTATTAAAATGTGCAGGAAATGTTGAGAACCCTACTAATCTAGGTGTTCTCATCATCCACTATTACCTATCCAATTTCCCCTCAATCCCCTCACTTTTCTCCTTGAATTAATGACACAAAAAAACTCCCATTAAAGAAAATCTTAAAAACTTCGATTTCTACCTCTGTAGCATCCTCATATCAGTTGCCATGTTTTATTCATTCAATTGCTGAAATATCCACTAATATTCATCCGCTCTCCTTTGTAATAGTCAGCACATATTTAAGGCTTCATTACCCTTTGTCTATAGTGTTCTACAACATTTGTTTCCAATAATTGCTATCTAACTCAAGTTATTTAAAAACCCATTTAATATATTTTATCCAATGTTGCCAAATTAGTCTCTATCTCATTACACACATAGTATTTGAAAGGGCAGAGCAGGACAGCACAAAATGTACTGTACCCTCCATCCTGTGTAACTATGTATATGGCTCCTTTTTCTAAGAAAACCGTGAGAATGTAACAGTTGCATAAACCTGCCAATAGGAATGTAGAGAAGTAGACTCAGTCCAAATTAGGCAAGCTGCCCTGGTGTGTGTGCGGGTGTGTGTGCATGTGGGACTGAGCTCAAGCTAGTTTGAATACAGACTCTTTGCTTTTGCATGGGACTCGTCTGGCTCCCTGGTGGTTTTTCTTGGGGACCCCGAATTCTGGGCATAACAGTATTCACTCCCTGGTTTAGATTCTTTGTCTATAAAATTTAAGCAAAACCCTTCAAAATAACATTCAATATTCTTCATATTCAGATTTCTATTCCATTTTCACTTAAGTTTTCAGTATTATCTCTCATTATATAGAGAGATTTTCTTGGGACCTTATGTTTTTGTCACTATAATCTGTTCCTCAAACATAGCCTATACTTTCCATGGCAATTTCTTCTGTTTCTTCAACTCAAAATACTTAACCACATCTTTACATGTCAAACTTATTCAATCTTAAAAGCTACCTTGAAATCTCCTTCTAACACACCAAACAAAATAAGAAGCCTCCTTCTAGAACCCCCCTGTATTTTATATTTTGCTTAAAATAATAATAATTAAATAATAGTTAATTTTTTCCCAAATCTCATCCCCAAATTTCTCTACACCATAAAATCCTGGAACACAGAAACAAGGTTTTGAAAACCAACCCCCCAACTGCCAGTGTGTGTGGCAGTTACGGAATGTTTTGAAATTGATAATGTCTAATGAACCAATATTTAGAAAATTGTTCATTAATTAGTTTTATGTTAGAGAAGATACAACCAATTAAAATATTTTAAATATCATCTAACCAGCAGGAAGAAGATGGTTGAAAACAAGTACATATTTACTATTTACTCAGAATAATTCAGCATTTGTCTAAAAATTTGCTTTCTGTTTGCAGTATTTCTTACATGGATTTCTAGAGTGAAAAAATGTAGAAAAAAATCTGGATTTACAATTAAATAAATTTTTAATTATGATAGATGTAGAATTAGTACATACATAATAATAACTACATTCTTATTTAAAATTATGGGGATTATGTTATAAACATTAAATATAGCCCAGAAAAGCCTAGAATCATTTAGTCTTTGAGTTCTCATGCTCTATTTTTAAATTCCATGTAAAATTTAACACATATACTACAACAGATTAATTTTTAATATGAAATGCTCTAAATTATTTATCTTTAGATAAAATGTGCAATTCAATAAAATATGTCATACTTAAATCTGGTAAGTACTACCACCAGAAACCTTTTTAGGGAAAGTTTCTTCATCTAACTCTGAAAGAAATAATTTCAATCCCATCACACCCAACTGACCTAACTATGTGCATGCATCATCCTTTTGTTTTTAAATAAGTATGCCCCAAAGTTTGCACCATTCAATACATTGCCTTTTAAATAGCATGCACATCAACACATATTTCTGCCTTCAAGAAGTTTAAAATTTAAGAAAAAGTATAAGACACAATTGTTGGATAAGATCAAACTTTAAAAAGAGAATAATCAGGACGATCTTCATGAAAAGGTAGCATTTAAGGTGGTCATTGCCTTAAATAATGAATAAAGTTTTGGCAGGAACCTGGGAAACAAGAGAGTTTGGAAAGAAGAAAACATCTGAATAAAGGAGAAAATAGAAATGTACGAGGCTCTTTTCAGAAACAAAATAATAAATTGATTTTAATTGTCATAGAGAATGCATATAATAGATGGAGCTAAAACAGGAAAAGTAAACCAGGTTCACACTATGGAAGATCATGGGTATTAATACTAAGGAAGTTACTACACAGTGAGATGTTTTTTAATGTTCTTAAATTGGGAATGACAAGATAAACATTGTTCTTTAGAAAGTTATTTTGATGACATAATGTTGGATATTAGGAAAGCCACTCGGAAATTTAATTGCTATAATGCACATAATCCACTCACCCACTCACCAAAGGTTTGATTTCACTAATAAGTCTATTTTCATTTTGCTAACTGTATTATACATCAAATAATTTGCATCAACACATAAAATAAAGTTTTTCTTCATCCCAACAAAAGAAATTACCCATATGTCCTCATGTAGAATCCTGAAAACAGGAATCATTTCTTAGAATCTTTACATACATGGAATTATTCCCTTTTATTATGAAACTGATGAATTATTTTAGCCAAACCTGTGAATATTTAACTCAAAGGTGAAATGCAAATGTTAACAAATAAACAGTGATTCTGAAATATCTAGAATGAGAAAAATTTAAAGTAGGTAGATATGTTTATTTCTAAAAAGTGTTAAACATGGAAATGTTTAACTATAAAACAGAGTACTACTGCTAAGTGCTTTTGGCTTAATGTTTAGTGAGGAAAACAAGAGATGGCGGTTTTCATCATATGTCAAGAGAGATGCATAATTGAATCCGAAAGCCTGGAATAAAGCAACAAACACTGCAGTACAATGAGACACATCCTTCATAATAGCCTTCAGTGTTCTGTGGTTTTTAGAGTTAATTAGAAGCAATTTCAAATATACTGTTTTCATCTTTATCTTAAAAATGGTAACAGAGTCAGCTTTTTTAATTCCAGCCAGGTGATGATTTTATAACCTTAGCTATGTAGGCTAACTGCTAACAGCTCAGGATCTGAGACTTTCAAAGTTATTTTTAGGACATACCAGTTAATGAGCAAGTACAAACTTAAACAAAATGAGCAGCAGGGCAGAGGCAACCAAATGTCAGGGAGAGTCTCAGATGGTAGGACAAACTGTAATTATTCAATCCAGTTATGGACAGTAGTGAGTAAAAATAAACCATTGCCAACTGCTATCCAGTCAAAGGTTTAATTTTTATGCATATAAATAGAAAATGCAGAGGAATATGAACCCACAATGCATGTCAAAGGAACTTACTCCTACTGTCTTTCAGGCAAACAAAAAACATAGTCTCCTTTCCTTTTCTGGAGCTTCCCCCACGCCACCATATTAGCTATAATACTTGCATATAGCTCTAATGAATATTACACTTTTGTTTTGTACTAACTTATTTGTAACGACAAGGCTTCATGTAATCTTTTAACATGTTATAGAAAGTTCCAAGAAATCAGCATAGTCGTAATTCACTCCCTCCACTACCATCACACCAACCTTGGGGCCTGGACTCCACTAAGGATTAATACTCAGTGTCAGAGAAAGGCTCAAATAAACCAGCTCATTTGCATTGAGGGGATTACATCAAGTTACCAGCATTTAGAGGACAGAAAAGACAATTTTGCCAAAGTTATGGCATTGTAGAACATGACACTTTTAGCTTCTACTTGTTTAGTTTTCAATGTAGAGTATTGTAACAATAGGGGGCCAAAAATCAAGAGGATTGGATAAGCTAATTTTATTAGTGTATCTCCTCTGATACCTTTCATCAGTGTCTTGTAGTTTTCCAAGTAAAGATCTTATACCTCTTTGGTTACATTTATTCAGAAGCATTGTATTATTTTTTATGCTATTGTAAATGGGATCATTTTTATTTCTTTTTCAGTTAACTGGCAGTTACCTTATAGAACTGCTAATGATTTTCACATGTTAATTCTGTATCCTGCAACTTAACTGAATTCGTTGATTAAACCTAATACTTTTTTGGTTGACTTATTAGTATTTTCTATATATAAAAAAAATCATGTCATCTGCAAATAGTGACTAAGTATTACTGACTGATGACAGGTATGGAAGATTGACCCAATATAGTACAAAACTTTCATAAACATAATGCAGCTGATGATGGTGGTGGAGGTGGTCATGACAATGGCAACTTATATGTAGAACAGATATAACTATTGTAACCAAATGCAAATTTGTTTGTCTCCCATTGCACTTTAACATTTATCCCGTGGAGGAACTGAATGAAAATTCTAGATTTTTTTTCTATTATATAATAAATAGTCTTATGTGACCTAGAGTCATAAAACAACATCACTATTGATACTTAGGATGACCAATATAATGCAGCAATCAAAACTCTGAACATGATCTATGGTTAAATTTTGCCAAGACCAACTTCCAGAAGGCTACTTGTTGCTTGGATGGTTGGTATAATGATATATCTTTTCCCCAACTCTGTTAGTAATCTTGTCAACTCAGCCATAAATGCTGTTTTCTAATATTTCTAGCTTTCCACCAAAATGCATATGGTAGAAATACATTCCTTGGCCCCTTTCTTACTGAGTAGGACTGTATCTATAGTTCTAGCCAATAAACTGCAAGTGGATTACATGAAAAATATTTAATGGTTCAAACAAAACCCTCCACAATCTCTTTCTTTTGGATACAATGAAGGGCTACATTCAATACAGTGATAGTCTCTTCTGAGCAGACACCCTTTACCATCCTCTCAGCCCAATAATGAATAAGGAAAATATAATGGAAGTAAGAAATAAACTGTTCTTCTAAATCACTAGATTTTGGAATTAACTGTTATACCAGAATAACCTAACCTCTTTAGACTGGAAATGAAATGGTGTAATAACAAAACACATATATACACACATCTAAATCACGCAGCACTGGTTTAGGGGCTAGGTGGCAATCAATGGAGAGACTGATAATCAGACCCTGGAAAATAGCAATTGTGTTAAAGATAACTAGAAAAAAATCACTTACTAAATTTGTAGCTTGAAGGGAATAGGATGAAAAATCAAACTTTAGCAGTATGTGTTAGTTGCTGATGGCTGAGTTTGGTGAGTCACTTATAAGGAAGATGTTTGTCTGAAAAGAATCAGCAGGTTTTCAACAAGACTGAAAAGATATTAAGACTGTCCTGAAATTTGAGAAATTCCAGATTTGAAAGATACAACTGTTTTTTATCACCACCTCGTAAAAAAAGTAAACTAAAAAAGCCTTTGAGTAACAAATGTTGACTAGAATTTAGCCTTGTAGAAAGGATCAAATCAAGAGGCATGGTCCACATGTGCATTGCTAAAACCTTCAGATAAATCAGATAATCTTAGAGCAAATACCCAGTTAAAACTGTGGTGCCAAATTACTTTGAGTTGGACAAGATGGCTCAGGGATAAGAAGCCAATGATGTGACTTCCCCACAGGTGTATAAAAAAGCAAAATACTTGAAATTAATTATAAAGAAAGGATCATAGGTGGAAGAAGCCATAGAAATATAGCAAATCTATCCCCTCCCAGGCCCTCCCTTCTGGTAACCATCCCTTTGGTCTCCATTTCTATGTGTCTGGTTTTGTTGGTTTGTTTTGTTTAGAGAGAAAGATAACTACCACATGGTTTCATGCATATGAAGATGTTGCACTTTTGTCCATCATTAGCAGGTTGGTCACTTGCTTCCTGATGCAGCAGTAGCTCTCTTTACCTTGTGGCTTTGGGCTGCATCAATATTCAGATATCTTGTACATGTTTTAGACAACCCAACCCTTGTACTCCCATAGTTTCTAAGAACACACACCAGCTTTCAGAGTTGCCTTCTTGAAATGAGTGCACGAGGACTGAAATTAGAAGGGAGCAACTTTGCCTGTTCCTTAAGGAGGAGGGAGTGAGACTTAAAGCAGGTCAGCAACTACATCCAAAGAAAAATCTCTTCACAAATCTCCTGTCTCTTTGCCCTTTGATCTTCTCCTTGTGAATTTGAGAGCTGCCCAGGGGAGTATTCCTTTATATCCTTAGAAAACATACATTTCAATCTGATGCTCTCTCCTTTGGGATCTTTATCCTCTCTAATAAAAGAGTAATATGCAAATTGACCATCACTCCAACACACAAGATGGCTGCCCCCATGTGGTCAAAGATGGCCACAAGATGGCCGGCAGGGGAGGGCAGTTGGGAGGGACCAGGCCTGCAGGGGAGGGCAGTTATGGGGGACCAGGCCTGCAGGGGAGGGCAGTTGGGGGGACCAGGCCTGCAGGGGAAGGCAGTTGGGAGGGACCAAGCCTGCAAAGGAGGGCAGTTTGGGGTGACTAGGCCAGCAGGGGCGGGCAGTTGGGGATGACCAGGCCTGCAAGGGAGGACAGTTAGGGGTGACCAGGCCAGGAGGTGTGGGCAGTTAGGGGTGACCAGGCCAGCAGGGGAGGGCAGTTATGGGCAACCAGGCTGGCAGGGGAGCAGTTAGGCATCGATCAGGCTGGCAGGGGAGTGGTTAGGGGGTGATCAGGCTGGCAGGCAGAAGTAGTTAGGGACAATCAGGAAGGCAGGCAGGCGAGCAGTTGGGAGCCAGCAGTCCTGGATTGTGAGAGGGATGTCCGACTGCCCGTTTAGGCCCATTTTCATGAGATCGGGCCTAAAAGGGCAGTCGGACATCCCTCGAGGGGTCCCAGATTGGAGAGGGTGCACACTGGGCTGAGGGACAACCCCCCTACATGAATTTCATGCACTGAGCCTCTAGTTTATTATAAATTGACATCTAAATTGAAGCTTAAAACTTAACATGCTCTCACATACTAATAGTATCCATCATTTGGAATGTGCTAATAACTGCCCCAAACACTTTAACTTTACATCCATTTCCTCTTTTAAGCCTCATAGGATCTTTATGAAGCTGGCTTATTATTCCAAATTTTAGATGATATTCAATTGCTGAGTGTTTTGCTTTGCTTTGTGTTGCTTTGTTTTAACCTCTATACTACATTAACTGCCATTAGTGGTATGTATATTTGTTACTGGAAATAAATATAGAAAAACAATGTGCCTCATTCTTATACAGTTTCTGTATGTTTTGGCGCACTTTGGGTATAATTTTAGAGAGAAAAATAATATGCTTCACTATAAATTGCCTAAAGTGCCATGCTTCACTTTATTTTAGAAAAGTTTAGTCATGAAAGTTATACAGCTGGTGATCTGTTAGTATACTTCACTTCTTTTTCTTTTAATGCTACAAAGAAGGTCTGACATATACATACTGAGAAATATATATTCCAACAGTGAATATATAATCTCTTTCACAATCTTCTGGCAATAGAATATTTTAAGTATATCACAGTTTCCTCTATGCTTTCTCAACAATGAGAACAGCTTCAAAGTTTCACTTTTCAGAGGGATTTCCCCTCAGCGTTCCCACTGATGCCTCCCACCCTTCCCTTGCCTTCTGCTGTTCTTTTCAAGCTTGTTCTGTTCATGCTCTTCTTACAATTCTTGCTGTTAGTCAAGAGGTTTACTTATGGCACCTGTCACCCAGATATTACTTGAAAGGAGCACAACAGGGTTTTCACAGGATTAAAATTCTCTCTTGAATATGTGCATATACACATTTTAGTATTAATTGTTTATTTTGCATTTAGTATTTAGACTGCAGGCCAGCTGGCATCCTCCCTGAGCTTCTTCATCAAGCACATGCCAACTGCCACTTGAAACTGCTCTGAACTTCATAAATGCATGCCTTTAAGACTTAAGCTGCCAGTTAGCTCTGCAATACGCAATCACTGCAATTTCTTTATACACACAACTTCAGCTAAGCCAGGAGGAAGCAGCAAGCTCTGCCCTTGAAGCTAAGGGATAACTGACAAATATATAGAGTAATATCTTCCATGATCCTGCTTCTTAAAGCTACTTTAAAAAGAGTTTAGTTGCCTTTTCAGTAGGGCTCTTTTATGGTGGCTTAGTCTTTTATTGATTTTAAGTTAAGTATTTTATTTTAAGAAATGGAGATGTCTCTGTTTGTCCCTGTTATACTTATTATCTACTAACAATCCACTTTAAAAGAACTTGGTATATTAAAAATTATGCCTATATTTATAGTGGTGTATGTAATTTTCATTATAATAAGTCGAGTTCAGTTAAATCACATTTCTTTTGGAAAGAGGCATCTATATATGGCACAAAAATCACAAATGACATTTGCATTTCGTTTTTAAATTAGTTGTTTCATTTTCTGAAGAGACAGTCAAGGTCAGAGCCCTAGAAAAGATTTTCAATATGGACTGTGCTTCTCTCTGTGCCTTAGAGACCACAGAAAAAAAATCTTATCTCTGACTTCAATTTAAATAACATTATAAGCACCCCACCCTGTCCTTTCTAAACCAAATACACCTGCCAAAGGTGGTGAGGGACAAGCATATTTCATTTAATTGTAAGTTGATTGCTATTAAGTTTATAGCTGAATTGAGTAAATTTTTAATTCCAACTTAAAAAGCCACCAAGGCAATGTGCAGAGGGAGTATGCAAAAAAACATACTTGAAGTTAATGGGTATCCAGAAGGACCGAGAGAAAGGAGGTTTTATAGGATGTGTCGAGAGAAACAATTCAGAATTAGAGGGAGTTGGGGAAAGCTGGTATTAGGGAAAGAAGAAAAACTTAAAAAATAAAAAACTCCCTTTCATCTTCAGAAAAAAGGTGTCTTGCATTGAACATTGTTATGAACACTATTGTGTTAACAGAACAGGGTAGCTTAGTTTAAGAACATGAGCAATCCATGTCCTACTAACCGTATTGTATTGTGAAAAGGAACTATCTTTTGTCTCAAAAAAGAGCTGATTGTTGTTCCTGTATGATTACCACACTAACAATAAGATTTTCTGGATTTCATGGGAAATTTCAAATTTTTGCAAACTTTAAACCATCAAAATACTTACTTAAAAGCTATAGATTCTGTTTCCTTTATGTTTTCTAATTCAAACCTTCAACCCCCGTAGGTTTTAGTAATAACATATTTACCTAGAATCTATTGTATCAGATGTACAAAGAGGATAGCAATAAAAATACCATTATTTTTCTTTATGGTTAAACCATGGATTTGACAGTGCAATTTAGCAGTGCTGGCTGCTTTCATTTTCTTCTTCCAAAAGAAATGTGTGCTGAAAAACAATGCTTGTCCCTGACCAAATTTTTCAAAATAGTTTTGAACAAAACAATAAATAGTGTCTGCCATCTTTGCTCACATTTAAGGAACACAGTTTAGTACATTGAATAGGGTGGAATGGAAAGAAAGACAGACCAAAGACAAAGTGTCTCCCAAACTTAAAAGAAGATATAATATTCCTTTGAAGTTACATGCTTATTATCAAGGAAAGTTACAGACTTATCAGAAAGATACCATATATAGGATATGTGCATATATTTGAGTTTTATGGATTCTGTGCTCATTACAGCAAGCCATTAATATCAGCTAAAACTTCATCTGTCCCAATGGATCTCTTCATACCATAAAATGTGATGGTAGAAATATTAGACTTAAAAAAAACAAACAATGATGCAGTTACTAGAGAAGATTCAGTTTATAAGATAGAAAAACATAAATATAAATATCAAAAAATGCATAAAAATATAAAATACTGCCAGGTCAGTGTGGCTCAGTGGTTGAGCATTGACCCATGAACAGGAGGTCAAGGTTCAATTCCCGGTCAGGGCACATGTCCAGGTTGCAGGCTCATTCTCCCGTAGGGGGCATCTGGGAGGCATCCAGTCAATGGTTCTCTCTCATCATTGATGCTTCTAACTCTCCCTCTCCCTTCCTCTCTCTGAAATAAATAACATATTTTAATACAAATACATATACATATACATATATAATAGTATTCATTCATTCAGCATATATGCAGTAGAGCCTGCTATCAGGCACTAGTTTAGATGCTAGGAGTTCAGCAGTGAACAAAATGACAAACATCTCTTCCCTGAAAGGCTTACAGGCTATTAGAGGAAGAAGATAGTAAATAAGATAATTAAAATATATCAATTTTTAGATAGTGATAAATACTGAGGAGGAAGGGAATAGGAAATGTGTTTGGAGAATAAGGGTTTAAAATGTTAGAGTGGTCTGAAGAGGCCTTACTGAGTAAAGGCTGAATAAAGAGAGAATGGAAGTCACGCAGATATCTGCAGAAGGAGCATTTCAGAGAGTGGGAAGAGCAAATGTTAAGGAGCGGGCAAGTTTGGCTGAAAGAGAGTGAGCAAGAAAGTAGTACCAGGAGGTGCGGTAGGAGGCAAGATCAGCCACACATGAATGGCCTTAGAGGTCCTTACAAGGACGTTTTTATGTGTGAGAGTTTTAAGCACAGGAGTGATGCTCTGGCTAGTGTGTTGAGAGTAGGTAGTGACAGAGAAATAAAAGAAGAAAGAGAGAAAGTTGGAAGGTGTGCAGGTGTTTTCCTTTTGCCCCCCAGATGTACTCATTCTCCAACCTCTTCACCCTTTCTCTGTCCTAGGAAGGTGACCTGTGTTACAACTCCTAGGAGAACCTGGGAGGAAACCAGAGGGAGGAAGAAGAATGAGGTCAGGGTTGTTTCCTTGACTTTACCCCATGAGTTTTCATATAGCTGGTTATAATGTATTATGCAATGAAAGGTCACTGATCCTTTCAAATCTGCCAAGTTTACTCAACTCTCTAAAACAGTTTATTGTCCAATTTGATCTTTTTATAAAGATAACAGTCATATTAGAGTAAAGCCCATCCTCATGACCTCATCTTAACCTATTCATTTCCAAAGACCCTATTTCTAAATAATGTCACACACACAAGTACTATACAGTCTTCAATATATTTTTGGGTAGCACAATTTAGTCCATAACATGATTCTTCCAGGCTCAGGAATGAAAATAACCTCAGGTTCTGGTTAGCTTTGAAATATTTCTTTGTAAATAAAATTCTTAATTATCATATTATATTTGAGCATGTCATCTGTTTACTGTTGAGAGTCTAATTAAATAAAAGTCTCTATGATAAGAGAAACAATGGTAACCTGCATCAGAATGCTGACAACAGTTGTAATGAGATGTGGTCACCAATATGGATATAATTTTGGAGATGAGGCAACAGGATTTGCTAAATAATTGAATATGGAATATGACAGAATAAGATATGTGTCCATGACCTTTGACCTGAGAGAATGCAAGAATGGTGTTAGCATTCATTGAGATGGAGAAGGCTGTGAGAAAAACAGGTGGGGAGATGCATGATATCAGAAACTTAGCTTTGAATATGTGAAGTGTGAGACACCTATTGACAACTAACAGGATACCTTGGATACATGTAAATGAGGTTTAGGAAGAGGTCTGTCCATGCACATTTGAGAATCTTTAGTGTATACACAGCATTTAAAGCCATCAAAGGTCTAGCTCTTGAAATTATAAAGTTTACAGAGAAGTGAGTAGCAGCCAATAAAGTTGACTAAGAAGTAGCAGCCATAAAAATAGAAGGAAAATCCAGTGTTTCAGAGGTCAGAAGGGAAGTGAGAAATATTTTCAGGGAACAGAGTGCTCACTGTATCAAATACTGCTGATAGGTCAGGTAATGTGAGTTCTAAGAATTGGTCATTGGATAATTAAACTTATGGAAATAGGCCAGAACTAGAGATAGAAAGCATAGGTACAGTCTTGTGCACAGCGTGGGGCCCAAGTTAGATGACTGGACAATTCTGGAACTAATGTGAGAAGGGTTAAAACAAATGTACCACATGTCATTTACAAGAGATACCTGTTTTTGTAGAGGTCACTTTATGCTGTTTTAAACTTAAGTATTAACTTTAACTTAGTAGTGGTTTATCCTAAGGCATGGAATTGGCTGGAAAGGAGATTAGTATTATTAGTTTACAAAGGTCTATATTATTGAGATGTTTTATAAGGAACTTGTACCATTTCTGTAATTGAAAGTAAAAAAGAATACAAGTCAAAATGTATGTAGAAGCGATCAACTTCCAGTATGGCAGTAGAGAAGCTCTGCTGACTCTCTCCCTAGTGGAACTGGTTAAACTTATTTTTTTTAAATAATAATTTAAAGCTTCTGGAAATAGTTCTAAGGGCAAACAGAAGATAAAGAAACATCTAGTCAAGAAAATCTATGGAAAATGTAATAAGAAAGGTGAGAATCTAGTGTGTGAACCAAAACCTCTCCATCCCTCTACTCTCCCAGCACAGCCATGTGCAGACTCCACTCCAGACAGCTGTAGCCAAGAGCACACAGCTTTCCTCTCCCCTGCTCCCAGCCCAGGGCTCTTCCAGGGAGAAGCAGGACTTCAACTTGACTCCTCCTGCCCCCAGATGTCTTCTGTTGAAGCTAACACCTGAACAAATGGGTCAGGAATACTATGTTTAAACACATCTTTCTTATGAAAACAAATTTCACTTTCCTCCAAAAGAAAGACTGTTGCATTCTGATAGTGAAATTCAAAAAGTATAGAAGGCTCAGCTAGACAGCTGACTTGAACATGTTCTCATGTAGAAATAATTTACAGGTAATGTGATTTAGTAGCATATGCTTTTCACATGAAAATGTTACTGTGACTACTTGAGGAATTTTGTAAATGTGAAAATAATTTTGAAAAACACAAAGTACCTTCTCCTCTAGAAAAATCAATCAGTATAACAGATATAGGGCAAAATTCAAACTACATTTGTGAGCCTTTTTCCCTGTCTCACAAATATTATCCAGACTCCGTTATAATCCCCCTATCTGTTCCTGATTACTTTGATCAATGCTACAGTATATTAGAAAGACCATTCTCCAGGGGATTCTCTTCATCTTTCAGTCAAATTTTTCTCTACTCCCTATTTCTTCTTACACACTTATCAACTTAACTAAAACACGTTTGCTTTTTATTTTCACATAATTCTTTAAAGACTTACAATTCATTATTCAAACTTTCCATTCTTTATAGAAATATAGTTGAACTGTCAGCTCTAACTATCCAGATTTATGTGATAACACATTCCTTAGGGCATTTTAACATGAAATGGAGATATCATTACGCACAGATTACAAGACCTGTCATTTAAACATTCCATATTACTTAGGACTATATTATGTCACAGTCTATGATGAAGATAGAACATACTAATTCAACAAATTAGCATCTACTGGGCATATATATATTTGAATAAGACAGGTCTTGAAATTTAGAGTATTGAAAAAATTAGTTTTCAAATAATTCTTATGTATTACTCTATTTTACTGAATAATCTCTACCTGAATAGATAGATAAGTCAGAACAGTTTTAAATTAAGAACTATTGTTCTTAGGGTATGATAAAAAAAATCAGGTAGGGTTAATTACTAATATGAAAAAAGCAACAAGTTTGACTATGTTTCCCCATTAATGCGGCTTTTTGGCACTAAGTTATTTAAACTATGTCAACTCTGTTCATCTATATAAAATAGAAGCAGTAATATACTCCAGAGGTTATTGTAGGCAACGATATAAGAATTTATCAGGGTAAACGTTTAAGGGATATTAATAAATCTGTGGTACATAAAATATATTTATGGAAGACTTTAGTCATTTTTTTCTCTCCTCATCGGCTTTAATGGAACTGTGGTAGAGAAAGAAATGAACCCACAAAAATGTCTATATCACAGTCCCCTGAATCTGTGCATCTGTTACCTTAAATGGCAAAAAGGACTTTGCAGATATGACTAATTTAAAGATATGGTAATGAAGAGATTATCCTAGTGTGCCCAATGTCATCACAAGGATCCTCATTAGAGGGAGGCCAGGAGGTCAAAGTCAGACAGATTAACGGATGATGGAAGCTGATGCCAGAGGGATGCCATTGTTGGAAGACAGGCGTGAGCTGAGGAATGTGGACTCAGTTTTAAACTTCTGACCACCAGAATTTTAAGATTCTAAATTTGTGTTGTTTTAAGCTACAAAATTTGTGGTAACTTATTACAGCAACAATAAAAAATTAATACAGGAACCTACTGTTAAACAAATCAAATGAAGCTTTAATGAGAGCCAAGAAAGCAAAGAGGCTATGAAAAGCTTAGAGGAACTAACTCCCAGGTAAAGAGAATCTGAGTTTGTTATCTGTTGATCAAAATTTTCTTCTAGCCATCCTCTTACTTTCATTCCACTGTACTTGGGTACAATGGGATTTCACAAATTAAAGACTTTTGTTTATAGTAAATGTTCATATTCATTGGTGCCTACTCTATTTTAAGCACAGTTTTAAGTACAATGATATAGCAACCATTTATTACTTCCAATGAGATAAGGCTGTATGAGGTAGATACTCATTTTGCATATTTACAGATGGAGAAATTCAGGCATGGAAAAAAAATGACCTAAAATATCATGAAACGAGTAAGTGATACAGCACAGATTCAAACTAATAGATAACCAAACCAGAGAGGTGTACTTCTCATATTTAACCATTGAAAAATTGTAAATATCAATCATAATTTGGTCTAAATTAGTGTGTCTGGCTGCCTTCTAGATAATAGGTAGTAGGAATGGGATTTTAGCACAGGAAATGCAGGAGGCAGCTGGTTGATGTTTCTCTCTCATCGATGTTTCTAACTCTCTATCCCTCTCCCTTCCTCTCTGTAAAAAATCAATAAAATATATTTTTAAAAAATGAACATATTCAATGTACAGAGAATAGTTTAGCTTTAAGTAATTTATAAGTTATATGACTGAGGATGCTAAGTATTTGTAAAAATAGACATTAAGAAGCAGTTGTTTTTTTTTTAAGTACCAGAATAAAGGTAGATATATGTTAAAATAACAAAGTTTTTCCCAGCCGGCATGGCTCAGTGGTTGAGCATCAACCTATGAATTAGGAGGTCACGGCTCGACCCCTGGTTTGGGGTGTGAAGGAGGAAGCTGATTAAGGACTCTCCCATCATTGATGTTTCTATCTCTCCCTCTTCTTTCCTCTCTGAAATCAATAAAAATATTTTTTAAAGAAAGTTTTATTTTCCTTTTAAGTTTTCCAAGATTGGCCAGGTCCCCACAAATAAGACAGGAAAACCATCTTTTAAATCAAATTTACATTCTCTCTGGTCTCAAATCCCAAGCTTTTATCACTGCTATATTTTATATTAGCTGCATATTTTATTCTTAGAAATTATGATCCAGCTTAAGAGACTGCAGGTGGGATAATTTAGCAAGTGGAACAGAACATAAAGTTAATCAAACAAATATACTCATGACTTGGTGAGCCTTGAGTTAATAAAAAATAGTCCTCCTAGCCTCAATCCTAGGATAAAGCTTAATCACCTTGTCTCTACCTTCATTCTCAAAGTTTAACATACCACTTTGAATATACAATTATTGAAATTTAAGTTTAGTATGACTCCTTTCTAAACATTCCATGATAAATCACCTGGTGGAAATTTTTAATTGAACAGTTTAAACTTAAGTTTTATTTGTAGCATAACAAACATGTTTATTAGATCTGCTACAACACACATTTAATAAAAGCCACTTTGTCTTTTGAATTACACTGGCTCTATCTCTAAATTTTCCAGCCATGTATTCCAGGGTTTTTTTTAATATCTTTTTAAAGACCACTGGTTTTAACTTTTTTGAAACTGTCTACTTGAGTTAGCAATTTTCTATTTTCCAGGTGAGAAATTTTATTATCTCTTAGGATTCAACCCATTCCTTTGTTCTTACATTTGAACCACAATGGTAGCAAAGATATCTGTCACACTTTAAAATAGCATGATTACTGTGTTTCTATCATATTTCAGAATATGGACAGCGGTGTACAATCTTGTTTCTAACAATGTCTTGGATCCCATGCTTTCCTAATTGATGTTGATTTTCTAGATTACTTGTGATATCCAATTATAAGTTATTATGAGACTCTTCTCATGTTTCATAGACATTTACTTTGATTTTTTTAATCTCATATTGCTGATAGATCCCTGTTATAAGGATTGCTAAACCAATTACATTGTCAGGAATGATGATGGTTAACAATGATCTGGGTCTTGTTTGTGCATGGCTCCTCCTGCTGAAATAACAGTTAGACATAAAACATAGTTAAAATCTATTACTGCCTCATAATGGGAGAAATACTAGTAGTTACCTTCTAAGTAAATATGTTCTTGAGAGAACCAGGTGACATTAGTGAAAATGGCACATTAAGTATCTCCAAAAATTCTCTTCTATATAGAGGCAATTAAAAATCTATATAAAAAATTTCAAAATATGTTCATTTCAAAATCAGTTCATTTTCAAAACTCTGGAATTTAGCCAAAGACTTGCAGCAATTCTAGGGCTGTTTATTCAAACAAACAAACAACAATAAAACACACACACACAGCTAAACCTCAGTAAGAATAGTGAGCTTTGTGGCATTTTAATTTGTCGTAATCACAATCCCAACTCCCGATCTTGGTGATTGCCTTAAATACCACCAGGCTGCGATCCCAGTGGGAAAGCAGCAGCATGGCAGCCAACACAGGGGCAGAGCAGTGTGGGAGCTCTCCCAGGGCTCCGCTTCCGAAGAAGTATCCGTATTTGATGTGTTTGGTGATTCCCTAGAAAATGTCACTTGAAAAATGGTCTTTAAAACCCAACACAGTTTTCCAAGTAGGAAAAACTCAGAGATCCACACCAAGACACATCAAAAGCCAAAGGCAAAGAGGGAATTTTGAAAGAAAAACGATTTACCATGTAAAATGTATCCTCAATGCATTTTACTCACTCTGAGCTTACCCAGTGTGAAAAGCTTTTCCTCTTGGGTATGTGTTGAAAAAAATTATAGATAATTGTTTAAATGTGCAGCTCCCTTATATAGTGGACAAGAATTGGGGCAATCAACAAATGGCAAGTGCTGGACAGGATGTGAAGAAAAAGGAACCTTTGTGCACTGCTGATGGGAATGCAGACTGGTGCAGCCACAGTGGAAAACAGTATGGAGATTCCTCAAAAAATTAAAAATGGAACTTCCATTCGACGCAGTAATCCCACTTCTGGGAATATATCCCAAGAAACCAGAAACACCAATCAGAAAGGACATATGCACCCCTATGTTCATAGCAGCACAATTTGCAATAGCCAAGATTTGGAAACAGTCTAAGTGCCCATCAGCAGATGAGTGGATTAAAAAATTGTGGTGCATCTACACAATGAAATACTACACTGCTGTAAAAAAGAAGGAACGTTTACCATTCACAACAGCATGGATGGACCTGGAGAGCATTATGCTAAGTGAAATAAGCCAGTCAGAGAAGGATATATATCACATGATCTCACTCATTTGTGGAATATAATGAATAACATAAACTAATGAACAAAAATAGATCCAGAGACACAGAAGCATTGAACCAACTGTCCAACCTCAGAGTGAAGGCAGGGGGTCAAGGGGGGTTGTGATGGGGGAAGAGATCAACCAATGGACTTGCATGCTTGCATGTAGCATAATCAATGGACATGGACACTGGGGCGGTGGGAGCTTGCCCTGGGGGGGGGGGGGGGGCGGGCAGGAGAAGCGTGGTAGGTCAATTGGGGAAAAAGGAGACATATGTAATACTTTAAATAATTAAAAAAAAAGAATTAGGGCAAGTATAAGATTAACCAAAAACCGTAAAAGGAAAACTTTTAGAATAAGATGTCCATAGGGTCTTTGAAAAGTTTTAAAATATCCTTGGGAATCTAGAAGGCTATATACATTCATACATTTGTACACATGTGTAAGACTCTGAACATGCTCAATAAAGACCTGGGAAGGCCCTCAGATCTCACCTCTGGATGACCTTAAGCATCTGTTCAAGCTAAAGGCTAAAGTGAACATTTCAACTGCATAACTTGGTCTACAAGCCATGCCTTAAGAAACACACAGGGCTACTATCAGCAAAGACAGAGGCAATTACTGGTTTTAGGTATTTAACAAATATGCTTCCAAACATTAGCTATGAGCAGAGACTCCATTAGTCATAGAGGATGAAGAATGCAGACTTTAGAGAAATAGTTCAGAAAAATCATTAAAATACAAGCAACTATAATAAACCCTTGAAGTGAGAGGGATAGGGAGCATGTCTGATTTCCAGAGTTGCCACATTATATTATTTTAAATGATCCAGTTTTCAACAACAAAAATCATGAAAAGAAGCAAAAAAGAAATTCTGGGCTTAAAAGTAAAATAACTAAAATCTTCACTGAGGAAGGCAAAAGAGAATGAGGAAGGCAGAAGAAAGAATGGACAAACTAGAAGACAGGTCAATTTAGACTATGTAGACCAGTGGTTCTCAACCTTCCTAATGCCGCAACCCTTTAATACAGTTCCTCATGTTGTGGTGACCCCCAACCATAAAATTATTTTTGTTGCTACTTCATAACTGTAATTTTGCTACTGTTAATGAATCGTAATGTAAATATCTGTGTTTTCTGATGGTCTTAGGCAACCCTGCTAGCAGTTCTCAACCTGTGGGTCGCAACCATAATTTTATGGTTGGGGGTCACCACAACATTAGAAAGGTTGAGAACCACTGATCTAGACAATGAAAGAGAAAGAATGAAGAAAACTTAATGGCTCAAAAGCATTCCAATGGTGCATGATGTGAGTACCAGAGGAAAAAAAGAAGGAGAAAAGAGAAGAAAGAATACTTGAAAAACACAGTTTCCAAAATTTGATGAAAAACATGAACTTAGACGTACATATTCAAGAAACCCAACACATTCCAAGTAGGAAAAACTCAGAGACCCATATCTAGGCAAATCATAGTCAAAATGTCAATAGCCAAAAGCAAACAAGGCATCTTGAACGAAGTAAGAAAAGACTTATTATCCTTAATAATATTAACAGCTGATTTCTTACCAGAAACCATGAAAATCAGAAGGCAATATGAAAGATATATTGAAAGTGCTGAAAGAAAAAATACTAGTAAAATAAAATACATCTTCAAACTAAAATTATGGATCCAACAACAACAAAAATCATTAAAACGGAAAACAAAAATTTTAAAGTACAATACATACAAAAACTGAGAAAAAATTTTCACTATCAGACTTGCACAACAAGAAATATTAGAGAAAGTCCTTCAGACTGAAATGAAAGGTTCTAGACTTATAATAAAATCAAACCTCTAACTCTCATGATATACAAATGTTATTCAAAATGGATCAAATATCTAAATGTAACATGTAAAATTATCAAACTCACCCTAGCTGGTTTGGCTCAGAGGATAGAGTGTTGACCTGCAGACTGAAAGGTCCCGGGTTTGATTCCAGTCAAGGCCACATGCCCGGGTTGAGGCTCCATCCCCAGTGTGGGGCATGCAGGAGGCAACTGATCAATGATTCTCTCTCATAGTTGATGTTTTTTTCTCTCTCTCCCTCTCCCTTCCTCTCTGAAAATAAATAAAGATATATTTAATAAATAAATAAATAAGAGTATTAAACTCTTAGAAGGCAATAGGTAATTCTTCATGACTTTGGATTAGTTAATGGTTTCTTATATGTGATCTCTAAAGTATAAGCAACCAAACAATAAGCAGATAAATTGAACTTTATCAAAATGTAAAACACTGTTTCAAAGGACACTATCAAGAAAATGAAAAGGTTACAGAAAGGGAGAATACATTTACAAATTATATATCTATATAATCTCAACCTTGCGAACCTACTCCTATGTATATATACTGAAGAGAACTGAAAACATATGTTCATATAAAAATGTGAATATAAATGTTAACGGAAGTATTATTCATAGTAGCCCCAAAGTGAAAACAACCCAAATGTCCATCAACTAATGAATGGATAAAACAAAATGCATATGATGGTTAAATTTATGTTTCAACATGACTGGGCTAAGAGATATTTAGATATCTGGTTAAACAATGTTTCTTGTTGTGTCTTGAGGGTGTTTCGAGAAGAGATTAGTATTTGAATTGATGGACTGAATAAAGCAGATGGCCCTCCCCAAAAGGAACAAAAAGGTAGAGGAAGGTTGAATTCTCATTCTGCTTGATTGGTTCTTGTTCTATCGGGCTGATTGAGCTGGTCATGGTTCTTCTCTTACCCTTGGCAACATAAATATCAATATAAATACCAATTGGTTCTGTGGTTCTGATTCTCTGGAGAACCCTAATACAATGTGATAAATCCATACAATGGGAAATTATTCACCTGAAAAGAAACGAAGTACTTATGTGTACTACAACATGATTAAACCTTCAAAGCATTATGCTAAGGGAAAGAAACCAGACACAAAAGCCACATTTTCAATATGATTAAATTTGAATTCAAAGGCCATATGAGTCAATAAATAAAATGTCCAGAATGGGAAAATCCATACAGAGATTAGTGGTTACGAGGTTTGTGGAAGGTTGGAAATGGGAAGTGACTGATAATAGCTACAAAATTTCTTTTTAGAGTGAAACTTATGTGAAACTGAATAGTGGTAATGGTGCACAACCTTTAATCAACCTATAGGCTTTAGTGTCTCACTAGTTTTTTCCTATAAACACTACCAAAATAGTTCCTGAGAAACCAGAATTAAGAGGAGTAAAGATGATTTTATTAAATAAGTGTTACATGTACATAATGTCCACTAACTATAAGCAAACCAGCTCCTAGAAATACTTTAACAGTGAGTGGTCACCATCCATATACTACAAAACGGTTTGAAGTTATGCCAATTTCTGTTTCTGCTCCTAGGCCTGGAGGCAAATGGTTGTTTCTAAGCTTCTATCTTTATAAATGCACATGATGAGACTGACAGGACCTAAGCTGATCTAGATGTATCAATTACTACACATAAATGTATAGTTTAAGAGGATTTCTTAATCTTCAAAACCAGAGAGGAAAAAACACAATTGACATATAGACTTTCATTTCTTCCTGTCCATAGTGATTTGTGACCTGTCATTCCCTAGGCAGTTTGGAAGAGAAGACTAATATTCTGACAATTTCCTTATCTCTATTTGGGAAGACACAACTGGCTATGGTTTTCTGAACTCATGTCATTGAAGCTGCAATATTACTGCAAAATAGGTGTTGAAAATTGCAAGTAATTAAGAACAATATAAAAATAAACTTCTCTAATCCATTATTCTTTACAGAAAAGGGATTCACCAAAGTATCTACATTAATAAAAGAGAAAGATGCAAATTGACCGTACCTTCGTGATGCCCACCAGCCAATCAGGAGTAAATATGCAAATTAACCCAACAAAGCTGGTGGGTTAATTTGCATACACAGGCACCGATGGGCGGAGCCATGGCAATGACACAGGCATTTTGCACCGCCCCAGCCGCTCCACTATGGGCCTCTGGGCAGTGTAGGAAGGCACACAGGCAGCTCCGGGCCGGAGCAAAGGCAGAAAGGCGGCTCTGGCCAGAGCAAAGGCGGTGCCAGCAGCCAGGGGAAGGAAGGCCCATTCTTGCAAGAATCTTTGTGCATCGGGCCTCTGGTATCAAATAATTCCAAGATGTTTCCATGGTTGAAACCCAACTAAAATTGATTCCTTTTCCCTTGGATTTATATTACATTTTCTGTGTAACTCTGGAAATCAAGTTTGCACAAAGCAAACAAAAAGGGCATTTGTGTTTATTTTACTTTGGGTAGAAGATCTCTTTATGTGTTATATTTGTGATTAAATTTTAATTTCCTTTAGGGTAGAGAACATGTTATTTTTAACTTTCCCTGAGCATAGATCTGAAAATAGACATTCATATTTGTTAAAAGGTTTATAAGGAGGTAGCAAATGAAAGTCAATTCATGGGTCATGTTGAAAGACAACCTAAGCCCTTGAGGATCCAAACGGCCTCCATATTCAATGATTAATATATTTATACTCAGATTTCTTTATGGCTATCTTAAAGAATTTAATATGAAAGGTTAAGTTAGTTGTTTGGTGAAAATCTCATTAAAATATTACATTTTCTAAAATATACATTTTAAGTTTTGTAGATAAGTGATTCCTACTGCAGAATTTGATTTTATATAGATTGCTTGAAGAATTTAAAACCCTGTTCAAAGGTGCATGCAATTACTCAGAAGCACACCTTTACTAAGTTAAGGGAATTTATGGAGTTATCAGTTTCTGCATCGGAGACAGGCAGGTCCTCTCCCCTTCTTCCATAGTAAGAGTTGTCTGGGGGTAAATGACTTCCAACTAGATATGACACTCCTCAGCCTCCACTGAAAATAGGTTGTAAGGAGAGTGACTGTTTCAACTTTTGAGTCATCTTCAATAGTTATCCTATTTCTGTACTAGGGATCTTTGCATTTCCGGTGAATTGAAATAAAGATGCGTTTGTGAGCAAGCTTTGATTATGCAGATGAAAACAGCAACCTTGTGGACTGCCAATGGAGAGAATGGAAAGATTCAGTCCCAGATTGAGCATGCAGAGTATAGCCACAGTACAGCCTGCACATTTGGCTTGGGATTGCGGGGACTGCCATCTGAGAAAAAATGTACTCCTCTTAAGCAATTTTACTTTGGGATATCTGTGCTATAGTAACTTAGCCCTTACAATGATTAATACACTTACAAAACAGAAATGAAAGACTAAATTTCTTGAACTTCCTTCAAGCTAGAGAGTTCAAGCAAAGGGCCTACCACTGCTAATTAGACACTTGGGCAAGGCTTTGATTTAGAAACTAGTATACAAAAAACAGGCTCTGCATAGTGTGTCTGATGATAATAAAGCATACATATTAAATACTTGATAAACTAAATGTGTAATGACTATTTATTAGATATTGTAATTAAGTCAAGTCCCAGGAAATTAGAATTAAAACAAATACCAACTCTTATTCTGAGAGCTATTAAAATATAAAGTTACAAAGTGAAAATTTGCTACTATGACACTGAAATTGCCAGAGCCAATAGCAAGCCATTTTCTTTGTTGTTGTATTTTGATCTAAAGTCTTTTGATCTCTAATGAACTCATTTGATAACCAGAATAATTGTTAATTTACCTAGTCTTCAGCATTTACAAAATAAGATAGCTTTCATCAGGAATTGTCTTAGCATAGGTTTAGCCATGGAGACATTATAGAATGTAAATGCAAGACAAGGCGATAGCATTTCCTTCTACAGAACCAAAGTTCAAGTCCCATCCCTGTGAAAATCTGAGATCTCTCCATTTTTCTAGATCTGACTTTTCTCATATCTGAGTGACTAGATTTGGTCTACACTACATAGTTCTGTGATTCTAACTGCACTTTTATAAATAAAATAAGTGCTCTATATATTAGAGTAAGAAAGACATTTAGTTGTCCAGCAAGTGTGGCTCAGTGGTTGAGTCAACCCATGAACCAAGAGGTCACTAGTTCAATTCCCTGTCAGGGTACATGCCTAGGTTGCTGCTAGATCCCCAGTAGAGGGCGTGCAGGAGGCAGCGGGTAGAAGTTTCGCTCTCATGGATGTTTCTATCTCTCTATCCTTCTCCCTTCCTCTCTCTCTAAAAAAATCAATAAAAAACATTTTTTTTTTTTTAAATATATTTTATTGATTTTTTACAGAGAGGAAGGGAGAGGGATAGAAAGCTAGAAACATCGATGAGAGAGAAACATCGACCAGCTGCCTCCTGCACACCCCCCACCGGGGATGTGCCCGCAACCAAGGTACATGCCCTTGACCGGAATCGAACCTGGGACCCTTCAGTCGGCAGGCCGACGCTCTATCCATTGAGCCAAACCGGTCTCGGCAATAAAAAACATTTTTTAAGCAAAGACATTTAGTTGATTAACAGGAAAAAATAGGGTGCCCCAAAACGTGTATATACATTTTAACAGCTGATAGCTCAATTTTAAAAGTGAAATGTATTTTAATAAGCGCTACCTTTATAACTATTCAAAGTACATATACGTTTTTTGGGACACCCTGTATTTGCTAATCACAGAATGAAAGTATTTAAATATCTTATAATTCTATTTTAAGTTTGAGGAGGTATCAAAAGAGTGTCCTAAGCATTTATATATATTTTTGATGTTATTCAGAATGTTTTGATTTTCAGCATTAAGATAACTAAAATTTTTGTGTTCTAGTTTCTGAATGGTTTATAATCATTTTATGTATGTTGATAATCAGATTCATTTTATGATCATAGATTGGGAATGAAACAACATCCTTAAAGTAGGGATAGATTTCAGGTGTTGTTTAATGGATAATAATCAGGTTCTTTTTAATTGGGGCATGTGTATGTTTTGTCCAAAAAAAAAAAAAAATAGATAAGCAAGTAAAACAAAACCAAAACTTAGGAAATGTCAAAAGGGACATTTACATGTTTAACTAAATGCATGAAATGCTGAAGTATCTAGTACCAAAATCTGCCCATTGTGATCAGGAGCCAAGTTACAACCCAGGCCTGAGGGCTGGCTGTGCTAAGGAAGATGTCTGTGCTCAGGAATTCCTAATTTTAAAAGGTTGAATTCTAGGTTTCAACTTTGAAAGCCTAATAAACTATTTACTAGGTGAAGATATTTCATAAGAGAAATCTAGTAGAACTGATGTATTTTAGAAAGCAAGAGAAGTGCTTTGTTTTAACAAGCACCTTTCTCGTATCAGAGGCAAATCTGCAACTTCCACAGGGAATGCAGTTCCTTCAAATGTAATCTTTGCCACCTAATGTTATTTTTCATCTTTGTAGTGTAATATTTGAAAGCTGCATTTCACCTTAAAATAACAGGAGAAAATCATAATTCTACATAGAGTTTTTTTAAAGTCTCATGCTTCTGAGGTGTTTTATATAAAATAAATTTATCTTTAGAAGTTAGTATAGCAGAAACATGGTTACTGTTAACTAACTATGCTTGTTATTTGATATATAAATAAATATTAATTATCAAGAGTCAAGAATGAAAAATAAGAGAAATTTAGGTACAATGTAATTTATTATTTTTAACATTTTTCAGATGAATCAATACTCTGAGATATTCTACAGTCATTGTAAAACTAAGATGTTTAGTTCATTTCCTTCAAATGTGTCTTAAACAACAATAATGACTTAGTCCAAGGTGCAGCATTGAAGTCAGATTCTATAGTGGATGTTACCTAAAATTTTACTCCTCTTAAAGAAAGACTTCAGTGACAGGAAAATAATAAAAATTGCTTAATTGCTATGGCAGCCACCACATTTTCTAATAAAAATGTATATTTAATTTGAAAAAGGCAGAATGCAAATATTTAGGGTTCTTTTTACCATTTAATGCTCCATGAAGAAAAAAAAAAAGCTCAATTCTGATCTTTTGCTTCTTTTGAGGCTATTTCGTTTCTCTCTCAGCTTCTTCTTTTGATGGACAAGAGAAATATCTCAGAGGCTGAATAATCTAGAAGAAGGTTTCTAAATGTATTTTCTGGTGTGCATGATTTCACTTTTTGCTGAAGTCAAAACAACAGAGCAACATTTTCTAGATCAAACAATATGCACAGTGCTTTCAGCTTTTAGTGCTAAAAGTAACTACATCACATAACATTTATATTACACGTGTCAGGATTGTTCCAACTGGTTTACATGTATTAATTCATTTCAACTTTGCAATGACCACATGAGTGAAATATTAATGAAGTATTATTTCCTTTTTACTTCTGCACACTTCTCTTTTGTGCTATAAAAGCAATTTTTCTAAGACTTCCTCCTCAATGACCTTGTTTTTCCACATAAAGTGTAGAAACTGCAACAGCCAGGAAGTTGAGTTCTCTGATCGTCTCTCAGTCTCTGTTATTCTCTTTCTCTTCCTGAGTTTTGTAACAGAACTAATGCACTTAGGAAGGCGAAAATTCTAGAATACACTAAACTATTGGCCTATTCATTGCAATGAAGCCTCCAAAGACAGATACTGGGATTCTTCTTAATAAAAGCAATGAAAGTTAATAGTAAGTAACTATTTGAAATAAGACATCTGTAGCTGCATTTAAACAACAAGCTGGTGAAAATATTGTATTGGTCATTTTAGTTACTTTTACTGGTAAATGAAGAGTCAAACAAATGAAAGGGCCAATCCTTCACATGAACAATGAAGTTAAAACATGATATGTTCTTAAAGATACCACTGGAGATCTCATTTGTAAAATTAGTATGGCCGGCTGAAATGGCTCAGTTGGCTGGAGTGTGCACTAAAAGGTTGACAGTTAAGATTCCTGGTCAGGGCACATGTCTGAGTTTTCGGTTTCATCCCCATCCAGGCCACTACATAAGACAACCAATTGATGTTTCTCTTTCACATCTATGTCTGTCTGTCTGTCTGTCTGTCTGTCTGTCTGTCTATCTGTCTCCCTCCCTCTTTTCTTCCCTCCCTCCCTCCTTTCTTCCCTCCCTCTCTCCCTTCCTCACTCTCTCTAAGCATGTCCTTGAGTGAGGATTAAAAAAAAATTAGTTATGAATGGAATAACATAGGCTCCAGAAATTCAGCATTAAACAGCCATTTCTTTATGCTAAGCATGGATAAGTAAGATATGATTAGCCCTAGCTGATCTGGCTCAGTGAATAGAGTTTGGCCTGTGGATTGAAGGGGCCCAGGTTCAATTCTGGTCAAGGGCATGTACCTTGATTGCAGGCTCCTTCCTGGGCCTGGACCCTGGTTGGGGCGCATACAGGAGGCAACAAATCGATGTGTTTCTCTTATATCTATTTCTCTCTGTCTTTCCCTCTCTCTTCCACTCTCTCTAAAAATCAATGGAAAAATAACCTCGGGTGAGGATTTAAAAAAAAATTTTAAGGATATAATTAGCGCTTACTGATTGACAGACAATACTAATGATATGGTAATAATTTTGGTGCTATTTTCATTCTAATGGAGACCCTCTACTAATTTGACCTAAAGTAATAAATAGCATGAAAAGTTCAAGAACTATGGCGGGGTTAGGACTCTGAGACAGGGGAAGTAGTGAATGATTTTCAGCACTCAAAACTCACACAACATGGAGATGTTTTTACTTTCTTCAAATATAAAGCAGGTCTAGATATCTGCATGTTTAGTTTAAAATACTACAGTTTTGTTCCACTCTTTGCTTGTTGGGCCTCATGTACTCTGCTCACAGTCTGTAACACTCCAACTTTCTGATCTCTTTTAATATCCAACCTTGTCTCTACTTTTACTTGAATCTCCATTAACCTGAACAAGATCATTCCATCTTTGTTCACATACACATCCTCACCCTTATTTGAAACTTTTTTGATGTTTTATAAACGTTTTAGATCTATCCCTGATCTTAGGCAAACTTTTTCTCTAAAACTCATCCTCAAGATGCACACTTTATTAAATTTTCTTCTAATATTGAGACATATTATATCTAAATATATTCTCTTTAACATATTAAGTGGTAATTCTCTCATTTTCTTCCAATTCTTTCTCATATTCTTCTAATTCAAATAAGAACCATGTTTAATATTATAAAGCACCAGTTATATCAACACACACACACAAACACAATTCTCTGCTATCATTACTACTCTGACCCTATTCTATTATTCATTCCTTCTTCCACAGTTAAAATTCTTACATAGCAGTATCTAATTATTGCCCCTGATTTTTTTTTTCATTTAGCTCTTCAAACTCCAATGGACCACTGAAAGTGCTGTAAGGTCAACAAAAATCACCTTGTCACAAAATTCAGTGATTTGTTTCAGTCCTTGTCTTTCTGAAACTTAGACACTCAACAGTTATCACCCTCCTTGGTCATTGCACTCTATAGTTGTAACTTTTATGACTTTCTCCTCCTAAATGTATTCACCTTTACCTGTAAAAACATAGTATCCTATATCTCTCCTTTTTTTTTTTCATTTCTCCTAGATTCTTAGTTTATTTTACTCTATTTCCTTTAAATGTACTCATTTTCTTTAACTTAGATTAAAAACTTCTAGGGATGTTTGCTTATGCTGACTTTATAGAAATGCCCAATTTCTTTATTCTAAAGAGGTAGAAAATTAAGATTTGGCCTCTAACATGAATTCTACCTCTTTATTTCTTCCAGTGACTATTTCAAAAGCACTTGTTTCTTGAAGTTCCTCTAACCACCTCAGCTGAAAAGGTCCTTCTGTAACCCTTTTGCATCTGCAGTCTATCTTATCTAGGGTAACACCTGACTCAACCCCATCCTTCACTCTGGCCTGTTTCTTGTTTTGTGTTGGGACTTTTCTGGTTATACTATGATTTTTTTTTTTTTTTGGCGGGGGGGGGGGGGGGGGGATAAGCACCAATTTCTCTATTTCAATATCCTTCATAAATAGCAAAGAAAACTTTGGATTTTATTTCACTTAAAGCTTCATCAAAATAATATGCTCTGTGTGTTGATAACTCATGAAGAACCAATAGTAATCTAACAATTTCATTTGCTTAAGAAATTAAGGAAAAAACACACAAAAACTTCAAATTCAAGAAAATAAAGTATTAGGGTTTTGTTTTTCTTCAAATCCAATTGGTACTTATTACTTTTAATATCAGGATTTATTATCCCATTGGCCATGGAGAAGAAAAACAAAAATCTCTTCATCAAAGCTTAAAATTTCATCCTAAAACAGGAAAGAGAAAATAATTTATTTCAGTTCTTTGTGTAAAACCATTTTTTATGTCATGAGAAGGTTGCCATTTTTCCAGTAAGTAAAGATGCCCTATACTATGAAGGGTGGCCATTTAAAGGACAACCTGGAAGCAATTCAATGAAGAGGAATTGTTAAGGACAGGTTCCTTGCTGCATTCCACTCATGTTCTTTTCAAAACCTGGCTTTATGGATTTTAAAGGAATCCTGAGGGGGCACTCTTTTCCTTTTGTCCCACTGAAATATCATCATCAAACTCCTCTAAAAATGGTTACTGATAGGATTCTGCTTTCCAGCTGAGGCAACATTTTCTGTAAGTAATAACAAAGCAGCTGAACTGAGTACAAGCAAACTGGGCAGCTAGGAATGCCAATCCTGATGGGACTAAAGGGAGCCCTACGTTAACTTCTGAAGTACCTGAACTTTTCTGAACCAGTTGGTTTTGACTGAAATTGGAAATGCTCTTTTACTTTCGAATCCCTGCCAGAGGGGGCCTGCTATGGTAGACTTCTCTAGCTATTTTTCTTCTTTTTCAGAAGAATTCAAGACAGGAGATGTCAATGTGTGTACTTAAGCGTAAAAGTGATCATTTTTTAACCACTGGTGGGAAAGTAGTTTGCCAGTGGGGAGCTAAGTGTTGAAATCTGGCATTAATCCAGCAGAGTTGAGCCAATAGATCACAGATAACTATACAGTATATGACGGTGACTTCTCTTGCTTAATATGAAAAAAAAAATTGCAAGTATTGAGAAGTGAGACAGGAGATTTTTCAAAAGGTGCACTACACTGCTCTATTGACTTAAGCCAGCCACAAGGAAATTTAAAAACAATTTAGAGAATAGAGTGCAACTACCTCTATGAAGATCACTCTTCATAACATAGGTGGATAGGGAATATTCCAGTATGAAATATTGTCTGGCATGTGTGCTTACCTTAAGGCTTCAGCAGATGCTAGATTGCATTCTAAAAGTTTGGTGAATTTAAGCTGAACAGACCTTTTATGTCACCCAAAAGCAACAACGACAGCCCAAAAGTGGAAGTGGAAGTGAATAGCCACGTGTCTGTCTCTTGAGGGAAAGGTAATAAACAGAACTGCAATCCTTCCACCAGGATTACCGTGAGCCGAGGTTCTGTATGAATGTGGCTAAAAGCTCCCACTGTCGGGCTTTTCACATCAAGTCTCAAATGCAAGCTGCTTGTTATTTAAAATGATCATCAAAATAATGTGATTCGAGGAATCATTTTGAAATAAGAAATCAGAAAGAAATTCTGAAATAAATTATTCCTCCTTTTTTCACACATAACTGAATTACCATGTCTGGAAATGGAATTTAAAACCCTAACCATTTGAATTTAGAATAACCCTCCCCTCAACATATTTAATCAAAGCTAATCTTTAATTAAATTAGGTAAGAAATCAAATTAACACCAACTCTATTATATATAAAATGTGTTTCCTGTAAGTCTTTTGGAATCAAAGAAGTACAAATTAAAAATTTTAAAGTTTTATATGAAAGGAGCCAAATGTTTTTCCTTCCCCTTTTCTTTAGGATGAAGTCAGAGTGTATTTATCTATATATATCATTTATCTTACTATCATATTTATTGTTTTGTACCACGCCTTTCTTCTCAAGTATTCATTCATTTATTCACTTGATATTTCTTTGGTGATCACTGTATATGACATTGAATTTGGTCCTGAGGTAAAAAGCAATAAGTGGATTAGTGGTTGCAGTTTGTAATTTCAGAAATCTTGACCATGGAACTACAGGAAATAAAGGTACTTTTCAGAGCAGTGGTGGATATTTTCTGGTCTCTTACTAGGACCTTGAACTGAGAATCCAAAGCCATGGGTTTATACTTTCCTCTCTCTAATTTTCCAGTGCATTTAGAGGCAACCACACGTTCATTATTTTCCTTATTTACCCTAACATTTCTATGGCAGTTACTCCTTGGTTACCTAGAAGTTTCAGGCTATAGATATTTAATTATTTCAGGTGACTGACTACTTTGTGATAATTTAAATTAACTCTTTTGTCACTATATGCCATGAGCTAGCAGAGCAGCCCAGCTCATGGATGTCTTTAAATCTAATTAGGTAAGAGAGCTACTTACAAATTCCCATTGTTGTGGTTCTGTTTCCATGGAACCATTCCTAGTGCCAATTTCTGTATTGATTATGTCCACAAAACTACCCTAAAACATAATAGTTTACAACAACTCTTTCTTATTCTCCTTCAAAATGACCTACTTATCTATGTTCATACTGCAATTAAGATATACAGGTATGTTAGATATCTAAAGTAAATTATTTTCAAGTGAACTAAATGGTACACAGAAACAATTAATTTATATACATGAGACATTGATCCCAGGGTGTATTTGCTTTTACTGGAGTGGCAACTGTTTCAATTGTTCTTCTTATTGGGAAAGAACTTTTTCATAAACCTTTTTATTAGGTCTTCTTTATCATGAAATTCTCTAGTGTAAATCTGATTTTCCTTTTCCATGTAGATTTTCTTCTACTCTATCTCTGCAAATTCCATTTCTAAATTCATCTATTTAATAAATTATTAATATGCAAGAACAAAACAGGACTTTGGCTTTGGTTGAACTAGGAGGACAAGTGGTACAATGGGGAAAACATAATTCCATAAAACATAAATAGTTTTGTTGTTGGAAAAGAAAATAAAGTGGATACTCTAAATGCAAAAAAAAAAAAAAAAAATGCTCAAAAACCAGGGACTCATAATTCCTGCAACCACAAAAAGAAGAAAGGAAGAGGAAAGTAAGTTGAGCAACATTTTGCAGAGTATAATTTAGAGGCCTGATCATATAAAATAGCTACAGCCATTTTCAAAACAAGCAGAGACAAATACCACAGCCAGGGATTGTAGTTGGGATTGCATTTTTCCAGAAACCACAGGGAGGTAATATAAGGTGATAATACATTCTTGTATTAAAAAACTCTACTCCCTGCAGTTTCTCTGCAGGAGGAGGGCAGAAGAAACAAAGGCTGGTTTTAAAAGAAGAAAAAAAAGTAAAATATTTTCAATTCAGTAAAGCAATTACTTATTTTTCCTCTTGGTAACCAACTGAAATTATTTTTCAAAGTATGCTCACTAAATGTAACATGTTTAAACATTAATTTTCTTCCCTAAAAGAGTTACAAACATTCCCAACATAGGAAGAGAAAACAATTGATTAAGAAATTAAAGTTTTAAAGTTTGTTTTTCAAAATGAAAAAAATATATACAATAAAAGTGTTTTTTTTTTTTTATTACCTATGAACAGTTCAGTTATTTACAGAATAAAATTACCTGTCTTTCTGTGGGATCCAAAAAACCACTAAGTACTTTACTTAGAACATGTTGTATTAATCAGCTAATTCGTTGGTTGATTGATTTGTACTAGCTATTTGTTTAGACTCATTAACCATTGCCCAAATTTGAGCCCTTTCAAGTTCCCCCCAGATATCGCACAGGCACCTTAGCTGTAACATGTCACAAATTGCCCCTATGATAAACTACCTCCCCCTGCACCTATGTTTCCTTGCTCTCCCTACAGCACCATCAAGCTTGCAGTAGTCCTCTCTATGGATCTGGGAGAGCCTGGTCAGCTCCTGTCTCCAATAGTGCCTGCCACTCATCACTGTGTCCTAGCAACTCCTCTCTTTAATCTCTCTTTAATTTTCCTCTTTCTCTTCCTTGCACTTTCTCTGTTACCATACCTTACAACAGTATTGCACTTCCCATATACTTTAGAAAAGCCAAATCATCTTAAATTTCATTATCTATACATGAATGAGCTTAGCATTCTTCTATTTTAAAATAATGTGTACATATAAAAATCTACAATAAAGTATAATTCTTGATGTTTGATCATATTCAGGTTTTGTCTGTTTGCTTGTTTGACAAGAATGCTTTATAGGTGGTACTCTGAATCATTTTGAATTTTCAGAGAAGCTGAATAGCAGATAATTCACTGTTCTGTCCTCCAACCAGATTCCAAGAGTGTCAAATATCTTGTATTATAAATGAAGAACAAACCAATACTTAACTATCAAAAAGGCAGATGGCACAATTAGGGTCTTTATACCGACTGAATACTTGACTGAATTAATGCACATCCCATTCAAATATGTCTATCGGGGGAGTAAAATGATATGGTTAACATTATATTATCATAATGAAAGCACTATATATCTTTGGAGTGCTCATAAAGTGTCAGAGACTGGGCTATGTGCTTTTCCGCTTTATCTCATTTAATTCTTAAGCCCACCTTATAAGGTGGTATTATTGTCATTATCCATTTTATGGACCAGGAACCTAAGCCATAGAGACATTAAATCACTTTCCCAAGATGAATCAGCCAGTGGTACTAAGAATTTAAACTTTTGTTTTACTCTATTGCCACAGCTTCATGATTGAGGGTTTTGCCTCCAAATCATCTATATCTGACTTTCCCATAGTGCTTATAAAGACCCAATGTTATATTCAAACTAGAGGCCCGGTGCACAAAATTCTTGCACGGGTAGGATCCCTAGGCCTGGCCAGTGATCAGGGCCGATCAGGTTCCCCAGCTTCCCTGCCTCCCCACTTCCTCCTTCCCTTGCTCCCTCAGTGCCCCACTGCTGCTGGTCACCTGCCATGTTCCACACCGTCCCCTGGTGATCAGTGCACATCATAGCGAGCACTCAAACTTCAAACTCCCGAGGGGACACTTCGCATGTTAATATATATATTAACACATTTATAAAGTTGGGTCCTTTTATAATATGAACTCACATGACTTTAAAAATTGAAACAAAATCTTGAAATGCCCACATTCGGTTAATCAGAAAATAAAATAACACTTAAAGCTCACTGGAATAAAAATGAAATTAGACTTTTTCATTCCTAGGATTGTTTTTCTTCTATTATGAGGACTGTATCTGCTCTTTGATGATCTGTTGACAAGTTTGCTACACTGTGGGAGAGCACATATGCTGTGCTGTGATGTTGTAAAATGAAAGTATTGCCTACAGCTGTTAACTTTTTAAGCAGCATTAGAAAATTTTATCAAATTAATTATATGTATATAATTAATTATACATATATTAGAATAAATAACAATAAACAATTTCTTTTGTTTTATTGAAAAACAAGTATATAATGAAGGAGAGAACAAGTCGATACAAAACTGACATCCTTAAAAAGACTCACATTAGATTTTGATACAGTGCTTCACTTGGCTTCATAAAATGGAGAAAAAAGAGATAAAAAACATTTCTCTTATACAACAGGAAGCAAACTTAGAATAAATAATTAGGCATGTGAAATCAGAAGTGTCTTTAATTCCTGATATAAGAAGAGAATTGAACAAACACTGGACAATTTTTCTTTGTCAGACATGGCCCAGAAAATTCAGAAATTCTATTGTGTTTAATAAGTACTGTCCTAAGACACACTTAACACCATTATTCCCATTTTATAGGTGAGGAAACTAAAACTCAGACTGTATGATCTTCAGAAAACCTAAAGAGCAAAGATTCCAAGTCTGGTTTTATGACTCAAAAATTCATTTTTTCTATCTTATTACACTGCTACAAGGTATAAAATAACCCAAATAGATAAAAATCCACCCCCAAAAATTAAGAGAAAGTTTGATTATTAGCACTGAAAGCTTAATTTAAAAAAAATAGAAAATAGATAAAGTGACCTGGCCAGAAGTTCTGGGCATCTGAGAAGAGGAAGCACATTCACCACCTAAAGAATTTTCAAGTCCAGTGAGTGGCTTTAGACACAAAAGAACGAGAAATACCGTCCTTGGAAGTCTTCCTTTGGCTTAAAGCTGATATTTGAAAGAAAACAAGTGGGATACTTGTGTGTATGATTAATATCAGCTGCCCCTTTACCACATCTACCTTTTGCATCCTCTAACCAACTGTCTGCACCAGTTCCTGCCCATCAGCAACTTGACTTTACTCAGACACTGCAACCTGGACAGGAGCTGTAATGTCAAATCAGATCCAAAGCAAATCAGTCTCCCAGATCCAAAGCAAATATGACCTTTTCTGAGCTTTCCTTTTCTTTTTATTCATTGTCTTAAAAAAAAAAAATATATATATATATATATATATATATATATATCATTGACATACTGGAAAGAAAAACTCGGGGTAGGAGTTTTCACATGAACTGACTTCTTTGGTATTTCCCAGACACGATTTATAAGTCAAGCATCATTTGACCTTTGGCTTGACCCATCCTATATAATAAAAGGCTAATATGCAAATAGACCGAATGATGGAACAACCAAACAGCCAGTCGCTATGATGTGCGCTGACCACCAGGGGGCACATGCGGAACATGGTGGGTGTCGGCCCTGGCAGGATGGTGGAATATGTGAGCGGGGACTCCAGACCAACGCAGGGTGCTGGTCGCTGTCATCGGGGTGAGCCTCTGGTGGTTACTGAAAATCCTTTGCTCCCGCACGCCGCAGTCCTGCCCAGCACTTCACCTGCTGCAGGCGCCGGTCCCGCTCGCACCCACTGCAGGTGCTGGAGCCACTGCTCACACCCGCTGCCGGTGCCCAGCATCAGCCCTGATCGTTCAGCACCGTCAGCAGGTGTGAGTGGCAGCTGCCAGCCCCAATTGCCCTGAAGGTCTTCTCCACCTCCCCCTGCTCCTGAGGGGCAATCGGGGAAGCAGCCACCACTCACACCCATTGACTGTGCCCATAGCTGCTCACACCCGCTGCTGGTGCAGCCATCAGCGTGTGGGAATGGCAGTGGCGGGAGGGGGGCTGCTGACAGACAGAGGGATCGGGGGCCGTGGCAGGAGGGGCCAGGCAGGGGTGCAGAGGATGGGCCAAGACCTGCCCCTGTGCCCACCAGAGCCTCGCAGCCCACAGTTCCTTTCAAGGTGCACGAATTCGTGCACTGGGCCCCTAGTATCCTCATAAGTCCTTTGTGTCTGTGAAACTACTTTCACTCACTGATGGCAGTTTGTCTTTGGCTGCTTTGTGAAGCCTTTTGAGGGAACACATGGACAGATAAATGCAGCAACTCAAATGCTTTATTCAAAACTATCAAAAAGTGTCTTAAAGCTGCATCTTAACTTTCAGGACAAATGGATGCTGTTCTCTATCTAAAGAGAAAGATCAATGTAATTCTAAATTAATCACCTTCAATTGTGAAAAACAAACCAAAGAGTCAACAGGACTAATAATTTCAGAAAACATAGCAAAGTGTATTGGTCCAGACCTTACAAAGTTAGTTACCTCTAAAACCATAAGAATACAGTTTTTAGTAAATGTTATTCTTCCATTGATCTGCCAAGCAATTCTCATTTATACATTTATTACCTTGGGGGTATAAATCTTTTTCATATATTCATTACAGTGACAATTAAATTAAATCCAGGATTAGAACTTGCTCTCCAGCTTTGAAATTAAATGCTCTGGCATCCCTTCAGTTTCCATGGTCTATGACAGCACCAGAAATGCTTTGGCACTGGAGCTCACTTGAAAGACCATCCCATTGGCAGGCTTTACTTCTATAGCTGGAGCCCGCTTTTGCCAATCAGATTGGTATAAGTCAATCATGTTGGTAGAAATTTTAAAAATATCAAAGCTTGATCATTTAAAATGAATATTCAAAGTACAAATCAGGATGTTTTCAGGATTGACTAGGATTATAAACTTAAAAAAACAATGGCTTCTGAGAATGCACGTAAGTGAAAATATCACTTTAATGAAATCTATTAGAATAAATAACTTTATTTCGTGCCCTTTTTTTGCATCATGCAGAATTTCTGGCATTCCTTAATATGAGAAATATTTCATATCTGGAGGACATTTCACATTAAAATCCATAAGTTACAAAACTAAAGATAGATCTAATTGAGCTTGTTCATGTACATTATTTCATTTTTTTCAACATTTCAACCTTGTAAGGTGGGAAATGAAAGATACTACAGGCCATTTTACAGGTGAATTGGTTCAGGTGCTACAAATCTAACTGGCTCCTCCAAAGTCATACCGCTTATAGCAGTAGGCTACAGAAATAGGGGGCGTTGGGGACAGATTTAGGCAGTCGTCTACCTCCAATTCTTCCATTCAATAAAATGCCAGAGGCCTGGGTTCCTTCTCCCACACCTGGTAAAGGCTTCTGAAAAGGCCAGATGAATTACCTAATTTTCACTGCTTCCGTTTCTTGACTGGAAAATTTTTCAGTAATTTTATTTATGTAGTGAGAAAGTTCTAGTGAAGAGAGAATGGGAGAAAGGAAAGGAAATGTCCTCGTTGAAACCGCTAATGGTTTTGTTTGGTGCAACCTTTGTAGATGTTTGTTTGGTTTGGCTCGTTTTCATTTTTTGTTGTTATTGTTCATAGTTGGAAAGTCCATAAAAGCTGAGCATGCCATCTTATCGCCATAAGCATGTAAGTTCTTCTTAACTTTAGGTAAGTCTGCATTAGAAACTGTTTTCTTCATTGTGCACCTCAAGGTCCCAGACAGTGACTGCAACAGAGTAAGTGCTCAACAAATGTCTGTTGGACTGAATTGAACGTTTTCTCCCTCTTCTGAGCACAGAATCAAAATGGTAAAAGTTTCTCAGTCCAGTGATTCCATCCTTATGATAAAGAGGGTAAGTCAGCGAGGGCAATGTGTTAATATAAAACTTCAGCCGAAGCCGATTTGGCTCAGTGGATAGAGCGTCAGCCTGCGGACTGAAGGGTCCCAGGTTCGATTCCGGTCAAGGGCATGTACGTTGGCTGCGGGCACATCCCCAGCGGGGGGCGTGCAGGAGGCAGCTGATCGATGATTCTCTCATCGATGTTTCTAACTCTCTATCTCTCTCCCTTCCTCTCTGTAAAAAAATCAATAAAATATATTAAAAAAAAAAAAAAAAAAAAAAAAAACTTCATACACACCGTACGCCATTCGTACAATGCTCATTTTGCACAGGCACTTTGTTCACTTTTCTGCCCTGTACCATGTAAATCCATGGTAGGTGCTTAAGAAATTAAACTAATATTTGTTCCTTTTTATAATAGAAATTTATGGCAAAATGAATTATTTCATTCACTTCTGGTGTTTCTCTTTAGCTCTGAGAAATATATAATTTCCCACATTTTCAAAGCAAGTCAGCACAAATGACAGTTGGAGACATAATCAGTGGTAAACAACTACCCCAAAAGCCACATTTAAAAAACGAAGGCCAACTCGATACTGAACGTTTCCTTCTAAGCAGTCTCCATTCTGACAGGGCCAGTTTCTGATATTTTCAAACCCTACGGGACTGTCTCGGTTAAAAATATAAGCTGCAGAGCCGATATGCCGGAATCAGCGCCACAGAAAAGCACTGCAGTTGATCTATGACATGGCTGAAACCCCACTGAAGTCTTAATATTTTTAGTGTCTTGAGCTTTCACATTCAGGTTTTTTTCTATTCCTCTCACATTACGATTATTAGTTTTGCTGAGGATAATGAAGTCCTCTGAAACTGGAAAATGAAATGTAACTTGGGAGTATTTTCACTTATTACCTATTAAGAATGGTTACATAATTCCGAAAATACGTGGCTTTGCCTGTCAAACGTGAAAAATTCGAGAATAGTAGTTAATGACATCTGCTTCACAGGTATCATAATCTTATGGGAGAAGTAGTTTGTGCTTCTGGACGTTGTACTCAGAGTGCCTCTCAATCCTAAATTACAAGCACTATGGACCTTTAGAGGAATCGGAAGGCAATTTATTCTCTTTTACATGCAGCCTAGACTGTTGTTTAAAATCAAGCCTGCCAACAAAGCAATTGTGTGGTGTTTCTTTAATGAGGGTGTTGCTGGACCAGAAACACAGCTGAGACATTTAGATTTATTTTACGGCAGTCCTGAGAAACGATCTATTCCTAATCAGAATACTTTGCCCATAAATGACTTCTGACAGAGCTCCACAAGAAAAGCCAATCTAAAAGTCCTCATCTCTCCAAAGCTGTGAATCCCAAGAGACACATGTACCTCTGCTCAATAAGTTTGGAAATAGACGCAATTGTTAAGTAGGTTTAAACAGAATACATTATTTTAAACCGTCTCCCTAAAATGATAAATACAACTATAGCGAGCTTTTACTTTCGATCTCCGAGTTGTAGAGATCTTAATCTTAATGTCCAGATGTCCAAAAGATGAATATTATTCTCTCCAACTAAATTTAACCTAGTTTTACTCAGTGCAAAACTCCAGTTATAAAACTGCCTACAATCCATTAAGTTTTAAAGGAACAGCAAAGTTAATGAAAATAATTTATTTACTCTGAAAAATTCTGGTGGTCTCAGCTCTTCTAGTGCCCCTTTAGCCAAATTAAAATTAAAGCATTAACTTGTACATATGAGGAATTCTAGTTTCACATAACTTTGCATAATAGATCATAAAATCAAAATTGGCAGAAAGGTGTGGTTTTTTTTTAAAATTCTAAAACATACAAGAAAAAGAGAAAATTCATTCCCAGAAGGTATGAATAGGGTAGAAAGAGAAAATGAATAAATTGTATCTAGTAGTTTTTAAAGGTAAATGCTACAATGATAATTCTTTACCTAGAGCTCTTTAAGTAACTATAATTGTTGTGTATGACAGTCTTGGCCATTTAATAAATAAACTGGGAGTATTCTTTTAAAATATTTTTTCAGGTATTCTATGCAGGGCTTTTTTTTTTAAATTGTTACTTTGAAGTGATATTTCTTATACTCTTTTTGGTATGAGAGCCCTGATCAATAATTTTGCACACGACTAGACAATAAAATTTTCAGCAGACATAATGAGCAATATTACTTTTTTTTTTTTTTAAAGCAGGAGAGTTTCCAATGCAGCACTTCACAATGAACTGACATTTGGCAGTGAAGAACCTTTCTAAAGTTCAGGGACTGCATTAAAAAGAGAATTATAAAGGGCATCATTAAAATTTAGGTAGAAAACTGTTACTGAGCATTTCAATTACAGAGCTACATGACTGGCAGTAAGAAATAATAGGCACAAATTAGTACTATTGACTCTTTCTTAGCATCTATTCAGCAGGCCTGAGAAATGATTGTCTTAGATTCTGCAGTGTTCTCATAACTTGTCTGATGATTATCATTGCTTTCTCACTGTGACCCTTCTAAAGAACTTTTGTTGGTGCAAAAATTAAAGACCCAAAACATTCACCTTGTTAGCCTGATTGCAATTCCACTTAGCATTTTCTCCACTTCTCTCTCTGCTGTAGACATGCATACTTTAAATTACACACAGTAGTTTGAGGCCAAGGAAATAAGGAGAAATGCTCATTCCATAAAACGTGATACTTCTAATTAGTCTGCTGAGACTTTTGGAATATGCATAAAGCTGTAGATGTGGTATTAAATCACATTTTTATTACCCAGGAATTAATGTTTACCATGTGTATGCAAAGGTGTTAAGGATTTGAAGTGTAGGTTTTGAAGATACTAATAGTTACTTGTTTCTATAATATACTACACATGCATAATTTTTTTCTTTAAAAAATACTTTGAATAAAATATCTTGCTTTTCCCACCTTTGTGTATCATAATTTTTTATTTAATTTTACTCTTTGCTAGACTATTCAAAGAAATATATTCTCTGCTGATATCTGGAATATATTCTATTTGGGTAAAGTCTTTCCTGCTGCTTCAGATAGTTGAAATGAGATGAAGAAAAAAAAATAAACTCTATAAAACAAAGAGGGCATCACTGAGGCTAAAATTGTGTTTAGCTCACTAACAGAGATACAACTTTGCAGATTTAAATAGTATTTGGCTGTCACATTTACTCATAAGAACTGACAACTTTGGAATGGCTGACAGACAGGAATTGATTTATGAGTTTGTGAGAATGGAAGGAAACCAATGAAAATGCCCTTATTAAAAATCTGCAATTTTTTTACAAGAGCTAGGTTGCCATAATAAATATAACAATAGGCTTGATTTCATTCAGAATTAATGTAGTTTGAAATTGAAATGAGTCTCACTTCCTGCCTCCAGGAGGTCTTCTGACATTTCTACAGCTGTTTCAGAGACTACACATGATAAATGGAATGTATGTGCATATGTGTGTACCTATGTATACATTATACCCACCAAAAGGATAATTAATGATAAGGTAGCAGTTTGTCTAAAGAAAAGAATATTAATTGTGGAGGGAAAACCCACAGAATTTAGAAAGTGTTTATTTGGTAAGATTCTAAATAAGTTTAAAACAAAAATAGCTATTGGTTCTATTTTAACTAATGAACTTGGTTAAGAAGAAATATCTAATCAAATTATCTTAGCGCTCTCTCTCTCTCTCTCTCTCTCTCTCTCGCTCTCGCTCTCGCTCTCGCTCTGTTTCCACATTAAACATTTGACTACATCTTAAACTGCCAATACCTCATTCATGTTGCAGAGAAAATCAACTTTATTCCACAATAGGTGCCACAATAAATCAGAATCAAGTCTAGCATCACCAATAATATTATATTAAGGTTTAAGCAACTTTAACTATAGAGAGAATTCAAATCAAAGGAAGAAGTGAGGTTTATCTTGAAATGATAACCCTCTTCAGATTGGTTTCATTTCAAAAACAAATGTCACCTTGTAATTTTGAGAATCACATCTTTGCTAGAGTGACGTTCCCAGGCATACATTCTAAGGAGCCTTTATCAATCTGAAACATGGTACTTAAAGTAGTTGAAATCAGCTATTGAGTGTAACATGGCAGTTGAAGTTCTATGCTACTCTTTTGTTTCCCTCCCCCATGAGGCGTTTATAAAGGTCATCTGGTTTGAGTTCAGTCCAATTTAAATTGATAGTCCATTACACTGATGGATCTTTCAGCAGAAAAAAATCTGGTCACCAATTCATGTGGTGAAAAACTTGACTGTTGAATTCAGGACAATAAGTTCTTAGGCTTTGGCTGGCTCTAGCTTTATGTATAAGATGGATATAGACTGTATATTTGTGATACCTAGAAAGGTCACATTTTTATTGCCTGAGAGACCTTTTACTGGCACTGACTACTGTAAATCTAAGAGAAACAAGGAGTATATTTATGTTCCAGTGACCACCCCAAAATTCTGAAGTACCAAAGATAAGCTAAAATAAAACATAAAAATTCTTTATCTTAAAAAATAAGTAAAGCATACAATGAAATGATTTAAGCTAGAGTATAAGAAAGCATAAAATATATTCAAAACTAGATATTATTAAAATAACTCTACACTCAAAGTGACTTCCAAGGTATCAACATAAAACAAAAAGGAACAGAAAAGTGAACAAAAATAGAAAAAAACAAGGCTTTTGGATTAATGATGGTAACCTATAAATAAAAGGAAAATAAAGCAGATTATTCAAACAAAAGAACAATCAGAGAAAATTATAATATTTTCATGTGACAAATTAAGGGATTCTCTTGAAATGAGGTAATTTATGTGATAATTTAGAAATACATGAGAGAAAGCACATTTTATATATATATATTGTTATAAATAATGTTATATATAATGTTAGGAGGGTGAATTTATATCAATTATTTGGCTCCATAAGTCCAAAAAACTTTAGTTCGACAATAATCTGCTTTAAAAATACATTTTTTGCCATGCAGTTTAAAAAAATGTATTTGAGACCACAATTATTTCTGAAAGATTACATTCACAGAGGTAGGTAGATAACTGTATGACTAAATAGCTTATAAAAGTGTGTGTAGACCATGGGTAAAAATTTTTGGACGCCATCTTAAAATTCCACCTAATACAATCTGTCCTCTGGCCCACAAAGATCCATGTCCCTCCCATATGCAAAATATATTCACCCTTTTCTAAGCTTCCCGAGAATATCATTCCATTCAAGCATTGGCTCAAATCTAAAATTTCACCATCTATATCTAAATCTTATTATCTAAATGATTTAAATTAGGGCTGATCGGGTTCCTCGCTATAATCCATCCTGGGTAACAATTACTTTGCATCTGTGGACCTATGAAATTAAAGATGAAGTTATGTGCCCGAGTTATGTGTATTCACATTCTTAATGGTAGAATTAGCATAGAATACAAATTTTAAATATTCTCTTCAATAAGAAAGAAAATGTAAGGTAAAAAGGATTCATTGGGCCAAAGCAATTTTGAAGTCAAGTTAGGCAAAATCCTGCCAACGTTCCTTAATTAGATTTCAAGCTTGGGGATAATCCTCAGAGCTCTCAGCTGCATCCTTTAGACACTTGGTTTCATCTTCTGAGTCATCCTTCCTTAGTCATTAATGTACAAAGTGTTGGCTGCTAAGTAGTTTTACAAACCTGCAGAATTTTGAGTGTATGACAGCCTCTTTTCATTCCATTCTCATTCTTTCCTTCCCTTTCTCTTTTTCTTTCTCTTTTTATCTTCCTCTTTCTCTTTCTCTTTCTCTCCCTCCCTCTCACTCTCGTCTCTGCTCACTGCTCTATAATGCAACCTGGAAACCATTCTGTTCATGTAATTCTCTTAAGAAACACATAGATCTGTGAATTGCACTGCGTTTCCTTATATTATACAAAAGCCACAAGTATAAATCTATTAGACATTATACTTTTTTGTTTTTGCTTCTACTGAGATCGCTGAGGGACAGGTCTCGTAAGCTTCCTAGAAGTGCCCTTGTTTGTTTAAGATCTGTGAGGCACAACCTTAATCTCTTATAAGATCCTCTTGTGTAATTGATTCTTGTATCTTTCTAAAGTTTTAGCAAAAGGTGTGTAGCCACTCCTTTACTTGTACTCTATGCCTTATTTTTGAAGCATTATCTTAATTTTATATTCTTTTACCATACGGGTAAGCTGATAGTTTCCCAAATCATCAAGTCCTTATTTATTTCTGTTTAACCATTTTTTCTTAAATGTTTCTCTCCCCTCTCACATTTTACTATAAACAGCAAGAATAAACAAGGCAGAACCTCCAGTGCTTTACTTGGAGCTTCCTTAGCTCTGTATCCAAGTTTGTTGCTTAAATGTTCTACTTTCCACATAGCTAGAGAATACAATTTTGCTAAGTATTCTTCCACTATACAACAAGGACCCCCTCCCTATCTTCAATGTCCAATAACACATTCATCACTTCCTTCTGAGCCCTCATTGTCAGCATAAAGTCTACATACTAAAGGAAATATAAAACATACTTTTATATCTAGGTTTCCTCTACCATACTCCTCAAATATTTTCCATGGTCTCCCCACTGCCCAGTTCCAAGCATTTACTCCCCACATTTTGGGGTATTTAGTATATCAGCACACCACTTCTGATATCAAAATCTGTATCTATTTTCTATTATTAATAACAACTCACCACAAGCTCTGTGAGCAAAACAAACTTATTACCTCATACTTTTTGGGGTCAGGAGTCCCAGTACAGTTTAGCTGGACTCTCTATCAGGGTCTTACCAGGATAAAATCATTGTTTCAGCCGAGGCTGCTATTTCCATCTGAGGCTCAGGCTGCTCTTACAACTAAGGAGTTGAGGGAAAAGGTGATTTCTCTGTGATTATATGAATAAGTTTCCAATTTTTTTGCTAGCTCTCAAACAGAAGACATTCCCAGCTAATAGAGGTCAGCTGCATCCCTTGCCAAATGGTCCTCTTTATCATCAAACAAGCAAGGCTGCATAGAATCCTTCTCATGCTCCAAATCTCTGATTTTATATTTCTATGACCTCTTGGCTCAGATTTAAAGTTCTCATGAAACTAAGTCAGGCCCAACCAGATAATCTTAAGGTCTACTGCTTTATATCTTAGTTACATCCCAAAAGTCCCCTTATAATAGTGTCTAGATATTGTTTTATTCACCAACTGGGAGAAAATGTGTATATACCAGGGACCAGAAAACCCGAGGGCCATCCTAGAAAAATATCTATCACAATTCCTATAATGTTGATGAAATTATATTTGAGTGAGATTTTCTTTCTTATATATTCTTCTCACTGAGATTTGAATATACCTAGGTTCCATTTCTGTTTTAGTTATGACTTATATGTATGACCTTCAACAATTTCACTAATGTCTATAATCATTGCCTCTTCTGTAAAGTGAAGTAACCTCATAGGTTGTTATAATATTTAAATGAGTGTTCTGATAAATCATTCAACTAGAAAATCAATAAAGAAATATTGTCCTTAAATGACAATTAGACCAAATAGACATTATTGACATTTACAGAGCCTTTCATCCAAGAATATCAGATTATATATACTTCTCCAGTGCACATGGAACATTCTCAAGGATAGACCATATGTTTGAGTCACAAAACTATCCTCAACAATTTCAATAAGATTGAAATTATATCAAGCATATTCTCTGAACACAATGCTTTGAAACTAGAAATCAACTGCATAAAAGAAAGTAAAGATACTCATAAATATGTAGAGATTAAACAACATTCTACAAGAAATTAACTGGGTCAAAGAAGAAATAAAAGGTGAGATCTAAAGACATAGAGACAAATGAGAATGACAATGTGACACATCAAAACTTTCGGGATGCAGCGAAGGAGTAATAAGAGGGAAGTTTATATAATTACAGGCCTACCTCAGGAAACAACACAAATCTCAAGTAAACAAAATAACATTACATCTTAAAGAATTAAAGAAAGAAGAACAAAATCAACCCAAAATCAGAAGAAAGGAAATAATAAAAATTAGCACAGAATTGAATAAAATAGAGAAAAAGAACAAAAAAATTAATACAACAAAGAGCTGGTTCTTTGAAAAGCTTAATAAAATTGACAAACCCCTGTCTATACTAACTAAGATAAAAAGAGAAAAGACTCATATAAATAAAATAAAAAAGAAAGAGAAGTTACCACAGACTTCACAGATATATAAAAGATCATACTATAATACTATGGAAAGTATATGCCACCAAATTCAATAACCTATAAGAAATGGATGTTACTAAAAATATATAACCTTCTTAGACTGAATCATGAAGAACTGAAAAATCTAACTAGACCGATCAATAGTGAGGAAATTGAAACAATAAAAAAACTCTCATAAAATAAAAATCTAGGACAAGATGGCTTCACTAGTGAATTCTACAAAACATTCAAAGAAGATTTGACACCTACCCTTCTCAAACTCTTCCAAAAAATTGAAGAAGAGACAATACTTCCTAACACATTTTATGAGGCCAACATAACTCTGATACCAAAACCTGGCAAGGATAACACAGAAAAGAAACCTACAGACAAATTATCCTGATTAATACAAATGCAAAAATCCTAAACAAAATACTAGCAAATTGAATACAACACCTTAAAAAAACAACACATCATGATCAAGTGGGGTTCATTCCAATACTTATGCAAATCAATTAATGTAATATATCATATTAACAAAACAAAGGACAAAATCATATTATCATATCAACAGATGCAGAAAAAGCACTTGATGCAATACAATATCAATTTATGATTAAAACCTCAAAATGGGTATAGAAGGAAAGTACCTCAACATAATGAAGGCCATATATAACAAACCCTCAGGCAATATCATACTCAATGGTAAAAAAAAAGAAAGAAAGAAAGCTTTTCCTCTAAAATCAGAAACAAGACAAGGATGCCCACTCTCACCACTAGTATTCACCATAGTACTGGAAATCCTAGCCAGAGAAATAAAAGGCATCCAAATTAGAAAGGAAGAAGTAAAGTATCACTTTTGTAGACAACATGATTCTGTACATAAAAAAATACCTACAGTCAAAAAACTATTAGAAACAATAAACAAATAGAGTAAAGTTTCAGTATATAAAATCAATGTACAAAAAATCACTGCTTTCCTATATACTAACAATGAAACTTTAGAAAAATAAATGAAAAATGTTCCTTTTGCAATTGTAACCAAAAGAATAAAATACCTAGGAATAAGCTTAAAGCATGTAAAGGACCTATATACTAAAAACTACAAAGCATTATTAAAATAGATTGAAAAAATGGAATTAAATGAAAAGATGTTTGTGTGCATGGATTGGAAGAATCAACATGGTTAAAATGTCCATATTATCCAACACAATATACAGATTTAATGCAATCCCCATCAAAATCCCAATGTCATTTTTAAAAGTAATAGAACAAAAAATCATCAAGTTTGTATGGAACCACAAAGAAACCAACTAGCCAAAGTAACCCTGAGAAAAATAACAAAGCCAGAGATATCACACTATCTGACTTCAAATTATACTACAGAGCTACAATAATCAAAACAGCATAGTACTGGCAGAAAAACAGACATTCAGACCAATGGAACAGAATTGACAGCTCAGAAATAAAATCACATGTATATAGGAAAATTGACAAAGGAGCCAAAAACATACAATGGATTTTAAAAAAGCCTCTTCAATAAATGGTGCTGGGAAAATTGGAAAGCCACGTGCAAAAAAATGAAACGAGATTACAGTTGGTCCGCATGTACAAAAATCAATGCAAAATGGTTCAAAGAACTAAATATAAGATCTTACATAATAAATTACATAGAAGAAAACATAAGCACTAAACTTATGGACCTTGGTCTTACAGAAAATTTTATGAATTTAACCCCAAAGGTAAGGGAAGTAAAGGCAAAAATAAGTGAATGGGACTATATCAAATTAAAAAGCTTCGGCCCGGTTAAAGAAACTACCAACAAAACAAAAAGGCAACCAACCAAATGGGAGATTATATTTGTAAACAACAGTTCTGAAAAGGGGCTAATATCCAAAATACATAAAGAACTCATACAACTCAACACCAAACAAACACTCCGATTAAAAACTGGGCAGAGGACCTCAACAAATACCTCTCCCAAGAAGACACACAATTGGCCAACAGATATGTGAAAAGATGCTCCACTCTACTAGCTATTGGGGAAATGCAATTCAAAACCACAATGAGATACCACCTCATACCTGCTAGAATGACTATTATCAACAAAGTAGGTAAAACAAGTTTTGGACAGGTTGTGGTGAAAAAGGAACAATCATTTACTGCTGATGGGAATGTAAACTGGTACAGTCAATATGGAAAACAGTATGGAGGGTCCTAATTTTTTTTTTTTTAAGAATAGTTACCATATGGCCCATCAATTCCTATGCTAAATGAAATAAGCCACTGAGAGATAGACAAGTACCACATGATTCCACTCATATGTGGAATATAATGAACAAACGGAATTAACAGGCAAAATAGAGACAGACTCATAGAGAGCAGGCAGACATCTCTTCGGAGGGGTGGAAGGATTGAATAAAAAAGAATAAACTCACGGACATGGACAACAGTGTGGTGATTTGGGAGGGGGATAAAAGAAGGTATGGAGAGATAAATGTTGATGGAGATAAAAAAGAAAATAAAAATTCAAAAACATTTATTTGTAAAGATATATGCACCACTATGTTCATTGAAGCATTATTCACAGAGGTCAAGACAAGGAGACAGCCAAAGTGTCCTTCAATAGAGGACTAGACAAAGCCATGGTACATATATACTACAGAGTGTTACTCAGCCATAAGAAAAGATGAAATACTGCCATTTGGGACAGCCTGGGTGGACCTTGAAATATTGTGCTAAGTGAAATAAGTCAGTCACAAAAAGCTAAGAACCATATGATTTAACTCATATGTGGGATATAAAACTGAAAATCATAGACACAGACAACAATTTGATGGTTACCAGAGGGAAGGGGTAAGGAGCTAGAAAAGGTTAAAGGAGCCAAATATATGATTGCAGAAGATGATTTGACTCTGGGTGGTAGCTACACAATGCAATATACAGATCATGTATCATAGAAATGTATATTTGAAACTTATATGATCCTAACATCCAATGTCACCCCAATAAATTTAATTAAAGATTAAATAAATGAGTGATCTGGCACATAGGAGGTATTTAACAAATAGTTATTTCTTTACTACTTTACCTTGAAAAGTCCACTTCAAAATTACCTCACAGACATGTTTTCCTTTCAATAAAAAAGATTATATCTCTATCTTCTATCTCTATCTCTATTTCCCTCAATAAATTGTTTATAAATATATTGCAAAGTGATCCTCAAACTGGACCATGCATCAGAATCATCTTGAAGGCTTGTTAGAACACAGATTTCTATGCTCTATTTCTGCACCCCAGAATTAGTATGTTTGATGTGCAGCCTGAGAATCTGCATTTCCAACAAGCTCCCAGGTGATACTAATTATTGATGAGCCAAGGAATAAACTTTGAGAACCTCTATATTATATCACTTAAATCATTTGTATTTTATTATTAAATTATTAAAATATTTCTTATATTATTTTCCTTGATCACATTAGAATATAAATATCTAGAGGGTAGGTTTGACTCCTCTATCATCTTAAATCTCACCATGTCTAGAAAAGAGCTTTATATGTAGTACATGCCCCAAATTAAAATTAAATGATTATCACTACATTATTTTAAGTGGCTCAATATAAGAGCTATGATTATACTTTGACAAAAATTACATTTTGAAATGAGCATGTTTTGCCTATTGACTCATAAATTTTTCTTACTTTATAAACTGGATGACTTCATAATATCTACTTAGCAAAACATATTACTTATTTTCAAAATCTCCATATAAAGGTAATTTGTATAGTTAAAAATCTTTTGGTAGAAAATGTGAAATAATGGGTAAGAGGAAAATAACAATAAAAAATTCTACAATTATATCAACCAGTAACAACAACAACAAAAAAGCCTAACACATCCCAGATATGGCATGCTTTGGCATCTGATTTAAAGGGCAATGGTACTGTTTTTAAAAAGCACTCCCATAATGATGCTTCAGGTGCTGTGCTATGCTCTCCAGACAGCCATGAAGAAGTTAAATTTTTGACTCACAGGCAGGGCTGATTTATTCCATGTTAATTTTATTTGACAGCAGGTGCCTGGTCTGTATTTTAGCCATCACACTATTTTTTTCCCCTCCTGCTCCTGAGAATCTAACCTGAACAAAGCTGGGTAGCCAAAATCTCAGCATAGCAACTACCAAAGTAATGATATTAAGAGAATAATGATTCCAAATTTAGGATAACTATAAAATAAAAATGAAAAATCCATTTAGAATAAAGCCAAAATAGCCATATAAGTATGATGTTAGTTTTTATATATCTAAAAAACGGGGACATGTAGGGTGTAGTAAAAGTTAAATAGTAACTAATTAAGAAAAATGTTTTAAATAAATCATATGGAGAATCTCTTTTAATTACTAAAACCAGAATAAGTTTTTTAGTGCCCCAACAATGTTTTTAACTACTTACTCAATCTATGTATTAAATATCTTCCTTACATTTATTTTTTTGTTCTTTTTCTGACATTTTTTTTACCAACCAAATTATCCTATTCAGAGGTTTATACTCCTATAGGACCACTCAAGAACCATTCAATTTGTTCCTTTAAAATTAAACCTAAAACCTGATTGAATGAGCATTATCTTTTAAGCACACCTGTAGCCAAACTCATGTTTTCTTTTCTAGTTTGTACAATTTTCTGTTGGAAGCAGGCCTCTAAGGACTTTCTATAATTTGAAAAACAGCCTCGAGATTCAAATTTAGATTTTTTTTCCCCATTCTAAATTCCACGCAAGACCATTCTAATGGTTCCAGCTGTGATAGAATAGTTTTGATTCTAATCTCAGACAGCTCGTGGTCATAGTCACAGACAAGTGAATCCATTTATACTACATGTGTAGTACTGATTCTCTTGCTGTCTTTCTTGTGTTATGGAAGCTATAACTCTTTATGGCCCACAGTCCTTTCTTCTATGCTTTTACTAGTCAAAATTTTTATGATTTGAAGTTTTTTCTACTCTTCCACCCCAGAGATAGTGAAAACAGATGTGATGTCTTTTGTTTAATGTTAAATTCTATTATTTCATATAATCCAGTTTCTAATACCTGTCAACATCCCATGAGTTAATACATCCTTGCTATTAGCCTTCTAAAAGAAAATCCTCAACTTATTCTATTCTATCCCAAACCCTGATGTTTCATTGATTGGATTTGTTACTCTTTATTAAACTGATATGTCGATTCTTGATGTTCTCAAAGTTTAGCTCTAATAGAGGTGTCAAATCCATGTCTCCCTCAGTGAAGGCTTTAAAAAAATTGGAGAGTTGTAAATTGATTTTGGATAAAGTTGAATCTCCCCAAACTATTTTTTAAATCACAGAAATAGCTAAAGCTTAAGCCTAGGATGAGTATGATGGCTGTGATTTCCTATTATATCATTTCTAGCCACTGACGTATGTTAGGCTTCTTTACTCAATCTCAATCTCTCTCTCTCTCTCTCTCTCTCTCTCTCTCTCTCTCTCTCTCTCTCTCTCTCACACACACACACACACACACACACACACACACACACACACACTCCTGCCAATAAACTTAAGTAATTTAGAGTTCATAGGCTGCTACCAAATAAATGCTTCCCAGTCGAGTGATTTAGAATGCTGGGAATCAAAATGAACAAGATGTCCCAAATTATGAGCATTGTTTCAACATGTCTCTAGGCAACACAACTGCCACTTTGCAAAGAAGATAGAGATATCTTTTAGAGAATCACATCAAACTAAATTCCTATTCCAATAGGTGAGAGACATTTTCAGCATTCAATTCAAAGTAAATGTGACTTATTTTTCAAATGATTTTAACTTTTTCTTTGTGATTTTGAGTACCAAAAAATAATAAATGATTTGTAAAACCTTTTTAAAATGTGTTAGACTAAAAAACAGGATGTCAAACGGTATCCAATTTCATATTAATAATCCTTTGAAAATCTCACTTGCACTGCAAAGTGTGGATTTGCCTGAGATTAAATTATTCCCTATTAACACATATCACATAAATTCTATCTCTTTCACCCCAAGGGATAACACAGAACATTTCTGAGGCATGAGTGAGCATGCTAATTTTAGCCAAAATGAAGTATAAGGGACTAAGAAACGTTCTGTTATAACAGTAAAATATAAAAAGAACTGAAGTACTACTCACTAATTACCTCCTGCTCTCAGTCAGACATCCAAGTTTCTCCATTGGCCAATATCATGAGGACATTTTAACCCGATGAGTTCTCAATTATGTAGTAGAACAGAGAAAGAGCAAAGACCACTCAGATTTCCTAACATGCATGGCTTCTGTATTTTTAGCCAATTTGTAAATGGAAGGTTGCATATATCTGAGCAAGTCAGATTAGATGCTACTTCATTGATCAGGGGTACTCTGTAGAGTTCAGAGTAATTGCAGAGTCTGGGGGGCATCAAAATTTTATTGAAAACTCTACATAGCAGCAAAATTTATAATTCAGCAGAGTAAAACTGTGGAACTCTAATTTCAAGTCCCAAGGCTTTAACAGTTAAAGCAAGAAGTAAAATTATTAACTAAGAAAACAACATATAATTTAAATCTTTTGACATTCATTCATATATGTATGTATGTGTATATATATATATGTATATATACATATATATACATACATATGTAGATACATGCACACATACATATATATGATGTTTAATAACCTCTGTTCTCTGTAAATGTCATTTAAATGTCATTGAAAAAGTACACAAAATATACCTAGATAGATAGATATAGATAGATATAGAAAGACATCCAAAATGGTTTAAAAGTCTGTAAACCTTTCTCCTCTTGATCATTTTATTGTGTCTTCCCTGAGCATATGCAAATTTTCAAATATATGTTGAAGAAGAAAAAATAGTATTTATATTAGTAAAATTTTCATTTTAGAAATAAGAAACATTTAGGTGACTTACCCAAGGCCTTATGAATATGAAGGGACTAACCTAGGATCTAGGACCCCTGATGTCTAGTGCAATAAACATCCACACCACAATATTGCTTTGTAATCCAACCTCTATTATTTATTTATTCAAATGTATTATCTAGAATCATATTAGTAATCCATATTTAGATATACTATATATTACTATAGAATGGAGTGTAGTGTCTATTGTTTTTTTGGCCACCTGCTATATCTTTCCTCTTCTATTCCTGATATTAAACTTATTCCCCAATTCCCTAGTTTCAGGGTACAAATATTGATACAGGGCTGATTAACATGAATTAGGCCATTTCTCCTGATTGGCATGGGAGCAGGGGGACTAATCAGAGTCCAAGACTGTCATAAAAAAAAATTGGGAAAGAGATGGTGTCTTTTCTGGAAACATTTTTAAATTGGGAGTGGCTAATGACAGTCATCTTCCCAACCATATGGAGGGAAACTGCCTGAAAAATGAAGCTGAGAACAGACAAGAAGAAAGTAGAAATGGAATGGGAGGAGAATCCTGGTAAACATGAGATTCTAGTTTTGCCTCTGAAGCCATGGTTCCTACTTAATTGTTCATAGAGCTTGAAAGCTCTTGTGGTGTTCCTAACTTTTTCTAAAGCTAATAAAAAAAAATAACATATGACAATGTTTTCTGGTTTGGTCCCCATATTATTTGTGATGACAGATGGAACAAGATTGGCCTTTTTGACTAACAAAGTAAACTAGAATATCTTTAGGAAACAATCTGAAAGAAAAATTAATTTCATTTCTTGTCTTATTAGAAAAACAAATCCCCCTTTCAGGGAAAGTTAATTACTTAAAATAATTTTCATGTATTTATTTTTACTAACATTAATGTAATTTTCTGTCCACTTAAAAAGCGTATGGCATCGCTATGCAAATGATTTCAGTAATTTTAATTTCTTTCCATTTTTATCCTCTAAGATGTTTTGTTTATTATAAACTTAGAGATTTCAACTTATAATAAGACCTGTTACCTGAGGCCTTACCTAAACATGTGTAGCTACAATACCTTGACCCAAATCACTGATCTATTTCACTGCTGAAACTTGCCTGAAAAATATAAATATTTATTTACATTATATACACTATGTATATAATATATATCTATACTATATATTTGTATTAGTCAGTAGAGAAACAGAGACAATAATAGTATACACACACACACACGTATAATAATGAATATTACCATATTTAAACTATCCCACATATTTATTATAAAATATTGGCTCATACCACTATGGAGGTGGAAAAGTCCCACCATCAGTCATCTGTAAACTGGATATCCAGGAATGAAGATGGTGCTAAATCAAGCTGATAGCATAATTTCATTCTAAGTCCAAATATCTGAGAACCAAGGAAGCCAATGGTGTAAATCCGAAGGCAGGAGAGGACCCAGTTCCACCAGTCAGGCACAGAGGAACAAATTCTCCCTCCCTCCACCTTTTGTTCTAGTCAGGCCCTCAGGATTAGATAATCTCTACCCATCTGGGAAGGACAATCTGCTTTACTGATTCAAATGTTAAACTTGTCAGGAAACACCCTCACAGAGACACCCAGAAATAATAAGCAAATATCTGGAGACCCTGGGATTGGGTCAAGGTGTTTTGTAAAATTAATCATCACAATATTATTCACTGTAGGGGATACATCTATATCTTTAGGGATATAAAGGATACATCTATATCCATAGAGGATGGATGGATGGGTGGATGGATAGATCAGATAGATGATAGATAGATAGATAGATAGTAGATAGATAGATAGATAGATAGGCAGGTAGAGATCACCTATAGTTAATAATGTAAGGCCAACAAGAATAGATTTTGATGAGTGTAAAGGCCTACATTCATGTTCAAGATAATTACAACTAAATTAAGCATAGTTTGGGGTACACCAGACAAAATAATCCCGTATTCAAAAAAGATTTGGGAAGCTCAAAACATATATAAGTTTGGCAAAAAGAAGAGAATGGATTACTTTTAATTAGTATTAGTAGAAGAACATGAGTAGAATGAGTAATATTTTAGTGTCTGCATTCTTTTGTTCTATACTAGAGGCCCGGTACACAAAATTCATGCACAGAGGGCGGGTGGGGGTGTGTGTCCCTCAGCCCAGCCTGAACCCTCTCAAATCTGGGATCCCTCTCACAATCCAGGACTTCTGGCTCCCAACTGCTCGCCTGCCTGCCTGATTGCCCCTAACCGCATCTGCCTGCCAGGCTGATCACCCCCTAACCACTCCCCTGCCAGCCTGATTGACGCCTAACTGCTCCCCCGCTGGCCCTATTGCCCCTAACGGCCCTCCCCTGCCGGCTGGGTCATCCCCAACTGCCCTTCCCTGCAGGCCTGGTACCCCCAACTGCCCTCCCCTGCCGGCCATCTTGAGGTGGCCATCTTGTGTCCACCTGGGGGCAGCTATCTTTGACCACATGGGGGTGGCCATCTTGTGTGTTGGAGTGACGGTCAATTTGCATAGTACTCTTTTATTAGCTAGGATATATCAAGGAAGTAGAACACTTGAGAGGATACAGACTGTTTACCAGTCAAAATTGGGAGCAAACATTATGTTAAATTAAGAACAAATACAATTTATTTTTTAATCTTGCAAAAGTTATATAATTATATTTTAAATGCAGAGAACATAATGCTCATTGTGGAACATTAAAATTGAATAACTTTGTAGACATTATGAACACTAACTGCAAACGTTATGTGAAGGGACATATGGACGGTTTTTCACACTATTTCTTTTTGTTAAAATTTTCATGAATGCTCCATTAAATACTTATGAAATCTCAATGTCACATTATCAGTCTCATTCTTTTTATAATAGATGCAACAATCAAGAAAAATATATTATTCTTGAAGTTACTTAAGTATATTTTATTCTACTTTTATTGATAGCTAGATGGCTTTAACCTAGTTCTATTAGATTACTCTTTATGGTGCCATTTAAAAGCACTTTCTATTAATCAAAATTACATTTTTAAATGAGTTGGAAAGAGTATTAAAATTTTTTATGAACTAGTAACATTAACTGAAACATACTTTCCACAAGTTGGGAAATAATATTTAATGATATGCCACTAAAATGATAGATATTAAATGTGTGATACATTAAAACGGCATAAAATATGTTTTCATTGATGTTTATAAATTGATTCTGCCATGTGTACCTGCAAAGTAATTAAAATTTTAAATTACATATGTGCTTTTATTAATGTCCTCTATTTGAAGGTTGGAAGACACAAAGGCAGGTCTATAATAAATGAAAAATGACTAGAAACTAAATTAAGAGTTACTGTTAAAGAAAATTTTGAATAATTGGATTGTTACAACAATAGACTAGACCAGTGGTGGGCAAACTGCGGCTCTCGAGCCACATGCGGCTCTTTGGCCCCTTGAGTTTTTAGCAAAGGCCAGTTTAGGAGTACCCTAATTAAGTTAATAACTATGTACCTACCTATATAGTTCAAGTTTAAAAAATTTGGCTCTCAAAAAGAAATTTCAATCGTTGTACTGTTGATATTTGGCTCTGTTGACTAATGAGTTTGCCAACCACTGGACTAGGCTACTCTGAAATATATTGAGCTCTCCATCCCTAAAAGTGCTCATGTGCAGAGTGAATGACCTTCGATTTAGAATATTCCATGTAAGACTCATGAATGAGTTACAAAGATGTAAAAGCTGAACTTGATTCTCTCTTTTATTGTCAGAACAAAATTAAACAGGAGAATCTACATGAGACTAATTGAGGGAAGTATATTGCTAGATTTGAATACTGATATATATTAAGTACAATATATATCATTTATGTATTTACTTCAGTACAATGTAAAACTTTTTTATACAAGTTATCAGCTTTTCCACACACTTCCGTCAACATGCTCCCAAGAAGCAAACATAAAAAAACATGCACCGTTTAGTAAATATCTACATGCCAGACACAGGAACAGGTGTTTTCCAGACATAATCTCATTTACCCTTCACACACACTCAAAAAATCTGTAATGTAAAACTGGTATAGGGGTTTTAAAGATGAAAGAACTGAAGCTTCCCAGTGTTTATGAAACTTAATCAAGGTCACTGGCCTATATGGTATCCAAGATGGGATCATCCAGGTCAATCTTACTTTGAAGCCCTGATATTTCTACTTAAACCAAGTCCCCCCACAAGTTTCCTGTGATATTACTGCTATGATGCATTTGTCTCTTTTAAAGGCATCTTTATAAGTGCCCTCATATGGTTTAAGTTTATCCAAGAAATAGATGAACTTGGTGTAACATTCACAGCAATTTTACCAACTGCTAATTTGGAAAACTTTTAGCATATTAAAATATATAACTGTCATTCCTCATAGCTCACTCCTGTAAACATCAACACCACTTCCTTGTGTAATTTCATACTCCTTATTTTGCAAAATACCATCGCAATTAAAAATAGTTGCTAGTTGCCAGATTCAAATAGCAGTAATTGCTTGTCCTGCTAATTGAATACACAAACCCTGAATGATTTGACAAGGAGAAATATATCTTTATTTTATAATAATAACAACCCCCCAAACTGAAATTCAGTAGCTATCATAGTAAAAAGTAAACACCTCTGAAATTAATCAAATTATGTTGTGTTATTTAATAATCAAATCAAGTACATAATTTTTCTTCATTCCATGCCTGCTTTTCCTATTTAATGTAAAAGTTTTAGATAAATATAGAAATATTGTGATGACATTTTATATAATTTTTAAATTATGTACTTTCAGTACCATTCCACAGAATAAATCAGTAAGTATGTATAATCATAGCTAAACTTATACAATAGAATATTTGTAATTTGGTGGTGAAGCATAGAAATCAGGGAAAATGGCTAGGTTTTATTATTAAGGTCATTAGAAAAACAGAAGGTACTTAGACAATGGTCCATCCCATCAGATTATGCTTCCTTGCATCTCAGCACAAAGCTTAGAACATTAGTGTGCCCAGTAAATGTGTCATATTAATTAACTAATTAATTAATGGAAAAAAACATGTATCAAGTTACCAAGGGTTAGATCCTCAGCTACACAAATTGAGAATGTCACCAAGATCTTTTTGTTTATTTGTTTCTTTGTTCTGATTTTGTTCTTTTCTTTGGTTTTTCAATTCCTGAATGATATTTGATTTCTTAGAAAATGGAACAAGAAATCTTTAAAAATACTTATTTTAAGCTAGATTGATAATTTATTAATAGCTAATATTCATATGTACAGAAAACTTCCTTCTGATATATAGGTTCTTTATAAAAACCAAGTTATATGAGAGAAAATCCCCATTAATCACAGAATAATAAAAAATTTTGCTATTGCTTAAAGAAAATTTACATCAGGCTAGTATTTCATCCTTTATATCTTCAGAAATACATATATGTAGAATATAAACATTTGAAGCCTTGTTACATCTTCCCCATTAGTGCTAGAAAAAAACACATACTAATAACATTTTTGGTACCAAGTATTTCTTTTTCAATATCCCTAAGTAAGCCACGGGATTCTACTCACTACAAATTTTTTAACAATTGCCATATTATAATTATCTAGATAGCAGCTAATATGGTATTAGTTAAAATCTCAGTTAAGATTTTGGAAACAAGAGGCATACTATATACAAATCCTCTCCTAAGATGCTGTATTCCAGTCAGTCAGTCAATGATTCAAGAAATATTTAGTAGTGGACATCTGTGATTTCTTCCACAGTGTCAATTCCTACTCCCCAAAAGGTCTCAGTGCCCACACTGGGAGCCATTTGGTTCCAGGAAGCCTTACTACAGTGATGAAGCAGGTGAGTCAGGTTAAGCCAATCAGGTAGCCTATCCCCTAGACCCGTGGTCAGCAAACTGCGGCTCGCGAGCCACATGCGGCTCTTTGGTCCCTTGAGTGTGGCTCTTCCACAAAATACCACGGCCTGGGCAAAGTCTATTTTGAAGAAGTGGCGTTAGAAGAAGTTTAAGGTAAAAAAATTTGGCTCTCAAAAGAAATTTCAATCGTTGTACTATTGATATTTGGCTCTGTTGACTAATGAGTTTGCTGCCCACTGCCCTAGACATACGACAATGTAACCCAGGCCTAGTGAGAATCTCTTCTGCTATGGAGTGTGCAATAGATGGATAAGAGACCTGGGACTCCTGCAGCCATTTTGCTTCCGTGCAGGCAGCCAGTAAAAGAAGAGAACCAATACAGGAAGGAAAGCAGAGTGGGAAGACAGAAAAGTAGAACGAGACCCTGACATTACCAACCTCCAGATCAAGCAGCACCTAAAGAGGAACCACCTCTGTAATTAAGACAGCTTCGTAACCTTGCCATCTACACAGTCACACAGGGTCCCGTTTGCAAAAGGGACCTTCAGACTGAGTTTGATGCACTCCTGTTGCCTTCTTAAAATTCTTCATAATCTTATCTTAGGACCCATGTTTCTAAGTGAAGCTTTATGGAACAATGGATTGTCACTATGAACAAAAACATACACTCACAGCAGCTAGCACACGTGGGGCAGCCCAAGGGCTCCAGGGAACAATCCTGCCAGGACCTGGGGGCTGATCCTCAGAAGCAGCCGCTGGGGCACCAGTGACCGAGGCCCTGCAGAGAGGAGGCAGCGGCTGTCTCGGCACCCATCCCACTGGCACCTGCACGGATGTTACCTCTGGGGACTGTCGCAACTATTGACAGTAAATTACAAGCTAAATAGAAGAATATATTTGGAAAGTGCAACATAACACTGAAGAATTCTTAACATCTTTTAACGAGTTTAGTAGCTCTGGTTTTGAAAACCACTACAATCTGCAACATTGCAAAATAAATATCCTCAGGCTTAGAGAAACAGAAATGAAAGAGAGCCAAGTCACAGTACCTTTTAGGTGTCAGTAGATAAACGTCCCCATTGTGATGAAGAGACCAGGGCTCTTTCCATCTTGTGCTCCACCATCTCTCGTGGTCCTCGCCTGGATCCAGAGAGAGCAGACGAGAGAATGTGAAGGATTCTATGAGAGTTTAGCGGGCATATCCGATAGTGCTGTGCACAATTTCTGCCTGAATTTCGCTGGTCAGCATTCAGTCATATGGCCCCACTTATGGCACGGGTTTGGGGAAATGGAGAATAATGGTGTTGCAAGGAAGAAAGCGGTGATTTAGATATTGGTGAGCACTACCACTTTCGACCCTATGATGTTTATTCCATATTAAGGTTCTCCCCTTTGGGGGAGGGTGTGCATCCTTACTATCCTCACATTCTGATCCGGTGACTTTCCCATTTCTAATATTCCTACATAGCCATGCATCTAGAAAAAAAAAAGAACTTACATTTCCTATTCCTATTCATCCCACTGTAATCTGACTTTTGCCTCAACCATTTTAGTGAATACATTTTATCAAAGTCACAACTGCCTGCCTTTTTTGTTTATTTGGTTGGTTTTTAACGCATCTCTCTCCATCTTCCCCCACATTCTCTGGACTCGGGACTCTTCCGAGCCACTGGCCAGCGTCTCTCCAGATGCAAGCCTCCTCCTCCCATTTCTCTCCTCTTGGGGCTCCTCTGCCTCTCCTAGCTAAGAAGTCCCTGCACCCCAAGACCACTGCCCTCTAAAACCCGCCCCAACCTCCTGGATTCACCCCGGTACCCCATCCCCCTCCTGAGAACCCCTCCCCCTTCCCCACATTTCCCCACGCGAGTCCTCTGACTCCGTTTGGACGCCTCGATTTTGTCGCAAGTCCCCTCACCCAAAGTGACACAGCCCTCACCTGTCTCCCCCAAAGCCCCCAGGGAGGCACCTGGTTCTCTCACCTGGAGAAGCGGCCCTCCCTTCCGCCGCCTTCGCCTTCGGGGCTCCAGCGGAGCAGGCGCGTTTCCGGGCGAGGGAACAGCGCCCTCTGGTGCCGAAGCAGCCGGGGCTGCCGGGGGCGCGGGAGGCCTTGCTGCTCAGCTGTCACAAATGACCTCTCAATTGCAACCTTAGTCCACTCCTTTGCAATTGTCAGCGCGTCACTGAAATAACAGTACATTTTGGCTAACCCTCCCGGTCAGAGTCAGTTATGCCTTCCTCTGTGGGACTTTTTATCTTTTAGTCATGACCATTATGGATGGTACTTAACACGCTGTATTTTAATATCTTGCATATGCCTTACGTAGACTCCTCGAGGTCAAGAACTGTTTATTTTCAGTTATGTGACTTTGATCCCTTTTGAAAACATACCAGTATCTCAGTAAATATTGGTGGACAAATAGGTGAATGCTTAGCCATGTTGCCTTTAAAGTATATACAGGAAATCCAGCTAAAGATGCTATAAAGGTGATATAAAAGAAGTTAATTGAGGAGATATATTTTCCCTAGTTGAAAGTCATCCACAAATATGAAGAAGTGGAAACTCACGTGTGCATGTTTGCGGTTTCCTTAGCTTCTAGTATCAGTGAATTAATAATCCTCATCAATTTAGTGATAATTCCTACAAATAGATTTTTTGTTTCCTACTCTCCTTTAGGAACTCCAGTTACACATGTATTGGGGCCATTTGAGTTTGTCTCACAGGCTTAATTTTTTTTTTTTTTTGCAGTTTTTTGTTTTGTATTTTATTTTATTTTCTCCCTGTTTTTTAATTTGGAGAATTTTTATAACTTCAAATGTACTAACCTTATCTTCTGTAATATCTAATCTCCCAATAATCCCATCTAGTGACTTTCTTTCTCATACATTGTCATTTTTATTTCTAGAAGTTCCATTTGGGTCTTGTTCGTATTTCCCGTGTCTCATGATCAATCTCTCTTGTATCTTTCACAGTATATGGAATGCAGTTTAAATAAGCATTTTAACCCTTTGCACTCGCTTTCTTTTTCTCGATTCCTTTATTCTACTCGGGATTTAATTTTTTAAATACCCCAGATTTTACAAAGCACGGCAGTAGAATAAAAAACTGGAGTTTCTTTATATACAAACTTATTTATTTGAATTTTTTTTATTTCAAATTATTGATACATTCAATAACCGTCACACTCGACATTCGAGTGCAAAAGGTTAATGTCCTTTTGTTTTTTTAAATTCTAACATCTGTACCAGTTCTAAGTTGCTTTTGATTTAATGGCTTTTCTCCTCTTTAAGGGTCATATTTTTGTGCTTCTTTGGATGTCTTACAATTTTTTTTTTTTTAGTTATATGCCATATATTGTGAATGTTAACTTTGTTAAGGAGTACACCAGGTGTACCGGTTAATAATGTGGATTTTGTAATAAAAGAAAACAGGATAATTTCAAGAGAAACATCAAAAGTGCTTTATTCAAAGTAATGTCCATTGCTAGCTACACATTTCCCCCACCTGACAAGGTAATTTTTGGATACCATCCCAATAGAACTTTGCTTGTTTGAAGGCAAACCATTCAGAGACCCAATTTTCCACTTCTTCATACGTTTTGAAGTGCTGCTCAGAAAGTGAGTGTGCCATCGATTGGAACAAGTGGTAATCTGAAGGAGCAAGGTCTGGTGAATACGGCGGGTGGGTTAATACTTCCCAGGCAAGATCTTTTGACGTGTCTTTAGCTGGTTTTGAAGTGTGTGATGTGCGTCATCATGAAGCAAAATTACTTTGCTGTGTCTTCTGGCCCATTCTGATCATTTTACGATCAAAACGTGGTTCAAATTGATTGTTTGTAGTCGGTAGTAATCAATATTAACGGTTTCACCTGGTTTTAGAAGCTCATAATACACCACACCTTCCTGATCCCACGAAACACAGAGCATTGTCTCCTTTCCAAAGCAATTTGGCCTTGCAATCAATGTTGGTGCTTGACCTGGATTAACCCATGATTTTGTGCATTTGGGATTATCAAAATAAATCTACTTTTCATCGCCAGTCATTGAAGCAACATTTTCCTGATGACTTTTCGGTTTTCCATTTGTCTTCCATTCAGTTGATGTGGCACCCATTTTCCTTCCTCTTTCCCATTGCTTGTAAATGATAGGAAATTGCTGAGCAACGTTTAACCTTTCTGCAAGTTGTTTTTGAGTTTGACACACATCTTCATCCAATAATGATTATAATTATTGGTCTTCAAACTTTTTCGGTTGACCTGGACGTTCTTTATCTTTCACATTGAAATCATCACTTTTAAAGCATTTAAACCAGCGTTCACAAGTGTCTTGAGATGGAGCATGTTCACCATAAGCTTCCTAAAGTATAGGATAACTTTCAGCAGCATTTTTCTTCAAAATAAATTAATGAATTAAAACTTCCCACAAATGCTCTTTTTTGGCACAAAATTCGACATTTTTAAGCGTAAAAATACCTATGATGTTAACACCTTCAGAAAATTTGACATATGAAGTTTTGAAGCTTGCTGTCAATACAACAAAGTAGCATACCTAACAAATCGCATATATATCAACATATGTGTAACTCCATCTATTGAAAAAAAATCCGCATTATTAACCGGTACACCTGGTGTATGTTTGTACTCTTATATTTATTCTTGAGCTAGTTCTGGGACACAGTTAACTTATTTGTAAATGGTTCGATCCTTTTAGATCTTCCTCTTTAGACTTGTTAAGTGGGACCAAAGCAGCATTTACTCTTAGGATAATTCCCCACAACTGAGATACCTTCTGAGCACTCTACTCAATATCACACATATTATGAGGTTGTCGGTATGGCTGAGAAACATATTCTTCCCAGCCCTGTGGGAGCTCTAGCTAATGATTTTTTTTCCTAATTCTTTCCCCCTCAAATAGTTCCCTCAAAAACATCTGCCAATCACTACTCTGCTGAAGACTGGAGAAGGACCCTCTACAAATCTCCACTGTTCTCTTTCTATGCACATGTTCTTTCTGGCACGCTGACCTATACACTCAAGTTCCTTGGTGTCCCCAGATTTTCAGTTCTATTTCCTCAACTCAGTGAGTCTGCTGGATTCTTCCTGAGTACCCTCTTACTGGAAACTCCTTGAAGCAGGAAACTGGGGCAATCAGTGCTTCAGGTCTCTCATGGTTCACTGCCTTTCATTGCCTGATGTCCAATGTTTAGAAAATCATTGTTTCATAGATTTCATCCACACTTTTAGTTCTTTCCCAGGAGACTATATTTTACCCCTCTTACTCCATTTTAGTCAGAGGCAGGAGCCCAAAACTCATGTGTTTAGATAATTTCACCTAGAGAAGGAGTTAGTAGAGACACATGTCTCTTTGTTGTTTCAAAAGGAAAAGGAAAGAAATATGGGGGGTTTTCAATTTCTTGTTTTTCTGTGAATTAGGAAAGTAGTCTCCTGGATGAGAGCTTAAATAGATATAATCAAGTGCATGAGGAAATTGACAAAAATATGAGTGTACATCCAGAGAATGGGTGAAAAAGCAGGGTGTGGCTAAACAATAAAACCTGGGAACAATGAAGGTCCTGCTCAGCTGAAGACTTCAAACTATACATTTGAAGCAATACTCAATCATGCAGTTAGATTTCCCCCCTTCATTCTGCCACTTATAAGGCACAGAAACAGACAAAGAAGATATAAATAGAATCAACACTGAAATTTTGCAAGGTGGCTGTTGTGAAAAAGAAAACAGGTAAGATTAACGTGACAGCCCAAGGAGTTGAGGGTGTAAAAGAGGGACAAAAAGGAGCACAGTGGGGCTTAGCAGCTGGAGGGGAAAGAAAGGCAAGTGACTGGGAAGTGTGATGGGTGTGGAAGAGCAAATGGAGAGAGAGCAAGCTGGTAAAGAACCCAGATAAACAGGAAGGTATGTAAGAGCTGAGTGTCCGTCTCCAAGATTCCACAATGGAAAGAGCTGACAGTGATGACTAGCTCTACTGTGACCTTAGGTGTGGGTTGCTGCTAAAGTGGAAGAAAGATGATGCTTTCACCATGACAATCAAATGGCTAAGGTGTGGGGTTCATCATGCAAAGAGCCCTTGGCGTTGCCAGATTCACTTGAGAGACCTGAAGGGAGGAAGGAGACCTTGAGTAAGCTGCACAATTCTCAAAAGAATATATGCAAAGTGTCAGCTAAGTGGGAGTGGGATGTGACAAAACAATGTCCTTACCATTCAAGGACAAGGTCTTTGGTCAAGAGTGGGAGATGCATTTCTGGCCTCACTCCCAGTAAGAAGTGTGAGGAGGATGAGAGAAGGAGCAGATTTCTCTAAAGAGAAAAGTAACAGACACAGCGCCCTTGAGATCTTTCCACCTCATTTCACATATTTTATGTATATTCTTAGTTGTTTCAATTTCAAAAAGTATTTTCTGACTTGGTCTCTGAATTCTGGGGAGCACCTTATGCAATTAAATGACACAGAGAACCCTGATAGGCTATCCACAGAAACAGGAAGGAAAGCATGTAGTCACATTAGTCAATGAGGATGGTGGGAATAGCAGTCGGGAAAATCAGTTTGGTGACAAAAACAAATCTCCCTGTGGGTCGATCCAAAAAGGCAGTACTGGCTGGGAAACCAGTCACTGTCAGGCCAGCGTACATCTGCAAACCGTTTACTCCAGGGAATCCTCACTCAGAAGATACCGTTTGATTTTAATTCATATATATAAATTTAAAAAAAAACATTTTTGCAATTGAAATTAAACACCACCATCCCAACACTTCTTAATGCTCCAGGAAGGCACATCCTAAACACTCTGATAATCCACCTTCTCCTCAGATGCCCAGGAGTACAGATTTCAGGCTCTGAAAACTCGGCCAGTGCTGAGTTCATGGCTTTGCAACCAGAGCAGTGGCAGAGGGCTCTGTGTGCAAAGACAGCAGTTGGGATTTAAGAACACTTGGGTTATTGTCTTACAATTCTCAATGAGTTTATTTTTGAATGTGTGCTTTACAAGTGAGCATACCCCAGGGACTTACAACCTCTGTGCAGCAGCAGTCCCATCTCCCTCCGCTGGACCAGTTCTTGGCCTCTCCCTCCCCTGGCAGCCCCCAGTTACCAGCTGGGGCCTGGGCACCAACTCCCAGGGGTGGGGGTGAAGCGTGCTCACCCGGGAGGGACTTGGTGGAAATCATTCCTACCCAGATGGACATGGAGTGCCTTGGTGCATTCCACAGGAGATTTGTAGCATGAGCCTCTCAACCCCCTAATCTAGAGACCTAGTACCTTCCGGAGCAGAGGTCCCAATGCCCTCTGGATTTTAAGTCCATCTTGGTTGGGGGCTGGCTTGACTTCCAGGCTCTTTATAAAATTCAGCGTGTTGGTCTGGTGCCTGGCAGGATGTGGGGCTACCGCAGCTGGTGGGCCATACAAGCACATTCAGTCACAAGACAGGGTCCCCAAGGCACTGTGAACGTCTGTAATGGCCCTCCAGCTATCCCCATGCCCTAAGATTGTGCCATTAAATACTACATTTAAAATATATGTTTTCCAGTTGAGAGATAGTACGAGTAATTGTCTCCTACCAATACGAATAATTGTCTCCTACTATTTGAACCACGAACTTCATTTTCATTTTGCACGGAGTCCGCAAAGTAGGTAGTTGATCTTGCTCCCAGCTCTCAGCAACAGAGATGATTTGAAGAGGTAAAGCCACTCACATGCATCTGACAGATTCTGCAGAAGGTTCATAAACACATTCCAGTATTCTTCCATAGCAAAATGCCCCCTGCTTTTCCAAGCGTATAGTTCTGTCTGTGCCTGTCTATGACACCGTAAGTCTGGAGACTAGAAATTACATAAGGTGTAATACTTATGAATTGAATGACTTAAGTACACCAGCTTCATAGTTTGTTTTAAAATATGATAACTAGTCCCAGGAAAGATAGTTCTAAAAGTCACTTAAAATCCTCCTTCCCTTAATCTGAGTTACACTCCATGAATACAGTGTGACAAACACCACTTGTAAGTGGTGAGTTCACTAATTGCTTGAAATCTGCTATAGATAAGCTGTTTGTACTTTTTAAATTCCTGTGCCCTGGTGCATAATCTTTATTTAACAATAAAAACACATGTATTGGAGGAGTTATCATTATTCCTATTTTACATGTGTGTAGAGTGCTTGGAAAATACTATGTAATTTCACCAGCAATGCAGTGAGTGGAGTTGGGAACTGCATCATGGCCGATATATGGCAACATAACAATGTACAGATTGGCAGGTTGGACAAATTTTTGATTGGGGAATCATGCTGTAATTTTTTAATTCCCATATAATTTTTAGTTTAGAAATGTGATTTGAAAGATAAAAATCTATTGTTCCTTTAAAATAATGCTTTAACTGCTTTGAACAAGAAGACTTCTCTCCTCTGTCCCCAATATTAATTAATATAATGTGTTTTGGTATACTGGATAAGCTTTATCAACCTCCTTTTATAACTGTCTACTAATTTATAAAGAGATCAGAAAACAAGACATAAATAACAGGATATTGTGACATAAATTATGTTACAAAGGGATTTTTGCTCACAATGTACTTGAAGAATTGCATTTTAGACATTCTTTCCTCTCATACAGTATTCTGTAATGTCATACATTTTGAGAAAACTTACCAAAAGCAAAATATATTTTAAATAATGAATGTCTTTACAAATAATCTATTTGAAGTTTATTTATTAGATTTAAAATAAGAAATCAAGTTTTAAAAACTAAAGTAATATAGCTGGTCATTTTATTCACAGATTATCAAAAACTATATTAAATTTTTCAATAAAATTAATTTATTGCTACTTTGGCTATGCAGATTATAGAAATAATTATAATGTGTTGTCAATAAGTATGGTGAAACAAAATAAAAAATACACTTCCATAGATATATCAGGGAAAATACTTCATATATCTTTGAAAGAGAATTTTGTTTCTAGAATTGTACTATTGGTTCAGACTTGAATGTAAGTTCCCAAGTCAAGAAATGAGAAAAACTTAAGTGGTAATTGCTGAAGCAGCAAACCCATTTGGATCAAAAATATATTGTTTAAAGGACTGAAGATAAAATATGTTTTTATTGTAGCTTTTAGTTTGCTTCAAGATCTATTGCCTTTAAGGTTGAAAAAGCACTCCAAAGGGGACAATAATGATTCCAGATACAGATATTATACTCTACTGATGTTGTCCTTCCGATCCTCCTGTAAGTGGTTTTCTATTACTGATGTATACCAGACCAAATTGTGTACCTTTCTCTATGAATAATGAAAGCAGGCATAAGCACAAGAAATATGAGGACTGCTGTAAACAGATACTTCTGTTTCATTACCACTATTTTATTAACAAATTACTTCCATTAAAGAGATTATGAGGTTGCAAAAAGCAATCCAAAATGAAATAGTCCAGGCCTAACTTTCATTTTGCAATGAATTGAAGTGATTTGCCTGCAGTCGGCTCAGTTCCTCATCGTTTCTGTAACTGCACAGTCTATTTGTATCTTGAATTGTGAGTGTGCTCTCCTCAGAAGGGCTTTGTGAATCATCTTTTCTAGGGGGGGGGGGGAAATGTTTCCAATTAAGTCAAGATATACACCTCTCCACTCCTAATGTGGAGAGTGGTGCGTTGTATATAATCCACCTCAGGTTGGAACAATATGCCTAGAGCCCCATATTTCATACTATAGTTATTTTACAATCCAATCATTTGTGACAAAACCATAAGCTTTTAAAGCAATCATGCCTCCAAAACTTACTACTAGCATCATTCTAATGTGAAACCAGTACTTCCATTTTTTTTTTAAATATTGAAACTTTAACTCTCTAAATTTCTGGGGAGATCCCCAAAGTGGCCTGTTTTGAGCCTTTCTAAGTGAAGGGAACCAAATATTTAAAATGGTTATTGTGTTTTACAGCCTGTAGTTATTTAGTATTATTCAGGAGTATACAATCTTTTCTTTAAGAGGATGAAAGAGATGTTAGTCATATCTTGGTTTCATTTTTGGAGCATGAAAAAAAAACAAAAAAAACAAAACACAAAAATGATGGCAGTACTCTGCCAGTTCCAAAACTGCTTTTGAAATGGGCCTGGTCTATGGAAACCAGAAATCTGATAATCACAGTTGCTACAGAAACCTAGTGCGGCAAGATAACGACTTACACTAATATCCCCAAATGCAGAGACTCAGAAAATATGAGGGATTAAATAGAATTGATTTCTATTATGAGTGCTAGATAAATAATTGAATAAATTTTGATTTTATAAAATTCATTTGAGATTAAACATTCCTCTGTCCCTAAGAATTTTCTGTTATTTACATACTATTGTATTTAAATTTTCTTTACATTACATATTTAATAGACTTCATAAACAAGGTTTTACCAATCAGTCAACATGTTACATGAGAACTTAAAAACATAATTGAATCCTGAAAAATGCAAATAATTACTTTTAAATTTATTTTGTATATGATTGAGGACTTTTTGTATGTTTCCAAAATAATGTAGGGCTAGTTCCCAATCAAGATAGCAAATATTCAGGAGAATAAATTTGTAAAACAGAGAAAATTTAAAAACAAAGAATAAAATAACTATTAAAGCTCTAACAAAAGAAATTACTCATTTTACAATTCTTTTTCTAAGCACTTATTTGTTTTAAAAAATGGGAATTTTACTGTTTGTATGGTTGTCTATCTTTTTACCAGAAACGTATCAATTCAAAAGGAGAAGTCTAGGTAACAAAGCAGAAATATAAAATCTACATCCCTCAATATTAGGTAAAATGGAAAAGAAAATTGAAATAACCAAATACGAATTTCAACAGCCATAGCTAACCAATTTAGAAGTAAATTTCATGCCGTAATCTTTGAAAAATCTTGACCAAGAAAAGAATTCTGCTATATCATATGGAAGCCATTTTCAGAAAGAATGTGTCAAAAAAAATCTCCAAAATTCTCACCAATTTGAAGAAAAATGGATAAGCATGGTGAGTAGGCAATCTGGGAAAAACAGAGGCTAAACCCTACATAATAAAAGCCCCTAGCCATTTTCAAGTTGATAATGGAGCAAATAAAATGGAACAAGCATCGCTAAGAGGATCATTTAAAATACAGTCAGGAGGCCACTGAGGAAGTGGGCCTGAGCACATCCTGTGCCTGCCTCAGTTCTCAGAGCAGCTATTAAGTTGCTAAAACTGTTACTAAACTCAGCTCAAGGCTGAGTCGTAAACATTCTGCAACTACAATGGCTGTGTGGAAACAGGGACTTTACCACCTCCTTGGAGTTTTCACTCCCATTGGCATATTTGAACTAACCAATCCCATTTGCAGGAAGGAATTACACTTTGTGGTTTTTGCCTTTCTTTGTTCTCTTCAGAGCACAGTTTGGTTACTACTTGAATCTAAGTCTCCCAGGTTGCAGCTCTTTTGCTCAATAAATGATTTTTGTTTGTTTGCTTCTCTCTCTCTCTCTCTCTCTCTCTCTCTCTCTCTCTCTCTCTTCTCTCTCTCTCTCTCCTCCCTCCATCCCTCCCTCCCTCTCTTTCTCTCAATAACCTGAACCTCTTCTTTTGATAACAAAGTGCTGCATGATCAATTAGAGAGAAGTCTTCTGCCAAGGGAGCATGATATTCCCTCTAGCAAATTACAAGGAACTCTAGTTTATACCATTTCACATAAACTAAGAAGTATAAGAAATGCCCAGGATATCTAACAAAGGCTCTTCCAGCAACTCTCTTCCTTCAAAGAGGACCAAAGAAAGAGTCATGTATCAAGTCACAAAGATGGACAGTAGAAAAGAAGCTAAATTTCAGGTAGAGTAGGCGTAGAGTCAAGGAGAATTAATCCACACGATATAACAACAACAATGGTTTGGCACAGCAAGATGAGAAAAAAATGCATGGCAAGTAAGCCAGCATACCTCAGGAATAGATAAAGTAAATATATATTACATTTAAAAACCCAACAAAGAGTCCCATCTAAAAGGAAACACAATGTAAGAAAAAGAAAAAGGAAAGAAAAAAAAGCAACAACTCTTTGAGAATGCCTCATAATCAAGAAAAACCAGGAACATTACAGTTAATAGGACCCAAATAAATCTTAAAGAAATAACACTGAATTAGAAACACTGTGAAATAGATTAGCAATGCCTAAAAATCATAGTGTTGATATATATATGAGGCTTCCACTGGGAAAGAAGTAGATAATTCAACAAATGAAATTAGAGTAGTATAAATGAATATTAAAATGGCACACTGCATTTTTAAATAATGTGGTATAGAATAAGAGACTTCAAAGCATACTGTAATTATACCATTGAATTTGAAAAATAAAGAATTCTTCAGGGTTCTTGCAGAAAATATCATCAGTGGAAGTTAGAAGTGGACCTGCTCATATGATCTCAGATTTTCAATTAAAATTTTTCACACAGTATTGAATAAATTATCTTTAGATCTGAGGGGAATATATTGTGATGTAAGAATATTATAAACAGTCATTTCTTTTTGTTCACATACAATGGTAATACAAAGATTCCTCAAAATTAATGAACTCAGATAATCTATATGTCCCAAAAAATGTATATGCACATTTTGAATAATTATAGAGGCAGTGTTTATTAAAATACATTTCATTTTCAAAATTGAGCTATCAGCTATTAAAGTGTGTATACATTTTTGGGACACCCTGTATATAAATAAATGAGTATGTATAATATATAATACTCATTTATATATATATATGTATACACACACACACACACACACACATATATACATACATATATAGATATATAGATAGATAGATGGATAGAGAGAGAGAGAGAAACTAGAAATGATAGTTTACCGATGTGTTATTTCTAAATGGAAATATTTTAATTATTTTGCTTGATTCTTTGCTTGCTTTTTACAGTAATGTTTAATTATTATTTTGTGTAAAATAATTAACTGATTATTCTAAAATGTTTAAAACACAAGTTTAATGATTGCCTAACATTTTATGTATCCTATATAATAAAAGAGTAATATGCAAATTGAACATCACTCCAACACACAAGATGGCTGCCCCTATGTGGTCAAAGATGGCTGCCCCCATGTGGACACAAGATGGCCACCACAAGATGGCCAGCAGGAGAGGGCAGTTGGAAGGGACCAGGTCTGCAAGGGAGGGCAGTTGTGGGTGATCAGGCCAGCATGGGAGGGCAGTTAGGGGTGACCAAGCTGGCAGAAGAAGGAAGTTGGGGGCAACCGGGCTGGCAGGGGAGCAGTTAGGCATCAATCAGGCTGTCAGGGGAGTGGTTAGGGGGTGATCAGGCTGCCAGGCAGAAGCAGTTAGGGACAATCAGGAAGACAGGCAGGTGAGCCAGCAGTCCTGGATTGTGAGAGGGATGTCCTACTGGGATTGGGCCTAAACGGGCAGTCAGACATTCCTCGAGGGATCCCATATTGGAGAGGGTGCAGGCTGGGCTGAGGGACAACTTCTGCCCCCCCCCCCATGCATGAATTTCATGCACCAGGCCTCTAGTATACTATAATTGATTTAATTGTAATAGTTTACATTTCATTTATTCCCACCTTATCACTACAGTCAACCATATTGTAATTAATATCTTTATATACAAATCTTTGTGTCACTGACTAGTTTTAGGAACTGATTCTAAGAATTACTACTTCAAAGAATGACAACATTTTAAAGTTCCTTTAGATATTAACACATTGCTTTTCAGGGAGAGTATTCTCATTTACTCTTCCAGCAAAAGCGAAAACAGTGTTTATCTGACTACACCCTATGCTTGACTAAGCAGTTAAATATTTTTTACTTTCTAGTTGTATTTGTTATGTTAATTATGTTTTCACAGTCACTGTCTGTTACAAAAAAGCCTTTTTATATAATAAAGATATCAATTTTTATGGCCTTTTTTGAACTTTATATAAAGGTTATCCTACTGCAGGTGGTCTTCCCATACAATACTATCATAATAAGACTAGAGGCCCGGTGCATGAAATTCGTGCAGGGGGTGCCCCTCAGCCCAGCCTGCACCTTCTCCAATCCGGGACCCCTCAGGAGATGTCCGACTGCAGTCAGACATCCCACTCACAATCCGGGACCACTGGCTCCTAACTGCTCACCTGCCTGCCTGCCTGATCACTACTAATTGCCCCCCCTGCTGGCCTGGTCACCCCCAAGTGTTCCCCCTGCCAGCCTAGTCGCCCTCAACTGCCCCCACCCCCCTGCCGGCCTGGTCACCCCTTACTTCCCCCCCGCCAGCCTAGTCGCCCCATGCAGGCCGTTAGGTTGTCTGTTCAGTTGCGATGGTCACTTAGGCTTTTATATATATAGATTGCCCATGCTATTCCACATAGCTATAATACATTTATTTTTTCCGATGCATAATATTCCATCATGTGGTTATAATAACATTTATCTATTTATCTTATTTATGGGATTTATGATGTTTCAGTTTTTTTCCTTGATTAACAAAAACACGCCTTTTTTTTTTAACATTAATTATCCACGTTTCCTGGTGTACTTTTGAAAGAGTTTCTCTGGGAAAGATACTTAGGAGTTGAACTATTGAATCATAAGGAAAGCAAAAACTCTTTTATATGGGACAATGTAAAGTGTTGTCCATACTGATTATCCAGTTTATGCTCCTGCCAGTATAATTGACCCCAGGGACCCACAACTATAACACTAAGTATAGTCAGATTAATCTTCCACCTACTGATTGAGTCTAAAATAGTATCTCATAGCTATTTTTATGTGTAATTTTGTGATTACTAATGAAATTCAGCACAATGCATCTTTTCTAGCCATTTGTATCACTTTTCTTGCAAAATACCTCTTCATGTCTGAATATTTTTTTTCAATTTGTTTAGTTGTTTATTGATTGCTCTGAAAGAGTATCATATATTTAGAAATTAATACTTTGTTTACATATGTTTCAAATATCTTTACCTTAGATATTAGTTTGTTATCAAGATGGCAGTTAAGAAGAAAATTATGTTTACTCCTCAGGACAATAGTCACAGATGCCCAGAGTAAAAGGCACTAAGAGAAATGCTTGGTAATATTACTATATCTTCCATAAAAATTAGCACAGGTGCTACCGGTTTTTCACAAAATAAATTCCTAGAGCCTTGACACTACTTAGTCACCATAAAGGTCACAGTTTAAACTTCCACCGAGATGCTATGAAAGCTTTCAATGATTCAAGTCTAGCCAGGAACCAGAGAACTGAACTAATTGGTTAAGTCTGCTCAAGGTGACAAGCTGCTGGTTGGCTGAGAAAACATTTCAAAACCAGACTGAAAATGCTACATCTAATTTTACTTAGGATGTAGGAAGAGATCCAGAAGGCTGGTCTGTACCCGGCAATGAAACATGTTTTCCCACGCTATTCCCAGAGCATTGGGCAGGAGAGGTGCTCTTGCAGGAAGGAGGCAGCTCATCTCTGCGAGTTTTACCTACTTATTACAAAAATGTATTTGTGGCATAATACAAAGTTTGACCCAGAGAATGCTCATACTTTTGTCACAATCATGGACACTATTATTTAATATCTCTTTAACCTAATATAAAAAGAAAGCCAGCAACGATTTAGCACTCTAACTTATAATGCATTACATTTTTTTTCTAATTTAATCTTGTAATACATAATTCAGAAGGTTGAGAGTTATATTTTTTTCAAGGCTGTGTACTGTGTACACTTACACATTTGATTTATTCTGCATATCAAGGTATGTGTAAGGAGTGTGTAACATAAGAATATGCTGCAGACAGAGAGGGAAGTTAAAAGTGTACAGGTGTTACACGAGGTCCATCTAAATTCTCCCAGGACAATCCCTGAATATAAAATCTTGTCATGCAGATAATGTGTAATCATTGCACCTCACTTTCCTTTTTTTATACTTTGATTAGCAATCTATGTAATCATTCATTTTTTTCAGAGTTGTGTGTCCTCTTGTGGCATATGGAAAAAAACATACAATGAGAATATTTCAAGTTTTAACACATCTGTCTCCCAAGATTTAAAAACTCTAAAAGATGCTATTATTTTAACTTATTAAAACTATTAAATAAGAATTTCTTTTTCTCACTACAATGCTCTCATTTGACATTTTTTATATTTCATTCCACTTGTTCCAAGGCTGCTGCTATTTCTAGACATATTTATAGAAAAAATTATATGAAAATCATTATTCTAATTTATTTTATTTTTTCATATGTATTCCTCAGAGGTAAATGTTCAGACTTTAAAAGAACATATTTCCCTAAATTTTTCAAGATTATAATCAAATATTAAAAATTTACTTAGGATTTTTTTTGCATTTATCTTTAATTAAAAATTAATCCTTAATTAATTAAATTTAAAATATATATTTTCTAGATTACCTAGTTTTTACCCAAAAGCTCTGCAATATTTACAAAAGTTCTGCAAGATTTACTAGATCTGACAGAACTAATAAGATGATGGATAGACATCAAAATAAGTGTAACTATATTTTGTTCAATATGAAAAGCTGCCATTTGAATCTTGGTCAAGAGTCACTATGTTGAAAACCTTAAAAGGCAAAGTAATTAAGCTTGTGAACCGATTTCTAATGTGTTCTTCAAGAAATATTGAACTAGAAATATTGAAATGTAATACTATTTCAACTTCATTCTGTATTTTAATCAACTGCATCTCTTCCCTATTCTGACAAAGAAAAAAGTAGTATTGGTTCGAAAGGAACATCAACAAATAAGAAATATGTTCAACTTACCACAATTGGCATTTTGGCATTAGTGTCTTCTGACACAGAATACTAACTGCAGAACAGGAATTAATTCTGGGTTGCCAAAATTTCTTCTGAGGCATTCTTTTTTTTCCTACTTTAAAACCTTACAGATTGCAAGCCTAAAAAAACACCACAAGCATATTGTAATATACTCCATAGTTAAAGTATTTTCAAATTTTTAAAAAAAGTGTTTGCCTGCTTTTAGAGTTATTCACTAGACTACATATTTCAGACATTTCCCTATTCATCATATTTACTAGCACAATTCCCCTCAGATTATAATGAAGGAGTTTATAACTAGAGATTAGAAGATAAAGACAATGCTGCATTAGTGGAGAAACAAAGAATGATAAGAAAGTACAAACTAGGTGTCTGCTGACATGCTTTACAAAGAGAAGATTATTCTGCACCTTTATCACACTTAGACTTGATAGGGTAGCTGAAAAAATGAAGCACAGGAATATGTGAGCTATGTACTGGCAGCTATTGGAAATGGGTTTTTGATTTAGTTTCCAACTGAGAATTCAGAAACAAAATAAACTCTTTCATGGCCATGAGAAAATATGACTTTCTAAATAAGAATGATGAATATTGTCTATATAATTGATCCCCATGTTAATTCATCAAACATCTTTCAGAGCCAGAATGGCACTATTTTAATAGAATTCTGATGGTGAATGTCTAACATTGAAAAGTCACTGTATACACGTATAAAACCATCTATAATAATAAAAGCACAAGTGGCCCTGGGTCTGGGAGAGGCCAAGCATCCCTGGGTCCGGGTGAGACCATGCGTCCCAGGATCCGGATGAGGCCTCGTGCACCTAGGCCCGGGTGAGCCCAAGTGGCCCTGGGTCTGGGAGAGGCCAATCGTCCCTGGGTCCAGGTGAGACCATGCGTCCCTGGATCCGGATGAGGCCTCGTGCACCTAGGCCCGGGTGAGCCCAAGTGGCCCTGGGTCTGGGAGAGGCCAAGCATCCCTGGGTCCGGGTGAGACCATGTGTCCCTGGATCCGGATGAGGCCTCGTGCACCTAGGCCCGGGTGAGGCCACGTGCCCCTGGGTCTGGGAGAGGCTAAGCGTCCCTGGGTCCGGGTGAGACCATGTGTCCCTGGATCTGGGTGAGGCCTCGTGCACCTAGGCCCGGGTGAGCCCAAGTGGCCCTGGGTCTGGGAGTGGCCAAACGTTCCTGGGTCTGGGTGAGACCATGTGTCCCTGGATCCGGGTGAGGCCTCGTGCACCTAGGCCCGGGTGAGCCCAAGTGGCCCTGGGTCGGGGAGAGGCCAAGCGTCCCTGGGTCCGGGTGAGACCATGTGTCCCTGGATCCGGGTGAGGCCTCGTGCACCTAGGCCCGGGTGAGCCCAAGTGGCCCTGGGTCTGGGAGAGGCCAAGCATCCCTGGGTCCGGGTGAGACCATGTGTCCCAGGATCCGGGTGAGGCCTCGTGCACCTAGGCCCGGGTGAGCCCAAGTGGCCCTGGGTCTGGGAGAGGCCAAGCGTCCCTGGGTCCGGGTGAGACCATGCGTCCCTGGATCCGGATGAGGCCTCGTGCACCTAGCCCCGGGTGAGCCCAAGTGGCCCTGGGTCTGGGAGAGGCCAAGCGTCCCTGGGTCCGGGAGAGACCATGTGTCCCTGGATCCAGGTGAGGCCTTGTGCAACTAAGCCCGGGTGAGGCCACGTGCCCCTGGGTCTGGGAGAGGCCAAGCGTCCCTGGGTACGGGTGAAGCCAGATCCTGGGTCCGGGTGAGGCCGTGCGCCCCTGGATCCATCCGGGTGAGGCTGGGTCCCAGGCCCGGGTGAGACCACGCGCCCTTTGGGTATGGGTGAGGCCACGTGCCCTTAGTCCGGGTGACGCCGTGCCCCTGGGTTCGGCCGAGACCAAACCAGAGGGAGTCGGACCTCCATTACCACCATTTGTCCACCATCCAGAGCTGAGGGGTCAGTGCTGACATGTACACATAAGGAACTACTGGACATCGAAATTGGGTCTCAAAAGAACTGTTGGTCCAGGGGGAAGCTCGCTACAGATTGATTCATTTGCCTGTCAGCATAAATATTATTGCTCATCTCACATTCAGTTCTTATTAGTATATATCTAGTGACATATGATCTCGTTCATCTAGAGGAAATGATGAACAAAATAGACTGAGGAACAAGAACAGAACCAGAAGCAAGGAGGCATCGATCGGACTATCGGGCCTCAGAGGGAGGATAGGGGAGGGTAGGGGGAGGGTGGGGGGGAGGGGGAGAGTTCAACCAAAGGACCTGTATGCATGCATATAAGCCTATCCAACGGTTAAGTTCAACAGGGGATTGGGGCATGCGTGGGGGGGGGGGTGGGATGGGAATGGGGGGATGAGGACAAATATGTGACACCTTAATCAATAAAGAAATTTAAAAAAAAAAAAAAATAATAATAATAATAAAAGCACAATATGCTAATTAGACCGGATGACCTTCCAGATGAAGTCAGGGCTGTGAGGGAAGCCCGGGTTCCAGGTGCCTGCCAGCAGCCAAAGGGAAGCTCGGTCCTGGGTGCCTGCCGGCGGCCAGAGGGAAACCCGGGTCCTGGGTGCCGGCAGACAAGGCAAGGAAGGCCTGCTCTTACACGAATTTTGTGCACTGAGCCTCTAGTATTATATAAAACTCTGTGAGAAATATCATTCCCATGATGAAACTGACAAGGAAGTGTGAAACTCTTTGAAACAGCTTAGTTCTTCAGAATTGCCAGCCTGCCTTAATGCTGATATTACCAACATGTTTAGTGTGTGTGTGTGTGTGTGTGGTGGCGGGGGGGGGGGGGGGTAGTGAAATTCAGCTCTGTTTGGTTGGAATATATTTCTGGGTCCAAAAGAATGGTAAGAATGGTGTGCTTGAGAAGAGGTTTGTATTTGGGGTATATGTTTGGGGTATATTTTAAAATCTACAGAAGCAGATGTCATATTTGAGTTTATATTTAAGTTTACTCTTGGTCAATTAATATTTATTGTCTGTATTAATATTTATTTTTAAATATTTTATTATAAATATTTTCAAATATAGGTAAAACACAAATAAGTTACTATAATGAATTTCCATGTATGCAACATCCAGCTTCAACCATGTTCATGCTTTGTATTCTTTATTCGGATCAAGATGCAAAAATTTGGTTAAATAGAGACAATAGAAGACCAACATCAGAAACTTACAAGCCTTTTTAGGAGAATGGTTAGCAGTCACATTTGTGTTCCCCAGCCAAATAAAATTAGATAAAACGCAAATATCAGTCATTAGCTTTGTTCATTTAGGTGTGTTAAAACTGAAAGGCCGATTAGTTATCATTTTAATAAAAATTAGATACTAGGATTTTTTATCTTGATATGACTGCTACTGTATACCTTCTCTTATTCTTATTTTTCACGTTTGAAAAATGAGCACATGTAACATGCTCCCTATCTGTAAACACACATACACATGCCTTGATAACCAGGCTATATGATTATTTACATGAATTCACTATAGTAGCTGGTAATATTTGACAAGGGAGGCAAGAACATACAATGGGATAAAGATAGTCTATTCAATAAATGGCATTGGGAAAATTGGACAGATACATGCAAAAAATAAAACTAGACCACTTTCTTACACCACACGCAAGTAAGAATAAACTCAAAATGGGTTAAAGACTTCAATGTTAGACTAGAAAGTATAAAAATCCTAGAACAAATCATAGGCAATAAAATCCTGGACATTTCTCCTAGCAATAATTTTTCTAATATATCTCCTCAGGCAAGGGAAACAAAAGAAAAAAATAAACAAATCAATTAGAAATTTTTGCACAGTAAAGGAAGCCATCAACAAAATGAAAAGACAACCCAATGAATAGGAGAAATATAAAAAAAAATCTGATAAGGGGCTAATATCTATAATTTATAAAGAACTTATAAAACTCAACACTAAGAAAGTCAAACAATCCAATTAAAAAATGGACAAAGGACCTGAATAGATACTTCTCAAAAGAAGACAGTGGCCAATAGACATATGAAAAAATGCTCAATGTCACTAATAATCAGAGAAATGCAAAATAAAACCACAGTGAGACATCATCTCACACCTGTCAAAATGGCTATCATCAATAAATGAGCAAACAAGTGTTGTTGAGGATGTGGAGAAAACGGAAGCCTGGTGCAGATTGGTGCTGTCACTGCTGAAAGCAGTATGGATTTACCGCAACAAATTAAAAATGGAACTGCCTTATGGCCCAGTGATTCCAATTCTGGGAATATATCCAAAGAAACAAAAACACTAATTTGAAAAAATGTATGCCCCCCTATATTCATTGCAGTTATTTACAATAGCCAAGATTTGGAAGTAGCCCAAGTGCCCATCAGTAGATGAATAGATAAAAAAAATCTGAGCTACATTTACACAATGGAATAGTACCCTGTCATAAAAAAGAATGAACTAGCACCTTTTGGGATAGAATGGATGGACCTGGAGAATATTTTGCTAAGTAAAATAAGCCAGTCAGAGAAAGACAAGTATCATGTGATTTAACTTATATGTGGAATCTAATGAACCACATAAGCTAAACAAAATAGGAAGAGACTCACAGCTACAGAGAACAGACTGACAGCTGTCAGAGGGGAGAATTATAGTGCTGGGTGAAAAAGGTGAGGGAATTAAGAAAAAGAACAAAACAAAACACAACTCAGACTTAAACAATAGTATGGTGATTACCAGAGGGAAAGGGGAGTCGGGGGAAGTAGGAGAGGGTAAAGGGAAGATAAACGGTGATGGAAGGAGACTTGATTTGGGTGGTGAACACACAATACAATATGCAGATGAAGTATTATAGAATTGTACACTAAAAACCTATATAATTTTATTAACTAATGTTACCCAATAAATTAAATTAAATTAAATTAAATTTAAAAAGAGTTGAAAGTACAAATTCACTGAGATTGGGGCAATGTCTTATACTAAATTTGTATGCCCCACATTGCAGTATGCATAAAAGGTGTTCAATAAATACAGGATGATGAAACAAATTCTATCTTCATTTTTGGATGATGAACCAATTGACTATCCTAAATATTTTCTAAAGAAATTAAAATAAAATAAAAATATCAAACAATTGTGATCAGGTCTCAAGCACTGAAGCCCAGTTTTCAGTCAGCCACTCTACCCCTCAGAAGCTTGAATCCCACAATCCCACTGCCACACCCTTAGAAAAGGAAAAAACAGACCATAGGATTTAAAAGGCTCACTTTGAAGGTGGGATAAATAGTGGTTCTAATATAATAAATAGTCTAATCCAGTATCTCCTGAGGGATATTACTGTGTTTAGTAAATACAGATAAAGTCAATTAAAACTAAACGTGACTTAGGATGCTTACCAAGTTGGAGATACTGTCTCTGAGCACTTAGAGATATTTTCTCTAAATTATTACTTTTGTCTGGCTGGTGTTGCTCAGTGGTTAAGTGTCTACCTATGAACCAGGCCTCGGTTCAGTTCCAGGTCAGGGCACATGCCTGGGTTGCAGGCTTGATCCCCAGTGTGGGGCGTGCAGGAGGCAGCCAATCAATGAGATTCTCTCTCATCATTGATGTCTCTATCTCTCTCTCCTCCTCCCTTCCTCTCTGAAATCAATAAAAATACCCTTAAAATATTTAAAAAATGATTACTTTATATGAAATGTTTATCATTTCAACACAGGGCATCATAAGTAGATCTATTTTCCCGTGAAGAGCTCAGGTGTCATATGTTTCTCCAAAGAATGTGGAATAATAGAAGGAAGAGCAAGGGACAAGTCCTTCATTACAAATGGCCAAATCTGCAGCCTCTCCAGTGGGAGAAATGCTACGATCAAGCTCAGTGTTTTTGATAGTAAGTATAGCCTTGAAGTAAACTCCTTTTTTTTCCCCTAGACCTTTCTTCTTTGACAAAGTTCAGTTTGACTTTCTAAATAAGATTAATGCTTATGGTCGACACAGATTATTCTGATGTCAGTCAAGGCACTGCTCTCTCCTCGGTTACTAAAACAATATTGGTGCTGGCAGGTATGAAATACGCTCGCCAACACAGGCAGACAGTGAGTTCAGTTCGGAATCGGAATCCAAATTAGGTCCCATATTAATTGCAAATGATAAAAACCTTTACTTTCGTTTTTTAATTGAGATTAATGATGCTGGTTTGAAGAGCTGATACCAAGACCCTGGCATTAGCAGCAATCATTTTTCAACTGTGGCAAACATGCTCTCCGTTTGAAATACTTTCTAGTCCAAAATAGGAGTTGGCAAGAGGGTGGTGTTGAGAGGGACAGAAGATTCAATAGCAGCATTTGCTAAGACTAAACCACAAATATATTGAACATACAAAAATCTCAGGGAAAACATTTTTTTTTTTCAGACAGCACACACCCTGCCAAAACCTGCTCTCCAGAAAAAGCACTCAGCTATATGAGAAACAAGGGGCTCCATGTTCTTGAATGAGGTCCTATTGAAAGTTATAAATAACGGGTAAAAATAAATGTTTCCAATTAAAGTGCTTCTGGGTATCTGTTGATTGTGAGTGAGATGATTTACACAGAGTGCACAGCCGGAGCACAGACACACCATCTGGAATTACTAACCGAGAAACCCATAAACTCATCGGTGTATTACATGACTTACTGTCAGGCCTCCATGGAGTAGGTATCATCAGATTCTAAAGCTTCGCATTTAAGCCACTTTAGAATTCACTTAAGACAGGACACGTTTCATTCAAAAAAAGTCTCCCCTTTTGGATTGTGTTGTGTATGCTCTGAAAACAAATTCCTCAGAGGGAGATGGAAGAAAATCTGGGGAAATAGCAACCAGTAATTTTTTCCTCCCAGCTGCTTTGTCAGCTCTGGACAACCACAGAAATTACACAGTGGATTTTGTTCCACAATCAGTAATACACGTCATGTCTGAAAACATAGACCTCTTTGGAAGGATGACTGCTTGCTGCCCTCAGGATTTTGAGGAGGGTGTTTAAGTTTTTTACAATTATATGAACACAAGAGAGCTTTTGTGCGCCAAGACATACATGTTCTTTAAGCGAACAAAAGTGGAAAATTTTAGCACATTCTGTATCAATAGAAACAGAATTGAATTTGCCTGAGTTGTGTTTATGAATGGCATTATTTATACAGCTGTGAATTGTATTGAAACATGACCGTGGGGGGGGGGGGAATCTACATTCATTGAATTATCCAGCTGACTTCTGTTTTGTTTTAATGCATACTCATCATTAAATCTATAAAATATTGAATGCTTTTAGAAAAAAAAGTTGAAAATTATTTCTCTTCTGGTATAACTGCTTTTGAAATTAGGTAATGACCTGTTGAAATGAGATGTATATTTTATTAACAAATCTTACCCTTTTCTTCCTTTACTTGTGAAGACCTTGTTCTCTAATCTTAAAAGAGAGAAGAATCCCATTCTCCATTTCTCCAGAGATTGACTGGCTATAGGGAACCTATGGGTTTTTATCATTCCCCATAGCATATCAAGAGTCGTCTGACCACTTCTCTTGAAATGGGTAAAACAAAGTGTCAGAAGATTTTTTTTCTTCTCTAAAGTAGAAGGCAGAGTTAAATTCATGAAAATTTTTGAGAACTCAATATTATAATGGTGCAATCAAAATGGTTCAATCAAAATAAGAATCTCCATAATCTCTGCCAATGCTGACCTCAGTTTCATTGCTAGGAATGTTATAGTAATGGGTTTGTTGACCCCTGGCAATGGCCATGATGACATGTGAACACACATGCTTTGCAGCATTTAAGAGAACATAGAAGTGAGCAAGAAGGGGAGGTTTTCGTTGACTTCGGTGGCAGCAATGAGCCTTGCTTCTCTATAAAACTGTAAGTTCTTTCTAGTCTCTCTCACAATTATTGTCATATCCCACATATTCCTAAAAACGTAGATATTCATGAGTTTATGAATAATACCAAACTTTCTGTGCATAAGTTCTAGAACTTTTATATTTAATTGGAAGAACTAACCATTAACCAACCTATTGACTTGCTTTTTAAAATTGATTTTTAGAGAGAAAGGAAGGGCGATGGATAGAGAGATAGAAACATTGATGAGAGAGGAACATCATCAATCAGCTGCCTCCTGCTTGCACCCCACCAGGGACCAATTCTGCAACCTGGGCATGTGCCCTGACTGGGAATCAAACTGATGACCTCTTGCTTCCTGGGTCGACACTCAATGCTTGAGCCACATCGCCCAGGAGACTTGCTTTTTTTTTTAATCTGCTTTTATCATCAGTAGAGGGCCTTTCTTGATAAGCATTTGCCCTTATCAAGTTTGTTCCAAGACATCAGAGGCTTTCTATTGTATTTTATTTCTTTATTCAAAATTCCCAAGCTTTCTACTCTGTAAAGCCATTTTAGTATACATTTTCTATAGCTGTTTTTTAAAAATTTGCACAAACTTATTTAGCTTAAAACAACACAAATGTATCCTCCTCAGTTCCATAAGTCTGATAATGGTCTCATCAGGCTAAAATCGAGGTTTGGGCATGGCTGCATTTTTTTTCTCTTTGTTTTAGGGGAGAATCTAGTTTCTCGCCTTTTCCAACTTCAGGCTGCTTACATTCTTTGGCTGATGGCCTCCTATTCCAACTTATAAATCAGGAATAACATATTCATGAATTTTTTTTTACACTTATGCATATCAGACCAAAAGGTTACTTATTTATAATCTCATAGCAACTCATGTCATACAATTTTGGATGGAGTTGATTTTCTCATGTAAAAATTAAAGAAGTGTAAAATAATAATGAAAAATAGGAAAACAACTTAATATTATAAAATATACCCTTACCTTGCCATCAATATAAAAACAGTTAACTTAAAGTAATGTTTACAGAAACATCAAAAGAAGATATTAGTGTATTTCATTCACCATAGCAGAAACTGTTTCATTCATTTTTGTAAACCTAATTTTCAAGCTGAACTGTTCCTAGTATGCAGAAAATGTCCTATGAGTATGTTTATTTAGTTATGAGACTTGTCTTACTCATGTAACAAGTATATATGTAGAGGTTATTTTTCTTTTTTTTAATATATTTTATTGATTTTTTTTTTACAGAGAGGAAGGGAGAGGGATAGAGAGTTAGAAACATCAATGAGAGAAAAAAATTGATCAGCTGCCTCCAACACAACCCCTACTGGGGATGTGCCCGCAACCAAGGTACATGCCCTTGACCAGAATTGAACCTGGGACCCTTCAGTCCACAGGCCGACGCTCTATCCACTGAGCCAAACCAGTTAGGGCTAGAGGTTATTTTTCTATTAGACATAGACATTGGTTTCATATGTCTTCCAGTGCAGATGTGCTTCCACATTGGTCTGATTTACAGCTCCAAATATGGCCCTTCTCTGCTGAAAAATGCCCTTTGATTCGTTGTGCAATGCTTCCTGAATTAACAAGAAACTCCTTCCAGAAATATTCAGGATCCTCTGCTAAGTGGCCTCAAATTATCTTTCCAGATTTATTCCCCATTACCTTAGAATAAAACCCCCAGCCTATAGGACACCTTTGTGCCAAGCAGGAAAAGGCATCAACTTGGAAGGTAAAGCCTTGCCTGAAGGCACAAAGTTTAGGCTAGAGTGCTTTTATGTATTTCGACCCTTTCTTAAATTTTCCTAAACTTTTACCTCATTCAGTTAGGCACTCAGCCTATATTTTGTGTGAGCCTATGTGGCAAGTGCTATGATGGGTGTTGGGGGTGCACAGAAAATGCACATATCTTATTCATGAGATCTCTTTTCATCCCCACAACTCAACATGTCTATTCCTTCCCCGAACTACCTCAGCTTCCAACACACACAATAATTTATGTATACTTCCTTTTGAAAATTTGCATTTGCTGCGATCTCTAGTAATGTTTTAGTAAGCACATATATTCTTTGCTATTAACTTGATAACATAGACTTACAAATGTTGATATTATAAAGAGTGCCTAATTCTATAACTTGAGAAAAAGAATTAAACTTAATTGAGTTATTCATTACTTTCTCTGTAACTATAACTGTCACATTATGACTATAACTTAGCATATGTATAATATGCCAGTAAAGCTGCATGCATTTTTTTTGTTCCATTGCACCTGAGTCACTTGAAGATTACACCCTTTTGCAAGAGTCCTCAGCCAGCATTTAGTGGCATCTTTCAGACATTTGTTGCACTTGTACACCTGGAGACAGGGTGATAGAATTATATAGTTATTCTAATTTTTTCCTTTCTTCTCATTTTTTTGGCAGCCCTTCACCTGATGAAGACTATTTCTTATATACTCTAGCTTTCTTCTGCTGCTAAATTCCCCATCAACACATGACCCAGACAGATATAGCTGTCAACATCTTCAATTTGCTCTTTCTATTTATATTGACAGATCCCTTGGTGCAGTATTAATTTTATCCACTACACCATGGGGGTGATTATTTCAACTCATTTTTATGCTGCTTCTGTATATAGATGCACCATTCAATTCCAGATATGATTACTATGTGAAAATGGAAGTTATACTTACAATGAACATAAAATTGCCCTATTTGGAGATATTTAAGTAAAGTATTTTAAAATAAAGTATTTTTCATGCTCAAAGAAATTACCTAGAAATTCCCAGGGAAAAGTATTGAACTTTCCCAGTGAATCCCTACTGCTTAAACAAAGCCATCAAGGAATTATCCATGATATTTTAGGATAATCAAGAAACTATTTGTAGCATTTTAACAGAACCAAATGTGAACTTTATAATTCAGTGCACTGTTTTTGTTGTGCAGGAACTGTCCCTACTTATTCCTTTGTTTACTAAAGGGGGGTGGGGGTAGCTGTGAATTCTCCCATTTAATTTGTTCTCAGGATGATTATAAACTCAGCATTAATTTAATTTTAGAGCTATCCTTGAAATAGTTCTATCAAATTGTTTATATACTTGAAACCTATCTTTACCACAGGTAAAAAATATTAAAGCCCTTTTACTCTCTTGTTTTAAGTTACTTTCCATGAGTGTCTTATATATTACATTGGCACATTACTTTCTGTCCCTCTAAGAGACTTAGCAAACTTTTGAAAGTGCAGGGGACACAGTTTCTCTCCGAACCAGTCATTACTCCAGTCTCTGGGGTTTCACTAGGACCTGATCAAGGTCCACTCAAAGGCAACATTGAGTTACTTCCTTCTTTCATTCATCCGATTACTCTCCCACAAAATTTTTATTGGGCACCTGCTATATGAAAGATCCTGTGGTATGTACCAGAGATAGAAGTAGAGGTGGAAACTTGACAGATGGTTCCTGCTCTCATGGGGTCTACTGTGGGAGACACATACTAAGAATATTATTATTCAAATCATTATTTTAATCATGTGGCATGTGTATGTGGAGTAAACCTTGATTTAATCTGAGTTATTGAGAAAATCAAAATATTAAGACAGAAATAATGGTACATATAGTCATAATAAGTAAGGATTTTATATATTTTTTTAATATTTTTTTGTTTGGTGGAGAGTGAAGAAGTGACCAGTTATGGGCAGATGTGGACAAAGATTAAAGAGAAAAGAAAAAAAAAAGAATAAAGATGAGCATTCTAGTGCCAAAGATATAATAAATATGGATTTTCAACCAACTCTTTCCTTAGTCAATATGCAAACTCATTACCAGACAGTATAATCAGACCAACTGAACAATAATCCCTCATTAAGAATCTACACAATTTTCTTCTGTGTCTGTTCTCATTCCTTTTTCATGCAGAAATACATTAGAGGAGAAGAGATACCCTAATTCTCAAATTTCAGATCCTTTTGGAAGTTAATAGGATAGAAGCTATAAATAATTCCCAGGGACTTAATCCCTTTTTCCCCCCAATCATCTTCTAGCTTCACTATTTCCACTGTGGCATTTCCATATTCAATTGGCTTAAGTGAGCCTCTCTTCCCTCCACCCTTCTCTATTCCCTATACATCAGTTTTGATCCTTAATATTATTTATATGGCCTGTAGAAAAGTGCTACATAGTGACTTGGGATTGGAGAAAATTATTTAACATCTGTGCTTCATTTTCTACTTCCCCATCTGTAAAACTTGATGTCATAATATTTATCTAATACCTCACAGAAGTGATATAAGAATTTATTCATGTTGGTAAGAAACATTGAGACGTAGGGCACAGCAGAAGTATAAAATGCTGTTATTATTCTCTGACAGGCTGGTCAAGCTCTATAAATAATACAGTCAGGCCTTGAGGAACATATTATGATCTGTAATGACTTGCAGGTGGGCCACAGTCAAGAAACTTGGAGCTCTCATTCTAAAGTGTTGTGTCATTGAGGCTGTGTAAATGTCATCATGCACATTTTGTGGTAGTAGCCTTTCAACTCCATAACTCTGAATTAAGTGGCTTTGGAGGTTACAGTTTAAATGATTTTCTTGTGTGCTATCATTAGAAAATAAAGAGCGCAACCACATAGAAAGGCAACTTTTAAAAGGGCAAAATAAGACCACAACTAGTCAAAATGTTATAGTTAAAATGTGAATTAGACTAATAGTCCTGAAATCATTTTAATGTGAAAGAACAATGTCCAATAAATTCAATGGTCACTAAGGAACCCACTCTTGACCCTCTCTGTCTGCATTCCTCTTTATCTTTGTACACAGTTAGGTGACCAAATACATTAAACTGTATTTTCTAACCTCATAATACACCAAACTCCTGTCTAGTCTTATCTAACTAAAAATGGTTAAAGCTGATTGACAAGTATAGCAATGCAAATGTTATGCAAACCCTACACCTTTACAAACATTAGAAATGGCTGTGCAAATGTGTAACTTGTATTAACTACTAAATCCTTAGGTTTAATCAACTGTACTTGAGTTGAAGAATACCTAAGTCCTGAAATTTGCACAGTCTGTAGACTATTAAACTACACAATTTTCAGTGAATGGATTAATCTACTTACAAAAATGTTTTTCTCTCATAAAACTAGATTATGCAGAAAGAAGATTAGGTTTGTGGGCAGTAGCAATAATTTTAAATTGAACCCAGAGGCATGGAAAACAATAGGTGAGTTTGGTAGTACAAGGACAAATGAAAATGATCATAGTGATTATTTACATATTTTATCTTGTTTTAGAATGATACTTTGTCAGGATGTGTTAGCTTATTAAAATGCATTTAAACAAAGAAAAATAGAAAATCAAAGCAATAAAATAATAATGGCACAGGAAAATGTTTTTAGTTTTTTGCACTGTTGAATAACAGGGAAAGTGGAGTGGTTAAGGTAGCTATGCTACTGAGATATGTATTATACCAGTATATTGGTGGCATCAGCAGGGGAAGAAACAGCCCTCCTGCATTCTCCAATAGCTCACAAGTTTTGGTCTGGGCAAATGTCTTTTCTTCAGTACATAAAGATAGAGTTTTATAAAGAGATAGTGTCAAGAACCCTTCTAATTTAATCTCATATAAAAATGTGCAGCTTGAAGTGTCTACAAAAGAAAGATTATTTTAATAAGCACAAAATAATATATGTAGAGAAACACAACCATTTTCTGCAAAATTGATAACCATTATATATTTGGAAGAATAACAAATGAAGAAAAGTAGCCCTAACCGGTTTGACTCAGTGGATAGAGCATCAGCCTGCAGACTCAAGGGTCCCAGGTTCGATTCTGGTCAAGGGTATGTACCTTGGTTGAGGGCACATACCCAGTAGGGAGTGTGCAGGAGGCAGCTGATCGATGTTTCTCTTTCATCGATGTTTCTAACACTCTATCCCTCTCCCTTCCTCTCTGTAAAAAAAATAAATAAAATATATATTTTTTAAAAGAAGAAAAGTAGGTAAAAATTACAAAAGATGGTCAAATAAATCTACATTAAAATGGTAAATAAAATTATAACATGTTCAACTTTATACAGAAGTAAATAGAAAAAATAGATTAAAGATTATCTATCTACCACATTAAGTAAAATACCCTAAAGAAATCTGAGAGTCTAAAATTAATGCCTAGGTCTGAATATAATCACATGGGATCTTAGCCAAGTAGGGAAGTTGTTTTCACAAACATCTTTTCTCATTTCCCCTTTTTCTGGAAATAAAATCTAAATATAATTGCATATTCTCTTTTTCCCTTTCCTTCTTTCCTGTTAAAAACTCCTCTCCTGATCATTATTTCATCCTAGTGTTTATCCTTCCTTTTACCTTTGTTCTCATTACAGACAGACTCTGAGGAAAGTGACTAAAAATGCAGTGTGTGTGTGGCGGGGAGGGGAGGGTTGGTAACTTATAGGTATAATTTCTTTCTGGATAAAACTATTAAGTATTGAGAAAATTAGGTGGAGACCTTGGAATCTCTTCTCTGGGCTTCTCTCTTCTTCAGAGATTATTAAAATCTTGTCCTCACAATGGGAAAAACATCTTCCTGCTGTCTCTGTAACAAATGAATCCCCTTTATTCTTCAAAACTTTTCATTAAATAGAAAGTGAACTCTGAGTAGAGGCTCTCTTCATATACTTGATGTGAAGAGAGACACTTACAAAAATAATGACAATTTTGTGTGTCACATTCTATAAAAAAAATGCCAAAATGTGTATTTAATAAACTTTGGTTATTAAAAATGTATAGTTTTAATTATGACTCTCAACTTTGTTGTTCTTTAATAAACATTTATCAGCCAAACAAATATTAATAGAACATTTATTTTAAAATTTACGGAATGATATATACTAATACAATGGAAACTTCAAAATGAATTATACACTTCAGAAAATGTTTTTAAACAGCCTTTAATTTTTATTCTAAATGAAGAAAATATAACATTTATAAAATTTGAGTAAAAAAATTCAAAACTGCCAGGTTTTGGGGATTTATGTGCACAACGTTATTTTGCTTTATTTCTAGTCTTTAATTCTAGGTGATAGATTTAATTTGGATAACTGTTTCTAAAACAAAAATATAAAGTAAGGCAAAGTTTAATATTTTACTTAAATCACAAAGTAATTTAATAATAAATTTATTTTGAGAACTGCATTAATTAAAATAGATTTCTTTGACTAGTTTTCTAGACTATTTACCATTTTAATGTAGATTTATTTGACCATCTTTTGTAATTTTTTACCTACTTACAGAAACAATCATTGTTACTACATGTTTCACAGGGAGACGAGAGGTAAATTTTTCCTTCCCTACGTATGGGTACCAATGACAAAATTAACAACGCAGAATTACAGAGAGATAATCATTGATATAAAGCTATAGAAAATGATGAGGAAAGAAAAGTTTGATTACCGGTAAGAACAGGTTTTGTTGTTTCTTTTTCATTTCTTTATTAAAAAGCCTAACACTTATTCATTGTCTTAATGATTACATACATGTCAACTGGGAAGATTTCTACATGGTGCTAAACAAAAACTACCATAAAGTTACAGAAAAGGCACAACACAAAACCATATTTCAAATGTGCCTGGTACCTTTCAAGGGAATAGATTACATACCACGCCTTAGAGCTACATAAATTAAATACCAGACACCTTCCATATATTCTCAGATGCTTTGACTTCTGGTTATTACATCATCTGCCTTCAAGGTGGAAGCAGAGATGCTTAGGAGGAGCTTTGAATCATGTAATTAGAGGAGTCCTGGGCAACTTTGTGGGTCAGCAAAACAATATGAAGTGTCTCCTGCTCTCTAGAGATCAGAGGTCATTTGATGTTTTCATAATTTTAGCTAAAAAATGTCCTTGTCATTAGAATCAGAGTTTATACTTTTCAATCCACTGGCAAACAATGCACTAAAATATGTGAGAACATTTATCAAATTGAGCATGATCCTAGAGTGACCCCTTTTAAGGAAGCTTTCTTCAAGGCATTTATAACCAAGGTCATTATCAGATTACCCATGACTCAGGGTATTATATCAATATTGAACTTCTAGAAAATTCTGATGACTTGGGGGCAGAGGTTGAGTCCTCCATGTGCTCATTAAACAAAGCGACAGTGACCCCTCCAACTCCTCTCTCTACTTGGCACACTACTGTGCCATTTTCCCTCATCTCGCCTTCAGTGAGCTGCAACAAATGCCACAGAGCGGGAGGGACAAATGAGCCAAGAATGAACCCTGGAAAAATAAGGCCCATTTCTTCCCGATATCAACATATTTTTCTCCTGTGGTTAAACTATAAAATTGCATGGGTGTCTGTGTCTCACGAGGTTTTACCCATACAGCTGCAAGGCAGAAGTCAAATAGAGAAAGATAATCTCCTTCCATCAGTTTCTTCCCACTCCCAACGACACACACACACACACACACACACACACACACACACACACACACACACGCATGTGGGCATATACATGCTTAACTCCAGCCACATTCCTATTCTCTAGTGATTTTTCCTTTGCTCACTCCCACTTTATCCCCTTGGTCTTTCCTATGGAGAGGAAAAATTATCTGATGAACTAACTCAGAAAAAGGAGATCTAACATTGCCTAATGCTATTCATATTTGCATTTTAAAAGAGTGTCTAAGGAGAGTTAAGTATTAGTTTTTTTCTCAGAGGCTAGCAAAAAAATCTGAATTACTATATGAGGCACTTACTATATGAAAGACAGTGAGGATATAACAGAGAGCTAAAGGGATATACGTGTTGCCCCCATGATGCTTTTAGTAATATTCCAAAAATGGGATATGGAAATATATCACAAACCATCTACTACACATGAGACAAAAACTTCAAAAGAGAGTGTTTACGGTATTATGGGGCTGAATCAGGTAGAACTTGGAAACCTAGCCAAAAATGTGAAGACTGGGATGAAATCTTTAACAAATCATAAAAGATGAGTATTTAAAATGCTTGTAGCTCGTGGACTTCAAAAAAGGTGTTTATGGTGAGGTTCAGTGTAAAGGAGGGTTTTGTACCAAATTAGGTCAGGGACCTGACCATACAGTACCTCTATAGGGAAGGTGGCCCCGTGGATTGTTCACCCACACCAAGGCAGTTTTGAAAGTGCAAGGGGTTCCTACTACTAACAACAGGCATAGTTGAGTTGCCAGTTACCAAGTAACTGGAGACCTATGGTCATCCTATCATATGCCATCTTTCATAATGGGCTTTACCCAAAAGGCAATGAAGAGTCCCTGACATTTGTTAGCAGAAAGGAAACAGCTTTGAGCTTGTTTGATTCTCTGCCTGAACAGTGGAGGGGAATTGATAGGAGGGGGACTACAGTAGCAGCCACATAATGTATAATGGCACTTAGTCGAGAGTGAGGGTATTAAAGCTGGTGGGAAGTAGTGGAAAGGAATAAAAAAAGTAACAAGGATACCTCCTAGGCTCCTGTCTTATAACTGGATAGGTGGTAATAACATTCATTAAAAAAGGAGACAGAAAAGAAACAGCTTTAGGCTGCGGTCAAGAGTAGGAAGAGGAGGTCTAGTTTCACTTAATTCTATGGAGTTTAGAATGCGTTTGAGAGAAAAAATCACGTAAAATGAGTTAAACATAAAAAGTGTTTCACAGATGAGAGTCAGAGTTGGAGATATAAATCTTTGAGTCATATGCATATCAATGGTAATTGAAGCATGCCCACGGATATTGCCTAGAGAGAGTTTAAACTGAGGAAGATAGGAGAGAAAAGATGAAACCTTAAGGTTTGAAAATAGATGGCACAGGAGAATGAAACTGCAAAAGAGGCTGAAAAAAGAAGTTGCCTACGTGGTACAGGACAACTAGGAGAGGATGATGCTGTGGAAGCTGAGGTAAGAAAGTAGTTGGGAGAGGAAACTACAGTGAAGACAAATGACATAGGTCAAATAAGGCAAGGGCTGAAAAATGATATTTGAGTTATTAAAATGGAGGGTTGGGGCATGGATTTAATAGCAGATTTCCCCAGGTAGAGTCCCACCTCCTTCACTTACTACTTGGTCCTAAAGTAAGCCATCTAAACTGTCTTTGCCTTGGTTTTCTCATTTGTAAAATGGGGAAAGTGATAATCTTACTCAAAGGGCTGTTTTAAAAACCGCTTAGCAAAGTGTGCTCTGTGGACAGGAGTGGATTCCAGGGACCCTTCAGAAGATTTCTGAGATCAAAACTACTTTCGTAATAATATTAAAACCTTTTTTTTTTCTTTTTTCATTGTGTTGACTTGCACAAGCCAAGGTAGTAGCACTAAAATAAATCTTCATTGTATTTTTCTCTACAATACACTTGAAGTTTTAGAAAAGCCAATTTCATTTAATAATGCCATCAAATGAAATGTAAGAAATATTAATTGTATTACATTTTGATCTTTAATATTATAAAATGAAATGTGTAAACACTGACAAGACCCACATATCTCAGTGAACCAATAGTTTTCAAATGCATGATGTTCCAAAATTCTACATGGTTAAGAGTATCCATTCAATGTGCAAAATATTCCAGTGGATTCAAATGTAACAGACTATGAAAAATGTATTGATATAATTTCAGACTCAACATTGAAATAACCTTTAGGTTATTAATATAGTCTTCCGTTTTTCTTTTTTTATTTTAAATATGGAACATTTCACTAATTTGCATGTCATCCTTGCACAGGTGCCATGCTAATCTTCTCTGTATTGTTCCAATTTTAGTGTATGTGCAGCTGAAGTGAGCACCGATTTTTCAAATAGATATCTAAATGAGGCTAGAATTTTTCATATGCTTCATTGAAAACATTACATCACAACAGACCGAATGCAAAAGAAAATATAGAGTTTAGCTGATTCTATTAAATCAAGCATTAAAAAGTCTTGACAAATATAAAACAATTCTCCTCTTTTCACTATGTTGTGTTTGTGGTGAAAAATTGCTTAATTTTCATTAAAAATACGTTAGGTTGCAATGACTTTATCATTGTTGTTGCTAAACAAATAAATATTTAAACTGTTTCATTTTTAAATATGAAAAACATTAATAGGAAAAGTCTACAGCACTTTGAGATCTTTAATAAGAGTATAAATGGTCTCTGACAAAAAAGCTTGAGGATTTTAGGTTTTGAGGATAAAAAAAGGTAATTCATAATGTATGAGTTAATTCTTGTTAAGTACTTAGAACACTGTCTCAAAATTCTATGTGTTTATAAATAGAGACAGAAATTTATAAATGGATATATAGAAAAGTAGATGACAAATGGAGAAAGATAGAAAAAGAGGGCGCATCTGTAATATTTTCAACAATAAAGATAATTTTTTTAAAAAGGAGATATAAAAAATATATGATTGGCAGATGGATAAAACGGTAAGTAGAGAGATAGATACACAATCATTGGCTAAACTAACAAAAGTGTTTTGGGTTTACATTGAAGATGGAATCTGGATTAAAGTATGTAGAAGAGAGATGAAGATATTTTGGAGATATAAACATTACCCATAGGCAAAGTGATTTTCTACCCCCTCCAGAGCATGATCCTGTATGAAAATCCTGACATGTTATTATCATGGGGATGTGACCTGATGCCTTTTATAAGGAGAAACAAGAGGGGAAAAACTCCATGAAAAAAAAAAACAACAAAAAAAAAAAACATGAAGGCTTGATAGAGTACTGTGATAGAGACAGAAACTTCAATGAAAATTCCTTATGATAGGTTAGTGCTTCAGAGAAGAAAAATACTGTGAAAAAAAAAAACAGAACATAGACATTTCACTTTAAAATAAATGCTCCTAATCTGATTTTCTCTGTGAGAGAAATCTGCTTCTTCTCTTTATCCTAACAGAGACCTTGAATGTGCCTGCTGTTTATAGCTAAAGAGAAAGCCTATAGAAAACAAGCCTCTTTCTCATATCTTTGAGTTAAAGGTTGATCTGAAAATCCATCAGTAGAACCTAAAGAAATGTGAAAACCTGTGAAAAGAAGATGGCTCATGATACATGAGAAATGCATTTATGAGGCAGTAGATTATATATAAATTATCTATTTGGCAGCCTGTAACTTAACACCTTCAGGTCTTCAAGGAGTAAGAGTGAGGAAAAGGAAAAGGACAGTGGTCCTTATTTTTTTTTTTATTAAAAAAGAAATCATTAGTCCTTGATAATATGGTGAAAGGTATAGACACTAACCCAAGAAAAACATGTACAGTTTTTTAGCATACATTTTCAGAGGACTATACTCCAGGCCTAAAGATCATCCATGTACAGGTTAAATAATCTGGGAATATCAGGAGCAAAAATAACTCTTCCTAGAACCATTCTTCATTAAGTTGCTCTAAATTTTAACACACCATAAGCAATCTCCTGATTGCCTGGCATATAGATGAGGTTGGATATCCGAATAAAACTGTAGCCAGGGAAAGAAGCTCTTGTTGGGACCAGCTCCCTCACTTCACATAAGTGGAGATTAAATTCTAGAGATGTTAAAAATCTTGCTCAGAGTTACAAAATCAATTAGAGAACTAGCTGCCCCTTCCAACACTCTAATCACCCCCCACAACCTCCTGAAGATAAAGAGTTGCATGTGCTCAACTTGGATAGAATATTAGTGCCACTACCTGGTTGGATTCCAAATTGAGGAACATACAAAACCAAAATCAGAAAACTATGTAGTAAGTGAAGGGAGATGCTTTATCTTTGGAAACTAAGAACACAACTATAGAGTAAAAGTTAGTGAAAGACAACTTTAATCGATTACACCTACAAGTTGTAGAAAACAACATATTAAAATGCACCACACCTGGGGGGTGAGGGCATGAATGGGTGTGGGGTGGGTGAGGGTAATGGTAAGAGATGTACACATATAATACCTCAATAAAATAAATAAATAAATAAATAAATAAAATGCACCACACAGTGGAGATACTTAATTGGGTTGGGTCAGTTATTCACAATTGCAATCATTCAATTACAAAATGCCCTTGTATCAGCCAAAGTCATGGAAAGAAAGAGATAGCACACAAAAGGAGTGATGGAGAGTTTACCTAAAGGGATATTTCCAATGTGTGGGAAGTGTTAAGGTAAACCAAGAAGGGATGGTGCAGAATACCAGGGCTTGCCACATGGAGAGCCACTGCACCCTTTGGGCCTGAAGGCGCAGACATTGTACAGGAATACGGCAGGGTTGGACGTGTAGAATCAATGTCCCGGCCTCACTCACCTTTCACCCTTCAATCTCCTGTCAGTGCCTTACATGGACAAACCAGAAGTCAGAAGGCAAGTGTGCCTATTGATTCAGCTCAAAATGATAAACACCATGATAGGTCTGGATGGATAACTGGGAGGATCTGGAAAATCTCTGGAACACATGGATGGCTCCTCAAGCTGTAGGAAACTCAGGGCCATTCCTTGAGGACACACCACGTTCTGTGCATAAGGCCACATACTTCTAGATCTTATATCTCTACAGGGAGTCCCTAAACAGAAGGGAGCAACTTACTCCCATATTCAATATCCACTAATGCAGATTTAGAAATCACCTGAAATTAGCAGGCTGTGGAAGGAATACAACAATCTCATGCACCTGGCAATCCTAGGAGATCCAAAAGGGCTTCCTAAGGGGCTGCTGCCCACAGATAGTGCTCAGCAATATAGTCTCCCAAGCGGTCCTCTAGGTGGGAGAACTGAACAAAGCAACTGATTGAGGAGAGAGGGGAAGAGTTTACCCACAAGATTTTTACTCTCTACTTCTCCCCAGAGGCCACCAGTGATTATTGACCTGTAGTTCCTTGGAATAGTTTTCAGCTAAGAATGCTAGAAGTTCAAGACCAACAAGGGAAAGCCTTTGGAAGCAGCTGACAGAACTAGAATACCTAGTTCTCACACTAAGCGAAAAGTTTGCCTAAAAAGTATCCAGCAGCCTAAAGGCAGCCAATAATGCCTGGGATAAAAGATGTAATGCAAGGAGCCACCTGACTCTGTGTTGGACTAAAACAGCCTGAATCCCATAGGCCCTATGTGCATTGTGCACATCCCTGTCCCTCCTAGCCCTTGCCCATTCTTGGGGAACACAATAAATCAGAATAGGAATGTAATCCTTATTGTTAGAATATCTCCAGCAAGAGGACAGAGCTCTCCAAATGTCGCATTAGACAAAGGGGGAAACTATTAGCCTGTTAGTGATTTGGTAACCTAAATGCCCAAGTGGCTACTGACATCACCCTTCAGGTTGTCAGTCATAAGAGGTGCATGAAAGAGGTTCATATTTCATTTCGCTTTGTAGTTCTGCTTTTAGTCAAAATAAATTTTGATATTCAACTGAAGCATAATCCCTCATTGCTTTTCTTACCTTAAACTTGAAAAACCTCAGTAAGTTGTGTAGACAGATGCTTAATGAAGCTTATATTTATAAAACAGTATTTTTCTTCACAGGACTATGGACTCTAATACATCTCTTCTAATTGGAATCAAGTCTCCTGACCAGAGCTCCTCTGGCCTTCTCTAAGCCATATGCTCAGAGTACACGGAAGCAATCCACTCTGCCAGCCGTGTCCTCATTATGCAAAATGTGTTATAGTTTGGACTGCATGGTTGACACGGATTATTCCAGTTTGGCAGAGATATGCCAACAAATGTGTAAATATGTGAGGTGAAATTAAAGAAGTGAAAGTGAGCTGGAGGGTGGAGCTATTCAAACACCTGAATTTTCAAAACAAAGACTATTATTTATCATTGTACAGTATTTGAGGTCAAGTCAAATTTAGGCCCCTTTGTATCTGACCCCAGTGTGCATATTCTTTATACTTTCCACACTATTTATCCTTGATATGTCTGAGAGAGGGCCTGGAATAATATGTGTAATCACATTAGTGTGGTTAAATCTTCATTTCCACATGAATTCTTATTGCTTAGAAACTTGCTCTTTTATATTTCAATTTGCTTTGGTTATTTCAGTTCATCCACAGTAGAGGGAATAATCTCTGACTCCAAAGTAAAAAATGGAGTCCAATTACTGGCCAAAAGTCAAAGCTGAATTTAAATCTGTTGGCTCCTTAGAATTTATTTGACTTTGACCTTTAGTTAATCCTTAGACTTCTGGTGCTAAGCAACACTAAGGATGACTGGCATCTTATTCTTATATTTAGCTATTTTATAAACATTTTGTAGCTGCTTCATAAGAAATTGCTTGCAAGTATAAGAAATATAAACAATAAAACCATAGCCAATTTTCTGGGTGAATTATTTTAAATGTTTAGAATGAGGGTGTAATTTCTTTTAGATTTTTTGATTGGATTCATTCTCCAGTTTGGAAGCACAATAAAGAATACAAGCTATTGACAGCATAACCTGAAAATCTAAGTGGTTTACAATAAAGTTTATTTCTCTACATCCATTGCTGGTCAGCTCCTGCTCTGCTCTACAGTATTCACTTCAGGACTCGGCCTCTGTTTAAGGTATTACTGCCTTTTGTTCCAGGAAAAAGTGAGAGTTGGGCAACTCACATGCTGGTTCTTAAAACTTTTAATTAGTCATGACATCTAATCATCATAAACATACCACATATCAATGCCCGAATTCAAAAGGGCAGGAAGAGAACTGCAAGTCACATGCCAGGGCCTGATGGCAATGGGGGAGGGGTGCATAATAATTTTGAAAGGAGGTAAAGAGAGTAATTTTAAACATTAATAAGATCTACTTAATTGTCTTAATATAATGATGAAGGCCTGGGAGGGGTGGGTGGAGTGTAGGAGGTCAATGGGAAAAAAGGGGACATTGGTAATACTTTCAACAATAAAGGTAAATTGAAAAAAATATCTACTTAATTGTCTTAAAGTTTGATGCACAGTGTTGTTTATTTAAATAAACTGTTGCTATCTCAGAGTAATATGATAATTTTCCCTTGATTTTTTTTTTCTTGATCTTAAACACAGATTGTCTTGTGCTATATACCCACTATATAACTCTCCAAGATTACCAATGCTTTCCATTGATAGTCAAATTAGGTAAAAAACAATATTACTTTCAATAGTTTTTTAAAAGTAACTATATTTACTAGTAAACCACATGACCTCAAACAAGTTATTTAATCTCTCTGTTTCCTCTCCAATAAAATGGGAATATCTCCTTATAGGTTTGATGTAAATATTAAACCATGTGTGAAATGCAGCTCTTAAAAGAAAGGAATACATATTACATGAGCTCACTTTATATTGGTTTATATATATTTATGTATCTAAACCTATATTTTTATTAATATTTACTAAATATACTCACAGAATATAACACTTATTTGTTCTCTCTCTATGTTAGCTTCTCTTTTAGTTATTTGGGATATATAAGTGAACAAAACAAGTAAAAGTTCCTGCCCATGGCCAGCCTGCATTTTGGAAAGGAAAGATAGAACTAATTAGAAAAAGGATATAGTGTGTTGGGCGTTAAGAAATTCCATGGGGGAAAAAATAGAGTAGGGCCAGAAAATAAAAAGTGGGGTGTGACACATGTTGCAAATTTAAATAGTATGGTCATGCAGGCCTCATTGGGAAGATGACTTTTGAGCAAAATTTATAAAGATAATAAGTACATGTAGCAATAAAATATCTTCTAGAACAAAGCTCAATACAGTGCATTAGTTAGCATGTATTTATTCACAGATGGACTGAAGGACATATACACATCTAGCCTCAAGAATTTTCTTTCACAGGGCTAAGCTGCCATAATGTTGAGCTGTACTGAATCTACAGACCTACTTCATGGCAGCTTAGAGGAAGAAAATTATATTCTCAATTAATCTTCCTACCTAATAAAATAGTAATATGCAAATTGACCACACCTTTGCTTCGCCCAACCCACGCCCACCACCCAAAGCCACGCCCACCAGCCAATCAGGCTGAGTATGCAAATTTCCCAACAAAGATGGCGGTTAATTTGCATACACTGAGGGAGGGAGGAGTGAAGACTGAAGACAACTTAGAAGGAAGAGGGAGGAAAAGCGGAAAGCAAGGTGGCTGCCAGAGGGAAAGCCCAGGTGGGGCGGAGCAGGGCGGAGTGGGGCGGGCGGCAGGGGCAGTGCACGCGGATGCAGTGGTCGCTTGCAGGATTCTTCCTGCAAATGGGCTACTAGTTAATATATAATGTCCTTACTGCAGCGAGAGAGCAGAATGTAGTAAATCTTACCAGAGAAGCACACTCCGGAGCATAATGCCATGGTAGGAGATGAGTGTGTCAGTTTCTTTGAGTTAATATTTAAAGAAGAAGCAATTGTGCCATGGTGTATGGGTGAATCCTACATCTCTGGCATTCTGAGTCTAAAAATCCCTTTAACAACACACATATGAGAGAAAAAGTAAAAGTAAGCATGGGCTCTGAACTTCATTAGGCAGCTTTCTTTCAGCCTTCAGTAGTCACGTTACACCACAGTGGATCCCAGAGTGAATTTTAAACTTACTGTGTTCCAGGAGCTGATCTAGACCCATGGGACAAAAAAATCACTAAGCATATTCCAATGCAGACTCCCAAACCCTCCACAGCCCACCTTAAACCTCACACTTCTCTTAGTGCTGAAATAGCCAACACTTTGTTTTACCCATTCCATCCCTCTCACCACTTGAAAAAAATAAAATGGCTGAATGATTGGGTGATCCCTGGGTGAGGGAGAAATTCACAGGCTGTATATTTGCATTCTTTCATCCTAAATATCTGGCTGAACATAACCACCAAGGAGTAAGTTAAGGTGGTACTTCAGAGGCTAACAGGAACAGGCAGTGTAACACTCAAAATTGATTTGCCCCCTGGGGGTCTAACTCTTCTGCAATGCTCATTAAAACTTAACTTAAATTTTTAAAGGGTTTAGAAAGCCCTTTAAAAACATTTTCCAGTGTGACCTCACTCCAACTGACTGTCCTGCTTGGTTAAACTTACTGGGGAGGGAATGGAATTTTTCTGCTGGGTTGCAAATGATTGTATAGACAAAGGGAATAGTTAAAATGATTTTACTTGTGATAAAATTGATTGAACAAGCATAGAGGTCCCAATTCTCTCTAATTAAGCTCTAAAATGGCTTCTGCATTCTCTTTTTGAAACCAAGGGGGAATTCCCTTGAAGTGAACCAATATTTCATATAGTCAAGTATTCATTAAAATAAGCAATAGGGAATGAGCACAGTATCCAATATCAAGAGGAAAACTGAAAAATGGAAAAGGGTAGATAAATAAATTAATAATCAAGGATTTTGGCAGTCTGACCAAATCGTCACCTGTTGTTCTTGTTTTTATAATTATTCCTCCTGTAATTTACTCAGCTGTGCCTATAATTCTCAAGTATGTACCAAGTTAATACAGAAGTTAAAGTTGTTAAGGTCAAGCTAACTGTTTGTTTTACTTACAACCATTTCAATAAAAATATATATATTTATTTTTTATAAGAAATTTAGCACTTTCTAAAAATAAAAAAGTAAATAACCATGCAATTGATTGTGCATTATATACAGTACCATATAATGTTTGCTTGTCTTTTTTTTCCTGGCACAAGTGGTGCATTCAATATAGTACTTCAATTCAAATTCTGGGAATTTATTTGTTAATATCAATCCACAGTTTTAGAAAGGATGCTTAAAGCAAATTAGAGCAAAGCCTTGTCTAAAAGAAAGCTTTTTCTGCATTTTAAAATCATTTTTATTTTTCAATTACAGTTGACATGAATTATTATATTAGTTTTAGTTGTACGCCCCAATGATTAGACATTGCATAACGTAGTAAGTGATCATCCAGATAAATCTTGCACCCATCTGACACTAAACATAGTTATTAGAATATTATTGACTATATTCCCTATGCTGTACTTTACATCCCCATGACTATTATTTTCTATGTGTATTAGTAATTAGAAAGAGACATATCAATTTGTTGTTTCACTTATGTATGCATCCATTGGTTGTTTTTTGTATGTGCCCCTGACCAGGGATAGAACCCACAAGCTTGGCTTACTGGGGTGATGCTCTGACCAACTGAGCTGCCTGGCCAAAACTCCCATGACTGTTCTGTAACCACCAATTTTAACCTCCTAATCCCTTCACCTTTTTCACCCATTCCCCCAATCCTCCTCCCATCTGGTGACCATCAAAATATTAAAATGAAGTTTTATAGGCAATTTGCTCTAAATGGAAATTTACTTGTTATTCTTCATTTAATTTATATTTAAATGTAAAAATATTTTACAATGTAAAATTTAGATGTAAATAGCCATTATATACTGAAAAAAATTATACACAAAGACATTCCCAACATCATATCAATTGAAGTATCTTATAAACAGTATTTACTCATCAAACTCAATAGGCACACAAACATATATCACACACACACACACACACACACACACACACACACACACTTTTTATGGGTATAACCATTAAAACAATAAACTTGTGGCATTGTGGTATTACACAGGGCACAAATCAATTCAGATTTAACTGCCTGACAAATATAAAATATTCCACATGAACAGGATTTGTTTCACCCAGAAGTTTATACTTTATCTGAACTTTGAGAATATATAGTGTAAGAGGCAAAACAAATTGTCTATAGTGATGCTTTACTCATAAGATAACACCTGGAAGGTTTTCCTACTCCTATCAGATGACAAATTAATACTTCAGTGGACTGAAACTTATGCTAAAATGGAAAGATGTATTAAATTTTGCTGTCTCTGATAAGGACATATAAGATACAACTTCATACAAAAAAAGAACATGTTCAATAAACATTCTTTACTCTCAATGAAAATAGAGGCATCCTATCATGTTTTCTAGTACCCAAATCAGCTAAACTGCAAGCTAAAACAATTTCTTGGAGATGAAAGGTTCTTATTTGCTGTACACCATGCTCCTAGCACTCCCTTTATTTTAGTTTTTTCATAATTTTCTATATTCTGTTTCACCAACTTTGTTCTCAGTAGCTTTGGTAACACCTGACAGCAGTTATTAACTAAACACCAATAATGTAAAAGTTAGGAGGCTACAGGGAGGCTTGACTTTTGAGGATCCAGTTTTCAACAGGAAAGGCAGAAAGAAAGACCGAAACAAATTTTGAAAGCTGTGTCCCACAAAGAACACAGCAGTTTTGAAAATTTCTGTCTTAACACCTATTGGAAGCAAAACTATACCTCATGCCAGTTCTCTCAAACAGAGCAAACAGCAGACAGAGACCTACGTCAAAGAAAGTGGCTTGGCCAGCATGAAGTATTTGACCTGTGGTGAAGCAATATGCTTAGTATTTTTCTCTTAGTTATATATTTTAAAGACATACAAAATATCACCTCTAAGAAGAAAAGATCACGTTTCAATTCTTTATATAATTAAGCAAAAAGACATGAAATAAACTGGCTTGAAAAGCATGATAATTGTTTCTCTAGCTTTTGGCTCTCTAGAGGTACATAGAATAAGGAGCAATTTATTTGAACTTCTTTACAAATATAGAATACTTAAATGTAAGAAGTATTTCTTTAAATGAAATATATGGTAGTGAAATGCTAAATCAGAGACAAATAAACCTGAAAAGCTGCAATAATCAGAGATATCTGACCATTAGTGTTTCCTTTTGTGCCATGAGTGAGGGCTCTAATTGTATATGCAGAATATGTGACAGAGACTAAGGTCTACCAATACTTGCTGGGTCAGTGAGAGGAGTGTTAACAATATGGGTGCCACTTCCAGAGAAATTAATGTATGGAAATTAGAGAAGTTGGTCTGAGTACAGGGTTAGCATGCCAATGAATAGAAAAAAGAATGACCTTCAAACACAGAAGGCAATGGTTTTAAACAAGGAGAACAGGATAATAGAAACAAGAAAATAATGATTCACAATTATTTTCTATTCACAAAAAGGAAATACTGAAATAAAATTGTTTAGATTAAAATAGAAAGAAAACTCCTATATCCAATTTTAGCCTCCCATTTGTTTCAAGGGAAAATAGATTGTGTTTCTCATCCTACATTTGACAAAGCCCACAGACAATTATACCTTAAAAATATTATTAAAATAACATCAGACTCTATATTTTATTATCTATATCATTATCATATATCATGGATAGATATCTCAACTTTTCTTAAGATTAATGATACTCTATTAAATGATACTCTTCCTATTTTTGGAATGACTCACAAGTAACTTTTAAATATAATTTATAACAGAGAAATGTTAAAAACACAACACAATCATTGCCATACAATTTATAGAGAAATGTAAATACCACACAAGTTATTCACTTTCTGCTGTTTTGTGTATTCATTACAGTGCAGAAAACAGCTGCCTCCACATGCATCTAACAAAAACACTGAAAACAACAAAAATGTCTCTACATAAGTTGAAGTGCATGATGACAAGGCACTGGTTCAACATAAGGCCATGTATAATTGGATGTTAATGTGCATATTAAAGTCAAATGCATGTATGCCATTCTCTCTCTAGTGCCCTAAGTCAAACTACAGCATTGATTGTTCTAATGGATCTACTTTGGAAGGAGTGCCTGGCAGTCATAGAATGGCTTGCCTCATTCTGCATTTCAAACAAAGTTACAGGTACTGACCAGAAAATAATGTTAACAGATTAAAATTTGCTACTGCTAGTTGTACTTTTACCTATTACTTAAGCATGAAGGAATCATAAAGAAAAGAATTTAGGGTTGGATAGCTTAAAACTAGATAGACAGGGCACTCTAGGTTACCATAGTACCCCTAATTCTCAGACTTGGTTTTCTTTGTGCTTAGAGAATAAATGTCGCATTATGAAATGTATGTTCCTCTGCTAACATTTGTGAGTATTCTTTCTGTCCAATTCAGAACTATCATTACCAGGCACAATCCCCTCTGGGTGTCAGGGCACTGTGCTTACTTGGAATTCTTCAATTAAGCATCTTAATTGGACCTACAAGGGCACTGGAATTTAGAATACGAAAGCAATGAAGCATTTGGGAATAAAAATCTCAAAATAACATTTTACCTAATTATTATCCATATTTCATTCTGAAAGTTATATTCAGGATACTATTGCATCAATCTGCGTGGTTTACTGAAACACACTTTAGAGGTGTCTAAAAGGCTCTTTACCCTTTAAAGTGTCAGTTCAGTATTTTCCATTTCCCTAGAGATAATTGATGCCAATCCGATGTCCTTAAAAAAGTGCACAGAAAACAATCCCTTTTTTACATAAGGTCATGGGTGAATCTAAATGTCATAAGCTGATTTCCCCATTGATCAATTAAGGTGCTATTCTTGGCCCATTTAAAATATATATATGCATAATGTTACCTTTCCAATATAATTTACATAATAAAGACATTGTAATACTTTGAATTCTCTATACTTTTAACATTTTGCATCAATGACATTACTGAACAGATTGCTTCAGAACAAATACTTGCTGAAATATTTGTCAGGTGAATGTACTTTGATTTTTGAGAAACCCCTGTCCATATACTTATGTATCAAATGTATTATTACCTAAATGTATTTTTACAACTCATTTATGCTACTTTTTCCATAATTAAAAAAATACAAATATTTTACATAATGGTTTATGATTCATATTTTCTAATCTGAGAGAAAAAACATAGCTTATTTAAAGCCCTTTTAATTTTCAGCCTTTTTTTATGTTATTCTTGACATTCATAGAAAAGGCACCACAAAAGTAGGAGAGGAAAACGTGTTCCTCAACCTCCTTAGAGCCCCTGACTGGGTCTGAAAATTAAACTGACAAGGACGAATTGACAGGAGAAAAGCATGCAAAGGTATTTAATATAAGTTCTATGTGACATGGGAGCCTTCATAAGGAAATGAAGACCCAAAGAAACAGAGCTGCGTCTGTTTGTGCCAGGTCTGTGGAGAGTGGGAAGTCTTGCAGAAATGTGTGAGATTAGACACCACGCAGTCATGGCAGTGAACTGGGGTAAGTTAGCAAGGCCTTTGCTAGGATTCTTCTTAGCATCCTTTTGTCTTCAGAGATAACAATGCTCCATTCCCAGAGGAATAGGAAGGAAGAGCACCTCTGACCTGAGGAATTTCTAACTTAGTATTTTAAGGGGAGGTGGAGGGGGAAAGGTCAAAGTGACCTTTCTGCTTCTGCTGTTTCCTCAAATTCCTTCAGCTTAAAATATTCAATATACCAAGGTGCCATAGTTGGGGGAAGTGTGTCCTGAACCCCATTACAAATAACAGCTCAGATTGCAACTGCATAGGAGCCATTTCATACAGGGCAGGATTCTAAAGTCAACAAGAATTTTCGAACTAGTTACGCAACAGGTGTGGACAAGGTTGACCATATGATTTATTTCCTAACCCAGGCTGCTTTAGAGTGAAAATGTGTGCTGATACTAGTTACACGGCTAGCAAAGTTGTGAATCTGGAAGGAAATGCGGTTACTCTAGGATGAACAAATGGCTGATTGGGAATCAAAATATTTGTTTGGTATGTGCAGAAACATTTCAAGTGGAATGAGCTTTTCAAGGGAACTTATGAATAGAGAAAAACTATAAAGTGAAAAATCATTGTTTCTCCAGCTTTGAGACTTTATGACAAAGACATAAAATCAGGACATTGTGTAAAATGATAAAAACAATATACCATCTCTCATCACTCAATCAGTTCACAATATATTCTCATTTTAAAACTATTTTAAGGTAGGAAAGAAAAGATAGGAAACAATTCACCCAATTGTTTCATTTTCACAACTTTACAGATGACACGGAGTGATAAATGAATCATCATAAATATTTTGATTGCGTAATGTAACCACTAACTGTGCATTCACAGATATTATATAAAAATAATGAAAGATAATTTTCTTGAAAATCATAATTGTGATCATATAAATCAATTAGTAATCTATAATAATAAAAGGGTAATATGCAAATAGACCAAACAGCTGAACAGACTTCCTTCCGGACAAAGTGGGGGGCTGCAGCCACGGGATCAAGTCAGCAGCGGCGGCGGCAAGGTATTGAGGCAGCCGCCCTGGTGGCGGCTAGGAGGGAGGGATTGAGGCAGCCACCCCGGCTGTGAAGGCCTACTCTTGCACGAATTTCATGCATCGGGCCTCTAGTTATTTATAAGTTTAAATCATCCTTTCTAGAGAAAAAAGTCACTAAACACCTTTGTGACCAAAGCAAATAACAAAAGTTCATAATAATCTACCTTATCTCTTTAAGATAAATAGACCACATAAAATAGTACCACAAAACATTGTAAATAAAATTATTTACTTTGAAAAGCATACTAAAAAAATCCTTCCCACATCAAATACAATCAGCAAACACTGAATTTCTTAGAAATTCTGGTATCTTTTGGTAAAAAAGACTTCTGTTTTTACCTACTCACGAACAGCTAAAAATATGTGGACTCTTTAATTTTAAGTATTAAGATAATTAGGGGGTCTTCAGTATTTTCCTGGGGGGAAAAAAGGATTTCACTAAATTTTTTTCATTTTATCTAAAAAACCAGCATATCATGTGTGAATGCACAAACCTATTGAAATAACTGGCATGGACTGACATGGTGGCATAATCTTGTAACCCACCCTACTATTATTGGCAGCAGCAAGACAGCCATACAAAAAAACAGTCACTTTGCCACGCACACGTTTTAGTCACAATCTGATTCCTCTCCCCTAAAAACATTAATTTCTATTACAGACAACAGAGATCAACAGAGGGATCAGGAGTTGCATACCTTTCAAATTGTCCGCTCTGTTACAAGTGTTGATAACTCGTGGTGAAGAAATGAAACTGAAGTAAAATGAGGTTTCGAAGTACTCTGCTTAACTGTAATCAAATGCAATAAAGATAGCCTTAATCTAGCAGGTGAAGTAGTTTTCACAAGCATTGTACACCTCAGATGTCACATTTACTTATTGCTTTGGTCCCATAAATTCCTAATGAATCCTTTCTAGGTACTTAAAGGCCAAACTATTTTTTTTTTAATTCTTACTTTAAATAGTTAATTTTAACAGTAGTTATATCTTCCATTTCTGAAGTAAAATACATTTTTAATAACCACTAGGGCATGGTTTTCCCAAAACATATGTTATATTTGCTTGGAGGAGGTCAGCCATGCATTACCAACAAAAGTTAGCACTCCTGTTGTGGCTGATGTATTCCCCTTTGTGTTTATCTTCCAATATCCATAGAAGAAAATTCACAGTACACACAGTACCTTTTCTTTAACTAAATCTGATCTATTTTTCTTAAGGAAAACATGGTTATTCTTTGCAATGAGTTTTATGTGCTGAGCACCAGTGAAATATGCAATGAACACACAGATAGTGGATTCCACTATCATGAAAACACTGAGTAGTTTGTAAAAGGTAAAGCATAGAGGTAGTGCAATGTTCTGTTTTTCCTAACTATATTCTGGTCTGCCTACTAAAGTGGGTACTTCAGGGCATATTCCGGCTATAATTTAATCACTTTTGGTAAATGAGTATCACTTACAGTAAATCTGATTGTGCTCTGCTCAGAAGGATTTCTGCAATCTTTTTATTTGCTGTCAGCTCCTTTTGAAAATAAATTTTTCCACTATAGTATTACCCTTAGAGTCACAATGATGCTCTACAGAGTTCTTTGTAAAAAGAAACATAAGCTAATTAAAATATGAGAATGTGCAGCTCATAACATAAAACCATAAGTGTTTGAGACTTTTTGACTCACTTCTGTAGTAACTAATTTCATAGGTTCTTATAAATCAAAACTTTTTCCAATGATTAAAGGATTGCAATTAAATATTACTTTTCTGGTGTTTGTTTGTTTTTTAACTTTTAGTTTTTAAAATCTTCAAATATACGAAATGATACCAAAAATGTGTAAATCTGCATAACCCTATCACATAATGTCAATTTTTTCAATCTATAGCCCATCTCATCCCATTCAATATTATTTTGAAGAAAATCCTGAACATCATATAATTTTATTCTTAAGTATTTCACATATACATATACTAGAGGCCCAGTGCACAAATTCATGCACGGGTGGGGTCCCTCGGCCTGGCCAGTGATCAGAGCCAATCAGGGCCATCTCACCCAGTACCAATCAGCGCCGATGAGGGCCGGACAGCCAGGAAGGGACCACAGGAGGTAGGCCAGCCATCTGGGGAGGGACCGTGGGAGGGCTCCAGGGCGTGTCCGGCCCTCCCGCCCAGTCCCCATTGGCCAGACCCCAGCAGCAAGCTAACCTACCAGTCGGAGCATCTGCCCCCTGGTGGTCAGTGCACATCATAGCGACTGGTCAAGTGGTCGACCGAACAGTCAACTGCTCAGTTGGACACTTAGCATATTACACTTTTATTATATAGGATATGAAGTATTATATACAGGGTGTCTCAAAAAATGTATGCACACTTTGAATGTTTATTTTAAAAAGTCAGTGTTTATTAACATACAGTTCATTTTCAAAATTAAGTGAGTTATCAGCTGTTAAAGCGTGTATTCATTTTTGGGGACACCCTATATATTCTATATAATAAAGGGGTAATATGCAAATTGACCCTAAGGGCGGAACGACCAGAATGACCACTTGACCAGTCACTATGAGGTGCACTGACTACCTCTCAGTCTCTTTCCCCAGCCGGTAGGCTCTGATCACCTGATGGAGAACAGGGAACCAGGGGTGTAGGCGGCACCAGGCCAAGGCCCCCACCCTGCTGGTCACCCCACACATAGAGGGCGACCTGCGGCGGGGGTCAGGGCCAGCGAGCAGGCAGGAACCACCGACTTCTCAGTCCCTTCCCCCAGCCGTCAGGCTCCGATCACCTGATGGTGAATGGGGAACTGGGGTGGGTAGTAGTGGGGGGTGGGCCGGCTGCGGGCAGCCTGATTGCAGGCCAGGCCTAGGGATTGTACCCACGCATGAATTTTGTCCACCAGGCCTCTAGTCTATATATATAAAAGCCTAAGTGACTGTTACAACCAAACGACCGGAACTACCAGTCAACTGGTCACTATGACACACACTGACCACCAGGAGGCAGGTGCTCAATGCAGGAGCTGCCCCCTGGTGGTCAGTGCGCTCCCACAGAGGGTGTGCCGCTCAACTGACAGACCCGTCCCAGCAGCCCACCAACCTGGTGGCAGTCACTCCCTCCCTCAGTAGTCCTACAGGTCCAATCTCCGGAGAACGGGCCAGGCAGCGACAGACCAGCGCTGCAGGCACGATCCTGACAGTGCCACCAGCCTCCTGAAAGTCAGCCTCAGGCACTGCAGCCACTTCCCCTTGCTAGACACTCCGTAAGAAAGAAAGGATATAAAAGTGACTGCCAAGTGGCTCCCAATAACTGGTGTGAACGTCATCAGGATGGATCCAGATCCTGGGCCAGCAAGGGCATCCCACCACCCACCTGGAGGGCCGATCGTGTCCCACCACCCACCCCTCAGGATCCCACCTGTGCATGAATTTGTGCACCGGGCCTCTAGTGTATATATAATGAGTATTCCCTTTTTAAATATAGCCACAACATTGTAATTGCTTTTTAAAATTTTTTACAATGATTTTTTAATATCAAATTTCCAGTCAGTGATCTGATTTCTTATCTCATAAATGCCTTAATTTAAAAATTTGCTTTTCTTGTATAAGGATTTAATTAAAATCTACACATTGTTAGAGGTAATTTGTTTAACTCTTTTTCAAGTATATTAACGCTAACTGCTACTAGCAGGTTAAGTTGATTAAACCTCCTACCTCTTATTTAAACCACTTTATTGAGGTACTAGAGGCCTGGTGCATTTGTGCACCAGTGGGGTCCTTCGGCCTGGCCTGCGGGATCAGGCCAAAACCGGCTCTCCGACATCCCCTGAGGGGTCCCAGATTGCGAGAGGGTGCAGGCCAGGCTGAGGGACCCCACTAGTGCACAATCACAGCAGGGGAGGGACACAGGAGGTTGGCCAGCCAGGAAGGGACCATGGGAGGGCTCCAGGGCCTGTCTGGCCTGTCTCGCTCAGTCCTGATCGGCCGAACCCCAGCAGCAAGCTAACCTACCAGTCAAAGCATCTGCCCCCTGGTGGTCAGTGCATGTCATAGCAACTGGTCAACTGTCCCCTGGTAATCAGTGCACGTCATAACGAGTAGTTGAGCGGCCTTAGCATATCATTGGCATATTACACTTTGATTGGTTGAATGGCCGACTGGACAACCAGACACTTAGCATATTAGGCTTTTATTATATAGGATGATTGACATACCAACAAGCTGTACATATTTAATGAACACAACTTGTCGAGTTTGGAGGTTAACTGTACACCTGTGAAACCATCACTACAGTCAATTTCATAAACATATCCATCACTGCCAAAAGTTTCCTCTTGCACTATTTATTTGTTTGTTTATATTTTTAAATCTATCTTGGCAGATTCTATTTTTTATTTTTTTGTTCAAAGTATTACATATATGTCCCCCTCTTTACCCCACTGACAAATTCTTAAGTATACATACAATACAGTACTGTTAACTATAGGCTCTATGCTTATAGTAGATCTCCAGTATGACTGAAACATTGTACCCTTTGACTCACAGCATACCTCCTTGTCTCCACCTCCTCAGCAGCCCCTGGCAACCATCAATCTACCCTCTGCTTATGTAAGTTTAACTTCCTTAGATTCCTCACATAACTATTATCATACAGCATCTGTCCTTTGCTGTCCGACTTGTTTCACTTAGCATAATGTCCTCCAGGTTCATCTCAGTTGTTGGAAATGGCTGAACATCCTGCCATCTTTTTTAAGGCTGAATAACATTTCATTGTATGTACATGCCACATTTTCATTATCCATTCACCCAAAGATAGACATTTAGGTAGTTTCTACCTCTTGAGCATTGTAAACAATGCTACAATGAACATGCTCTACAGATTCTTAAGACTTTTTAAATGTATAGGTTTTCACTCCTCTCACATGCACACACTCTCTCTCTTCCTTGCAAGTTATTTGCTGAAGAAACTAGGTTTCTTGTACTATCCAGTTTCCCATAGTCTGGATTATACTGAAAGGTATCTGTATTTCCTGTAAATTGGAAATTGGATCTAGAGGCTTAATCAAATTGAGGTTTAATACTTTTGGCAATAATACGCCATAAGTGCTATTGTGAAGTATCCTAACAGTAGAAACATTCACATTTTGACCATTGAAAGGTTGTGGTTAACAGCACAGACTCTGGAGGCTGACTATGTGGAAACTAATCTTTGTTTTGCCTCAGTGTAGTGGTGAAAGCTTATGCAAATGAATTAATCAGTACCTCACTTTCTTCACCTTTGAAATGGGGATAATAAGCATACCTAACAAATGAAATTTCTGTCAAGATTAGATAAATTCAGATAAAACACTTCAAGTAATACTTGATACATATAAATACTCAATATCCAATGTTAGCTATTATTACCAAATAGATAGAATTAATTGTAAGAAGGAATATGCAGAAAATATTTGCAGCCATTTTTATCCACATAGCAGCTAAATTGACAAGTCTAGGATGAGCAGCTCTGCTATTCCTAATATAAAAGTTGAAATATAAGTGGACTAAAAGGTCCAAATACATCAGGAAACTGGTAATGAAAGATGCAACCTTTTGCTGTTAGGTCAATGGTTCCACACCCTACAGGTTACTAATGATTTAAAGAAATGGCTGCTCTCCGATTCTGTTAAATGTATTGTGCCCTTCCATATATGCCATTCTTGGCTCAACCTCAGAAATTAACCACAAGCATGATCAATTCATATGTTATTCTTAATTAAAAATACTATGACAACATCTAGGGAAGCAAAACAATTCTTTCAGCTAGGCAGAAGAAATGGGTTCATCTCTTGCTATACAGAGCAATGATTTGCAAATAAAGTTTTCTCTTTTAGAGATATGGCATAAATGTTTCACACATTCAATCAGTGGTTTACAGAATTTCTAAGGGAGCAAAATCATTTAATATGCATTTTTCACATCACAATCTTGAGAATGGCTATTAACTAAGGACTTAGCAAACATTAAGTTATAAAATCCATAAGATTGGAAAATGGTAAGATTTGAAGTCAGTGAGCAATGGAAAATTTAGGCTGGGTATTTAAGGAAACTGCCTATTAGCAAGAACTATTAGATAATGGAATGGTATTTTTCTTAAGCTCCATAAATTTCAAAAGTAAATTGGAAAACATATTGGAAGAAAATGTTCCACCCCACCAGGGGAATAAATGAAATGGTCTTTTCGCCTCCTGTTTCTATAAGCTGGTCTGCAAATTAGATGTATAAAATTTGCCTACCCAAACCATGACCATGGTAAGTCCCACTTTAGGCTTAGTGCGAGTTTCACTGGGGAAAGTTCCATTTCCAGATCTTCAGCCAAAAGCTGAATAATACCAATATGGAAATTTGGAGCAAAATCAATTGTTAAAGTCAGATTATGAGATTTTAACTGCCATTCTATGTTATTTCCACTTGCCAGATCAACACCCAAGAGTCATTTTGACATTTAAAAAAAAAATCCCAATTACACATCCAACTGCTGATTTACAAAGCAAAAGGCAACCTGTGATTTTGGCTTTAAAACCTAGCTTGCCTCAGGGATAGCTGGATGAAAGAAATTCTAGCCTACTGTTTAAGGACTAATATTCCCACATTTCCATATCCCATTTAGGACGGGTAGATTTGAGTACTTCAGCTTAAACGGTATCACTTTATATAAGTATATAAGGTGCTGCAGTGGAGTAGGCAGCAAGCAGAATGGGATAATAAATGGCAGACAAGCAAAGAGGCTGCGGCTGCAGGGAGCCCTCTATGCCAATTGCCAAAGGAAAATGTCTGTGAAAAGCGAACACATTTTTTTTTTCCATGAGCGAGGGATGAGAATTTAATAGTAAAACAGTAAATTGAGTGTCTGTCCTTTTACCTCTTACTAGAATTTCTTTGTTGTCCTTTGCATGGGGAAGGTTAACAGCTCAACCTAATTCTTCACTCCAAGGAACTTAACAGGCTGTCATTTGGTTAAGGTCTAATGGGCCTTCCGGGATTTGAGAGCTGAACGCTGCTCTCATTGGAGCAGGCTGCTCCACCGAGGGCCTGGAAAAGAATGTTTGCATTGGAGAGAAGGTGCTGCAGCTCCAACTGCTTTTCCACCTGCACAAACAGAACCTTTGGGGACAGTAGCAGTGCAGTTAACAGGGATCCCAGGAATGAGAAAGGTGTTAAAGTAGCTAGTTCTTCTGTTTGCCAAGGATTTTCCGGCCTTGATGTTTTTGGCAACATTTTGAAATCTCCCACTTCTCTCACCCTGAGCTTTTCCCTTCTCATTTCTCAGGGATGGTTTTGAGAATTGGGCTGACTAGTCCAAATAGAAAGACAGAATTTTAAGAGGATGTGAGGGTCACACTCCCGGGTTCCCCATATGGCTCCAGGAGGCACTTGGCTGCTGTGGAGATTTGGGGGTAGGGGGAGGTGAACAGCAATAAAAGGATCAAGTTGCTAACAGCCTCAACCTCCTTATTGGAGAAGGGCACTCCTAAAACCTCTTGCTGACTAAATCAGGTGGAAAATTTCAAAACATTACCCATTGAAAATGCCACCGATTTCACTCAGCAGACTCTAAAAGTCAAGTTCATATTTAACCATGTTAAATTGGTACAATATTCCTGGTGAGAGCACCTTATAAGCTATTTCTTTTCTAAAATTTCCAGTGAAAAACCTAACTCATATGCACTAGCCTGTTGTGATATAGTGATACAGTCCTGTGTCTCAAACCTAATATTACAAAAATGTTACTTTTGATTATGAAACACATACAATATAATTATTTTCTTACGTTTATCAATTTTGTATTGTAATAAAATATGTACATATAGCATAAAATACGCCATTTTAATAATTTTAAGTGTCCAAATCAGTGGCATTAACTACATTCACAATGTTGTGCAACTATCACCACTATTTCCAAAACTTTTTCATTACCCCAAACAGAAACTCTGTAAAAGAAATGTTTTTAAAGAAAGGTTTTTGCTAACTTGACTATCATTAGTTGTGGTCCATGAAACCTCAAAGTAATAGTGATTAGCATTCGTGTATGTATTTTCTAAAAAGGAAGTGAATTAGCCTAAAATAATTAATGGAAAAGTGTAAAAGCACTGCCACTAAACCTGCTCTGTCCATATGGTAGATTTAATTGATTTCAGCTAACTGATCAGACATTTTTGTATAATGTAAAATTTTAATGATTACGATTGATGACCTAGATAATCATACTAATGATTAAAAAATAGCTCAAACAAAATAGATCTAGAGATATGGAAGCATGGATCAGACTGATGAATCTCAGAGGCAAGGAAGGTTGGATTAGGGGGAGGCAGGAAGAGATTAACCAAATAACTTACATGCATATAAGTATAACCCATGGACACAGACAAGGGTGCAGTAAGTAGGGTTGGGAAGGGGGTGGGTAGAATGGGTCAATGGGGGGAGGGAACATCTGTAATACTTTCCACAAATAAAGACAAATTTAAAAATAAATGGATTCACACACACCACAAAATAACTCAAACAATAAAATTAAACAAATAAAAGTTGGATGTGATATCAAAGGCTAAAAATGTAAAACTACAAAGAGAATCAAGGCATGATTAATATATTTTATATGTATTTATATATATAACATATAAAAATTTTAATATATTTTATAATATTAATAATATATATAAACTATTAATATATTTTTCTAACATATTAGTTTAGAAAAAATATATTTAAATTAATGATTAAATTTCAAAGAAAATTTAGATATGCTTTAGAAATTACTTTAGGTAAGGATCCAGAATATAAGTTTAGGGAGTTCATATATAAAGTTATCTCAGCTGCTGATCAAAATTGCCCTGTCTTTCAAAAGCAAAAGTAAAATATGAAATATAGATTTACCAGTTTTAGGCACAGCTTCTCATTACAGTCAACTCTTGCTCATTGATTAGTAAATCCAATCAATGGCAATGACAATTTGAGAAGTAAATCCCTCCATCAAATCTTAAATCTTGTACATTGCATCTTTGAAGTTCACCCTTTCCTTTCAATGCCTTGTCAGGTAAGTGCATCATTTATTTTAATCCTGTTGAAATGAATGGATGAACTTAAATAACAATGCAAGCCTTTTCCCACATTGTCTGTAATTCACTTTGAAGTGATAGCACTTTTAGGATAAAGATGTATACATTCTGATTCTCTGACTAGCTGTCCTTTCTTTGTGCACTTTACTAATAAGAATTTAAAGCAAGACTAAGTCACATCTGCTTTCTAATACAAGTCTTAGGGTTTTAAACAAAATTCTACTAGAGCAGCCAACCAAGATGAATAACTATTTTGAGGGGACTAAAACTATCATTTAGTGCTTACTATTTAATCACTTGTGTTAGAGGAGTTATAGATAAAATCAATCTTGAAAATATTTTCATTTATTATCACATTACCAGCATTATAATGAAAAAAAGTTTGAAATACTAATGCAGAAAAAAATATTTAAATTTTTATTTTACTTGATGTTTTCTGCATCTATCAATGAATTCATCCATTTCAAAAAATGTTATGTATTCAAAATAGATATTGTCAAAAGGTATGTATAAAAAGAAGTATGCTAGCTATTTATTTAGAATATATGATAAGGAACAATATAATATGAATTTCTAAACATTGTTTTTTTTAAGAATAATTATACATAGAAACCATGTTATGCAATGTTTAGATCTCAATCTGTTGACTTATTTTAGATAAAAGTTAACTAAATGCTTAATGCAGAAAAATTTGGCAGGGAGAGAAAAAAAAAAAGAATATAATAAAATCATCTATAACCTTAACCAAAAAAATGTACTGGTAATTTGTTCATGGACTACCAATATACTTTGAAGTCTACATACTTCCATTATCCACAAATAGATGCTAACCTTTTTAATATGGTTCAGAATATCTCAAAGCAATATCTAAGGAAGAAAAATAAAAAATTATTTTGAAACTGTCAGGGCAAAGCATGATAAATTGTCACTCTTGATCTTAACTATCAAGACCCTCCAACGTCCCATACCCTGACAAACGATTTCCTAACCTCCCACACATTTTCTACCCAACTCTTAGTAAGTCAAATCCCTTATTGTCCTTCATTTCCACTTTGCTGGTTCCACTCTTGCTACTCCCCATTGTTGCAATACCACCTTTGTTTTTTGCCACTGTTTTAGCTGTTTGGCTGTTGCCATGTGTTTAATCAATCCAGCGTCTAGTCTCCCTAAAGGTTTGGGCCGGAAGTCTCCCAAAGCAGAAGGTCTTTTTCTATAGCTCTGAGACCATCTTCTCTGACATATATTTGAGGCAGGGACTCAGACACAGGGAAACTAGAAACAGACTTTGTTATTAGAATAGATCAGGAGATGACAAGAAACAGGGGAGAGGTACCAAATTCCTGGAACCTGATTATAAGATCAGAAAAGGAACCATACACTGATGACCTCTGCAGACGGACTGAGCTGCTACTTTCATGTTTTTCCTGGGAATGGGACTGATTTCTCACCAGGCCCGATGTTTCCCTGAGAGCCGGCTAAACATCCCCAGACTAGATTAAATGTGCCGGAAGATGAAAACAGGCAAGGCATTACTCTGAATGCTTAAGTCAGTGAAAGAATGGGATGGATCCAGATTTTGTGAGACCTGAAGTTTGTATAATTTGTTGGGCTCTCTTAAAAAAAAACAAAAGAATACAAAATTACAAAATCAGGTATGAGAGTGATCATTGCTTTAGAACGAGAACAGAAAGAGCAACAAAATATTGGAGATTCATATATGTTTATTTTTTTTAGACCACTTCAGAAAAAATTACAAATTTTAGAAACTTTACAAAACCCCTATATTTCCTGATAGCGACCCGCCTAGAACAGTCTACAACTCCCCACACTCACAGGGGCATGTTCAAGTAAGTGGCGTAAAGCTGAAACTTGGTTAGTACATGGCAAATCGGCTTCTGGTTTTAATTGTAAAACTTCAGGCAATCGGAGCCAGATGGTGAGATCACTGTAGTGGGCAGGCAGTCCTTCCTAATTTCCTTGAAAGTGCACCAAATAGAATTCTCACTGAATGATATAATGGTATAAACAAAGTACAATACTTTAAAAATAGGACAGTTTAGCAGAGGAGGAAGCCTAAATAGAATCTGAGGGACATGTGTTAGGAGGGGAAGGGCCCTGAACAGTGCTTTAGATTTCAACAGAGAGGCAGAGAGCATTCAAGACAGAAACAAAAACAAGTATGAGAGAACAGGGCAGCCCCAAGGAAGAGCAAGAATGTCAGGTGGGAGTTTGACATATGATATGTGAGGATTTGGAGTGAGAAAAATCAGTACAATAAATAGCCTCAGGATTTCACAGGGTCTTGAGTGCTGTGTTAAGGTATGGGCACAGAATTTAGATGGCAATCAGAACAACATAGAATAAAACAAAGGGTTTTTGTTTTGTTTGTTGGAAAGAAAATGAGAAGCCTTTAATGATATGCATAGTTCATTCAGCAAATTATTAACTGAACAATCAGAGGGCTGCCAGAGAGTTTTATTGTTATAACATCTTCAATCCCAGTTGGGAAAATTTTATATGTGTGGCAGCTGAGATTGGAGTACAGATTAAAGAAAAGGAAAACCAACAGGTTTCTACCCATAAAGAAAAAGTCCTCTAAACTCACAATGCATGTAAACTGAAAACACTTACTAATGATGAATTAAATGTGTTCATAAAAGAGTTCTACTTAGAGGAGCTGAGATGGCAAGTCCCAGGCTTACATCTTCTGAGTCTGAATTTTGACTCCCATCATTTATGGTGTGATTTTAGGCATGTTGCTCAGTGGTATGCCTCAGTTTTACCAGTAAAATGGAGCCGGTAACATCTACCCCATGTTGCTGTGTTGAGGATCCACAGGCAGTGGGTTATGGAAGCACTCAGCTGTGCTTGGCTTGGTTAATGTGGGCCACGTTAGCTGTAATTATTACTTCTGTTCCTGGTTTTAGTGTCACTTAGAATACTGAGACCATCTCCTTTCTTCAACTCAAGATGGAATCCCCTAGGTTCCATCTTGCTCTTCTCCGTTCAGTCTCTAAAACATACACCGAGAGCTTGCTGAAGTTCAAATCTGACCATTTCTGCCACAAACTCAGGACAAAGCCCAAATTTCTTACATGGCCTGACCACTGACTATCTTTCCATTTTACTTTGTCACTCTCCATCTAACATTGTAAGACCCAGTCCTCCTGATTTCTAGGTCATTTGATTTCTGGCCTCTAGGGTTCAGTGCAAGTGGCCCCTCTACCTGGCTAGTTCCTCCCCATCTATTAGCTCTTGGGTTAGTCGCCCCTTTCACTGGGAGCCTGACCTACTGTTCACTAGTAAGCTGAATTTAGCTGCCCTTGCTAGGGAGCTCCCAGAGCACTTTCTTCTTATCTCGACTGTAGCCTTTAGCACACAGTATTGAAATTTCCTGCCTATACATCTAGATTCTCCACAATAAATTCCTTGGAGGCAGGAAGTATGTTGTTCACTTCTAGCAGCAGTTAACACAATGAAACCTCGCGGAATAAATAATTAGCAGGAGGAGAGGTGGTTTTCTCTGGGGAGAGGATGAATATTGACTGGAAAAGGGCAGGAGGAAACCTTCTAGCAGGATAGAAATCTATATCTTGATCGGAATGATGGTTACACGAGTATATACATGTGTAAACATTTATTGAGCTGAACTGTTGAAATTCTTATACTTTCTTTGCTCCATTGAAAATACTGTATTCCTCAATATGTAAAATTGAAAAATGTGCAAAAAATGGCAATACTCTTCTATGCTATTAGAGGTCAGAATTATGCTAGTATGCTAGTAGAAGTAATCTACTAGAAAGTCCTAATAAGCCCTAGTGACTGGGTATTTTCAGTTTATGAAAATCCACTGAGCTCTACACTTAGGATATTTGCACATTTATGTTGGGATATTATACTTGTTAAAAGAGTAAGAATGAGTGAATAACAATAAACACATATATTACATAAAACCTTCCCATTCGTGATGAGAACAAGTCAGTTTCCTCAAACTATGCTCCCTAGTCTCACATCAGTAAGAACCAAAGTAAGAATGCAAAACCCACATTTTCTCTCTACTATATGACCCATCTATACAGATGAATGTTTCTAAAACAGACTCGTGTTATGTAGAGGTGGTATAGCACGTGTGTACTTTAGCAACTTTCATGCAGTGGTGAACTACAAGTCTTCTCTGCAGCACAACTCTTTCAGATGTTATTTTTAACACATGTGTTTAAGAACAATTAGCTAGAATTACTTTTGGTGTAAAGTGGTTTTCTTTAATTATTTTCTTTCACAGATCTTAGAGCCACAAAAATCTTTATATATGCCTCTTGCCTCAGATGAACTATTCTTTAAAACAAGACTTAAATAGAAATGTAATTTAGATGCTTCTACTAAAGATGTTCTTAAAACATTCCCAGGGTTTATAAAAACACACACAAAAAAATAAAGTTTCACAGACGCTGCCCAATTTCCCGGTAGAGTATGTATGCATGATTTGCACTCTCTTTGGTACACCTACACTAACAGCAGGGATTCTTAATATTGGTATACACTTAGCAGGCACATTGTGAACAACATGGATAAAGGAATAAACATGACCTCCAATCAAAATTTCAATGCCCTCAGCACCCTAAAATGAGGAGGGAGCCTTCAACTCCAGATTCAGTCAAGTCTGTATTAAAGAGCAAACCCATAGGATAAAAAGGTACCAGCTTACAAGGCAGAAGCAAGAAACTTGGGACTCAATCCACCCTACCCTACCCCACATCATTTCAACAAAAAGCCTAAATTGCAGTGCTTTTAAAAAGAATCATATTGACCAAAAATCTTTTAATATTATAGTAGTCTTTAAAGAGCCAAGAATGCACTTATTTAACTAAAAAAAACCTTATCAGTATGTTTTTCTAAATTTTCTCCTTCATGTATAGTTTATTTTCCAAACATGTATTTTAACAACTTATAAAATAGTATGTTTGGAGAAAGATTTAGAGGCAGCTTTCCTCTTCCTCAGAAGACAAGATCTAGAAACACATCAGTCATTAGTGTCATTTGTGACAGTTCAAATCACCAAAGGTATTCGGTAAACTTTAATCACTGTCAGAACTGTAAAGGTTACTGGGCATCTCCAGCACAAATCAATTACAACAATGTTGCACAAATGTGAGAGAGGGTATGTGAGTGAATGTGTGTGTTCCCTTGACAGTTACATCTTCTAGTAGATCAGCATTAAGTTCAGCTACATATAATAACAACAGCAATAATCACACCAGCAAGATATGACAAACAAAATGAACATTTACTCTTAATTCAGTAATAGATTTAGGCAGCCCAAAGCTATTTTGTAGCTTCCTGATGTTCTGTCATAACTTAGTGTGCTGCCTCATATCACATTATGGCTGCTTGTGCTCTAGTTATCATGTCCACATCTCAAGAAAAGGGACAGGGACTAAGAATAAAAATACCATTCGTTTTGAAGACATTCCCTGAAAGTTTCACATAACACTTAGTTCTCATTGGTCACAATTTATTCATAAGGCCACAACCATTGGAAGGGGAAGTCTACTTTTTGATCTGGGCAACAAGGTAGTCAGCTAAATCTGGGGTTGTTAATACGAAGAGGAGGATAATTGATACTTAGAGTGGACAGATATTTTTTTCTCTCACTTTAAAAACAGACCCCTAGCCTCCTTGGAGAAAAAAAATAACACGTACCTGATGATCCAATCAAATAATTAAAATGGAATCAGACTTATTATTTGTCATAAAGTAAATATAAGTTAATTAAATTTTCATTTTTAACTGAATATTTCACTGACTTTCATAAATATACGTGAAGAAATATTTCTATATATCAAAGAACATCCAAAACTTTAAAAACTGTATAATTATATTTTATTAGTGGGACGGGGGACAGAAGAAGGGGCTGATTAATTTCCTTTGAAAGAAAAAAGTTAACGTAGAAGTAATTTCACCTCACTACTAAATCAGAATTAGTGCTCTCGGTAGGGAGTTATGCTGTCATGTTTGAGAACCACTGAATTGAACATACTATTTCTGGAAATGATTTCTTTTAGCAATTACTAACAGTTTATGGAAAGACCTGCAATTTTATTTTTCCAAATGTTCAAGTAATCTTAACTCATCAAAATGCTAACATCTTTTGTATCACAGTTGTCTCAGACTTACTCATTTAAATGGCCTGCCGGTTTGACAGCTGGAACCTCTTAGTGCGGATCTGCAGCCTAAACCCCACCCCAAGCACTGGGACTCATCTGGCCTCTCAGCTAGAATCCATAGCTCGTTGTCTAACTCACAGCTCCACTCTGAGCTGGCAACCAGATTTTAGTAGCAGTCTCTGCCCTAATTTGCCTGATACCATGATTGTCTCTTATCAGGCTCTTGAAGAATTGCTCCGCAGCATACCAGACAGTCCCCTGGGAATGAACCTTCCATTAACGGGAACTTGCTACCTGATGATGTAGCCTTTTATACTGTTTGTTTGAACACCCATGCACGTGTTTAGTAAACCAACATTGAAATCTGGCCAGCACTGGTAAGAAAAATATCAAAGGCACAGTCGCCTGTCCTCTAGGGGAAGAGACAGCTGTAAATTGTTAAATGATAGTCCTTCTAAAGCAAGCATGTCAAACTCATGGCCCACAGGACGCATGTGGCCCACAATGAATATTTTGCGGCCCAGCCAATATAACGGTATGTAAGAAACATTATAATAAAAATTTCATAACTTAATTTTTACAATATCCTGTTATACATAATTATTAATAATGAACTACAACATCTGCTAATGAATGATTACTTTAATTGTGTTGCATTCATTTCCCTTGCGCACAGGCACATCATTTCTCTCCACTAATACCAGCAGCGAATATTTTAGCAGCCAATTGCCACGTCATTAGTCTTGGACTGACTTGTTTGGTGTGCGCAACAGGAAATATTTTGCTTTCGAAGAACAAGAAAAATAGGTTTATTTGCATTACGCTTATTAATTTGTGCAGTTATTCAGTGTCTGGTAAGTTAATGTTCAAGAAAAAAATATTAATTTTTATTAGAATGTTCTACTATCTTATGTTAACAATTACTCATTTATTTCAGCCCTTTGTATTCAGCATGTCTCTATCGAAATAAACCTACGTTTCTATGAAAATTGGAAGCTTTTGTTTTTTTGCTGCCCACATAAACTTAAACCTTGTTTATTTGGCCCGTGTTAGCCTTTGAGTTTGACATGCTTGTTCTAAAAAGTTAGATTTGGTCTCCTAGGGATTTTCATCCATTGTTCTTAAGTCTGAACTCTTTAGTCACATGGAATAGATTTCATTCAGACTTCCACAAATCCACCCACAAATCCACCCTCCAATCTGGAATATTTCTAATGGGATTATATTCCCATTAACATCTCCAACTTTCACTGCAAATAACTTGCATTAGAAATCATACACACGTTATTGTATTTATTCTTCAAGCTCTTAAAACCCTGTTTCTGTGACTCATATACAAAATGGGTTTTTAGTTTCTTCACTCTCTTTTTTGGATAAGTCCTAATTTGAAAATATCCTTCTTAAAGTACAGTATTGAAAAATGAATATAGTATAATAAAATGTCTTACCTCTACTTAACAAAAGTTATATATTTCATCTAGAATAGCAAGCCAGGATGCTTGGCAAAGATAAAGAGAGAGTGAGAAAGAGAGAGAGAGAGAAATGAAAGAAAAAGAGCCCTGGTCAGTGTGGCTCAGTTGGTTGAGCATCGTCCCATGCACCAAAAGGTTCAATTCCCAGTCAGGGCTCATACAAGGTTGAGGGTTCCATCCCCAGTCAGGGCACATATGGGAGGCAACCATATGTGTTTTTCTCTCTCCCTCTCCCTTCCTCTCTCTCTAAAAATCAATCTAGAAAAAAAAAAAAAGAAAAAGAAAAGCTGCAGATGAATTTAATAACCTTTCCAAGATCACTTTTGAGCTGATGGTAATTTCAAGTTCTGAAAGTTCTGGTTCTCTTATCCTTAGTGGCTTCCTTTAGCTGGTTCCTTCTGTAAGACAGTCTACTGTACTGCTTACTCTGGTGTGAGGGCCCTTACTCCTTAAGATTTGTGAAGGTGATATCAGTATATATATATATAAAGCACATTGACCATCACAGAGGAAGGATTTCACCTATGTAAAATACTAGAATTAATAGGTATTTTTTAGTTATAAGTAATTCACCTAGAGCTTAGGAATCATTAACCAAAAAGAGACTTTAATATTAAAGTTATCTCATACAGCCCTGTCATTCAACTCAAGAACCACCCAATATGTGTTATGTTTTATGCTAGGTTCAGGTGATGCAAAAATTAATTGTCTTAACCTCAAGAAACTCAATGTTTAGTGAAAAACCTTCCATGGACGGAAACAGGTATTCCACGATTGCACACATAGGGCTTGATAGATCAGTACTCTTGTTACCCGATTACATCCATTCCATTCTAGATATAAAGCTCCTCTGCATCAGTGAACATTTAATAAATGTTTGGTGTTCCATACTCATATAATTTAGGAAAATAGTAATGTTGACTTTGTTAACCATATACTTTGGTTTGGGGCTTCATAAATTAACTTCTTTTCATCTTGGAATAGATTTATATACACTGGTATTTCCTATTTCTTAGGATTTAAGGGATTGTGAAAAAGCACCACTACCATCTCCCTGAAGAAATCTCTGGAAAGTTGATGGCTGAGGCTAACTAGGTTTTATACAATATTATACAAACTTTTAAAAGTATCTATGGATCAAAAATTATTTGAAAGGTATACACCAAATATTAAACAAAATGATTATCTCTAGATAGTGAGATCATGAGAGATTTTGTTAATACCCTTATACTTTAAAAAATTAAACATTTCTCAATGAGTGTGCATATTAGAATAGATATACAGGAGAAAGGAAACAGGTGAGTGATGGGGATGATGGCAATGGATGAAATATGGATGATGGGAAATTAAGAAGTGGTACAAGGGCCATAGATATATAAGGGTTACAATATAAAAATAAGATCAACAGTAGAAGGGATTAGAATGATAATAAAAATATAGTTTTACTACCATTAGAGTACCTAGTTTTCTTTGTATTTTGGACAGCCACATCTCCAATTTTATTACTCAGAGGGCCCATTGGCCAATGAAATGATTGAAGCATAATGATTTTATCCTATCTGCCCATAATTTAGGTTAAAATATGGAAATGAATCTTGTTCAATTTTTTAAAAAATATGTAAATTTTCCTTAAACATATTAGTCTTAGTAATGTTTTCCAATGGAAAAAAATAAGCTAAATTAATCTATAAACCATACACACACAGCTTTCATTTATTAACAAAGTAATGCACTTTTAAATTCAAGACCTTTGTTTTTAAATATAAGAATCAAAATAAAGAGTTGTAGAATTAATGAACAAAATTAATCTTTTTCTGCTATTGTAACCTTAAATCCTTCTCTCTGAAACAATTCAATAGATAGATAGTTAGATAGATATAGATAAATAGATATTTGCAGAACTACATTATTTTAATATTATTCTTTATACCTCATGATGGATGCAAAATTTCTGCCTCTGAATTCCCAAAATATCAAATCAGTATCTTAATCATGTAATTACATTCTCTTTCGTAGTATAAACATTTACTTAGATATTTTATTATACTTTCCAGACTGTTAGTTCTGAGAGTTCTTATTTGTCTTACTTATTTGATATTCTTTAAGAGCAAAATTAAATTACTTTTAAGACTGGCACCATAAAAACATAATAAATAAAAGCGTTACCCAAAGTTTTAAAAATATTTTGTAAATTCAATCAACATTGATTACTTTAATAAAAAATACTTTGCATTTTGTGAAACTAGATTGTGGGAACTACTCAAATGCATTCCAAGGTTACTTTTCCTATGAATGGCTGTCAATCTTTTATCTATTCTCAATCTTTCCTTATAAATATGATACTTTTTTTCTGTGCCACTGATTTCTGTACTCACCTCTCTGCACATTCATGATGTGATGGAGGATAGAGGCTTTATAGAGAGGGTCTCCTCTTTCTGAACATTCTCTACACTGATAAATTCTATAGCAAAAACTCTATTTTCTTAGATTTTGTTGAGTTGTGGTTTTCTTTTTAATACTGATATAGTCATACCACAAAATAATATTGCATAAAATCTGATTTCACATATATTATTTCTTCCTAAATAAAAAACACTCAAGTTGCTTAGTGAAGTGCTAAATGCTTTATATTGACAGGCTACCACTGATAAGCAATCTATATTTGCAGCCTGCCAAAATGAAAGCCATAGTTGAATCTTTTTTGTTGTTCAGAGTATTTTAAATTACAAATGATGTTGATTTTAGTCATCTTTGCTCTATTCACTCACAAAGCTGCATGCTTCACAAGTCAGCTCTCAGAATCAGTCTAAAATACTTTTATTGGGATTAGCACTTACATAGCACATTACATCTTCCAAATACTTTGTAAACACTAGTCAATCCAAACTAAGAAATAAAAAAGAAAAAATATCTGAGAGGTCTGTGCAAAACAGGTCTTGGGATAAAAGTTTTCCTATAGATTAAATCTGAAGGCAAGATATTTATTTAGCAGTTTATTTTCAGCCAATAAAGTATATTTCAGGAAGTAATTGTCAGTTCTTCACTTTCCATTGTAACTGAACACATAATTTCAATTTTAACGATCATATGAATTACAGAAGGATTAATATTATTAATGGCCAATAGAATGTATGCCATATGAGGAAGTCTTAACATATTGAATGCTGCTTTGCACACTATATAAAGCAAATGTTTTGTGATAAGTTAGTAAGACTCAACTAGACTCAGAGAACAGACATGTATAAATTACTGTTTCTCCTTGCTTTCCTATAGTAGCAGCAACTTCACTCGGTATAGATGCAGGTAAAACTAACTTGGTCCAATTATAAATGAGTCCCCAAGCTCACATTAAATATATAAAAATATATAGCCCAGCAGGAGTCAAACTAATATATTATTTAAAGAGTGCACTATAAATTTTGTTCCTGGTTTTCTAAGTAATATATAGCTTCTGCCTTCATTGGTTCTGCATTTCCTCCAGTCTTCCTTTAAGATTATCTCTTTTTAATCTATGTTTTTAAAGAGAAGAATTTATATTTTTTGTCTTGAAAAATGACACACTTACTGTGACCATAGAAAAATTTAATGAAGTGCCTAAGATATGATTAATATTATATGTTGTATTGGAGATTAATTGAGATTTTAAAAAATCATGTCATGATAATAAGGACAGTACTTGTCATTATTGATTTTTATAGATTTAGATATTGAAAACAGAATGAAAGACTCACACAAAGAAGAAACTTCAAGGTCAAGAGCGATAGATAATTTGTTTTAAATTAAACTGTGGCCATAGAAAGGGAAAGTTGCACGTGAAATATATGTTAAGGAATTCCTGTGCCATATTTTCAATAATTAAACAATCAAATGCAACATATTATAGTCACAATCAAAAGCTATATGCCTAAAACTTTAGATTTTTAATCAAGAAATACTGCAAACACACTGATTTATTGAGAATTATATTTCTACATTCTTTGAGGGTTTCATCAAGAACAGACAAGTTAAGGACTGAAACTTGAAATAAACTACTGTGTATTTCAATTTAAAAGCTCTGACTAAACCAAAGTAATTTCACAATCTTCTAGCTCATTCCTTCTGTGTAAGAATCATAAGGTTTACTTCTGATAAACAAACAAACAAAAATATTATGCACATCCATCAGAGTTCAGTGACATATTTAAGACAATCTTAAAAAATGCAAAGCAAGCCTCTTAACCATATGATAATGCAGTAAATTTTTTACTCTGAATTGTATGTCTAATTGGAATTTTCAGTGTTATTAGCAACATCGTAATCTTGCTAAGGTATCATTGCAAAAATATTGATTCAAAGGTGGCAGCCTTTGATCATGCACACTGGAGACTGATATCCCTATTATAAAAATGTAGAGCTAATAAATTTTAATATTAAAGTTTAAGTGAACAAAATTAGCATTCTAGAAACTAATGTGTTCCTATATGACTTCAATATATGAGTTACCAAGGCAAATATTTAAAAATCCCCTATACATTTCTTTTTTAAAATATATTTTTATTGTACACATTTATATATTTAAAATATATTTTTTGATAGTATTACAAATATCTCCCAATCCTTCCCATTAAGGGCCCTCCGCCTCCTCCCAGTCCCACCCACCTCTCCAGGTCTTCACTACCCTATTGCCCATGTCCATGGGCTACGCATCTATATATATAAAAGGCTAATATGCAAAGTGTCCCCTTGGGAGTTTGACCAGGAGAAGGGGAGTTTGATCACTCACTATGACGTGTCCTGACCACCAGGGGGTGGCATGGTAACATGGTGGGCAACCAGTGGCAGCAGAGATGAGGTGCTGAGGAAGCCAGGGAAGGAGGAGGTGAGGAGGCAGGGAGGCAAGGAACCTGATCAGCCCTGATTGCCGGCCAGGCCTAGGGACCCTACCTGTGCGTGATTTTCATGCACCGGGCCTCTACTATCAGTATATAAGTTCTTTGGTTTATCTCTTCTCATCCCTTTAACTCCACATTTCAATTCCACTATTTTAGTCTTTCCTTCCAGAAACTCATCTCTTATCAGATGCCAACTCCTTATCATGTACTCAAGAAAGAAGTAAAACAGGCTTGATAATAAATTTAAAAAGAAAAAGAAAACAAATGACCAATTAAGATGTGGTTTCTGTAGCTCCAAGTTTGCCAAATAAGTAAATATAACATATCCTTTTCCCTGTTCTCAAGTGCCTGAAATTCTACAATTGGATATTCTGGATTGACTGTTTGATTAAGTAAATATTCTTAGGAAGAATATTACTGTAAGCTATGAAATTCTAAAGCCACAAAACCACATTATTTATTTGACAAACTCTGTCCAGTTTTAGCCTAGTTATTATCTAAACTACAGATTAAAATTGACCACTACTAAAGGCTGCTTACTCAAAGCCTTGCCATATCTCATATAGCTGGTTATACTTATGGCACAATTTATATTTTATAGCTTCTACATATACCTTAATGGGACATTTGCAATGACAAAATAAAATGTGAAATACTAGGAAAATATTATAACCCAAATGAATGAGGTGGCTTATTTTAACAATTTACTGTCAGAAAAATTTTCCTCCCATCAAACCTAAATCTCTCCATCAACAGCTAAGTACATTTAAGGCCATTCTCAGTTGTTCTAGGGTTTGACTGATTTCCTCTTTTTCTTATGGTTAGGACTTTATGTTTTCAAAATGCTTTGCCACCACATTACTACATTTTCCTCACAAATATTACCGAATTTTTCCACTCTTTTCCAGATTCTGATATTTAAGCACAGAGATGTTAAGAAGCATGTTCAAGATTTCACAGCAAATTAAAAACGTAGCAGGGCATGGACTAGACTGCACCTGAATCTTCAGACTGCTGTTAGACCAAGGGATCTGTGAGGCACAATGAATTAAGCAAAAGAAACAAACCAACTAGAAAATAAAATAATGAAAGAAAAACCAGGATTTCAGTTCCTTTTTCCACAGATAGATATAAATACCCATGGATGCAATGCCTGTCATGGAGCTTCCAGGCAGATCCGCAGAGTGATTAATCTAGTGCTGTCTGTCTTCATACTTTCCCACCTGTGTATATCAGGACTTAAAACTTTAGTAAGTAGGTCTTATATCTGATGACTAAAATGAACACGTTTTGTTGTCTAACCTCTAAATGCCATAAAATGTGTGGGATTTTTCAGAGAAATGTCTGAGCTCCTTTGCTCAACTTCTCTTTACCAGCTCTGTCTTTTCCAATCAGTCCTTAAGACGGTGATCAGAGAGAGAGAAACTATTAAAGACTTGGGTTTCGAACATTAGAGCAGTAAATTTGGAGATCAAGAGCTCTTGAATTTTCACCTAAACCCTCATTTGCAACAGAAGCTTACAGTCGTTAGAGTAGGAAGTATGACGAGGTATTGAAACAGCAAACGGAGGTTTCAGTAACTACCACATATTGATGTGTCAATACCTAAAGAATTAGCTGAGAGACTTCAGAAATCCAAATATCGCTCAGTCTACAAGCATTCTTTGAATGCTCTTAATGTGTCAAGATATGAGCTAGTTGATAGGGAAAAGCCATTCAAGCACTAACCTAATTCTGTCTGGAGGTGTCAGAAGAGCTTTCACAGAAGAAATGATATTTGAAGTTGAGATTTGAAAAATGAGTAAGAGCTAGCCAGATTGTAGAGGTTAGGAAGAAGAGTATTCAGACATGAGAGGCAGTACATACAAAGACACTAAGGCAGGAAAAGGCATGACACACTGAAGGAACTGGGGGAAAAGTCAATAAAGTTGCAGAAGACAAAGAGACAAGTTGCGGTTGAGATGTAGGCAGGGACCAGATAATGCCAAGCCTTGCAGTTAAAAATGAGTATTTTATCCACTTTATTCTTACTGCCACAAGAAGCTTTAGTATTGTTTAAGAGGAAAATAATATATTATTGAATTTGCATTTTTAAAAGATCTCAGGCTTCTGCATGTACTTACCTGTTGCTTATAGTCTCTCTAGGTCCACTTGTAGGTGGTTTAGCTCTTACCATACACAAATCCTCTCTCATGAGGAAGATGGGGCTGTTGGGAGAATCAAGTAATTAAGTGATGTTAATTTCCCTGAATTTCCATAAGTTACTGCAAATTTAGCCTCCAACTGAAATAAACCAACTAGTATGCTCATGAAACTCAAAATTATGCGATCATCAGCTAAATTGAATGAAAAGAAATTAGACATGGAAGTAATAAGCAGCCCATTTAACATGTCATCATTTAAAGAAAAACTAGAGGCCTGGTGCACAAAATTCATTGCACGGGGGGTACCCTCAGCCCAGCCTGCAACTTGTCCTATCCAGGACACCTTGGGGGATGTCCAACTCCCAGGATTGGGACTAAACCGGCAGTCGGACATCCTGCCTGCCTGCCTGGTCGCCCCTAACTGCCCCCCCCCCCCACCGCTGGCCTGATCGCCCCTCATTGCCTCTGCGTGCCGGCCTGATTGCCCCTAACTGCCCCCCTCTGCTGGCCTGGTTGTCCCCAACTGCCCCCCTGCTGGCCTAGTCACCTCTCACATCCCCCCTGCCAGGCTAATCGCCCCCAACCCCCCCCCCAGATGGCCTGGTCACCCCCAACTGCACCACCCCTGCCAGCCTGGTCACCCCCAACTGCCCTTCCACTGGCCTAGTTGTCCCTCACTGCCCCCACGCTGGCCTGGTCGCCCCTAACTTCCCCCCATGCTTACCTGGTCACCCCCAACTGCCCCCCTCTGCTGGCCTGGTTGCCCCTAACTGCCCCCCAGGCCAGCCTGGTCACTCCCAACTGCCTCCCCCTGCTGGCCTGGTTGCTCCCAACTGCCCCCCCTGCCGGCCTGGTCACCCCACACAGTCTGCTGTTCAGTTGTTTGGTCATCCCTCACTAACCCTCCTGCCAGCCTGGTCGCCCCACGCAGCCTGCTTGTTCAGTCATTTGGTCGTCCCTCACTAACACCCCTGCTGTCCTGGTCCTAGGCAGTCATCTTGTGAGGGCATGATGGTCAATTTGCATATTACCTCTTTTTATATGTATATAATATTATAGTATATAATAATCCTATACTTACACATAATGGCTGTGTAAGTATAGGATTATTATATGGCACAATTAAAAAAGGAAAATTTATTTGCATATGCATTTATAAAACATAGCTCAACAAAAGCAAAACTACAAAAAGATCCTCTGAAACAGTCAAAATACTATACTCAGAATATTAGATTAAAATCTATATAATAAATCATGAGATTAATTCAGAAATTTGAGGCATTGCCAGTATTCAAGTGATAGTCAAAACCATTAAAATACTAAGACTAATAAGATACTACCTTAAATAATTTATCATCAAAATTGTACATTAATTGTTACCATGTCTTCTTAGTTACATTACAATTATCATATAAGTGGCATCTTATATTCAGGTAACTAGTAACTCCTTCAGGCCAGTGCATGTGACAGGGTCTTTGTTTTCATTTGTTGTTTTTTTAAAATCTCAGTTTCACTTAACTTTTCAAACTTTTAAATTAATACCAAATAAGTCAAGCCCTTAATTGTATTTTATATAGATTGAACTTTAACATTTACTAGAACTAAGTAAAGTCTCCCAACCTTGGGAAAGATATTTTTTAAGCAAAAAATAAAAAAAATGGTGAAATAGCAATTTCCTATAATAGAGAGATTTATGTATATGGGGTTTTTTTTTAATTCTTTTTTCACAGCAATTGAAATCCAAGAAAGATGATAATAATCTATTTTTAACGCCACATAATGGCTGTGTAAGTGAAGGGTGCCTCGCTCCTAAATTCAAATCAAAATTATCTCATTATTGTACTGATTTCCCAAATGATTCTAATCAGGAATAGCCATTAATCAAAAAAAGTCTGAAAAACATTAGATTTTCAGACTACTACACTATTCTAACTTTTAAAAAATAAAGAATAGAGATTCCAATTCTAGAGGCATTTAAAATATACTAATTTTAGCAGATCTCAATTTTTAAAACCTTATTTTAGCAGTACGAGCAACAACAAAAATGCTTTTTTAGCACTAATGCTGCTGATATGCATTTGAAGTAAAAAAATATGCTTGAAAATTATAAAATATAATGCAAACAAAAAACAATACATGTCACATTCCAGTAAGGTCAGTTGATCAAGAAATGATCAACTTTTCTATAATGATCATTTTCAAAAACTAATTTTCTATTTTTCTATAGAAAAACTCAGTTTTTCTCTTTTGTTCCTTTTTAAGTTCCTCCCTGTGGTAGAATTTAATCTTAAGCAATTCACCAAATCTCTTCATTTACCCATTCACTACTCCTGGTACATGTTCCTTGAGTAGCAGAACGAAGTGCTGGAGAGAAGCTGCATTTTGCCTGGGTGGGTTAGCTGTCCACTGACCAGCCCCTGAGGCACCTCTGTTCACACTTGGCCTTCAGTTTTAGTTTACACAAATAACACCCCATCATTCCTCTTTCCAAATCATCACGTCAAGACCAGCTTTTTCTATTATGTCAGTATCCTTCTGGAGTCCACAGGCCCATTCTTTCCCTCGAAAAGAATTCCTATTAAAGAAAATTTCCCATTCTTACCATTTGCAGCAACCTGGATGGAATTGGAGAACATCATGCTAAGTGAAATAAGCCAGTCAATGAAAGAAAAATACCACATGATCTCACTCATTTATGGACAATAAAGAACATTATAAACTGATGACAAAAAGATAGATACAGAGACAGTAAAGCATCAGACTATCAAATTACAGGGGGAAGGTTAGGGAGAGGTGGGGGAGATAAGAGATCAACCGAAGGACTTGTATGCATGCATATAAGCATAACCAATGGACACAAAACACTGGGGGGGGGGTGAGGGCATGAATGGAAGTGGGGGGGGGGGCAATGGTAAGATATGTACACATATAATACCTTAATAAAAAATGAAAATAAATTTAAAAAGTTAAAAAGGAAAAAAAAAATTTCCCATTAAACTTGGTGAAACTAAAGTTCTATTCCCCTGCCACTCACATATGCACCTTGGGCTCTCCTGGGTGAATCCAGGCATCCAAAAACTCTGCTGTCTTTCTCAGACCTCTCTGCCCAAAATCCTTCCTGGTGTCTTCGCCACTTCAGTGAGCATCATGCCGCCATGAGAAAAAGCAGGTCCTGAGCACACTTATATACCTGTCCTACCTGGGGTTCCTGGCGCAGTCCGCTCACCTCCCCTGTGAGGTGCAGAATGAAAATCTCTCTCCTTTTCAGGTTCCCACTACTCTCTCATCTTTGCCTGGAGTTCCCCTCACATGTTGTTAAGGAATCCGCTTTAGTCCTGTAACAGGTAGGAACCTTAATCTTCTAAAAAATATACTAGCAAAAAGCTCTTATTAATCTCCATTCCACTCAGTAATAGAAGCACAGTTTCCATCCATTTAGGCCTCTGCCTAACTATACCCGATGTTACGTTAAGTGTAAGCGGTTAGCGTGCTTCCAGGGCTGGGAGTGAACCATCTGTACTTAGCTCTCTCTGGTCTGCAAACACAGCGCCTGAAGGCAAAGTTAACCCATCCCTCTTCCCAACTACAGGGCCTCTTCGGAAAACCCCTTCACTCATTTACTCATTCTGCCAGAGGCACAAGAGTTTGGAAATCTCACTGGAACCCATGAAACTTCCTGGCTCCTTCTGCTTCTTTCTGTTGAGACACGGCTCTCAGCTACTCCTCCTCTGGCCCTGCTGCCCTCTGAGCTTTGGACAGAAAGGGAAGGACAAATCAGCCATCCCCTCAGACTGCCTGAAACATCTGTGCTTCATCCAGGCCCTTTCCTGGCAGGCAAGGCTCTGAACACCCCTTCTTCAGGGACCCATGCTATCTAGGAATCTACCTAGTCACTTACTCTTTTGTGACATAATTATTTCTCTTGCAATTATGTTTTTCTTGTTGAAATGTAGGATGTAAAGAGAAACCATAATTCTTGGCTATTATTTTGAATTGGCAATCTTATTTTCAAACCTCAAAAATTAACATGGCTTTCTCTGCTTTCTGAGGCAAAGGCACTGAATGCTTAGCTATCTGAATATTACAAAAAGTTTCATTAGGAGATTTTATATATACTAGAGGCCCAATGCACAAAATTTGTGCAGGGGGGGTCCCTCAGCCTGGCCTGCTCCCTCTCACAATTCAGGACCCCTTGCTCCTAACCACTTGGCTCGCTGCTCCTTAGTGCTGCTGCAGAGGAGGGAGAGGCTCCAGCCACCACCGCTGCGCTCGCCCACCAGGAGCCAAGCTTCTGGATGATCAGTGCTGCCGCTGTGGGTGTGCACTGACCACCAGGGGGCAGCTCCTGCATTGAGATTCTGCTCCCTGGTGGTCAGTGCGCATCATAGCGACTGGTTGTTCTGGTTGTTTCAGTCGTTCAGCCATAATAGTCACTGGGCTTTTATATATATATAGATTTTTTTTTTAATTTATATAACAATTTGAGAATATTATGCCATAACATCATTATTCTTCTCATCATTCCATGTGGGTTTTATGTTCTCCTATTCAGAAACATGAAATTTAGTACCTATTCAAATTGATTAGTCTTTTAATTTTTTATGGTTTCTAGCTTTGAAATTTTTAATGGGATCAATCAATAATTTAGTTTACAGAAAATTGTAGGGAATAGTTTGAGTAATACTAAACTACATAAGATAATGTCTTCCTTTTAGTCCTTAAATATTAAGGAATAAAAAGCATGACACACATGATAAAGGCCGTACTAAGTGCATGGTCAATGTGAATGTTTTTGTACATTGTAAAGCCTTATGTACTAGTAAGTGTTATAATCTGAGTTCCTGGAAGGAAGAAATTCTCAGTCATCTAAAGGCAATATTAGTGTCATCTGGAAGAGACACAAAACATTTACCAGTTTGAAGAAAATGAAAAAGTTTATACATTAAAGCGCCACCTTTTTGCTCCATGTCAACAACAAGAATTTCCAAAGTGTTGAGTCTATAATCTGAAATAAAATGTATAAGCAGGTGTCCTATTTTTCTCAGTATTTGGCATGTAATAAAGTTTCATGTGTCATTTTTCTTTAGCTACCCTTGCTCTCCCGACTTTGTCATAAACATGTGGGTCCAGCTTTTGTGCACCCTTTGTATTGATAGTGTGATCCTGTACACCAGTCACACGGACTGTTCTTCCAATCGCTTTGTTTATTTTTAGGTAACCATACTTTCATATAAAAAAGTGAAAACTTAAACTTGTTCTTTTTCTTTTTTCTTCTCATGACGTAAGACTCAGAAACTCACCAAAGGTGTTGTTCTTATAGAAGATCAATAAACTCATCCTTACAGCTGAACCAAGGGATCTGGCCCTCAAAGGTTGTATTAAAGCACTTTCATGAATAGAGGGTATTCTGCAAATGTCAAAAGTAAGAGCAAATTATTCTGAGAGCTTATAAGGTATAAATAATTTTTTAGAAATACTAGAATTATGGTGGGATAACTACTGCCTGTGGGGAAAAAAAATAATTGCAATACACTTGTGATATAGCTTAAACCAGTATTTTACATTGTACTTAACATTTCATTTCATTTTTTATCATTATAAACCAGCAGTTCTTTCTGAACAAAATTATCCTATTTGACACTATTTTTTTCACCTTATGGCACACACCCACATGTGTAGGGTTATTTAAACAAATGTTTATACAAAAAATGTGCAAGAAGTTAGCCTGTGAGGTTAGCACTGAAAATATATTTGCAAGTGCTTTTAAAATTCCAGGCTGGCCTCAATATATTCAGTAAAATGTCAAAAAACAGAAAAAGTTTAAATCTTTCCATTGGCTCATTCAGACATATAGAAAAAGAAAAAAAGCTACTCTAACCCTAATTCATATGCAATATTTGTTTCCTGATGCTGATGTCCAATCATACTCAGACACTTGGTTACGTTACTGAAGGTGCGCCCTATCTGGCGATGCTGCTGTGTTGTGGGTCTAACAGTAATTTTATTTTCAGGTTCAGTCATGTAATGCTTTCCTATAGGAACAGGTTATAGCACAGAAGCAAATTATTCAAATCTAATCTAACAGACTCAATAATTCTCCTCAGTTTTATCTTGGGCATTTTGTATTCATTTCCCTATACCTAGTGGCGATGTAACAATTCAATTACCAAAGTTCTTCATCCAGAAAGTGCAGTTGATTTCTGGTAATTCTTATTCTGTTTGATTTCTTTTTTTTCCTCCTAGTTTAACACACACCAGTTGGTGTTGACTGAGTTAAAAATCTTGAAATAAGCCTGGCACTGTGTCAGTATATAGGTTAATAAATGAAAAAAAAATTAATAAAATACACACTAGAAATGGAAAATAACGCTAGTGGCGACATTTCTTGTCATGAGGACATTTTTCCTCTATGCACAGAAATAAAACAAGCTTAAGGCAGCTGAAGAAAATAGGAATAAGAGATATTATATAAATTGAAAGATGAAAAGACAGAGGGTGAGTATAAAGAAGCACATTGAGCACAGAGTCAGCTGGCAAGAAAAGGCAGCTCCAGGAACCTCAGGAGGTAAAACCCCAATTAGCAGATCAAGTGGATAAGAAGCAAGTTTTGAAATAAAAGAGCGATAGCGTAAGCAAATTCAAGGAAGATTAAAAGAGGAAAGTGATAAAAGTATTCAAGAGTCTACAGAAATTATTAGGAATTTTAGGGAATTATAAAAAATTATAAGGAAAAAAATCTTTACATATCTATAATAATAAAAGCATAATATGCTAATTAGACTGGATGTCCTTCCGGATGTCCTTCTGTCCTTCCAGACAAAACTGGAGCTGCAAGGGAAGCCCAGGTCCTGGGTGCATGCTGGTGGCCGAAAGGAAGCCCAGGTCCTGGGTGCCAGAGGGAAGCCGGTGCCAGCAGCCTGGGCAAGGAAGGCCTACTCTTGCATGAATTTCATGCATTAGGCCTCTAGTTCTTTCATAAAAGAAAATCACCTGTCAAAATCTGTCTGCATGGACAATAGAATTAGATTCTTATTCTTCAAGAACAAAATATGTCTTCTGATCAGATTTTGGTTCATCTTGCCTCCATTTCTCCAAATAACTTCTCTCTGTCTGATAAAATATGCAAATAGAAATATATACCTATACATAATAGAACCCAAAATTCCAAGAAATTGGAGAAAATAGACAATGTAAGAACTTCATGAAATATATTGGTTAAGTGAAATCGTCTTGCAAATTAAATTTGAAAGTGAATTTCCATAAATCGACTAGTTATATTAGCTATATTGACAAAAAAATAAAGTTTTTTAGAGATTAGTAATTATCTGATTTTATTATGCAATGAAAGTAAATTTAAATGAATCAGATAGATACATATGTGGAGAGAAGGCCTGAGCAAACTCCCTTTGTCAGTATTAATTGAACCAGACAATGAGTTTCTACTTAATATTTGACAAGTGCCCACAGACCCTCCTAAAGATTCCCTTTAGGGCTCTACCAGTTGGATAATAGAAATACATATAGTTCACATTTTGCAATTTGTCTACTATTTTTTGTGCTCTTGTGCTCCAATAAAGAGTTTCCATAGACTTCTTTAGAAAGAGAACTTAGAATGTGCTTCTTTAGAATGATTTAGATATATAATCATTGTAAGTTAATAAAAACAATGGACAAATATTCAGCCCTTATTATTATTGTCTCAGTTTTGCAGATGATAGAACATAGGACTGGAAAGTTACTCCACTCTTCGGTCTCCATTTTGTTTAGATTTTAACTACATTATATCAAGTACTTCTACATGTCAAAAAGAAAGTTTTATGGAAAAATGATCAAAACATAGGAATAGGCAATTCCCAGGAAAAAACGAAACATTTGAAAAGCTGATCAACACTCTCAGTAATCAAGAAAATTAAAATTAAAATAATAATGTAATAATTAGTAGAAAATAATCAAACTTAAAAGTGAGCATGATGATGAACAGTTAATTCTGTTTCTAGAAACATATCTGTTAGAAATAATCATTTGTGTATAAAGACATATGAAAAAAGTTGTTCATTGAAGCACAATTTGTTAACAGCAAAAATATGGACAAATTGCTCAACAATGAGGGAACTGTAAATAAAATGATATTATATTGTTACTATGGAAAACTCTAAAGTAATTTAAAAGAAAAAGATAAGTCCTATATAAAGAACTCTATCACATATTTTAAGTTAAAGAAAATCAAGAGTAGTAAATTGATAAGGAACTTGCATTATTACATCAGTAGAAGGAAATGGAATACACTGCTAAGAGTTTAAAAGTAGGCTATCCTATTTTCATTCTATAAACTTCTGGGTTTTGGGATACTTTATAAAGTGTTTCTGTATTACTCATGTAATTAAAAAGCAATACAGATATGAAATTATTTATAGGTCTTATATTTTCTCAAATAGTTATAGGAATCATTTATATGTCTAAAATTGTTTATTTGGATTTTGTATATGTGTTTAAAAATGGCTCAATAAAATTTAAGATTCTCAAAAATTATCATAAACCCCACTATATTGGAAAAAAAATAGCACATTTAGAATTACAGAACTTTGCATTTTTTCTTTTTAAAAACTTTTGCAATCTGACCTCAGTTTCCCTTGCTTAAAATAATATCTGTCTTGCTTGACTTTTCATCTCCATAATCATGTCTATCCTGACTCAACTTTCAGAGCTACTGTCAAATGCAAAGAATTCTATAAAATCCTCTCTATAAACAGCACAACATTTTATATATTGACTACAGGCCCGGTGCATGAAATTCACGCATGGGTAGGGCCCCTAGGATTGGCCGGCAATCAGGGCCGATTGGGGCCTTTCGGCTGCCCGCCAGGGCTTTCCTTCGTTCCATGCCACCCCATGGTGGTCAGCGCACGTCATAGTGAGAGATCGAACTCCTGGTCTCCCAATCGAACTCCCAAGGGGACACTTTGCATATTAGCCTTATGTATATAGATAGATAGGTGCAGATGTAGGTAGTTATTTAAGCTGAGACTATTCGAGAAAAATTATGTAATAACCAATTTTTTTGTTTTTCATATAACTCAACATACAGTCATATTAAAAATCCATCAACAAAACTCAAGATTCAACCACTTATACTTAACCTTTTACTTCTCAAAAATAATAATATCATCAAAAATTTTTCAAACTGAAAAAGAAGTCATTGGGATTGTTCTAGAAGTCAATATTGAAGTTTTACTGCATGCCTATAATCAAAAAAAGACTGTAAGACTAAAAAGAGAACTTTTAAAAGATTTTACTTGCAAAAGATTCAGGGTTGGTTAGTAGCTTATTATAATTATTGTATGAATGTTCATAGACAAGGTAATTATAATAAACAGAGACTATATTTCTGTATTAGAAGAACTCGATTAAAATCATTGATAAAAATGAATAAAATTTTTGATTTAAAAATGCTTAGGTTAAAAATCATATGTTAATTAAGATAGATAATTGATGGATGGATAGATAGGTGGGTAGATGATAGATAGATAGATAGGGCATACATGCAATAAAAAATAGATGTAAGTTCATAAATTACATTAAATGCAATAAAAAATAAACCATTTCATTTGTTTCTCTAACATTTACCAAGTGATTTTTACTAAAAACAGCTTGACTAATAAGCAGCTTCATGGCTTGGAAGTTAATGTGCATGAATAGTTTTGATGGTGGAATATGAAATGTTTACTTTAGATAGTGACAGCTCACAAAGAAGAAAAAAGAGAAAGGGAAGACACAATAAGAAAATTATTTACATTGAAGGTTACGGCAGCTGTACAAATAGAGAAAATGGTGCAATCAACAGTTCACATCCTTCTGATGGATCATTGGAAAAACTCTATGTAAATAGTTATGACATTCAGGCTCCTGTAGAAAATAATATAGTTTTAAAAACGGAAGCAAAGAGCTATAAAGTTGAAGAATCTTACAGTCACTTTCCCTCCAGCAGATACAGACTACTGATCAGCTGATTTATATATTTAAAAAAAAAACACCTCTCAAGATTAATGATTTTTAAAAATGATGAAGTACTGCAACCTTTGGTGGAAAACTTAGTAAAGGTTTAAAGGCAATGTGCTCTGTTGGATCAGGGGTGCTATGTAAATGACAACGTGATGGTCTGGATTTTAGCCTCAATGCTAAATCAAGTCTCTAAATGGAAAAAATTTTCTCACCTTAAGATTTTTTTTTTAAGTAAAATAAAGTAACAAAAGTTAATGGCCTGCCAGATGTTCACCACAGGGAGTTTGCTTTACGGAAATTGAAGGAGGAACTTAATTTTGAATTTATGGGAACGTTTCTCTCCCATTTTTTTCTTGTTTGTCCCAGGTTGCTTTTCAGCTTTGTTGACCAATGCCAGAAGTGCCACTCTGGGACTCTTTCGGTGCTATTCATATCTGCATTAGAGAAAGATGTGTTTAACTTTCCCTTAAAAACAAAAATCTCTCCAGGGTAATAGCTAGAAGTAGCAATAAAATTATCCTGGAACTGACAATTGCTCTGACAATTTTTATCAGATCAACAGAAAAGGAATCGCTGCAAGTATCTTAAAGCATGGTCAGACACTCAAGCTGTAGCATCCTGTGAAACAATGAACTTTATTTTTCAGCTTCTATATTTAGGGCATGTATGTGTGCATTGTCCCCTTCTTAAGCATTTTTTAAAATGAATGAAACGTTGCACTTGGGTGGTCTTCAAGAATATATGAAGATATAATAGTGGAGGAATCAACTTTTTCAAAGTAGTCTTAGGTTAAGGAGTTGGGAAGGGGTTGAAGCAAGAAGGAGAAATGGGAAGAAAAGAAGGGGAATTCAGAATGAGAGAATAAAAGCAATCAGCTATTCCTCAAATTATAGAACCACATTTATTAATTATGAAGGAGTGTGTTTAATATCCATCCATATGTGGAATTCTGCACAAATGCTAGACTCAGTCCTTACTTTTTCTTTGAGAGCCTCCCAATCTGTGAACAAATAGAAATCACCTGAGAACTTATTACAGCTGTGGGCTCCTAGACTCTACCCCTAGACAAATCACATTTTGGAAGATACCTTAGGACAGTGGTCGGCAAACCGTGGCTCGTGAGCCACATGTCGCTCTTTGGCCCATTGAGTGTGGCTCTTCCACAAAATACCACAGCCTGGGTGAGTCTATTTTGAAGAGGTGGAGTTAGAAGAAGTTTAAGTTTAAAAAATGTGGCTCTCAAAAGAAATTTCAATCATTGTACTGTTGATATTTGGCTCTGTTGACTAATGAGTTTGCTGACCACTGCCTTAGGAGAATTTTCTTCAGATTGTGCATGACCCACAATTTGCAAAACACTGACACACACACACACACACACATACACACACACACAACCCACAAAAATCTAAGGTAATTTTACCTACCAATTTTTGGGGGATTCTTTTTCCTTTCATATCAAAATAAATCAAGCTAGAATTTAAAAATAAACAATATAATATAATAAGTATTTTATAATTATATGAAAGAAAAAATATAGTCCTAATAAATATAGGTCAAATATACAATTAAAGGAATAAATATGCAAACTGATTTACTCGACATGTGCTCCCTAGATATGTACATTTTCTAACGTGGAAAAAAACCTTACTTAAAACTGATTAACTTTCTTCACAATGTATGATTTAAAACCAATTCTTCTGTTACCTCAAACCAAAGTAAGTAAAAGAAATATATTATTGGGCAGTACTAATTTATTTTTCTCCATTGGAAGATATCAGTCTAATGCGCTCACTCTTGTTCATTGGTACTGAAAACAACAAAATGAGTGTCCATCTCCAAAATAAGACAAACAGAATGAAAAAAATACATAATTCACCTAATTTTTCCCTTTAAGCGCAGTGTTTCAGAAAGTCATTTATATAATATCTTCATAATTTTGGCCATATCCTTGTGAGACATATCAATGTATCATGAAAAAAAAATGTGTTTATTACAGACATACCTAATTTATGTCACACTAATTCCAGTTATTTCATCAAATCTCGGGTGTATTTTGTCAGCTGTATTTCCTAACCCACATTTAAAATTTTTAAAAATTTTCAACTATTACAGTTACAAAGTGTTTGGTTCTTCTACCACCTAAAATTAGCTCATATTCCAGCAGTGGTTTCTTCACTGTGTTTTGAGAAAGCATGCCCACAGAGTCTCAACCCAAGAACTGCACATCCCCTCACATACTGTCACACTCACCTACGAATGAAGGACTGCTCCAAATCTTTCCATGTATAGGAAATTCTTTAACTGTTCAAAATACTTGAATGTCAAAGAGCCAAGCCTTCACTACCTCTTCCGAATGATCTTTGACAAGTAGAATCTGGGAGTGGTGATTTTAAATGTCTTTGTTCCCACCCCCTCCACACTTCCAAAGCTAAGTCTATGTTGAAGGAGAAATCCCCAGGCAATTTCCAGAAACACTTTTCGGGTTATATATATAAAAAACAAAGAACAAAAAAACTCACAAATAAACAAAAACTTAAATCTACATGATTCAATTTGCCAAGTTAACTAAGACTAAAATGAGGTGGACATTATTCCTAAATTACTGACATAAACATCTCTCTACATTTATTTGCCTAAGGAGAATTGCCTTAGCCTGATGAGTCACATTTTCAAATTGAATTGTAAGTCTATCTTTTATGTGGTTTGTTTTATTATGTTAAGGTTTACCTAAGTTATTTGTATGTCAAGCCTGATTTGGGGCTTATGAGAAAACAGATATTTGGCTAACATGTGATTGAGTGTATAAGAAGGCTACGTATGTTGCTATTTTATATCACAGAGAAAGAAACTCAGGAATAAAGAAGAAAGGATTGCCCTCAAAACTATTTCTGAAATTTATCTTTACATTGAAAATAGTGCTAGCATCTATAGGCATTTGGGTAGCAAAGTTTAATATTTATCTAACCTCAAAATAATAAATCAGGTGCATCGAGGAAATTGAATAATTTTTGGATATTATCAGCACTTAGCCCATGAAACAATATGGTGAATTAGAAAATAAATGCTGATTGCAGCATGATCTATTTGAAAATGTGGCATTTTTTATTCACTTAAAATGAGAATTATTCTCATAAATGACCCAGCTCTGCCACTTGTCTTTCTGGAGTTACCAACTATTCTGCTCTACCCAAAGAATACCATGAAATAGAGGTATTTGTGTGCTCCACTTTTACATTTTCACTAAAACTACATTAATACTTAAAAGTGAATAAAACTGAATATAAGTAACTTTATCGAGTTAATAAAGTATTCCCATTTTCTACTGAGGTGGAAATATGCAAATAAAATTTCTGATTAACAATGTTTTAACTTCAGGTTAGCTCTTATTTTACATAAACCTACCCCCACTTAGTGTACCCATATCCATTGCCAGAACAAGTATTCAGGAAGCCCACGGTTTCCTTGCAGTAACAAAGGCAACCGAGTTATTAAATCACAATGATAATGTAGAAATGTATGTGAAAAGACACACAGTTGACAGAGCAATGAAGAGAGAAACAACTGTCGAACTTATGAAGTGTCCTAGGGAAGAGTTTTAAAATTCACAACAGCAAATAGGCATCTTCTCTTATGAATACTATATAATGCTAATAGCAGCTATGAATTAACACCAGTGACCATATATATGAGCCACTAATCATGCATTAAGCCCTTACTATTTTACATACAATATCTTATTTCATCTTTCAACCACCCTGTGAAGTAAACATTATTATTCCCCTATTTTATAGACCATGAAGCTAAAGTTTAGATGAATTAAGTTACCAGTCTCCCAACTGGTTAATAATAGAATTAGACCTCAAACTAGGTGTGTGTGAATCCAACACCTGAAGTCTTGGCCACTGAACTACACATCACTTTGTGAACAAGTCCTCTAGTCTGGGCAGAGCACACAGCTGCCTGCTCCAAACCCAACGTCCCTTGGAAATGTTGAGCTCTGTCACTTAAATTCCTGTGAATGCTGCCTTTACTCAAAACAACAATAATAAATGTTTATTTTAATGCAAAGTTTTGGAATCTCTCCAATAAAACCGGAGCAACATTTCCATACTTTCCATGAAGATAATGACATTTATCCTCTGGCTTTATGTGCCTCTCTGACCCTTCTACCATTTGAGAAGGTCAGCTGAATGATATATGAGAATTACAAAAACACACATTATTAAAGAAAATAATTTTTTTTAAAAAGATGAGAAATTCAAAACAGGAAAATAAATGTGGAAAATATTTGAGGTCATGAATAAAGTTAGTACACTAATGCCTTATCAACTGTGGCTTTAGTAAAGATATGTTTATTTTTCTATAAAATGGTTATATACCTGCATAAAACTTTTAAATTGCATGTGTATTTCTACATAGAATAATTGCAACCCTCCGAAGTAAAAGAGTCTACTGGAATTATTAATTTCCCACTTTTCTGGATCACTTCAATGAGTCTAGAGGACACTGCAGCTATAAGACATCTATTTAAACTCCATAGTCTCAATATGTTGAAAGAAGAGTAGAAATACATGTCCTTTAGGACCTTGGTAATTTGTGAACATGCCAAGCAGTTACATTAGTATTTGGCTGAGAGTTGCTAAAAATGCAAAGGAGATTGTAGGTGTAAGACACATTACATTTCAAGTCAGTAAGGGGTGGTTTGAAAACTTCAGAAAGAAATGCACATTGCATAATATAAAATCTCTAGGAAAATGTGCCTCAGCAGATTATACTACTTCAGCAATATACCTGAACAACTAAAAAACTCAAAGTGATTCCTGAGAAAATTTACCTACATGTGTGTTTGTGAGTGTGTGTGTGTATATGTGTGTGTGTGTGTGTGTGTGTGTGTGAGAGAGAGAGAGAGAGAGAGAGAGAGAGAGAGAGAGAGAGAGAGAGAGTTTAGTGCTTTGATTTCAATGGGATAGATAATTTTTAATTAATTTTATTGAGGTGACAGTTAATGGGATCATGTAGGTTTCAAGTGTACATTTCTAAGATACAAAATCGGTATATTACACAGTTTTCCCACCCAAAGTCAAACCATTTTCCATCACCTTGAGATGGATAAATTTAAAGCAAATTTCTAACTCAGATCTAGTTTATTTTGGAAGTGGATTTTTTACTGGAATTTTTATTTATTGATGTTTAATTTTGTAAAACGCATTGAATGTTTTTTGCATTCTCTTGGTCTAGTCAACTATAGTTTTACCACACACTATAACTTTCAGGAATGTAATACCTATGGCTGGCAATTGATCACTGTGCAATAATAGATGCCAGGATGACACAGTATGCTTAGTGGATGTGGAACATGGATTTGGACCCAAGATTTTCAGAATACAATCGATTACACGACTCACCGCATCCAGCAAATAATAATAAACCACTGACAGGACATTCTTTCTCTTCCATACTTGATTTCTCATCCAGGCTGAAAGTGTCTGGAGGCATCTCTGATGCCTCCCCACTTTGGGTCCCATATTTAATAATCAAGTCCCGTAGTGCCACTGTCATGAATCTTTCAAATCAATTTCTTCCTTTCTATTCTCATTGCCACCACCATATTTCAGACTTGCATTACCACAATCTGTTCTGTCACAACACAGGCTTCACGCTAATCAATCCTGAAAATGCCATCAGGTTAATCTTCATAAAACACAATTCTAGACATGTCACTCACCTGCTCAAAATTTTCAACAGCTCCCTCCAATGCCTACAGAATAAAGTCTATACTTCTTGGTTTAGAATTCAAAGTGTCCCCTGTATCATAATTATTGCTGGATCTTTGGTTTCTTCTTAGGTGGTGGGACCATTTTTAACATGTGTGCATATAAAGTACCTGCAACAGAAATTTACACATAGAATCAGGTATTTATCCTTATAGATTCTATCATGACTCATATCTGCCTTTCTCAATTCCATCTATTATGTAATTATCAAAGAATTATGCTCTCTCATTTTTAATTGCCCCTGGACTATAATATTCATTACTTTAGGAAGGTTTCTATCGTGGCTTTTAAGAATTAAGTATTAGAGACAGTTTCTCAAAAGTAGCCATCACTGTTGATTCTACATTGTTGATATGAGACAAAGAAGAAAAGACATTCCATTACTTATCTGTGCAGCATAAAATCCTTGAGATCAGAGTTTGACTCTAATTGTTAGTCCTCCTCAATCTACCTTTTTACTTCATTCTCCAATTTCTCAGTAACTTTGTATGAGCCAACAAATGTGCTGGCTTACTTCTGAATGAGTCCAAAGATTGTGCTCTCTAACTTCCAGTCACAGAGAAATCAGATAAGAGAAAATAGTGCCAAGTAATATTTCCAAAGACCATATTTGTCTGAACTAATTATTTTAAGTTACTGTGAGTTAGATTTTACTGCTGCATTAATAGTCCACCTATTCTGGGGTTGTTTATCTATACAGCCACTCTCTGCACAGAGAAGGAATACAGGAAAGTCTCACATGGGTCATTTAGATGGGAGATCACTTATCAGGCCACTTGTGTTCTCTTTAGAACTAAAAATACTACTGGGGCCCCATAAATGTTAAATAGCACTAAGAATAATAATAACTAACCTCTTCATAGTGCATGTGCTCCTGAGTGCATACACTTGAATTTTTCCCAATTACAATTCAAGAACATTATGGTTCCCTTTATGCAGGACCATTATTCAGGCTCTTCTGGAAATGTTTTATTCAGGTTGCACATCTCCACAATCTTTGATTTAGAATTCAGCTCTTTAATAATGAGTGGAAACTGGGGTCTGAAAGAGAAAAACACCATTTTCATAAATGATGAATGCTACAGGCACACATTGTCTTAATCTGAAAAAAAGAAAGAAAAAAACACACAAATGAAATGCTGAAACGTTTTCCTAAACTGCTTAAATGCTTGAAATAGAAAACAAAGAAAAAGCAAATTACAATACAATACAACTTTATTTTTAAATATCTGTGATCACATCTGTGACATTGCACATAATACATAATAACATCAAAAATGGGCTGAAAGCATGTTAGTGGTGTTCTCTAGGCACATGTGCAACCCAAAGTAGGCATGCATTATGAGTATAAGAACAAAACAGGAATACCCATTTTTGTGTGTGGAGATGGTTGCTGTTATTGTTATTGTTGATAATAAAGAAAAAGGCCTGACCTCTATAGGACAGCTATGCTCTACCCATACCTAGGCTGTAGTTTACTCTCGTTCATACCTGAGGGCAGTTGGAGCAACCTTTCAAGAACTACTGGTATAATGAGATCTGCTCTGTTTATCCCCAGCTCAGGGAGTTGGGGCAACTCATTGTGAGATTCCCCTCCTTTTCACCAGGAAGCAGGCTGTTTTGCTTTGCCTCCTTTGTAAACTCAAGTCTAACACATACCTAGTTGGCCATTCTTAGAAGAAATGGGCATAAACACAGAGCCAATACTGGAGCATCTGAGCACTGTAAGTTCAGAGTGCTTTGAGGGTCCGCTGAGGCAATGGGGAACTCAGAGCAGAATGACTGAGTGTTAAAAGAGGAGTGGAAGGACTCGACAGGTACAGATGCAATGTCACAAGTGTCTCAGTGGCGAAATCTGCCAACCCAGCAATGCCTAGCCCAGGAAATACGGATGCATTTAGAACCACCTATTTTTAAATGACCACCATGACAAGATCTGTTAAGAACAGTATTAAACAGGTGTGTGCTATCCGTGATTGCATTTGGATCTCCCAACTTAGTGGTGACAGTAGAACTAATGACTGAGACAGATAAAGTGGCATACTTCCTGCATGGATTAGGATTCTGTACAAAAGCCAAAATAAAGTGCTGCACACCTGCCACATTTGAGAAAACATAGTCATAATTCCTAAGATGCTTATCTAAACTTTCTGGCCTTAAATTCCCAAATGGATCAACTTGAAAAGATTTCAGATATTAGTTTCTGTAATAGCTCAGATATTAAAGAAAATCACAAAAACTTCTGTAGACATATATCAGTTCCAAGTATCTCAGTCAGGTCAGATTCAAAATTACTTTTGCTCTGACTCCTGTATGTGTGAGCTGATAAGATCGCTCACATGCATTAATTACTATAAAATGAAACTAAACAATGACACAGAATGAATAAAATACTGGTTTAAAAAATCCCTTGTTAAAAAATATCCCTTGTTCCAATGCTCTTCACTTTAATTAGCTAAATTTAAAAATATCTACGTATACTCTATTTGGCAAGTGAAATAAAACCTTGCAGAATGCTTTGAAATGTCCCTTCAGAATTTTTTTATTTTATAAACACTATCTTCTCCTCCTTTGTTTCTAATAAACAAGTAAACATGTAATTGAAAAGCATCTCAGCTCAGCAATTCAAAAAATCCTCAGCTCTATTCAAGATGTTTTGCTATGCATTATACTGTGCAAAATGATAAGTAAGCACTAGTCCATATAATAAAAAACTTATTCTATGAGTAGAAATTATAAATTATATAGTTAGAAAAAGACAAATATAATATATACAGAATTAAATGCCATAAGAAAAATAGAAAATAACTGACAGAGTGATAATTTTTAGTTTTTATGTTTTCAAAAGTTGAAGGCATTATTGAGACATGTCTTGGGCAAATGAATAAGTTTCAACAGAAATAAATGGTAAAGTCTCTTCAGAAAAAGAGAATAGTGGGAGTAATATTGAAATAGACTTAATAAAATTAAGTTATCTTTGTACATAAGTCAGGAGCTCAGTTTGCCTGGAATGAAGGATGCATAAAGAAAATCCAAAGGGCAATAGGAATAAGATCACAGAAGCCTTTAGCCATATTAATGAGAATGAAATGTGCTCTGTAAGCTGTGGAAAATAAATAACATGCATTTTTTTTACTAATTTATTTTATTATTTTATTTGACAAGTAATATATAACATAACATTGGAAAATATATATATTCTATACTAATAAAAGGGTAATATGCTAATTAGACCGATTATCTTCCGGACATCTTTCCAGACGTCCTTCCGGACAAAGCCATGGTGGAGGGGGCCGAGGCAGAGGTGGTTAGGGGTGACCAGGCCAGCTGGGGAAAGCAGTTAGGGGCGACTAGGCTGGCAGGAGAGGGCAGTTAGGGGTGACCAGGCAGGCAGGCAGAGTGGTTAGGGGCAATCAGGCAGGCAGCCAGGTGAGTGGTTAGGAGCCAGCAGTCCAAGATTGTGAGAGGGAGGTCTGACTGCCGGTTTAGGGATCAGACATCCCCCGAGGTGTCCCGGAATGGGTGCAGGCCGGGCTGAGGGACACCCCCGCCCCCCGCTGTGCACAAATTTTGTGCACTGGGCCTCTAGTATATATATAAAAGGCTAAGTGACTGACCCTCCATCTGTCTGACCATCCGACCAACTTGCCGGTACATATGACACACACTGCAATTTAAAAATAAACGTTGACTCATGCATGTGTGATACATATAAAGCTCTTGCTGGCGCCAATCGCATGCTGTGTTTCGATCTGTCATTGTCAATCATGAATTTGGTTGTTTTTGTTGACATTCTGAAGCTGAAAGAAAGCATCACTGTCGACAGAATATGTCTGAAGACCAACTATTGGCACAATGTTTCTATCATGTTTTTGTTATTTTTATATCATGTTAAAATATTAAAATATTTCTTCTAATTAATTTCCTTTCAATGTGCATGAATCCGTGCACCAGGCCACTAGTATTAAATATTGCATGATCTCTCACCATGGTTAACATTTTAATGTGTGTCACTTTAAAAAAAAATGTTTATAGCCCTAGACAGTTTGGCTCAGTGGATAGAGCTTTGGCCTGTGGACTGCAGGGCTTGATTCTGGTCAAGGGCACATGCCTTGGTTGCAGGTTCCTCTCCAGCCCAGGCCTGAGTCAGGGCTTGTGCAGGAGGCAAGGAATCAATGTGTTTCTCTCACATTGATATTTCTCTCTGTCCCTCTCTCTTCCACTCTCTCTAAAAATCAATGGAAAAATATCCTCGAGTGAGGATTAAAAAAAATAAAAATAAAAGAAATTTTTACAAAATGAGATCATACTGAACATCATGTTACTCGCTTTTTAAATTACACGTGTGTGTGTGTGTGTGTGTGTGTGTGTGTGTAATTTAAAAAGCGAGTAACATGATGTTCAGTATGATATATATATGGCTAAGCAACTGTCCAACCAACCAGCTGGTATCTATGACACACACTGACTACCAGGGGGCAGACACTCAATGCAGGAGCTGCCGAACTGCTGTGACTTGGCTGCAGCGGTTCTTGGGTGATGCACCCCAGAACCAGAGAGAAGGGAGCCCGATTCCGGGGTGCATCACCCGAGAACCGTCCTCTCGCAATCTAGGACCCCTCAGGGGATGTCAGAGAGCCAGTTTCGGCCTGATCTCCGCACGCCAGGCTGAGGGACCCCATCTGCCAGAGGGACCCTGCTCACTCCATAGACACCATTCGAGCCACAGCACCGCCCCAGGTGCAGCTGGCCAGGAAGGACCACAGAGGTTGGCTCCAGGGCGTGTCCGGCCCATCTCACCCAGTCCCGCCCAGCTGGCCACCTTCTAATTAATTTCCTTTCAATGTGCATGAATCCATGCACAGGGGCACTAGTATACAATAAAAGTCCTTACATAACATACTTCTCTTCATCTTTCCATTAAAGAACTACATAAATTTTATAAATTAACTGTATCCTAACTTATGTAACAATTCCTATATTGTTGAATATTTAGATTGCTTTCTATTATTATTGAACAAGTATAACAAAAACAAATATTTAGTGTTTTCTAGATACTTTACATAAAACAGACTAATTACCTCCTCCCTTGGAACTTAACATTTTGGACTTACAATAACATCTTTTTGTACCTGCATCTATCTTTATAATTGATTTACTTGTATCTTTACAATAAATTCTGAATGCAAAATTTCAATCCCAAAAGAAGTAAATGTTTTTAAGGGTATTGATGCATACCCACAGCTGTGTATGAGAATATATTTCTCCCATATCTCTGATTAACATGGAGTATTACCAAACTTTTTGGCCTTTGTAAAAAATGATGTATATTACACAGTTTTATAATATATGCTTTTACTTTGCTAGTGATTTTGAACATTTTCATTTTTACTGTTATTGGTTATTATTTTGCATATATGAAATACCTTTTTATTTCTTTGACATAAAGATTTTACTTGTATTTCCCATTTGTGACATTTCATTATAAGTTAAGAAAATGCTTTGTTAGGCATATATTTTTTCAAAAAATTTCCCCAATTTGTCATATACATGTATTTTTCTTAACTTCTTTTTGTAAATTTTGCTAGAGAGCTTTATAAAGATTTTTAGCTTTTGATAATGTATTTAAATTACTTATTATTGTCAATGGTTACACAATTTACACATATTTTCCTCTAGGATTATAAAATGTTTTTTACATTTAATTCCTTAACCAATTTATGCTTTGAAATGTAAGAATCAAATTTTCTTTCTAAGAGGTGAGCCTCCTATCTCCATACCATTAATTAACAAATCCACCATTATTCCTCAATTATTTTTTCTCAAGTAATAAGTTTTTCGAAATAAATATCTTCTCTCTCTAAACTATAAGATGCAAACATTTTTAAAATAGTTTTTTAAAACCATTTTTCCCATAAGCTGCTCCAAATACCTAAGTAAATGCTGTTTAGTATTAAGAAAGTAGCTTCTCATTTATTACTGATGTAAGAGAATTCTGAAGCTCTCTCCTATTTTATTACTAAAAGTTGATGCTTTTAAAAGCCAATTTTTAATTCTAAAGATCTTGCTTTCTTATATTCATAACCTATTTAATTTTCATATGTGAATATACTGGCCAGATCTTTTAATGAGTTGTAACAATAAAAAGACAGTAGCTTCTTATAGGTAAGATTTCTAATTGTATTTTAAATTCCATGCTAACTCATTTATTACTTCTCAATAAAAATTCAAGTGAGTATTAAACAACTAGAACTCTGTGGCTAACCATTGATTACTCTGTGAATTATCTAGTTAAAACACAGAGTCTTAATTGTTATACTTAATAATTGCACTATTTATAATCTAAGTTGTTTACTATCTGAGGTTTAACACTCAGAGAATTGATTAAATTGGGTAACTCCTCTCTTAGATGGAAGCAATAACCTCCAATGGAATGCTAACTACCTCTGAGAATTGTGTTTAACTCAGACTCTCATTGCCATAGGCAGAAGTAATTGATTTTAGGCTGGGTGAACTGGTTCTTAATACATATGCCCACAGGGAGAATGTCATTTTAATAAGATGCTTCTATAAGGCACATCCTACTTAAAACAGAAGGTTTTACCTTTGTCTTCATGAGCAAAAACTGAAGGAGCCCTGTTAGCCCTTATGTTCAGAGTAAACAACTATGAAGTAATGCAATACTGAGTCAGCAGTCTGCAAGGTATCTCTTTGCCAATTCAGCTACATAATTTTTTTTTTCTTCAGCTATAGCTTTCCTAGAAAAATACATCCATGTTTAACATTCTTTAATAGCGCTAATTACCGTACTTAAATCTGCTTGTATCGGTCCTTTGGCAGTTGTTCTCTTGATTTTATGATCTATTATTTTGCTCTGCTACCGCTATGTGACAACTTAAAAAAGTATTCAAATAACTGGAAATTGTGGAGGGAAGGTAATATAATAAACAACTTCATCTCAGAGATTAAGGCAAAAAAATACAAAGTATCTTAAAAATAATCACTGATTAAGCAGTCAAATTCAGATTATTCACAGATTTTACCCAGTGGAATATAAACCTTTAAAATTGCTCAAGACTAGCAACTGAGTTGTGGGGAAAACTGTTTACATATCTATTTCTACTCACATCTATATACTGTCCTTTAAAATTTCTAAGTTTGATGTATGTTTTCTAACTCACATAATATATTCATTAATATCATATATTATGTTACAATTTTTATGAATACATAAATGTTCAGATATTTAGGCCTAAACTACCTGTATAACAATGTTAAAATTACGCAACCTAATTTACAACCCATTGTTCTTACTGTGTAGTATCTAGTTTACAAAACCCCAAATATAGCCTACTTTACAGGCATGTGTAAAATAATCATTTTAAAAAATAGTAGCTTTAAACTTTTCAAATCATGGCTGGTATTATATACCATTAAAAATAATTTTCACAAGCTGTAATTTCTCTCAAACTTTTCTGGTGGTAACCCTGCTTATTTTACTAATACATGATATACAGATTTAAAAATTTTAATGTTTAAAAAATATTAGGTATGCATTAATTTTAATGTCAGTTGAAAAAATGGAGCCAGCACACAAACTCCATGGAATCAGGTGTTGGGCTATAAGGACTTGGCCATCATCCCCAAGGTCAAGGCCATCCTGGACATAGAGTGCCTGACTCTATGATCTACAAGCCGCACTTTACCTATTTCCTCCTGGAACACATGGTCCCCTGGAACCATCTCCCAGGCTTCAGCCCTAAACATCAGTTGGACCCACTGGATCAGCCTGCCCCATTTCCACCATCCTGAAATGACCTGCCCAAATTCCAACATCTACAAGAAGCCACCCATCCACAACAGAAAGTCCACAGGAGGTAGCCCTCAGAGCAGGCCTTTCATGGAGGACCTCATCATGGAGTCATCCAAGTTCCCTACAGCCTAGCCCCCTGACCCAAACAGCCAACCAAGACTGAAAGTAACTACTGGCCATGCCCTCCATTGCTGGCCATTTCAAAAACAGAATGGAGGAAGCAGAAGGCATCTCAGAGGGAGGCAGAGGAAGAAGAGGAGAAAATAACGACTCCAGAGAGGAGAAGAAGACTCTCATTAGAGTGTCAGAGAGAGGAACTCAGTAAAGTGACTTCCAACTTTGGAAAGATGACCTTGAAAGAAGCGATGGAAATGTCATTGCCTCTCTGGAGGAAAACCTGCTCCCTGCCTGACCAGACACTCTCATACCTCCTTAAACCCAAGACGTCTAAGGCTCCTCTGCACCTGCAGCAGAAACCAATTACAATCCACAGACTTCAGCCCATGAGGAGTAAGACTGGAAGCAAAGCCTGTATATATATATCCCTATGAAATGCTGGTTGTGACCAATAAGGGGTGAACCAAGTTGTCTCCGGTGTGGATCTGATGAGGCTTTAGAGGTATCTGCCAGCAGAGAACTCAAGGTTATTTTCCATGTCTCCTGAAAAGTTTAACAAGCTTTTAATAATAAAAGCTTGCTGGCTCTGTGGAGGCAAAGCAAACTCAAAAGACTCCTAATTATCCTCTTCATGACTAACCACCAGTGGAGCTAGGATCACTTTCCCCAAGGAATCCTTTTCCCCTGGCCAGCTGAGACTGATCATCTCTTGGGGGAGCAAGGAGGTGGAGCATAGGTGGGGTTGGCTGCATTCCCCAGGTGGCAAGGGGGGGGGCAAATTTCCCATGATGGGGTTGGCTCATTCTCTCATCCCTGGTCCTCACTGCACAGGACCAACCCAGTCAGGACTCCAGCACACACAGAGTTAATGTTTGTGTTCTCTTCCAGTCCCTCATGCTCACATGAAGGTCCCTAGAAGAGAGTGAGAAGAAATGGCACTTAGTGGTCAGGCCTCTCAGCTCTCTGGAGCAACGAGTGGGTGAGAGTGGGAAACAGCCAGGCAGGCAGGGGAAGCTCTGGGACCCTGAGTGCACTCAAGCACACCTGCTCGCCTCAGATTTGGCAGCTTCTCCTGCAACCAAGCCTCCTGCTTCTCATAATCTAGCAGGAGCAGGCTCTATCTAGCTCAGGCCCCAGCAGGGAGGCCATTCTTCCCTCTAGCTCATCCTGTTTCCACTTGCAACTCCCAAGCTTCAAAGCATCTTGCTCCAGCCCTGTGGCTTCCCCAGAAGACTTGGTTTAGAGTGAAGATGCCACATATGAAAAACCCCAGCCCACCATCATCCTCCAGGCAAAATCACCTAGAATTTTACTTTCTAGCACCAACCCAGGTCCTGGGAAGAACACAAGCCTTTAGATTCCCTTGAATGGATCAAGAGGCCAAGCTACAAGGAAATTTCTGAGTGTCCCAGCTACCAGGTTCTGCCCATACCCATGCATTCTCACAACACACTCTAAAGAATATAATATATTGGGTGTACCCCTGCTCTCCTCACCTATCTCTGCCCTACCTTTTTTTTCTACAAATACATATGTGTATATAATTATATATATATAAAATTTTGGGGGGGGGGGGAATTGTTCCTGCCCAGACCCTTTCCATTATGTGTATGATAATGCTGAGGAGGGGGACTCTGCTTGGAATTCAAGATTGCATTGGGTTCCCCCTCTTATAGATACATACTGAGTGGCCAGATTATTATGATCTCTGAATGCATAACAATCTGGCCACTCAGTGTATATCCTATATAATAAACGGCTAATATGCAAATTGTCCCCTCGACCAGCAGTTTGACCAGCAGGCAGGCCAGCCAACCACCCATGCCCACTCCTCCTGGCCAGGCTGGCCAGACACCACCCATGCACGAATTCATGCACCGGGCCTCTAATATATACATATATACATATATATATATACTAGTAGCCCGTTTGCACGAAGATTCGTGCAATAGACCTTCATTCACCTGGCTGCCTGCACCAGTTTTCTGCCAGCACCAGGGACCCAGGCCTTGGCTGTGGCCACCGCCTTCTACCTTCTTTCAGGGTCCGGGCTTGGCCCTGGGTGGTGGCCTTGGGCTCGGCTGCACCCAGCGTCCCTGCGACCCGATCACAGGAGCGAGCCGACCCCCCAGGGGCAGGCACCCCGCTGGCGCCCAAGGCCGGGAAAGCCTCGGGCGGCTTTCCCGGCCTTGGGCTCCGCCACACCCCAGCTTCCCTGCAACGGTTTCCTGGTGGGCGTGGTTGATGGGCGTGGCTTGGCTGGTGGGTGTGGCTTGGGTGTAGCGAAGGTGCGGTCAATTTGCATATTTGTCTATTATTAGATTAGATACATATACTGAGTGGCCAGATTATTATGTGTTCAGAGATCATAATAATCTGGCCACTCAGTGTATATATTTACATGAATGGTCTACTATTGCCAACATGTAAGTAAAAGTAAAATAAGAAAAAAAAAAAGTGGATTTAAAGGGTGTGTGTATGTATACAGACAAAGAAAAAAAGAGGGGAGGGAAGAGGGGAGGGAGGAAGAGAGGTATCCAAGTACCCATTATACTCAGATAAGGCAAAAATTATAAATGTAGCTTTTTCCTGCCTTCAAACTTGAACTGAAACATTGACTCTTCCTGGGTCTTGAGCTTGCCGTTCTTCACACTGGAATTATACCATCAGCCCTCTTTGGTTCTCCAGCTTGCTAAATCACCTTGAAGATTTTGGGATTTGTCACCTCTATAACCATGTGTGCCAATTCCTCAGTTCCTTATAATAAATCTCTCTTTCTTGCCCCGGCTGGGTGATTCAGTAAGTTGCAGTGTCGTCCCATACATCAAAACAGGTTGCTGGTTCACTCCCCAGTCAGAGCACATACCTACGTTGTGGTACCATCCCCAGTTCAGACACCTATGGGAGGCAACTGAACGTTTCTCTCTTACATCTTCCTTCCTTTCTTCAACGTTTCTCTCTTACATCTTCCTTCCTTCCTTCCTTCCTTCCTTCCTTCCTTCCTTCCTTCCTTCCTTCCTTCCTTCCTTCCTTTTTCTCTCTCTCTCTCTCTCTCTCTCTCTCTCTCTCTCTCTCAATCAAGAAACATACCTTGGGTGAGGATTAAAGAAAAAAATCTCTCTTTCTTTCTGTATATAGATAAGTAAAGAGAGAGAGAAGCAAAAAATGTTAGAAACAAAATATGTATTGTTCAAATAAACCTATTGTGTTGCCCTGCAGTACCTAAGTAATACACTGTTAGATAAGAAGACTGAAGACAACATCTTCAGCCTAACATGAGGACCAGGAGATGAGCTCAGGCTGCACATGTTATCCAGTGATGAAAACAACATAAAAATAACCATCGTCTCCCAGTATGACATGATGACTTCAATAACAGGTATACATTTTCTGTAAAATGTTAACTGAAAAAAAAATATTATTGAGGCCCCCAAAAGTTATCAGTCTCATTAATTATTGTATTTTTACTTTTTCCTCACCAAATAATTTGCTTCTAATCATGAAAGTCCACTTTAATAGAGCTACAGAGTGTAGTGTTAAGGAGATGGCACATTTACCATTGTGCAGTAACATAAAATCAATGGCAGCTAGTCATACAGGCTTTTTCAATTTTCACTGCACATGGTACACAGCCCTTAGTTCAGTTGATAATCCAATTGTAAACAGTGACTCACTGTTAACAACTATAGGAAATAGGATTAGCAATTTCTAATTTCAAAGTAAACCTATTTCATTTTTGTCCTGCAAATAAAAACAATGTGTTCTGAGATTTAGCTTCTCGGCTTTCAGGGCTCCCAGAAACAAAAAAAGGTTGGAAATAAATTTTTATTGTACTGATGCCATTAACAGAAACCATTGGGTATATGTTCCTAATACCTTTTAACAATTTTGTACCAAAAAAGCAAAAAGCCAAAAAAAAAAAAAAAAAACACTCAAGATGCCAAATAATAAAAGATTGAAGTTTAATTAGATAAAACTTAAAATTTGACATAAAAAAAATCAATTGAACCTCTGGAAACAAAATCTTGGCAGTATATTCTACTCAATGTAATCAGGAGATAAATAAAAAGTTTGTGTCTTATTAGAAAGCTTTGTTTCCAAAGCAAAAGTTTTAGATGAGACTTTAGGAATCTGGTTTATCCGAGAACACAGTTAAATTGAATCAGTGATTGTGCAATTTTTGTGAATTATTTATTATGCCGCTCTAAAACCTATTTTTCTCTGTCTTATCTGCAAATTTATTTAGTAGACATTGTCTAAATCAAACCTACACCTCTACACTGAGTTACAGACTCTTTTCTGCTCCCTATTCTGAAGAACAGGGGATAGTGGCTTTTTTTTCTGTTTTTAGAACACAAAAGTGTCACTGTGTTAGGCCACAGGGTACTAATCAATAATACTCATGTGTGGCCATTTTTAAATGTCCATGCTTGAACCTACACACAGAAATTTCTCTAATTGGTTTGGCTGGAAGCTGTTAATCTGTGTTTTTTAAGCTCTCCAGATATTTAGAACAAAGCTACAGTGGGAAACACTGGTCCAGATTAATGAAGGAAGGGATACTGCAAAAGGAAGCCTGAGGATATGTAACTGGGATTTAGAACCATAATATTTATTGTCCAAGTTGGTGGCAGAAAACTCTACTGAATCCAAAGGGCAAATATGATCAATTAAGAGACAGAATAAAGTTGGTGAACAGAAAAGATTGCAGAATGGACAAGTTTTATAGAACAGTTGTGATCATTAGCAGAAACTAGATTCAGGCGATAATTTGAATGAGCCATTTCAGGCTGAAAAAAAAAACTAAAAAATAAATGTCATCCTAGCTCCTTCTGTGGGAAACTTGACTCCCTGTCTAAAGAAATTATACTATTCTGACATTGCATGTTACCTTTTTCCATTGAACTCAGGAATGGTCAACAAACTTGCTCACATCATTCTGATATGGGTGCATACTATATTACATGATATAAGAGGTTTGTATCATTTCTAGGTTTAAGATAGATCAGTTAAATATCGGAGTTCCATGTCCATGAATTGACCAATCCCACTCACCTTATAAATTCGTATTTTTATAAATATGTACTTTTGTTGGATTTTGGAAGCCACTTGAATTAATTCATTTATCTGTCTTTTATTTCTTATTGGTTATATCTGGTAGGTTCTAGGCACTCAGAAAAAAAGTACATTCTTTGTCCTCAAAGATCTCACATTCTCATAAACTAGATAGAAAAGTTAACCCAAAATCAAGATATATTTATGATACTGCATAATTTGTGACCTGTTAAAAGATAAGAACAAGGTGGGAGAAGGGTGGGCACAAAATAATTCAACAGTTGTGGTTGGGAGTGGACTGCAAGAACCATCAAAATGCTTTTGAGAGGAAATTATATTTACAGTAATTCTTGAGGCATAAAAGGGGAGGGTTACGTCACCATAGTGCAAATCCACAGAAAACTCAAAGAAGATGCATTAACGAATGGGCCAAACAGGAGCTGGATGTAGAGAATGACATGGGAAAGATAGGATAAGACAAATTTATGGTTTTTATATTTTTTCTCACATCCAAGTTAGTTTAAATTCTATCTTGAAGTTAATGAAGAACAATTTGAAGATTTCACACAAGCATGTGAACAATCATATCCTTAAGAATTACAAAAGCTAAATATGAGACAGAAACATTAATTATAAGCCTTAAAATAGTATACTTGAAAATTATGCTAAACAGAACCAAGACAGCTAAGATAGGGTCTGTGAGTATGGATTTAACAGAATTCATTGAAGATGCCTTTAGGAATTGATGGGATTAGTGAACAGTAGAAATGAGGAAGGTTGGAATAATATAGGATAACTTCCAATTTGGGGGTTATGAAAACAAATGAAGTGCCATTTACTGAGGGGATAACATAAAATAGTTCATTTAAGACATAGAAATTATGAGTTCAGTCTTGTACAAGTTGAATTTGATGTGTCTCTGGATGGTCAACAGGAGTGATGTTAAACTGTTGGAGATATGCTACGATGAATGGAAGCAAGTTGTTATATTTCCTTGTGCTAGCCACGGGTCTTCTCAGAAATATAGTTTCCAGCTTTTCCTTTCTAATGTATACGAGACTATAGAGCAGTTGATGGTAACATATAGGTAACAAAAAACCTGGCAGAGTTTACACCTTGGTCAACTGATATATTTCTGAGAAGATATTAGGGCTTCAGATGAAACCATGGAAAACACAAAAACATAGGATATAGTGGAAGCCATTGGTCCAAAAAGAAATAATAGCTCAGAAAAGTGGACAGGAAAAAAATGAAGCCAAGAGATGAAAGCATCTCAATGGTAAGAAAATGAGTCAACTCTATTTTCAAATACTACTCCAAAATTAATTATAGAAGAACCATAAATTACTCCTTCAATTTTACATTTAGAAATTTTGGCAATTTTGGCAAAAGTGTTTTTCCTTAATTTCCAGGGAACTAGAATTTCACTAAGTACAGTGATCTACTAGTATGTGCATGTGGCATGAATAAGCAATGAGGGATATTCTTTCAAGAAGCTTGTTGTTAATGGACAGAATGACATAGTGTGATGCTTAAAAAATATACAAAATTTAAGCAAGTTCTGGGTGTTTTAAATGTTTTAGGTTAGAGGGTGAAAATTTGTTGAAAGGGATCAGTATAGAAACAAATGAAGTTATAAGATTTAGCAATGATACCTGATGGATTGAATTCCCTGAGGAAATGGGCACAACAGGATCCATGGCAAAGTAGGAGGATTTTTATTAACAGGGGGGAAAAATGACTGCTTCTTCTGAAAAGACAAGATAAAAGGCTACACTGGATATGTTGCAGGTGAAAGGCTAAGAAACTAGAGTCCTCCTAGCTCCATCTGTTTACTCTATGAATTCCAAGGCACTGTCATCTTCTGGGAATCAAAAACTAGGAGTAGATTAGGAAACTTAGGAAGAGTTGTGGGGGCTTAGAATAATAATGCATGGGAGAGAAACTGATGAATAGCTTAAAGGATTTCCAGGAAGATTTAAGTACCAAACTGAAGCTGGAAACTATGAAACTGCTCTCTCCCACCCCTCCATAGTTATGTGATTTCCTTTAGTAGCAAATCTACATTGACAATTGGGCCTTAAAGTGCAGGTATAAAGAAAGACATGGAGACAAAGCTATTGGGGTTAATGCGAAGAGTGATTAAATTGAGGTTTCATGTTTTCAGGCTTAAAGGCAGAAAAAATTAAAGGCAAGATAGAGAAATAGAAAACTGAAGAATCAAGGAACTAAAAATTATCATGAATTTAATACATGGGTACACTGAAAAAAGGGAGTTGAATGTTGGAAAGGTATATTCAGTAAGTAGGTTGTTGAAGTTAACTACTGCATATACAGCAATTATTTTTATTTTATATCATTATCTTCCACAACCATGCCAGTAATTCAATAATTGTTTATCAAATTAAACTTATTCTAATTCAATAATTGTTTATCAAATTAAACTTATTCTGAGAAAAAATATTTTTAATTGAGAGATAAATCATATAGTGGTTCACTATGTTGTAAAATACTTTCCTCATATAAACAGAGCATAAAGGTCTTATATCCAAAGTTAGTAAACCACTCAAAAACAATAGTGAGCACTAAGCCTTCAATTTCAAGCTAAAACTCAGAGGACCTGATTCAAATACCATTGAAATCTAATTTCAAAACTAGATGAGTCATCCCATCCATGGGATATTTTAGGTAAAGATTGTATTATATGAAGAGACTTCCTATCAGGGTCTAAAACTAACAGGGGAAACATAGCAAATTATACAGAATCTTTACCTTGGCTTTTTTCCACAGAAAATAAGCTTTGTTAACTCTACTGAAGAAACTGATCTAGGGATGCATATGTTGACAATCACTTGTAACAATATCTACTATTCTCATTTTAGAGGGGAAAAAAAAACGTCCTTAGAGATCACTAACCCAAGCACTTCATTATACAGCGTAAAGAGCCAGTCCCGAAAAAGTTGAGGCGATGTGTTTCCAGGGTCATATGGCGAGTAAGCACTGCACTGCAACCAGGACCAAACTCTTCCACTGAGTGAAAACCCCTGGGACATTAAAGAAGCTCTCCAACTTACTTCTGTGAGTATCTCTATCAGGGAAGTTGAGTGAAACGACCATGATTTCAATAGAAGCAATTGCATTCCATCGACCCTTTACAAGAGTACTGAGGGCTACAAATCCTTCTCCTGCATACTCTTGTTTTGTTGCGAATGAGCAATAGAAAGGTTTCAAGAGGCAATAACGCACACACAAACACACACACAAAAGAGACAGAAACGAGCAGACAGGAACAGAGAAGAGTGAAACAGAGAGGAAGAAGATATATGAAAATGTGTAATTCACAAACAGAAGTTTCTCTGCCTAAATAATTAGAAACAGGCTACATCTACCTACCTTTTCTTTTTGCAAACCCTGATGTGTTTGCCTAAAATGCAAATTAGCTATATTTTCCATTTTGGTTGAGATATATTGTATGTCATGTGTAGTGTAGCTCTGGTCTCAAGAGGGAAATTGATAATCAGGAGAATATTTTTCAGTGTCTCCTCTCTGTAAAGATTTACTGAGTTGTCTCTAATGTACACTGACAGCTTCTGCATTAAAATTAAGAGGAAAGGAGACATCGATATTGCCAAGCTAAAAAATCAAAACAAAACACCTCTCTTCTTTCATTTTCACTCTACTAAAATAAATCAGGTCCACATCTTTTAATATTTTATTAGAATTGTTCATTTCTGAAGGTCAAGAGCAAAAGGACTTCCCAAAGTTTAAGAAATATTCAAAAAAAGGTGGCAGCTAATTGATAGTCTCCAGACATCAACAAAAGCCTGGAATGAAAACTTAAAAGCTATATTAATTGCCCTGCTGAAGTCGCTGGTGTTACTTAACGATGTAACTTAACTTTGGTGTGTCCTGTATTATTTGTTTGCAAGCAACAGAAACCCATTCTCAACAGCTTTTAAAAAAGAAATGTATTAGAAGGATATCAGGGTATTACCAAGTGGATAGAATTGTTGAGAGCCAGGATTAAAATCAGAGCAAGAACCTGGACTTGGAACTGCTTTTCTGCAATGGAAAAACTGCTGGAATAGATGAATTCCAGCTATTTCTTCCATCCTGTTTCATTCCCCTTGAGAGGTATAATCCTAGCAGAGAAAATCTATTTGGCTAAAGTTATTTTTCACTTGTAGCCCTTGATTGTACCTGAGTACTAAGATGTGGGGACCCTTCAGCTTCAGTAAGTCAAAAAGCAGTATAATGTGATTAACTCCACATTCCAAACTACATACAATGGCAGAGAGGTCATTTTTCAAAAGAAAATCGGGGTATTGATAGGAATGGAAATTGATGCTGGGCAGTCAGTATATAAAAACTGTCTACCTAAAGTCAATAATCGCATTAGTTTTGAAGGAAAGAAATAATAATAATAACTCTAAGTACTACACTTTAATGTAAATATTCCTTTAACATTGAAGAAAATGTATAAATTATTAAAATGTTCCCAAATCTAGACAGCAGAGAATACTCTGGAAATCTGTGACAGGTGCCCTCCCTGAGGGATCATGTTATGAATATGTTTGGCTTACCAGCAGCAGTGTGAGTGCCTGTGATGGCCAACAATTTATTTATTCCTTCTAGAGCCACAGATCAAGCTTTAACTCTTTGGCTCTGGCGAGTCACCATAAGTCTGATGTAGCAGCAGTCAGTCAGTCCTGCCATGAGGGAGAGAAGAGAAATCCCATCAGAAATTATCTAATATATGCTTCCAAGTAGAATATACATCCTGAAAATCATTCCTGACTGCATGAACACCTGAGAGAAATTTGCATTTGATCATTCTGATCTGACAACCATACACATTAAACCCACATAACAAGTAATGTTGCAGAAGTTTCATATATCTGCATTCGTAAAGTACTATCTGGAGCAAAAATAAACAACCAAAAGTAGATGCAAATGGTTTCAGTTTAATGTGATGACTAATAAAATAATGCTTAACACTGAGCAAAACTCTAATTTCCACCTCAGTGGTTACAACTTTGAAAATTCCTGAATTCATTATCATTTTGATACAGTTAAATCTTATATGTAATATCAACATTTCCTTTTCTGTGTACTATGAGAAATACTAGAGGCCTGATGCACAAAATTCATGCATGGGTAGTGTCCCTAGGCCTGGCCAGTGATCAGGGCCAATCTGCAGGGCGACCGGTGGGGCAATTGGGGGGGGGGGGGCACTGGCACCCTCCTTGGCCAGCCTGGCACCGCCCACTCACTGGCCCCACTCCCACCACCGCTGCCAGTTGTCTTTCTTTGTGGGGCAACTGGCAGGGCTATTCGGGGACCCCTAGTGGCACCTGCCTTCGCTGGCCTGGGGCCTGCATGCTGGGGGCAGCTCCTGCGTTGAGCATCTGCCCCCCTGGTGGTCAGTGCACATCATAGCAACCAGCCATTCCATGGTTCGTTCTGCCGTTCAGTCGATTTGCATATTAGGCTTTTATTATATAGGATTGTCTTAGATTATATAGTGAAAATCAATGAACAAGTTGGGATAATTCCAAAAAAAAGTAAATTATTTTATTTATGAACTGAGATAAGATTTTAGCACAATTTCTAAAGTATATTACATACAGTTATAGAATATACGTCTTAAAAAGGTAATTGAAAAGCATTTTAGTTCAAACGCTTTATTTCATGAGAATATCAATGCTCTAAAAGGGTTTGGTTAATAATTAAAATTAAAAAAACAAGTCAATACAGAACATAGGCTTGAGTCTGGACCATTTCCAGCATGCTCCTGCATATCAGCAATATCTGATTACAAAAAATGATATGAAAGCTGATACCTTGTCTACTTTTGACATTTCCCTTCAGGGTTAGAAAAAAAATTGTCATCTTGAGCATTAACTCTTGCTCATTTTTTGCCAGAGTTGCCAATTTTAAAATGTCTAATAGAAAATGTAATGCTGTGTATTGGGTCTCAAAGATTTTTACTGCCAGTCCTCTGCATTACCTTAGGTCTTCATGTAGAGCAAACAAGTAGCCCAGAAGTAGAATATATCAAATAATTTCCAAAAAAACTGTTAGCAAATTCTCACAAATTGGAACTGCAGTGAGGAATGTAGGTTTTTATAAAGATTATCTTAAAAATAGATAAATTAATATAGACCAAATCATAACCTTGTTTTATTTTGTTAGCAAAACACACACACACACACACACACACACACACACACAGAATCAGACTTTTAGAATTAAAAGGAACTGTATAACTGTATAGATAAACAAGATTGTTGTTTCCTAAATGCAGTATGACCAGTTTAGGTAAGCAAATGTTACTTTGTTAATAGGCAATTATTTATACATAAAGTACAACTGGAATATCAAACTCCTTATTTTCTAGATATTTTTATGAAGAAGCCACTAAGCTTTGATTTGCCTTGATTTTGGTTTTGGCTTTTCTGTTTGTTTTGTTTTTGCAAAAGTCTATTCCATAATGTTAACAATTTTTGAATATAGATAAAAGTAATATATGTATTCATTTTAGCGCTCTTTGAATTTTTCTATGTACTTAAAAACTGTTGTTATTTCATGCTTTTATGCATTTTTCATACAATGACCTTCCCTATCTATTCCTTCCATCTAATTCCAATCATCTTTAAACTCAAGTATCACTTTCTTAGCCAGGAGACCTGCCTAAACAGAGCCAAGCACTCCTCCATCTGTAACTACATTATGCCATAGACCTGTGGTCGGCAAACTGCGGCTCGCGAGCCACATGCGGCTCTTTGGCCCCTTGAGTGTGGCTCTTCCACAAAATACCATGGCCTGGGAGAGTCTATTTTGAAGAAGTGGCATTAGAAGAAGTTTAAGTTTAAAAAATTTGGCTCTCAAAAGAAATTTCAATCGTTGTACTGTTGATATTTGGCTCTGTTGACTAATGAATTTGCAGACCACTGCCATAGACCAACAATATTTGTTGCAATTTTTTATAATTTGTTGTCAAGACCATCTCTTTCACTTTCAATCATACCAACTGCAGATGTACAATAGTCACATGGAGACAAATTTTAAGGGACTGATAGAATTCCCCACTCAGACTTGGTGAGGAATGAGAATCTATATTTTTTAAGTCTTCAATTGAGTACAATGTCCATCTATAGTTAAGAGTAACAGCATTAACCTGTAAACTCCTCAAGGTCAAAGAGCTTTTCTTTTTTCTTTCTTTCTTTTTAATCCTCACCCTAGGATATTTCTTCCATTGACTTTTTTTTAGAGAGAGTGGAAGGGGGCCAGAGAGAGAGGGAGGGAGAGAAAGAAGGAGGGAGGGAGGAAGGGAGGGAGGGAAGGAGGGAGAGAGGGAGAGAGGGAGAGGGAGGGAGAGAGAGAGAGAGAGAGGTAAGAGAGACATATTGATTGGATACCTCTTCCCACACATGCACCAACCAGGGCTGGAGATAGAACCTGCAACCCAGGCAAGTGCCCTTGACTGGGAATCGAAGCCTCAACCCTTTGGTGTGAGGAGCGATGCTCTAACCAATGATCAACACCTGCCAGGGCTCAAAGAGCTTTTCTTATTTACTTACAATGTGTTTTTTATTTAAAACAGTACATGGTAGGAACAGATGAATATTTAGGGAAAATATCAATCCAGGATGATGGTGAAGACATTGATATATGGAGAAGTATAGATTGATCTGGAAGCACCAATGAGGCTTCACTTACCAATGCATGGAGGTCTGCATAGGCCTGATTTTTGAACGAAGCTTGAAGGAAAAGACAAGTTAGTGAGAGGATCACCAGTTAGTGAGAGGTTCTAGCAGCACACACTGCTTTGTGCACTCAGGCATAAATCTATAGTAACAAAGGAAATGCTTCCTGCTGTGGGAACCAGAGCTCTTGCTTAAGTCGTCGCTGTAAGAGCAAAAGCTTCTAATGCTCCGAAGTAACTAAATTTTTTAATAATAAAGAACTCAGTTGTGCATTTAAATATTTTCTGGTGGCTCTGAGAATATTTCCATGAGGTTTTAAAAACAGACCTAATTTTATTATAAGTCTTTTTTTATGGAGTCCCATGTCTCTTTCCTCTGTAGGACCACATAATTCTGTCTTCTTTAAAACAGTTTCCTCAAATGGAGCATTCTGAATGCCATGAAGAAATGCCTTATTCCACATAATTCAGATAAATATACTGGGCATGTGGGAATCATTTGGTTTACTGAGTAATGAGCCACTATGTGACCTAAAATGTAAGGAAAGTGTCCCTGCACCAAGGGCAGGCCATTCGTTATGAATGAAGCATGACTGGGTGCCTCGGCAGAACTGCCTCCTGTGGGCTTTCTGCTTCCCTTCACACACAAACCGTTCCTTCTCTCCTAACCCTTCCTTCCTTGTATGGGTAAGAAGTTGTGAGGTTTCGTCAGGTAATAGACACTCAAGCACTCAAGCTTTCAGAGTCAATTTTAATACCTAATACTCATAATATATTAATTTGGCAGTAAATAGTTAGCATTGTAAAGGCAATGGCACAGACACTGCTGTAATAATTTGTTTCCCCAATTTCTAGAACAGTGTCTGGTAGGAAACATACCCGTGATGAATATTTGTTAAATAAATCAATGAAATAACTTCCATAGAGTAGAATGAAGTACAGCAAATATGGGTTAGTCTTCCTGTACTGTGAAATAATGACTTTCTCCACTCAAAAACCTAGACTTGAGAATCCAGAATATTGAATTTTCAAGTTCAGAAAGCTGCAGTCTCAACCACAGTAGTCATTTGAGACGATCAGTCCACACTCTTCCTGGCGCGACCCTGCTAGCGGTTCTCAACTTGTAGGTCGCGACCCACAGGTTGAAAGCCGCTGCTGTAGAGCCTAAGACGATCGGAAAACACAGATATTTACATTACAATTCATTAACAGTAGCAAAATTACAGTTATAAAGTAGCAACGAAAATAATTTTATGGTTGGGGGTCACCACAGCATGAGGAACTGTATTAAAGGGTCGTGGCGTTAGAAAGGTTGAGAACCACTGCTCTAGAGCCTGAATTAAAGTGCCCTTGAAAATAATCCAAAGCAGAGTGAAGGAAGGTGCAGAGAAATGGCGTGTTTCTACCCATAAGCCAGCACAGTAATGGGAGTAAAGAAAATCACAATACCATCCAGCAACGGAAACAGTACATTTTAGCAGGTAGAAGAAAATGCATTCTCTTCTACTACTGACTTATCAAATGTGGAATTGAGTTTCCTATCATCAAAGACCCAGAAACCTCCAAATTTATTTCCCAACTTATTCATAATTGGGGAAAAAAACAGCTCGTGATAGATATTATAGAACCTCTAAGTTTATCCCTTTTTTAAAATTTTGCTGTGTACAGATCATTAACAGAGAAAAATACCTTTACTAGCATGTCATACAGAGGTCTTGATGCCTTTAATGTTGCTATTAATAGCCAGGGAAATTCAGAGCCTCTTACTTATTCTCTCTCATTGTTTGTACCTGATGTCAGCTTAGCCAGAATGATTTGTTTAAAATATGTAATTGAGTAGGCACCTCAAGAAGTAATGTGGAATGTATAAACCTAGCCTGCCTAATTTCAAGTGAAATACAAGGGAGAAATGCATATTCATGTGAAATGACTTTAAATCAAAAGCTATTCAATTTTCTAAGGTAGCGTAAAAGCCAAACCTGTTTGAAACCATAATTCAGCTGCCATAATCTCTTACATATACCACTGACCTTCCTCGAAAGTTTCTGTCACATAGAAGTGAATGGATCAGGAGGAGCAACACTAAATCACACGGCATTACTGAGAGCAAGGTACTTGAAAGTAATTTAGCTCAGGTGAGCAAGTCCTTAACTATAAGTCACACTTACCTAGATACAGATTCCTTGTGTATACATGTACATACATTGGCATAAACGCATTCACTGTGTAGACTATACAAAAAGATTCATTATATATTCCATGCCTGTGCTTACAGGTTGTTGTTTTTTTTCCCCAATCAATATTAAACTCGATGTTCCAGTGTTTTTCGAGAAACTGCTGAAAGATTTTGTGTTGTAATTCCTGCAGCCACATTGTCTGATTAACTTAAGAATGTATATTTTCTCTTGGCATTTTATATTTATTATTAATAGCAGTAGCTAACATGATTGCTTGGCTGCCTATGTCTCCAAAATGAATTATTCTGTGAAAATTGCAACTTTCAGTTTAAAGCCTGAGGTAGGAAATGGGCTTGAATCCAAAATCCTACTATTCACCAATGCTGGGATTGGTGCTAGGGATAAAAACAATTCTTTTCAGAAGGAGGGTTGAAGAACAACGTGCCTTTGGAACTTATGGGGACTTTTAAACTGGGAAGAACTAGATGTTTATTGGGCTCCATTTGCAATCTGTTAATGAATTTTCAATGAAGCATTGATGTTTCAATGGACAATCATTATTTTATTACTAACCATCCCAAAAATATCAAAATATTAAATTGTTATTTTAAAGGCTTCTTAACTATGTCATGGTGTGACTCCCTGGTTGAGCGTAGACCCATGAACCAGGAGGTCACACAGTTTGATTCCTGCTCAGGGCACATGCCCGAATTTCGGGCTGGATCCCCAGTAGGGGGTGAGCAGGAGCCCAGGACCAAACCAGACAGAGTCGGACCTGCATTACCACCAGTTGTCCACCAACCAGAACTGAAATGTCAGTGCTGACATGTACACATAAGGAACTGTTGGACATTGAAATTGGGTCTCAAAAGAACTGTTGGCCCAGAAAGAAACTCACTACAGACCGATTCATTTGCCTGTCACCATAACCATTATTGCTTGTCTCATTTGCGGTTCTTATAAGTGTATTTCTAATAGCACATGATCTCACTCATCTAGGGGAAATAATGAACAACATAGACTGAGGAACAAGAACAGACCCAGAAACAAGGAGGCATGGATCAGACTGTCGGGCCTCGGGGGGGCGGGGAGGGTAGGGAAGGGTGGGGGTAAAGGGGGAGATCAACCAAAGGACTTGTGTGCAGACATATGAGCCCAACCAGCGGTTAAGGACAACAGGGGGGTGGGGGCATGTGTGGGGAGGGGGGTGGGATGGAAATGGGGGGACGAGGACAAATATGTGATACCTTAATCAATAAAGAAATTTAAAAAAAAAATGATTTTCTCTCACCATTGATGTTTCTCTTTCTCCCTCTCCCTTCCTCTCTCTGAAATCAATAAACACATATTTTAAGAAAAAAAAGTCTGATAGGATATGTGCTTTAATTGAGAGCTGAATTACAGGATAGACATCTCATTCATTCTTTGTTTGAAAGGCTATCTATATATTAAGGATGTCCCAACGCTCTATTTCTACATCAGAGATATCATCTGAACTTCATACCTATATTTCTAATGTCTACTGGACAACCCCAAAAGAATGTTAAAAATCAACTCACACTGAGCAGCTCCAAATACTGAACATATTTATTTTACTATTGGCCTGTCCTTATTCATTTAGGCACTCAATCAATCAGTCATTTATCCAATATTTATTCAGTATCCACTCTGTGCTTGGCATTGTTCTAGTAGTTGAAGATTCAATCAAGAATAAAACATTCAAAAATGTCTTCCACAAGGTGTTTATATTCCAGTGGGGTTATACAAAGTAGAAAAATATAAAATATAACAGTTAACCATAAATTCTAAATAAGGAGTCAGAAATAGGGAGTGGTTTAGATAGGGGCATTGCCTCATAGGACTTGCTCCTGCTCCTGTGTTCTTTGCCTCAGAGAATATCACCAGCACACACTCAACTGCCAGTCCAAAGACAAAGATTGATTTTTTGATGTTGCAATTATTTTATATACCCATAATAACTCTCCGATTTATTCAATTATTTTCTCCCCACTGCTATGACTTTAGGTCAACCTGACATTATATCTTGCCAAAATAATTACAACAGACCTCTAAAAGGTTTCCATAGCTTTAGTCTTGAACAGCTTGAATTCATTTTTTCATACTAGAGCCAGAAAGATCTTACTAAAGCATAATTGTTAGGGCTGCTCAGTTTCCCCATGGATAAAATCTAAATAAGCTATTTTCCTCTCTCACCCTTTTAGCATCACCATAACTCTATTTTGTGTTGTGTTCTAAAGCCATAAACTGAACTACTGACAATTCCCTGACCCCTTCATACTTCTTGTCTCTACATGTGCTATTTCCTCTCTCTGGAATACTTTTGATTCTCTCCCTCCTTCTTCCTCTCCCTCCTTCTTTTACTTTCAACTGGAAATATTATATTGATTTTTAGTTTAGGCATCACTTTGTGCAGGAAGTCATTCATAAAAATCCCTGGAACTAATTCCTAAGACTTCCCATAGTACAAACACATATCAGGAACCTCACAACATTATATTGAAACCCCAATCACTTATGGGGAGAATGACACTTTGTGACATTAACTTGTCTTTTCTTCTGTCTCTCTCTCTCTTTTATTCAAATAGGTGCTTTAAATGTTGCTTCAAGTAGAAAAACATCAGAGAACAAAGGAAAAGTAGTCCATTGATCCTCTTGATTCTACAGGACTGAGAGGATCTTTAGGTGCAGGAAAAATGACTACGTTTACAAGATGAAGGAAAATGGATTTCCCTGCATGGGAGCAGAGAATGGGTTGAGAACAGAGTTCTGTGGGTCCAAGAACAAAAGGAAATTGGGCTTGGCTCCCAGAGTGGAGCCAAGAGATGAAAAAGACTGTGTGGAGCAGCTCTGCAGATGGACCCAGAGGCAGTTTTCAAAGATGCCCTAGCCCCAAGAGTAACATGTGAGTAGAATGCCACTGCCCTGAAGCAGCCATGTGAACCAGGGTGGTGGTAACTCAGTGATATTTGGGAGCACTGGGGACTGGGGACTGGGGATGTCATGTCTTGGCAGTACATGGGAGTCCTGAGTTTTGGCAAAACCAAGGTGGAGAGATGGTCTAAGGAGCCAAGAGAAAGTGTGGAAGACATGCCTGGCTGCCTACTCACTGTCTGTCTACTTTTCCACCTTATTAACAAGAGTCAGTTATCTCTAGGGTGTCAATGTGCCTAACCCAAAACCTTAGGATTTCCAGCCATCCTCAGAGCTAAGAGTGGTCAGTGAGATTTAAGCCCAAGTTCTTGGAGGGACTTCCTAGAAAGCTCTTGAAAATGTGCCAACTCAGTTGGCATGCAAATTTTGCACTTTGCCTTTCATCAATTTCCTGCCAGTAAGTTAAATGGTGACATTGAAGACTGTCTTGTCACTGTTTTATCTTCCATTAAGTACATACTACAGAATGATCATTTAATAACCATTATTCAATGAGTTAAGTGCATAGAACATTGCTTTTTGTAAATGCAAATAATGATCACTTTTGAGGCTCTGAGTTTCCCAAAGCACCTAAAATAAAAGAACAGCATGGAAGCCCTGGCTGGTGTTCTCAGTGGTTAGAGCATTGGCCCATGCACTGAAGAGTTGAGGGCATGTACCTGAGTTGCAGGTTTGATCCCTGACCCCCTGTGGTGCGTGCTGGAGGCAACCAATCCATGTGTCTCTCTCACATTTCTCTCTCTCTTTTCCCCTCCCTCCCTTCCACTCTCTCTAAAAAAATCAATGGAAATATCCTAGGGTGAGGATCAACAACAACAAAAAAGAACAGCATTTAGGTCACAGGCTCCTTAAGAGTAAAGACCTACATGTTATCCATATTAGATGCATTTACACAGAGCCAGATGTAATTTTTTATAATTACCTCTAGAGCATCAAAATACAGTAGGTGACAGTTTTGAAAAAGTACTCCGAATCACATTTCATTCAAATCATATGAGGACTTTCCCTTAGCTCTCAGTGTAATAATCTGCTAAAATTGTTTGCTCCTGCTGGTTCTTCCAAAGAAAAATGAGGTACAAGCCAGGGTAAACTAGTTTATGCAAGAGTAGTGAACAACCTTCAAATCTCAGGGATTTACTACTAATAACATTTTTTTCTGGCTCATGCCAGGTCTCCCGCCAGTCCAGGCGGTTCTCCAGAGCAGTTCTGCACCTAGGGTTGGCTCAGTGTCCCAGGCTGCTTTAATCGTTGGCACCTTTATGTCAACAACACCTCCATGGTCACAATGGCAGGAAAAGAGAGTTCTTAAAAATCTCCTATCAGCCATCAAATGATCTGACAAATAGTGACATGTCATTGCTCCCCACAATGAATTACTAGAACTAGTCACACAGGTCTACTCAATTGGATGGATGTGAGGAAGTATATTCCTCCCAGGTTTCCAAGAGGAGAAGACTAACGGACATGGTGAACATCTGCGGTCTGTACCTTACATAGGCTATTTTTAGAAGAAACATTCTCATATTCCTAAAAACAGAGGTTCTCAAGATTTTTGGTTTCAGGATCGCTCTATAGTCTTAAAAATCATGTGGGGCTCTCAGAGCTTTTGTTGATGTTGATTTTATCTATTAACATTTATCATATTTGAAATTAAATCTGAGAGATTTAAAAATATTTATCAATTTATTCGAAGAGAATAGTAATAAACCCACCATATGTTAATATGAATAATATGGTCCTTTATTGAAAAATAACTACTCTTCTAAAGGAAAAATAGAAAAGAGGCATTTTTTTAATATATTTTTGGCAATCTCTATAGTATCTTTAGTAAATAGAAAACGGCTACATTCATGTATCTGCTGTTGCATTCAGTCTGTTATGATAGCAAACGTTATGTAGCCTCTGGAAAAATTTCACTGTGTCCCCATGACAGCATAAAAGTGGGAAAGGCAAATAATATCCCCCGATAGGGTCTGTGAGAATACCTTGTGACGCTTTGAGAAACATTGTCTTAAGATGGCGAATGTAATTGCTTGATGGCACTGGGGACAGTATAAAGGTAAAATGCTTGCTACCTATAATGCCTTCTGTTTTTCTTGACTTTTGCACTGAAAACTTTTATTAGGCCAACTCATTATGCTTTGATCAGAATGTATTCTGTGCCTCCATCAAGGGATAAACTTGCCTGCTGGTTTTTCCAGAAACAATCTGTGAAGAATGTCTCCATTATCTTAAATAATAGTATTGTTTTCTTTTTCTGGTAACCCTTCCAACATTCTCATTGAATCCATCTGTTATTTTCTGATCACCAGCTGAATAGGCACATTAGCTTTCAGATCCTATTAAATCTACTCTCTCTATCAATCAGGACCCCAAATCTCGTAGTATGAAGGTTGTTATCCATAGCACACTCTTTCAACCTGTGGATTTTATTATCTTACCCTTTTATGGATAGCCCTTTGGTTTAAATCCTTTTATCAATAGGAGCATGGTTTCAATAAAATAAGATGAAGGTACACTATCCCATTTTCCTTCTAATTAGAATATTCAAATCAATAAATACCTAGTACATACAAAAGATTCTGCATTTATATTTTTAAAAATGCAGTTGAAACCACAGACTCAGTAGTGATTTAAAAGTTATCAAAACAAAACAATATTCAACTAGAAAACATAGAAAATCAGAGGACAGAAATAAAAATGTTTTGAGTCCCTTCCCCTCTTTGGAACCTCAGTTTCCCAATCTGTAAAATAGGACTGACTCACAGAGAGGCCCTGGAGATGGCTGGCATCCTGCCAGCAAGAGGGGTGAGACTCAGGCTGGAGGTGCAGGGCCACCCCCTTCCACACCTCCTGCATTTAGTTGTCTTCAGCACTTTGCCCTTTCCCAGGATGCCCAGACTTCCTCATCTTTCAATCTCTAATCTTTGAGGACCAGAGCTCTGATGTTACAGGTAAGGATGCCACCCTAGGAATACCCACACCCTCCAGGAAGCCCCCTAACTAGCCAATTACTGGTCTGCAATGAAGAACCTCAACATTCAGCAACTTCCCCTCCCATACAGAGTCCTCCCTCTTAGAGATCTAAATCCAAATCCCTGCTCTGCTACTCCTCCTGTGTGGCCTTGTGCAAGTTCTTCAACATTCTGAGCCACAGAATCGTGACATAATACTTGGCACAAAGTAAGCAAGCATCCAATACACGTTAGCTTATTATTAGTATTACTATATTTATGTTCCCACTTATTAACTGTGTGACTGTTATCAAATAACTGTTGTATGCCCCATTCTCCACACTATATATTTGAGATAATTGCAACGATTCCCCTCTCGGTGAAAAACGAGGCACTTGGCACACACTGAGCCTCTCATAAACTTTGGCTCATTTTATTGCCATTCCCACTTACTAGCCATGTACCTTCCGCATGTTACTCATCTTCTCTGAGCCTCCGTTTTCTCATTTGCAAAAGTAGGGAAAATAGCATCTACTTCCTAGAATTGTGAGCATCCACAGGGAGGATGTTTGGCGCATAGTAACTGCCAAACACAGGTTAGCGTATTAGTATTATTATTCCTGTTGTTATTATAACTCTCCTTACCAGTTGTGTGACCTTGAATAAGTTCCTTAGCCTCGCTGAGCTTCAGCTTCCTCCGCGATTTGTTGTGAAGATGGAATGGCTACATGAGTGTTCGGTTCTTATCAACTCTCTTTCCTGACGGTGACTGCAGGCAAATCCCTTCCCCTCTCTACACCTCAGTCTGTTCATCTGTCCCTTGAATCTCACATTCTCCACCTTGTCTGAGGCTGAGGGATAAGGAGGAAAGGAGGAAACACTCTCAGGCTGGTCCATGACTGATAGCACCAGCCAGGAGTCAGGCAGCAGCTGCACTAACTGTTGGGGATGGGGGGTAATTGTGCCCAGGCAGTTTACTCTGTAGGTGTGAGAGAAGCCATGCACTGTCAGTCCCAGAGAGCAATCCTCACCCAATCTCTTCCTAAAAGATCCAGAGCCCTCTGGAAGGGTCTGTGTGACCCAGGCCTCTTCTAAAAGCCCTTATATAACTTGGTAGACATGCAAACGCCCTGAGCTGCATGGAATCATGGGTGTGGAGTCACTCGGCCTGAGTGCAAATCATGGCCCCTTCATTGGTCAGGTTCATGGAGAAACAGGTTTTGCCTTAGCTCTGCTATCAATTAATTATTCCTTTAGACTTCATTCTCCTCAACCAAAAGAAGAATATTTTACCATTCACACTCATTGACCTTTGTGGTTTTATGATACAAGTTGGGGTCTGATTAAACCAACTATGTTAGCAAATCTCTTGATATATGTTCCTTTTTCACCATCTTTACACATTATCTATGGAAACTCTACAAATATTAATGAGTATTTCATTGTCAAACATCATCTGAAATTCAAAACATCTCTAGACCAATATTGTAACATGGCTCCTTGAACGAAAAGAGCAAAGTAACCAAGGAAGCCCACAAGATAGCTGTTTACTTTTACTCCTTATGAGCCATAGAAGTAAAAAGAATGGTTAGTCCGGCCAGAGTGGCTCAGTGTTTGAGCATCGACCTACGAACCAGGAGGCTCTATCCCCAGCATGGGCCACGCAGGAGACATTCGTTCAATGATTCTTTCTCATCATTGATGTTTCAATCTCTCTCTCCCTCTCCCTGCCTCCATCCAAAATCAATAAAGATATATCTATATTTTTAAAAGAATGGTTAAATTGCTAGTAAACTATTTAAAATATTAATAACCATAGTAAATATGATTGAAACTTAAGAATCTGAAGTTCTCCAATGGCTATCCTCAAATACCATGTGTTATTGAGAAATTATTGCATATAATACATTTTAAAATGCATGTGTGTTAAGTCTCTTCTCTCCAAATTTATTTTGTTAAATCATTTAAAAATACAGTTGAAGAGAATTACCTTAATAAGTGGTTCAACAAACAAATCTCACCTTTCAAATCAGTAAAAATGTGGAGCATTCTGCACAGGAAAAATAACAAGAAGTTTTAATATAAAAAATAAAATGAATTTAAATATTCCAGCACTCATAATTAACTCTACCTAATAAAATACCACAATCAATGTCTTACTTTACCCACCCCATCCTCACACACAATTACAATAAAATCCCTGCAGTGATCATTTCCCTGAGTAAATATTTCTGTAACACAGCTCTAATATATCTCTAAGGCTACATTTACAGATATAGAAATTATTCTGATAATATCTCTGCCTGGCAATGTTATATTCTATTTTCAAGTTGTCGATACTTGTCTCTAAACAAGTCCACATTCACAGTTATGGGAGTAAAAATTGTTTTAATATCTGTATCTGGTAAACATTCCTATGTAATTTTCCAGCCTCAAATATATCTTACAAAGGAGACAATGCCCAGGAAAGCCTTACTGAACTCATGAAGGGGGCCCCTCCCTAAAAGAAGTCATTTGAGGCATGGTGACAAGGTGTGACTATGCTTGTTGTTTGACTTAAATAAAATCATTTCTGACACAGTTTAAATCCTTAGGAACCTGTCTATGGCCAATTCAAACAAATAAACACTTGAATAAGAAAAGTAGAATGAAGTCCTGCTGTCATACATTTCATTTAATAGCTGCTTTCCTGATGTATTCCAGAGGAGTGTTTGAAAGGACAGTATGTATTTTTCTGTGATGTCAAAATGTCAATTCAAAATCCATCTGTTTTAGCAGAAAAATAATAGTTTGTCATAAATGTGAGCTAACAGCCAGTATTCTACCTGGAACCCAGAGGAGATTGAGAAAATCCTCTATTATCCTAGCATAGTATTAGTTATTATTTATAAGGCCTTATGGGGAAAAAATAGTTGTCTGACAGTCATACAGTTTTCTTGGAGAAATAGTTTCTTTCGTCAACAGTATTTAAAACATACCTGGGCAGCCAGAACTATAGCTATTTATTGATAATGAATTATTTCTCTAAAGCTTGTCATTTTATAGAAGATACACTAAATATTGATAAGTCTTTTTTAGGTTCCACAGCTTCCACACCAAGAAGCATAGAGAAAACCAGGAATAAAACAAAACTTTCCTCCCACTGTGCGGCAAATGCATTCCATTCAAACCTGGTGTGAATGCACCTCAAATCTACAGTCCATAGATTTCTAAGACGGGAAGCATATCAAAGCTAAGATTGCCAAATTAGTACCAATTGAGTGCAATTTAAAATTGTGTAATCTTGTACAAGAGAAAACAAGCTGAGACTCTCTTATTTATCTAGTGACATTTATAGCTGTCTCACTGGTCTTTATTGCTTCAGTATTATTGTAGGTATAGCAAACATCTTTTCAAAATATCATGTAGTTTTCTGGCTACCATAGGGGAAAAACACCTATGGAGACCAATTGTTGGTATGTTGGATGTTCATCTTTTAAAACACCCACAAAGTTTAATGAGCTAGCCAAAGAGACCGGTTTGCTTTTAATAAATAAAAATTGTGATTTCCAGCCATAACATTTTATCTGAGATGTCATAAAAGTATGACTGATGATTCTTTTAAAAGAAGGTTTTACAAATAAACAAACCAAAAAGGCTTGGACAGTAGGAGATGGGGTAATGATTTCTTAAACTAGACAATATTTTTTCATTTATTTTGAGTTTCTTTGATAACTGGAGAAAATTGTTCTCCTGTCCTCTTCCCAAGGTATAAAAAAAACACCTTTTGATTATAGCCAAGCATCTGAAAAAAGTCTCATCAGACCCTATGTCTTCATGAGTAAAATGAGAGTATGGAATCACATCATTCATTCATTCACTTGCTCACTCCCCAAGTATCACTGAGTACCACATGTCAGGCCCCTGCTATTCTGGGGCTACATCAGCATATACAAATGACATGGTCTCGACCACTGAAGGCTACAGCCTGTGAGGGAAGACTTACATTATCCAAAACAACAACAAAAAATCTATTTCAATGTTAAGTACAGTACTTAACCTTTTGCACTCGGATGTCCAGTGTGACTCGACACGGTTAGCATTAGAATAAAGGAATCGAGAAAAAAGCAAGCGAATGCAAAGGGTTAAAGAAGCAGTACAGGGTGATAGGGACCCAGGTAACAAGAAACTTGACCCATGGTTGGAGGGAAGAGTCTTCCAAGCAAAGAGAATAAGATCTGCAAAGGCCTTGGGGTGGGCAAGTGCAGGTGAAGCTTGAGAAATGGGAAAGAATGTGTGGTTGGAACAAAACAAGTTACAGGGCAAATGGAGCAAGATGGGGCTGCAGAACTGGTAAGGAACCCAACCCGGTGGGTCTCAGGCCACATGGAAGATTTGGGGCTTAAAAAGAAGTGTTCAAAGATTGTAAGAAGAGGATAACATGATTTAATTATACCTGTGGTTGATTCCTACCCTAAAATTCTACAGTAATGTATTTTTTCTACTATTGAAAATTGAAGTAAGCAGGACTGGCATTCTTATCATCATCTTACTGTAGAGATTATGAATTGAGATAGGCACAGAACTCATGCTGATAAACTGTAACTTTATTATTATATTGTAAAACTTAATTTAGTTTATTAACCTCAATTCCTCAGTGCCCAATAATGACAGGGTAGCTCAGTTTTTACAATTTAAGTTAAGCAGAACCACTTCTGCTTTAAACCTTGGTCTCTAGTTAGTACAACTCAGTCCATTGCAGTCATGCTTCAGGACTCCTCCACCACTCCCATCCCCAATGGACTTCCCTTTCCTTTCTACTGGAGATAATCTATGTTCTGAAAGGTCTTTTGCATGGTTAGGCATCTGGCCCAGGACTCTTACTCTCCACATTGTATGTAGTTCATCTCCCTTAACCTCCTTCATAAGATGTTGATATTTTCTGCTAATGGCCTGGTTTGGAACTTACCTTTACCCAGTCCAAGCATGTATCTACTCTTCATCCTAACCATTTATTTGTTATAAGATCTTTTTCTCCATATTAAGAAAGCAGGATTTGGAGAGAGTCCACCATGCCAAAGTGTCAGCAGTATTCCTCTCTGCCTTTGCTGCTCTTTTCTTCCAGCAATATACTAGACACAGGTCTACCCAAAAAGGTTTTTGCTTTTTTTAAAATATACTAGAGGCCTGGTGCATGAAAATTCATGCACTGGAGGGGGGTGTCCCTCAGCCCGGCCTGCCCCAACCCACAGTCTGGGAGCCCTCAGGGGTGGGAGGTGACCCAGTGATCAGGGGAAGGCAATGCCCCCATCACACCTCTGCTGCTGCCACTGCCAGCAGCGCAAGCCTCGGCCAGCCCTGGTTACCTGAGCCTCGGATGGCCCTGGGTTGCTGAGCAGCTGCCATCCGAGGCTTGCCTGCGCCTTGGACCGGCCCTGGGCAGCTGGGGGCTGAGGTGACTGGGGGACTCCAGCCATGCTGCATGCCTGCCACCCCAGCAGGGTTGAGGGGACTGGGCGCCGCCATCTTGTGGCTGTGGGTGCCTCCAACTTTGAGGGCATGGCAGTCAATTAGCATATTCCCTAATTGGCTGTGGGCACCACCATCTTTGTGAGGGCATGATGGTCAATTAGCATATTCTATCTTTATTAGATAGGCTTTTTAAAAATTTCTTTAATTAAGGTATTACATATTTGTCCTCATCCCCCCATTACCTTCCCAAACCCCCCCCCCACTCAGGCCCCCACCCCCCTGTTGTATGTGACCACTGGTTAGGCTTATATGCATGCATACAAGTCCTTTGGTTGATCTCTCCCCCTTACCCCCACCCTCCCCTACCTTCCCTCTGAGGTTTGACAGTCTGATCGATGCTTCCCTATCTCTGGATCTGTTTTTGTTCATCAGTTTATGTTGTTCATTATTTCCCATAGATGAGTGAGATCATGTGATATTTATCTTTCTTTGACTGACTTATTTCACTTAGCATAATGCTCTCTAGTTCTATCCATGTTGTTGCAAATGGTAGGAATTCCTTCTTTTTTAGCGCAGCATAGTATTCTATTGTGTAGATGTACAACAGTTTTTTAATCCACTCATCTGCTGATGGGCCTTTAGACTGTTTCCAGATCTTAGCTATGGTAAATTGAGCTGCTATGAACATAGGGGTGCATATATCCTTTCTGATTGGTGTTTCTAGCTTCTTGAAGTGGGATCACTGGGTCAAACGGGAGTACCATTTTTAGTTTTTTGAGGAAATTCCATACTGTTCTTCACACTGGCTGCACCAGTTTGCATTCCCAACAGCAGTGCACAGGGGTTCCTTTTTCTCTGCATCCTCACCAGCACTTGTCATTTGTTAATTTGTTGATGATAGCCATTCTGGCCGATGTGAGAGGGTACCTCATTGTCGTTTTGATTTGCATCTCTCGGATTATTAGTGACTTTGAGCATGTTTTCATATGTTTCTTGGCCTTCCTTCTGTCTTCTTTCGAAAAGTTTCTATTTAGGTCCATCGCCCATTTTTTTATTGGGTTGTTTATCTTCCTTTTGTTAAGTTGTATGAGTTCCCTGTAAATGTTGGAAATTAAAACCTTATCAGTGATAACACTGGCAAATATGTTCTCCCATGTAGTGGGCTCTCTTGTTGTTTTGTTGATGGTTCCTTTTGCTGTGCAAAAGCTTTTTATTTTGATATAGTCCCATTTGTTTATTTTCTCTTTATTTTCCATTGCCTTAGGAGCAGTATCAGTGAAGAAGTTCCTTCGGCATATGTCTGAGATTTTGCTCCCTGTGGATTCCTCTAAAAGGAATTCCTCAAAAAACTAAAAATGGTACTCCCATTTTTATGGTTTCCCATCTTACATTTTTGTTTTTTGTTTTTTATTTCAGAGAGGAAGGGAGAGGGAGAGAGAGATAGAAATATCAATGATGAGAGAGAATCATTGATTGGTTGCTTCCTGCATGCCCACATCAGGGATGGACCCTGCAACCTGGCATGTACCCTGACCTGGAATCCAACCGTGACCTTCTGGTTCATAGGTCAATGATCAACCACTGAGCCATGCTGGCTGGGGTGCCCAAAAAGGTTTGTACTGTCACACCAACCTATACTCTGTGAGGCAGAGGACATGTCGCTTTTACTCCCAGGTTTCCCTAAATATACCTGTGTTTTTATACACTCCCAGCCCCACTCCTTTACCTCACCACGCTGACCATGATTCCAGGCAGCCTATGAGTTCTAATCACATTTCCTCTGATCTCCTTCTTCCAACCACTGATCAAAACTGACCCCATTTGAGTAGGCACAATGCTTTCATGTCATTCATACAGTCTTCCCTGGTCTGTGGTTTACTGTGTAAACCCTGAGCCCCAAGTCCTCCAGGTTTTGCTCTTGACATCTAGAGCCCATTGTATGAAATTCAAACAAACAAAACAAAACAAAAAAACTGTTCTCTCTGAATAAATTCTACCCATTCCAAAAGAAAAGAGCTTTGATTTTCAAACTATTGACTTTGCAATAGATTTATAAAAGTCTACCTGAGAGCTCAAAAGCCAAGAATTTGACTCTTTGTTCTCTTTAGATTATTTTGTGTGCTTCTTTCTGTAGGCAATATGCCTCAGCCTCTCAAACCAGTTCTATTGGGAGAAAGATTCCAGGATATAAAGAGGGAAAAAAAACTGTAAACAGGTAAACTGCATCTGGTATTCAAAATTTTAACCCAATACATAATAAATGAGGCACTAACATAAAATAATAGGTTGGAAGATCCAAAGTTGAAAACACAGACTTCTACATTAACTTGAAAAGGAATAGAAATAAAACATTTCAAATTTTGCTTCCAGAATGAGACTTTCCTTCTGATAAGCATATCTTTACAAATTTAAAAGACAAACAAAGCCCAGCCAGTGTTTGAGCAACGACCCCAGGCACCAAGAGGATGGTGGTTCAATTCCCCTTCAGGGCACATGCCTGGGTTGCGGCTTCGATACCCAGTAGGGGCATGCAGGAGACAGCTGATTGATATTTCTATCTCTTTCTCCCTCTCCATTCCTCTCTCTCTAAAATTAATAAAAACATGTTTAAAAGAATTTTAAAAAGACACACACCAAAACAAACAAACAAAACCCACAAACAAAAATGTGACTTCACTATTGGCATAGCTCAGGAAAATTGAAAGAAGTTTTACACAGAATAAAGCCTATTCTGGAACATAGAATTTGCTCTCACAGGTTCAGAGAAGTTTATTAGAATACATTTCCTCATAGTTGTGAAACTCAAAGAAATCAGATTCCAATAATGAGCAAACTATATTTTCTCTGACTTACGGTATATCCATTTAAAATAAAGGATCAGGATTTGCTACTCAAAATGTTGTGCATGAACTACAAGCAAGGCATCAACATGAGTTTGTTGGAAATACAAATTTTCAGGTCCCTCTCCAAACCTAATGAATCAGAATCTGCACTTTTAACAGAATGGATTCCTATTATGTGTCTACATTGACAAGCCCCCGATATAATTTCTCTTTTAGTTTCTTAAAAAAAAAAATGAAAATTTTATTAAAGGCAGATGTAACCAATGTCCTTTAAGAGGTCCTTTCTGGCCCTAGCTGGTTTTGCCCAGTGATTAGAGTGTCAGCCTGTGGACTGAAGGGTCCCGGGGTCTGGTCAAGGGCACATGCCCGGGTTGTGGGCTGATCCCCAGTTGGGGGCATGCAGGAGGCAGCTGATCAATGATTCTCTCTCATCATTGATGTTTCTATTTCTCCCTTCCTCTCTGAAATCAATAAAAATATTTTTTTTTAAAAAAAATGAGGTCCTTTCTGAAAATAAAGGTAATTTTAATGTAATTGCATAGCATTCAATACTTAAATGTGAAGTTACCTTACAAGGTACACAGTTGCTAATGAGCCAAGCACAATATATGAGTAAACCCAAACTTCCCATTCTTAATGTATTCTTTCCAGGCTAACATGGTATCAAGTCCACTGGCAAGGTAGAGTTTACTCTCACTTGGTACAACTGGATTACTCAATTGTACTCACTCTATGTGCTATAAATTATCCTTTTGTGACCTGAAATAAAATTGTAATCTTTAAATATTTTTCTGAGAAAATTTTCCACGATTTGGCATGTGTGTGTGTGTGGGGGGGGGGGAGGGTGTGTGTGCATAGATTGTGGTTGTAAAGCTGCCACAAACTGAATAATATAAAATATCAAAGAAAAAGCAACCAAAAACAGAGTTATTTTCAAGTCTTAAAATTTTCTTTGGAATAACTCATACATTAAATAAAACCATGTTGATGAATATGACATATTTTTCACATTATCATATTTTCAGTTGCTCTATCAAAATCTGAAGCCATGAATGGCATGTTTTTCAGTAATCACAATACAATCTTTCTGTGACCATTTTCCATCGTGAACACTCCCTCTCCACCAGTCTCCAGACACACCTATGACCATGTCTCCAGAGCCCAAGTGAACCTGGGGAGCTAAGCAATCATTCAGCAATATCTAGTTCCAGGTATGGTCTTGACCTAACAGAGACTTATAAATGTACGTTGATGATGATGTATTATAAAGCTGCCACTATTTGCTACGAATTCCCCAAATCGCCTTTTGAAATTGTGAATGTTCTCTAAATGGCTGCAGGCTTCATTTGGATTCTTTAACCCTGGCATGTATGTCTATCTTGAATAAGTTCTTCCAAACTGCCCTGGAATACCCCATTTTGAATCCGTAATATGGCATTCCTCTTTCAGCCTTCTAATTCTATTAAAATGACAGAATATTGATGAATTGTGAATACTGAACCTCAAAATTCATTCTAAATTTTTTCACAGGCAGGGTGAATAGCTTGTTCCAGGCCATCTGTAATCTCTTTGCTCTTGAGGACCATGGCACATAATTGTGAGGCAGCTGGTTGGGTTGGAAATACAGTAGATGGCAGTTTTCCCCCCATCACCACCCCTTTCATGAAGTTTACTGATGTAGGAAGAATTACAATAATTTATATGGCTAGTCATAGTCTAGTGTGTTTCAAATAATGTGCTAGTACTGTTCACTGGTTATCTTATTTAATTTTAAAAGCCTATGAGGTAAGTGCCATTATCACAATTAATCACATTTTACAGATGAAGAGGTTAGGGGCTATAGCCAAATAGCTAGTATTATAATCAGGATTCAAAGCCAAGCTGTCCTGCTCCAAAGCTGTTCTCTCCTCTAAGTCCTTCACTACTATACACTTGCCTAATATAGTACCCTGGCCTAAGCTATTCCATCCATTTAAATAATACTGTTCAGGTCAGTATAATTGACCTTTACATTTTAAAATAGAAACCTACAAACACATATGTACTCACAAATATAGGCTTAAAATGGAACCCTTTTTGAGTCAAAAGTGCCACACAGAAATTGACACACAGAAAATTATAAATTGTAAATAAAATAAGAATTACTATGCCATTCTTATTGGATAATATCTAATCTCACAGATATCAATGCAAGTAGCCAAATATATGTGAAAATGAGAATTATATTCTCTAAATAGGGCATACATGTCCATTCCAATTTGCACCTATACATTTGAACCTCTAATGTCAAGACACACAAACAAAGGACTATTTTCATTTAAGAAAATCCTTGGGGCCCACTGAATTCAGAAGTCCAATTCAGGAATTTGTTCATTCCATGTGCATGGATATTATTACAGGACAAAAAGCTTATCCTATATAATAAAAGGCTAATATGCAAATTGTCCCCTAGGGAGTTCAACAGGGAGACTGGTAGTTCAATTGCTTGCTATGATGTGTGCTGACCACCAGGGGGTGGCATGGAACATGGTGAGCAACCAGCAGTGGCAGCAGGGTGCTGAGGAAGTGAGGGAAGGAGGAGGCAGGGAGGCAGGGAGGCGGGGAGGCAGGGAGGTGGGGAGGTGGGGAGGTGGGGAGGTGGAGAGGCGGGGAACCTGATTGGCCCTGATTGCCAGCCAGGCCTGGGGATCCTATCCATGCACAATTTTTGTGCACTGAGCCACTAGTTAACTAAATAATCAAGAAGGTCCTTTTGGAATTGTCTATCTTAGTCTATTTCCAAGGGAAATCATTTGTAGGTTTCTTCACGACAATGGTTATCAACCAAGTACCCAGGCTCCTATTCAAAAGTTCCAGACCAAAGTTAATGTAATAATGATAACTGCTCTCTCAGTATTCTGATCTTTTTAACTGCTGTACAATTTCTCATCTATTCCCATTTCCCTTAGGTAGAGAGCAGACTAAAAAAATAATCAGACCCATTTTCAATACTACATATCATCAGAAGCAATTTTGATAATCATATTATTAGTGTGTATAACCCCATCTTCAGAACTCTGCTAAAAGAGTCACTCAAATGTCCTACTCTTGTTCATCTGATCTATTTATATCTACAAATGTCAAAAATTCTAAATGAAGAGTGTGAGTCTTGATTGATAAAAAAAGAGATGGTTCTCTTTTGTAGCAAGTAAAAAATAGTTGATAAAATCCTAGCACCTGTTTGAAATTGATCTTTAAGATTCTTTAAAATTATTCTTTAGTTAATTCAGGTGACACACATTTGTAAGTTCAGGAATAGATTTTTTAATGCATGATTATTTGGAAGAGCATATTAGATTTATTACCTTTGTTAATGAGCACTTAGATAAAAGTGGTATTCTCAAGATAAGTATTCTCATGAGGTGAACTCTGATCATCATATATTAATTTTCATTTCAATTCATAATCATATAAAGAGCGAACCTGGTAGCTTTTACGTATAGAAAATGGGTCCTCTTCAAAGTAAACCCTGCCATAATTCTCAAGTGTTCCCTGTCAGGTTTTCAATGTCACATATCAGTAGAACCAGGATTTGTGATCATGGAGGCAATTCCAGAAGTTTAAAGAAGCAGTGGATGAACCTTAAAGACACAGGATATTCATTTCAGTCCTGTTTCAGTGCGACTGGGGAGGGGGAATGCTGACTTTAAGAATGTTCAGTGAGTTGGTTTAGATGCTATTCAAGAGTCTTTTATCTGCTTCTTTTCCACAGCAGCATTTAACACATAGTTAAAGGCAAAAGATAACGCAATTCTTTAGTAACTCCAAGAGCACCCCCATTTCCATCCAATATTTGAGACAATGGAACAACTTCTCAATATAAATAGTGCCTCCAGGGCCACAGAACTCATTTTCTCTGCAGAATATGTCCTTGTTCTGACCAATCTTGGGCAGATGGACATATCAAGAAGCAAAAATAATAAGAATTTTTTTTAAATGATTTGATCTTCTAACTGGATTTGAGGGCAAAAAAATTTAAATGCCTTCATGAAATCTAAGAACTAGAGGTGCCCTGAACTATCCTATATTGTCATAATTTATGCCAGGTTATGTGTTATGGTGGACCTAAAAAATAGCAAAATTTGCTACAACAGAGAAATAGCACATGCACATGATTAATAGTTATCAACCAAGTGCTCAGGCTCCTATTCAAATGTTCCAGACCAAATTTATACTTAACAATATTTTTATCCCATGTACCTTTTTAAAAGATCTCTTCAAGTACCTACTTTTTAGTGGGAAATGATCAAAATTAGCAATAAGCTGTTAACTTTTTATTGTAATACTAGAGGCCTGGTGCACGAAATTCATGCACTTGGGGTGCTCCCTCAGCCTGGCCTGCACCCTGTCACAGTCCAGGAGCCCTCGGGGGATGTTTGACTGCCGTGGAGGCAGGAGAGGCTCCGGCCAACTGTGAGACCGGCTTCTGGCTGACCATTGCTCCCCCCATGGGAGCGTACTGGCCACCAGGGGGCAGCTCCTGCATTGAGCATCTGCCCCTGGTGGTCAGTGCGTATCATAGCAACCGGTTGTTCTGCTGATCTGTTGATTCGCATATTAGCCTTTTATTATATAGGACTAGAGGCCTGGTGCACAAAATTCGTGCACGGATGGGGGTTGACCCTCAGCCCAGCCTGTACCCTATCCAATCTGGGACCCCTGGAGGGATGTCTGACTGCCCGTTTAGGCCCAATCCCACCTAAACGGGCAGTGGGACATCCCTCTCACAATCCAGGACTGCTGGCTCCCAAATGTTTGCCTGCCTGCCTTCCTGATTGCCCCTAACTGCTTCTGCCTGCCAGCCTGATCACCCCCTAACCACTCTGCTGCCAGCCTGTTTGCCTCCAACTTCCCTCCTCTGCCAGCCTGGTCACCCCTAACTGCCCTCTCCTGCAGGGTTGATCACCTACAACTGCCCTCCCTTGCAGGTCTGGTCCCTCTCAACTGCCCTCTCCTGCTAGCCATCTTGTGGTGGCCATCTTGTGTCCACATGGGGGCAGGATCTTTGACCACATGGGGGCAGCTATATTGTGTGTTGCAGTGATGATCAATCTGCATATTACTCTTTTATTAGATAGGATAGAGGACTGGTGCATGGGTGGGGGCCAGCTGGTTTGCCCTGAAGGGTGTCCCTGATCAGGGTGGGGTTCCCTTGGGGTGTGGGGCAGCCTGAGCGAGGGGCCTGTGGTGGTTTGCAGGCCAGCCACGCCCCCTGGCAACCCAAGCGGAGGCCCTGGTATCTGGAATTTATTTTCCTTCTACAATTGAAACTTTGTAGCCTGGAGCGGAGCCATACCTGGGGCTCCCTCTGAGGCCGGTAGCCATTTCTGTTGGGGTTATAATTGAAACTTTGTAGCCTTAAGCGGAGGCCTGGGCCCGGCCAGGGTGTGCGGAAAGCTTTGCTTCCCCTGTTGCCAGGGGAAACCCTGGCCTCTCTCTCGAGCTCCATTCTGCCGCCATTTCTGTTTGAATTTGTTTACCTTCTATAATTGAAACGTTGTAGCTTGAGTGGAGGCTTAGGCCTGGCAAGGGCAGGCGGAGAGCTTGGCTTCCTCTGTTACCTAGGAAAACTTGCTCTCTGTGGCTGTAGCCATCTTGGTTGGGTTAATTTGCATAGTCGCTCTGATTGGATGGTGAGCGTGGCTTGTGGGCGTGGCTTGTGGGTGTGTCAGAGGTATGGTCAATTTGCATATTTGTCTATTATTAGGTAGGATAACATACATACAAAAAAATCCACAAAAGTGAAGAGCACAGAGAATTATCACAAGGGAATCATACCAAAATAAATAAGACTCAGTCAAAAAATAAAGTATCTTACAAGTCCCTCACTAAGGCATTATGATTCCTTCTTAGATGGGTTCTTGGATCAATTCCTCTGCCAGAAACCAACTGCCAGGCTGTGAGAACACTCAAGTAGCTCGATGGAGAAGCCCATATGGAGAAGAATTAAGGCCTATTAACAAAGCCAGTGAAAAGGAGGGTACCTTAACAAATCAATGAGCATGAGCCACTTTGAAGTGTATTCATCAATTCAGTCAAGTCTTGAGATGATTGAAGCTCTGGCATTTAGACTCAAACTTCATGAGAAGCCTGAGCCAGAGCCACCCACTAAGCGGCTTCAGAATTCTTTTTTTCACTTTCGACTTCTGAGTATTTCATACAGCAATTATGATGCATTCAGAAGAAGTTTTAGCTCACATATATTGTGAGATAATAAATATATATTGTTGTTTTAAGGCACTAGGTTTTAAAAATGTGCTTTGCAGCATTATAAATACAAAAAGTAACCACTTTCCTGACTGTTAATACCAGTGTTTAATGGAACATCTTTTAAAATCATCTATTAATAGAATCATTATTACTTATTCTTGTTTAATTTATTTCACTCAATATTATGTTTGTTAGATTTATCCATATTATTCCTTTATTTTCATTCTTATATAATGTTCCAATTCATGAATATACCTCAATTTATTTTTTTTCTGCTAATAACATTTAGTCTTTTCTGGTTTTTTACTACTAGAAATAACATTTCTATGAATATTCTTGTACATGTCTTTCATGCATAAGCAAAAATATTTTTATCAAATGTATACCTAATATTAGAATGCTAGGTCATATGTTTTACAAATAGTAAAATTTAATTATTTTTTAAAATATATATATATATTTTTTATTTTAGAGAGGAAGGGAGAGGGAGAGAGATAGAAACATCAGTGATTAGAGAGAATCATTGATCTGTTGCCTCCTGAACACCTCCCACGAAGGGTTGAGCCACCAACCCAGGTATGTGCCCGACCTGGAAAAGAACGGTGATTTCCTGGTTCATAGGTCAATGCTCAACCACTGAGCCATGTCAGCCAGGCCAAATTTAGTTCCTAATAACAAATATATTTTCAAGGAGTTTGAAAACATTTTACATTTCCATTAGCAATATAGGAGAATTTCTATTGCTGCATATCCTTGACAGCAATTGGTATCATGAGAGATAAATACAGGGTGTCCCCCCAAAATGTATACACACTTTAACAGCTGATAGCTCAATTTTAAAAATTAAATGTATTTTAATAAACACTGCCTTTATAATTATTCAAAGTGTGTGTATACATTTTGGGACAAAAATATTTCATAACTTTTTCTAACTTAAAATTGATCCCATAAATATATATGGAGACTGTAAAAAGGTATATGCATTTCATATAACTGACAAAGGGATTGTATCATGAGTATATAACAAAATTTCTAAAAATCAATTTAAGAATGTAAATAAAAACAACTCAATATTTTAAATGGGCAAAAGACTTGAAAAGTCATTTTTAAAAGAATACCAAATGTATTAATGTATTAACAGGACTGTGAACTCTAGAACTTCAAGACCCAAAAATTAAGGCAGACTCTATTTTTGTTCCATAAATATTACTTTTCAAAAGAAGAAAAAGAATCAATTTTTAACAGAAGAACGGATGACTATTACAAATATCTCAAATGCAAAATTTATTATTTTCTTCTACTTATTAATGGTTCTTATGCAGCAATAAAGCAAAGCAGTTAAAGGCAAGCTTCACACAAGGAAAGGAGAAGCGGGGCTGAGAGGGAAGGGGAAAGGATGGGCTGAGAGGGAAGGGGAGGGGAGGAGAGGAAATGCTCTCCGAAAGGCTCTTCCAGCAGGCCCTGTCACGGCTCCCGTTAATTTCTCACTCCCTGCCCCCCACCCCTACCCTGTGTTTCAGCTCAGATTTTACCTTCTCAAAGAAAACACTGCTCCCCACCACTGCCATCTAAAATTGCCTCCTCTCCCATCATTTTGCTCTGTCTCCTTTCCCTGGTTTATTTTTAAGAATAAATATTTAACTTTTCTTCAAAGTGCTACCTGAGATTTCATGTTTATACACATATATCCTATATCTCATCTCATCTCATATTTATCACATTTGTGTGCAAACACCATTAGTGCGGAAGCGTTGTGTTGTTCACTTCTGTATCCACAGTACCTAGAATATGGGATGGAACATAATGAGTGCTCAATCAGTATATGTTGGATGAAGTCTGTAATGGTTGATTTTAACTAAATCCCATTATGGGCTGAAATTTAAAATAGCAGTGCCTGAAAGTTGTTTCCTAATATTTTCTGACATGAATAATTTTAACTACAACCAAAGGACTTGTATTCATGCATATAAGCATAACCAATGGACCACAAGACACTGGGGGGTGAGGGCATGTATGGGAGTGGGGTGAGGGGGCAATGGAGGGATATGGACACACGTAATACCTTAATCAATAAAACAAATTTTTTTAAAAAGATTGTGATCTAGTCTGGGTGCTGCTATTTATTCTTCCTTCTCCTTCCCCTTCTCCTCCCCTCTCCTTCCCTTTCCTTTCCATCTGACTGTGACCAGGTACCACACTGTTAGAAAGATAATACTCTTGCTACTGAAATTTGCTTCCTCACGACACTCGGAAAGAATGATCCAGGAATCTTCATGCTTCTGAGAGCCCTCAGCCCATGTAAGGGAAGACGTGCCATCACTGTGTGGTAAAATCTCCATGGATAAGACCACAGGGTTTGTTGTGTTTGCCATGCACTCAGCTTTATGTCTGAGAGATCAATAACAATATTAGTTAAAACAGTTTAGTCCATTTTCAACTAAAACACAACAGACATTTCCCAGTTCCTTAGTTATCAGGAAATATTCTGGACAATATGAAACCATTGCATTTAACAGGGCATGAATTAATTCTGCTTTGGAGGGATGGAGGAGGAACTGCAGGGTCCCGTCCCCCGGACTCGGTGCTGTCCACCTGCACTTGGCCTGAGTGCTTGGCAGATGCAGAGAATAATTGAGGATTATGTTTATTCTTCCTGTCAACATCTGGGGGGAAAAACCGCAGGCAAAAGTCAGCCGCTGTTAATTCACATAAGTATAGTTCCTTTGACAATCCAATTGGACATCTTTCTTTTTAAAAAACATAAAGTCCCTTTCTAATCCATCATGTTTTTACCTCATCTAAGCTTTGCCACATAATCTACACGTGGGGAAGCTGCTCAAATAACATTGTATTTACTGCATTTCTAATAAAGATGTAGTTATAAAAGAGTATTTTTCAACAGCCCAATTTGGGGTATCTTCACACAAACCAGAAATACCTGCCAACTATCTCTACAGACAACTTGCTTCCTAATACTGTATATTTTTTTAACATTCATATGTGTTATTCATTAAGAATTCCTAATTGATATTCAGATGAACTGCAAGGTTCTGGATCTTCCCATCCTTAAGAAGCATGTAATCTCATTGATACAAGATTAGCATCAAATTGAAATATTTTGTATTTGTTTGTTTATCTGATTGTTTGTTGCCTTGTTAGTTTTGCCAAGCAAAGTTCATTTGTATTTGTGACTGGCAACTTATAGCTTCTGTCTCCTAAAAATGATTTTGGCCACCAAGGCTGTCAGAATAAAATTCTAAAGTGCTTTGCACAAAGTTCTTGCATCTTAGCAGCCTGCTGTGTGAAAGAGCAGAGTATTCAAAGCATAATGAGAGAGAATGAGAGAGAGAGAGAGAGAGAGAGAGAGAGAGAGAGAGAGAGAGAGAAAGAGAGAGAGAGAGAGAGAGAGAATAAAATATATAAAATATAGATGAAATAATTGCCACAGTAGCCACTTAATTGCATATGAGTTGTTACATTTTGCTAGAACTGTTCAAAAAACTATTTCAAGACATAATCCCTTTGTCTTAAAATCATATATTCCAGTTGTTTTAAACAAATATATTATGTTTTTAAACTTTTACTTTCTTTGGTGGGGGTGTCAAATGCACACTGCTTTCCATGGTGTGGATATTGCTGACAAACTTGATCATGTTCTTTCTTGCACTGGTTTAATGTACGGCAAAAGCTGCATGCTCTCAGCACAGAAGTGAAGTCTCTGATGGCATAATTAAACATGCCTTGAGCAGGGTTCCTTGTGAACCTACAGATTAGTAAACCCAGTCCCAAAGAAAAATGTTTCCTGCAGCACCATCACTAAATCCCAAATTACAACTGAGAGAACTATCCACAGCTCTCCAGGACTGCTTATTCACTGCTCTGGTGTAAATATTCACTCATAGTATATTTATGCTTATAAATATGTTTATAAATATGTATTTGTTTATAAATATGTATATATTCATAAATATGTGTGAATTTAAAAAATATGTATATATTCATAAATAAATATATCCTAGTGGCCGGCCCAGTGCATGAAATTCATGGCACATTGAAAGAAAATTAATTAGAGAAAATATTTTAATATTGCTATTTGCCCTTTCTATATAACAGAAGTGTCAGAGATGAAAGAAAATTAGTATAGTATATATGAGAATAATACATAAATTTATTAATAAATAAACAATAACAACACGATATAACAACAAAGACATGATATAAAAACAACAAAAACATGATATGAAAACAACAAAAACATAATATAAAAACAACATTGAGCCCTAACTGGTTTGGCTCAGTGGACAGAGCGTTGGCCTGTGGACTGAAAGGTCCCAGGTTCGATTCTGGCCAAGGGCATGTACCTTGGTTGCAGGCACATCCCCAGTAGGAGGTGTGCAAGAGGCAGCTGATCGATGGTTCTCTCTCATTGATGTCATTGATGTTTCTAGCTCTCTATCCTTCTCCCTTCCTCTCTGTAAAAAAATCAATAAAAATATTTTTTTAAAAACATTGATACAATGACTGATAAATTGATTAAACTTTTTCTAATATCTCCCTGTATACCACATTAAGAGTGAAAACACTTTCAGAGTGCTTGACTAATTTCCCTTATGATGAAGTATTTACAACTTTAACTTTAACATCACATGCTCTTTGAACTCGAGAGAAAGCAACATATAACTGACCATGTCTGAAAATGGGTTCAGGTAGGAATATTATCACTCTGTCTAGAGTTTGTCCTTGTGATTTATTAATAGTTATTGCAAATGCTGGCATCACGGGAAACTGTCTTCGAATTAATTGACATGGGAGGCCAGTGTCAGATGGGGACAAATCAATTCTTGGAATCAGAACAACCTCTCCTGCAGATCCTATTAATACTTCAGCTTCAATAATGTTAGGTCGCAATCTTTTGATAATAAATCTAGTACCATTATAAAGACCTTGTTTACTATTAAGATTTCTCAGTAGCATGATGATTACACCCACTTTCAATTTTAATTTATAACACAGCATCCAGAAGGAGTGATACTATTAAGAAATTTGATGGGAAATTTTCCTTTTCAGCATCATCTGTTGAGTCAATGGAATCATCACTCAAATAAATATGTGTGAAAATCTCCATCGAGTATATCCAAAATTTCTTCATTTAATTTTTGAACATGGTCATTTTTTAGACAAAGAATCGCACTGGCGGAGCCCAGGCCTGGTGGGCAGGGCCTCCCTGTGGGCGGCGATGAATGGCAGAGCCCAGGTTGGGTGGGCAGGACCGCCCTCTGCTCTGCGATTAATCCCAGAGCCCACAGGGAGGCCCTGCCCACCCAGCCTGGGCTCCACCATTGATCCCGGCCCACAGGGAGGCCCTGCCCACCCTGAGGAGGCTCTGTGATCATTGCTGTGCAGAGGGAGGCCTGCCCACCCGGTGGGACTCTGTGATGGGCCCTCCCAGCCCTGGCGGCTTGCCTCAGCCCTCGACGATGTGGCTTTGTCTGTCTGGAAAGACATCCCATCCAGAAGACATCTGGTCTATCTGGTCTAATTAGCATATTATCCTTTTATTAGTATAGATTTACATGTATTTATTTTTATATATGTGATTTATTACTAACTACTGATCTTTAAAATGTCATCTTTTTTTACAGAAGAAAATGTGACTTTTGGTGGTAGGCACACATTGCAACATACAGATGATGTATTATAGAAATGTACACTTGAAACATATAATTTTAATAACCAATGTCACCTTGAAATGTCCCTAAATAGATACACAGGCAAGTGACTAAATTAACCTGTTTTTCTCACTTTCTCTTCATTGTTTTTTTTTCATAGCTGGGTGTATTTTCTGTTACAAAGTAGATTTTTTTTTTTAAAGGAGTCAATACCCAGTAGTCTATCACACCACATCAAAAGTCTTTCTTTCTTTCTTTTTTTTTTTTTTCATAAATAGAGAGGTAAAAAACAGGACCGCTTTACACTCATGGTTTGACACCGATTTTGTTGAATTTATATAATTGCGGAACGCTTCTGTTAGGAGTCTGCCGTTACCTAAAGGGGTCCTCATTAACCTGAGCGATCAGACAGATAAACACAGTAGTGGACAGTGTAATTTAGCCCTTTGCCATGTTCTTCTTGTCATTGCTGAAGGCACTGCATCCCGACATGGAATAAAAGAGACAAAATGGAATCTAAATTTCAAGTGGAGAAAAACAAGAAAACGTGCTAATAGGGCTTCATTTATGAAGTTTACATGAACAAAGCTAAACACTCTGCATTAATTTAAAAGGATTTTTATGTTAGGAAGGATGATATTTAATTTTAGGCTACACATTGAAGTGATAAAAGACATTTTCTTCAGAGGGAGTTGTTATGAAAAAAATGTACTTAAAAGACATTGATGATTCTAAAGCACTATGTAGAATTTAGCAAATTAGCAAGATTTATCTTCGTCTATTCCTTAAAAAATGTTGACATATTTTATGCTATATTTAAAATATCATATAATGCCTATTTTTAAAATACAATGATACATCTTTATAGCCCATTAAGGTTATTATTTTTTTAGAGGATTTGATCAACAAAGCTATAGATTTAGATTTAGATTAGATTTAGATTTAGATTTAGATTTAGATTTAGATTTAGATTTAGGTTTACATTTGACAGATCTAGAGGCATGTGAATAAGAGGACTGGGGACCTTTAGTCTGTTTCCAGATCCAACCTTGGTTCAGAAAAGGCCTGGAATAAGTGATATATTTTCCTTTAGAGGTTCCCTCTAGATCAGGCAAAATTAGAATAATTATGCAATTTACAGGTGACTTTAATGCTTTTTTTTTTAAAGGATAAATACTCTTAAGAAAATGGGTAATACACACACAAATGCGGCAAACAACTGAATCCATATTAAGAGCTACATTCTACATAACCCACTTTTATCCAAAATAAAGTATTTGAGACTGTTCATAATATTAACATTCACAGGCCTACTTCAAGAAACAAAAAAAAAAAAACTTAAATAAACAACCTAATTTTATACTTAAAGGCATTAGGAAAAGAAAAACAAACAAAGCTAAAGTGAGAAGGAAGTAAATAAAAATCAGCGCAGAAATAACTGAAATGGAGTCTAAAAAAGAATACAAAACATCAATGAAACCAAGAGCTGGTTCTTTGAAAAGATAAACAAGATTGTTCAACCTTTAATCAGACTCATCAAGAAAAAAGGAGAGATGACTCAAATAAATAAAATCAGAAAAGAAAGAAGACAAGTGACAACTGACACTAAAAAAAAATATGAAGGATTGTAAGAAAATATTATGAACAACTATATGCCAACAAATTGGACAACCTGGACAAAATGAATAAATTCCTAGAAACATAGAATCTTCCAAAACTGAACCAGGAAGAAGCAAAAAATCTGAATAGACCAATTACAACTAATGTTATTGAAGCAGCAATCAAAAAACTCCCAACAAACAAAAGTCCTGGACCAGAATTTGGCTTTGCAGGCAAAACACTTTTTAATTATGCTCACTATCTTCTCTTTTATGATAGAACTTAGTTTCCACATCCTCTTCCACTCCAGAGTCCCAATAATAAATACCGAAAAACTTGTATTCATATTCTGCCTTTCATTTGAGTAGCTCAAAAACCCATTACATTTATAACCACCTCATGTCTTTATAAATTTTATTCTGGAGAAACTGTCTTCCTCAAGGACAATTGAATAAGTAGGATAAACTTAACAAACAAATGTTTATTGTTTATATCCTTTATTGCCTTTGTCATACTTTTCAATGCCCAGTCACCTTAAACTGGTCAGGTATAAAAAAATCTGATATAAAAAATTATAAAAATTAAAATATATAGTCACACAAAAAGTTGGGCATGGGTATTCATAGCAGCATTATTCATAATAGCCAAAAAGTAGAAACAACCCAAATGTCCTTTACTGATGAACAGATAAACAAAATGTGGTATATCATACAGTAAAAGGAATAAAGAACTCATACAAGCTACAACATGGATGAACATTAGAAGCCATTATGGTGAAAGAAACAAATCACAAAAGTCCATTTATTGTATGACTAGAGGCGCGGTGTACAAAATTCGTGCACTGGGGGCGGGCGTGTCCCTCAGACCAGCCTGCACCCTCTCCATACTGGGACCCCTTAGGGGACGTCCAACTGCTGGTTTAGGCCCAATCCCTGTGGGACATCCCTCTCACAATCCAGGACTGCTGGCTCCCAACTGCTAGCCTGCCTGCCTACCTGATTGCCCCTAACTGCTTCTGCCTGCCAGCCTGATCACCCCCTAACTACTCCCCTGCCGGCCTGATTGATGCCTAACTGCTCCCCTGCTGGCCCAATTGCCCCCAACTGCACTCCCCTGCCTGCCTGGTCATCTCAACTGCCCTCCCCTGCAGGTCTGATGCCCTCCAACTGCCCCCCCCCCCCACCGCCGGCCTGGTCACCCCCTAACTGCCCTCCCCTGCAGACCTGGTTATCCCCCAACTGTCTTCTCTCCCCTGCAGGCCCAGTCGCCCCCAACTGCCCGCCCCTGCTGGCCTGATGACCCACAACTGCCCTCCCCTGCCAGCCATCTTGTAGTGGCCATCTTGTGACCACATGGGGTGGCCATCTTCTGCAAGGGTGTGGCAGTCAATTTGCATATTACCTCTTTATTATATAGGATTCCATTTATATGCAATACCCCAAATAAGCCAATCTATTGACACAGGTAATAGTGGTTGCCTTGGGATGGCACTGAAGGAGAGGGTTGCTGGGAAATGGGGAGTGACTGCTAATAGGGACAGGGTTTCCTTCTAGAAAATGTTCTCAAATTGATTTGAGAATGGTTTCATAAGTTGGTGATCATACATATTCAAAAACAACAAATTGTATCATTTAAATTGGTGAATTGTATGACATGTGAATTATATTTCAATAAAGCTATTTCTAAAAAATATTAGCACATTGAAACCTATATGTTCATGTTGACCAATATCACCTCAATTTAATAAAAAAGTATTTTTTTAAAGTGCTAGCAAACTTCAGCAGTCCTTCTGCCATGCTTTCAACCTGTCTTCCCTCCATTTGGAGAACACTTATTCAGTGGGAAGCTTTCTAACCAAATATTTCAAGTTGATGATTCTCTTGTCCCTTCTACAGTAGAAATGACTCAACAAAGGGATAAAAGGACTTGCTCATGATTACACAGCTAGGTGGCAATAACTAGAACCCAAACATTCACTCCGGGAATGATTTTTTTTTTTTTTTTTTTTTGCCAATTCCAGGAATCTTTCTTGTTTGCTTTTTAGGAAATGGATTTATACCAGCTGTAAGTATCTCTAACAATCCTTTTGTTATATTGTGACCACCTTCTATCATTATGTCTAAAATGTTTTACTTATTGTTAAAATAATGTGACAATATATAAATTAACTATCTTCTTCCTTGACTCTTTTCTTTTAAAATGAAAGTGTCTCACTCTATATGTGGTAGTTAGGCCTTGCACATTTGAAATCCAACCATTTTTAACATTTAGATACATTTTTGACATATTTATTATATTGAAGGATGCCTAGAAATTGTTTAATTTATGAAAATATATAATAGTCATTTTTTCTTTCTTTGCTTACTTAGGAGTAGTCTTTCAGACAGTCAGTGTTTTAATTTTTTTTTTCAGGTCAATTTAAAAGTATTCATGTCATTTTGACTAAAGCTATGGTTTTCCACATTTGGCACTTGAATTACTGAAAACAATCCCTCAGGTTCATCCTCTTGACTTCATAACCAAGGTTCCAAAATATAAAATCACCCTGGCTGGTTTGGCTCAGTGGATAGAGCGTTGGCTTTGGGACTGAAGAGTCCCGGGTTCAATTCCAGTCAAGGGCACATGCCTGGGTTGCGGGCTTGGTCCCCAGTAGGAGGCTTGCAGGAGGCAGACAATCAATGATTCTCATCATTGATGTTTCAATCTCTCTCTCCCTCTTCCTTCCTCTCTGAAATCCATAAAAATATATTTAATATACATATATACACACACACACACACACACACACACACACACACACATATATATATATATATCCTATATAATAAAGCGGTAATATGCAAATGGTCATTACAGGTGTGTAACGACCAAACAGCAGGAGGGCGAGGCAGTGAGCTACCAGCAGAGAGTTATAGGAGGGCAGGGCAGAGAGCTACAATGGCAGTGGGCCAGGCAGCCCCATGAGGCAAGAAGCCATGAGCTACTCAGGGCGACTAGCACTATCTAATAAGAGAGTAATATGCAAATTAACCATCACTCTGCTACAACCACAAGCCATGCCCACCAGCCAATCAGGAGCAAGTATGCAAATTGACCCAACCAAGATGGCTGCGATCACAGAGTGAGCAGGAGGCTTGGGTTTCTCCGGCAGTGGAGGAAGCCAAGCTTTCAGCACACCCTGGCAGGCCCAGGCCTCCACTCAAGGCTACAAAGTTTCAATTATAGAAGATAAATAAATCCCAACAAAAATGGCTGTGGCCACGGAGCAAGCAGGAGGCTTGGCTCTGCTCAAGGCTACAAAGTTTCAATTATAGAAGATAAATAAATCCCAGATCCCAGGGCCTCCACTTGGGTCGCCGGGGGGTGTGGCCACCCAGCAAACCACCATAGGCCCCTCGCCCAGGCCACCCCATGCGCCAAGGGAACCCCCACCCTGATGTGGGACACCCTTCAGGGCAAACCAGCCAGCCCCCACCCATGCACCAGGCCTCTATCCTATCTAATAAAAGAGTAATATGCAAATTGACTATCACTCCAACACACAAGATGGCTGCCCCATGTGGACACAAGATGGCCACCACAAGATGGCCAGCAGGAGAGGGAAGTTGGGAGGGACCAGGCCTGCAAGGGAGGGCAGTTGTGGGCGATCAGGCCAGCAGGGAAGGGCAGTTGGGAGGGACCAGGCCTCCAAGGGAGGGCATTTGGGGCAATCAAGCCTGCAGGGGAGGGCAGTTAGGGGTGACCAGGCCAGCAGAGGAGGGAAGTTGGGGGTGACCAGGCCTGCAGGGAAGGGCATTTGGGGGGGACCAGGCCTGCAGGGGAGGGCAGTTAGGGGTGACCAGGCCTGCAGGGGAGGGAAGTTAGGGGCAAACAGGCTGGCAGGGGAGCAGTTAGGCACCAATCAAACTGTCAGGGGAGTGGTTGGGGGGTGATCAGGCTGGCAGGCAGAAGTGATTAGGGGCAATGAGGAAGGCAGGCAGGCAAGCAGTTGGGAGCCATCAGTCCTGGATTGTGAGTGGGATGTCCGAATGCCCGGTAGGATCGGGCCTAAACAGGCAGTCAGACATCCCTCGAGGGGTCCCAGTTTGGAGAGGGTGCAGGCTGGGCTGAGGGACACACACCCTCATGCACAAATTTCATGCACCGGACCTCTAGTCCTACCTAATAAAAGAGTAATATGCAAATTGACCGTACCTTTGCTACACACATAAGCCACACCCAACAGCCATGCCCACCAGCCAAACAGGAGCGAATATGCAAATGAACCCAACCAAGATGGCTGCATCCACAGAGAGCAGGAGGGAGGCTTGGGTTTCCCCGGCAACAGAGGAAGACAAGCTTTCCGCCTGCCCTTGCCTGCCTAGGCCTTCACTCAAGGCTACAAAGTATCAATTTTAGAAGGTAAACAAATCCAAACATAAATGGCGGCAGCCACGGAGCTGGAAAGAGCAGAAGGCAAGGGTTTCCCCCGGCAATGGAGGAAGCTAAGCTTCTGCAGCCTTGGCCAGCCCAGGCCCTCTGCTTAAGGCTACAAAGTTTCAATTATATTAGATACATAGTCCCAACAGAAATGGTTTTATCCATGGAGCGAGCAGAAGGCTTGGCTCCGCTCCAGGCTACAAAGTTTCTATTGTAGAAGGTAAATAAACCCCAGATACCAGGGCCTCCACTTGGGTTGCCAGGGGGTGTGGCCGGCCTGCAAACCACCACGGGCCCCTCGACCAGGCCGCCCCATGCCCCAAGGGAACCCCCACCCTGATCTAGGACACCCTTCAGTGCAAACCAGCTGGCCCCCACCCATGCACCAGACCTCTATCCTATCTAATAAAAGAGTAATATGCAGATTGACCATCACTCCAACACACAAGATGGCTGCCCCCATGTGGTCAAAGATCCTGCACCCATGTGGACACAAGATGGCCACCACAAGATGGGCAGCATGGGAGGGCAGTTGGGGGTGACCCAGGCCTGCAGGGGAGGGCCAGTTGGGGGGGACCAAGCCTGCAGGGGACAGCAGTTATGGGTGACCAGGCCTGCAGGGGAGGGCAGTTAGAGGTGACCAAGGCCTGAAAGGGAGGGCAGTTAGGGGCAAACAGGCTGGCAGGGAAGCAGTTAGGTATCAATCATGCTGGCAGGGGAGTGGTTGGGGGGTGATCAGGCTGGCAGGCAGAAGCGGTAGGGGCAATCAGGAAGGCAGGCAGGCGAGCAGTTGGGAGCCAGCAGTCCTGGATTGTGAGAGCGATGTCCGACTGCCTGTCTAAATGGGCAGTCGGACATCCCTTGAAGGGTCCCAGATTGGAGAGGGTGCAGGCTGGGCTGAGGGATACCACCCCCTCCCCCATGCACGAATTTCGTGCACCGGGCCTCTAGACTATATATAAAAGTCTAATATGCTAAGTGTCCGTCCTACCAGTAGCTGCCGAGCTGCAGTGACTTGGTAGTGGTGGTTCTCAGGTGATGCACACCAAAACCAGAGAGGACGGAGCCCGATTCCTCACAGGGCTGTGGTATTCTACCTTTGGCTGTGGGTTATGTTGTTGTTGGGGCACTGTTGGCCCCGAATCTGGTTTACTGCACACTTGCATTTGCGTTCCACACCCTGTATGACAGCAATTTTGCAGAGTGCCCTCTCACACTCCAGGACCCCTTGAGGGATGTCGCAGAGCCGGTTTCAGCCCGATCCCTGCAGGCCAGGCCAAGTGATCCCACCTGCCGGAGGGACCCCGCTCACAGACACCCTTCAAGCCACAGTGCCATCCCAGGTGCAGTCAGCCTGGGAGGGACCAGGGGAGGTTATCTCCAGGGCATGTCCGGCCAGTCAAGCAGTCCCACCCCACCAGCCACCTTCGAAAATTTCCTTTCAATGTGCGTGAACCCGTTCACTGGGTCACTATATATATATATATATATATATATATAAAATACCCTTGTAGGTATTTGCAGGTCTCTCATTGGTCATATCCTTTGGGCTTGTCCATTGAAAAATGGCATCTGTCCTCCACCCTGGAACACTTTTTAGTTTTCACGTTTCTCTTTAATTCTGGACATAGCTTTTATTCTGCCCTTTCCTTCTGTCTATCCATCCTTTTGTTTTAATCACCTTACTTCTCTTAGCTCCCTCCCACCCATTTCCTGAACACTCTCCCTTGGTAGACTTTCTTCCCAAGTGAACAATTCATCTTTACATTGACCTAGACATATCATGATTTTCTGAGAAACTGAGTAATAACAGTATCCTGCATTTAGAAATAAAATAACTAAGACACAAAAAAAGTGGGCTTGGTATAATATCCTGCAAGGCCATTTGAGGGTGTCAAAAGTTGGATCTCCTTAAATTCCTCTTGAGCAAAGTGAGGATGAGACTGTGGATAACACCCAAGCTCCTGGTGGTGGAAACCAAATGGCTCCAATGTAAGAAGCCAGACTTCCATGTCTGGTGACTCATCCTGGAAGGGAAAGCTACCTCTGTGGAATATTGAACAATAGAAAGAATACTAGCAGCATCTAGTGGTCCATCTATGTAAGTACCCCAGACCTCGGTCCTAAGGCAGAAAAAGTGAGATCCTAAACCTAGGGAAATATTGATGGACTTTAATGGATTTCTCATTTCTGGGAGAATAACAGTGGACATAAGGACAATTGTCTAGACTACCATGTCCAAAGCATCGTGGGGGAGGGACATAGAGTAGCATAACATAGTTTAATAGAACTGTATCTCTCCTGCACCGTTCACCAAGTTAGACCAAAATTAGTAAAGCATGGCCAATATATTCACCTTTTCATATTTTTGATCAATCAATACATAAAGCATTAAAGTAATGAAAAATTCATTTCAAGAGCATAACATGACACATTCCCTGCACCCAAAGTAGATGTGGTTATAGAGCCTGCTTAGGTTCTGTTTCTATATCTATAACTGGCATTTTTAACCACCTTACTTCAGGAGCAGTTTTGTGTTGTAACATTTAATGGAATAAGAATTTTTTACTGTTTGCTATTTACCCACCTGTCTAAATCACTTATCCTTATGTCTATGGTGATCAAAACATAGTTTATTCTAAATATTTCTGAAGAGCTGTTGAAATACATCATTTGGAGAAATTATTCTATTGAGGAGATGAGTCTACTGACAATTTTGCAAAATATATTTGTATACTTCAAAGAAATGCACGTTTAACAAAATTATCAAAATGATCTTAAAGAGATGGATGCAACTCCTAGAAATAGAAGTATCTATAAACTGAAAAAAAAAATCAATTAGCTGTCCTTTAAAGCTAGAAAAGAAATGGACATTATCTGAATTATCATTCACTTGGCTGCTTTTAAAATATTAAGGATTTTGTTCAACTTGCCTCTAATTGCTGTATTAGAATTTAGCGTGGATTACTAGGAATCATTTCTTTTCTGAATACAGCATAGTTGCAAGTTTCTCTTTAAAGGCTTTTAGAAAGCCGCTCTTTTTATTCACAGCTCACTTCTTTCCTTAATTAGTAGCTTGAATGTGATTGTCCTTTTTTTAAATTGAGCAGGCTGTGTGGCTAAATGGTGTTTTTGACATTCCTGCACTGGGGACAGATTCAAAACGAAGGCAGAAGACAATAGCGATTGACTACATACTTCATGGACCCGGAAGGAGGGAAAGGCTGGTAATTACAGAAATTCACAACACTTTGTCTCTTGGCATCTGTACTTGGAAAAACAATGAAATAATCATGGACAAATATGATGCGAAGTGTGTTTATGGGGCGGCATGTTTTATTAACATGGAGCACTGCAGAGAGATAAAACTCCACTTGCTAATTTTAAAATCTTTATGAACTGTGGCAATTACGTCTAATAATTATTTAAAGACTGTAATCAAGATGAGTCCAGTTTGTACTGCATTTTAGAGGAAGAAACAAGTAGGGTGCTCAAGTTCAGTCTGGATGTTGTGCAGTTTTGTACTTTTCCTACCTGGTTTAATTTGAAGCTGGAAACATCTAACACATTAGTCTCAAATTTAAGGATTTCCACAGTTCACATTTTGCTTCTTTGCTAATTTTCTCTCATTTTTATTATGAACATGATTTGTTGGAGGTCTTTTGTGCCTTATATGTTAATTTTATAAAGCGTTGCTGACCCCCATGGGTGGCCATGGAGAAACAATAGGTCTAATTGAATAAAGCATTGAATATGTTCATTGTTTCTTCCAGAATAGCCATTTCCTCTATTACAGATTCTCAGGAACAACAAAAAAGCAGCTGATTATTTTTAGTCCTTTGATGGAAAACTAGGGAGAGAAGACTTGTTAGAGCGCAGGGCAGAACACAATGTCTTCCACTGCGTCAGCCCAATAATAACAGGTTCAGGCTGGATATCAAAACTACCAGAACGGGCATTGAGGATTAAAAATATGAACAGAGGTGGGCTCTCTCTGGAGCATGCCTATGCCTTTTTCCCCTCTCAGGCATGCACAGCCTCAACTCTAAGCGTCCCCATGAGACTTGCAACCAGCGGAGCAGCAGGCAGTGGCAGCTCCTCCAGGGCTCACCCCGAACCTTCCTCCAAGGCCCCCTTTCTCGGACTTTTTTAGTGAACCAACAGCAGCCCCATCTTGGCTCACTTCTTTCCTATCGTGTTTCTAGAGAACCAAAGCAGAGCACCGCCCAGGCTCTCTCCTGTTGCTTCTTGTACCCTAATCCCTTCCTTTGTTTCACTGTCCCCAGCTTTAATAACTCTACTCTCAAAATTAAAAAAAAATAAATTAAAAGAAAACATGAACCAAGAAGACATTGAATTATGGATCATTAATAAAGATTTATGTTAAGGAAAAATGTAATATATTTTAACTTGAATTCCTATGGGGGAGAGAAAACATTTCTATTAATTAGCATATTCTCTTATTTCCTCCCCTCCATAGTCTTGTGCTATCTATTGCAATTTATTGTAATGTCCTGAGTCATTTTAAAAGATAAACTTGCATATTTTACTGTGTAGCATGAGAATAAAATACAATGAATAGCTGTTCTCTGTGAACCAGGGAATGCCAAGCTTCATTCATCTCTGTTCTTTCCTCACAGAGCAAGTTTATCATGGCATTTATACTGAAAAAGAAGTTATTCATTATATTTGTTATAGAAAAGGGATGTTGCCAATAACTATTTCTGAGCCAGAGTTCTGTCAGCAGGATTGGATGATGATCACCTCCCCACCCATTAACAAACAACTCAGATGAGTTGATTTGAACATGCTATCTATTGATTGTATTCTTCCTGTATTCTCAGCAAAATTATTATATCCCTAGACAGTTTGGCTCAGTGGATAGAGCATCAGCCTGCAGCCTTAAGGGTCCCGGGTTTGATTCCAGTCAATGGCACATGCCCATACCTTTGACTGGTTGCGGGCTCGATCCCCAGTAGGGGGCATGCAGAAGGCAGGCAATCAATGATTCTCTCTCATCATTGATGTTTCTATCTCTCTATCTCTCTCTCCCTCTCCCTTCCTCTGAAATCAATAAAAAAATACATATATATTTTTAAAAAGGATTATTCCAAAACATTGGTACATACCCCATAATTGCATAGAAGCAATTTTTCATTAGCCCTATAACTTGATAGAGAACCACATTACAAAGGAATATGGAAAAACAGATTGTGCCAGTAGCAAATTTTTTATGCCTCTCTTTTTTATTTGCATCCTCACAGTTGAAGAGGAACTGAGCTGGCCTTGGGCACAAAGATAAAATAGGAAATCTACGCCCAGCTTCTTTCAATGGTACCTAATCCTCCTGAGTGGTGAATTCTCCCCAGCCTCCAAGACCTTAACCGGCCCCACACATACACACGTACCTCAAACTCTCTCTCCTCTTTGTTTCGGGTCAAGGCTTAACAGCAATTTTTGACTCCCAGCACAAAAGATTCTAAGTCAAAGAACTGACTTTCCCTGAGATATGTGCATTTCAATCTAAATTTTCGTGTTTGAGCTATAAAAACCATCCCCAGGTAGAGAGGGGAAAAGGTAAAAGGTCTTGTTCAAGGGCAAAAGGTAAAGCTGAGAGGAGGGACAAGATAGATTTTTGGAAGCCGGTTAGGCAAGCTTGATTCAATTGTATCAGAGGAATGGAAAGAAAATGTGCATAAAAGTATCACCATGGGAAAGGCCCACACTTGTTTTCAGTTTCTACAAACCTGATGCAACTGCTTCTATTAAAAAAAGAAAAGAAAAGGATAGAAGGAATTAAGGGAGAGAGGGAAAGAGGGAATGAGGGAGAGGAAAGAAACAGAGAAAGCATTTCCCCTCAAGGGCTTGGGCCTAAGAGAGCAACATGCTAGCATCATCTATTTCTTCCAATCCTAGTGGACTCTAATTCCCTCATCTTATTCAGAACTTAGGTTCTGGCGTCATTTTTATATGGTGAAAATCATGTAGAATCAACCACCAACTGTTTTGCTCCATGATATCATTTCAGTAAGTTCAACACTGACCCAGGGTTGTTTTTCCCCCTCCAGTCTTGGAGGCAGAACTGAGTACTCAGTGGAATATGGGAGCTATGCTTGCTTTGATTCTTCTCAGTGCTGTGATATACCCACACTGTGGGAAGCATGCAGCAACTGAGTGTGAGCAGAAGTAGAATCTTATCTCAGAGGACGTGTGTGCAACATTACTGGGTGGAGTGATGGACACAATTGTTCACATGTAGAGCCATGGAATCTGGAAGCTGCCCTGCTAAGAACTGGTATATCCAGTGAGATGATTTAACTATTACCCCAACAGGAGTACCCATAGGTTACTAACCCAGACTCTGCTTTTCTTTTTTAATTTCAGAGAGGAAGGGAGAGGGAGAGGTAGAAACATCAAGGATGAGAGAATCATTGATCTGCTTCCTCCTACACACCTCCCCACTGGAGATCGAGCCTGCAACCCGGGCATGTGTCCTTGACTGAAATCGAACCCGGGACCCTCCAATCTGCAGGCCAATGCTCTATCCACTGAGCAAAACTGGCCAGGGCCAGACTCTGCTTCTTTAAGTCAGTTGTAAACCTCAGTCCTCTGAGACAGGTACTTCTGAGGAAGAACCCACCGGTGGGTGCCTTTGAAGGATCATGGGACTGGTAGGAAGAGAGGTACATGAAAAAGACCGACGTTAGGTTTTAGCTGAAACATGGAGGACAAATGCATGGGAAGCTGGCGTAGGGTGACAGTCAGATGTATGACTTTTCCTTTTAAATGTATTCACATCACTGTGTGTGAACATATGATGATTAAATAATGAGAAGTATTAGGTGGACATGAAAATATTAACAGAGTTTTGAAACACGGGTGAAGTAACAAACAGAAAAGAAGAAACTACACAGTTGATTTCACTATGAAAAGAAACAGTTACAGCGATTCACATAAACTTCACAGCATTGCTGGCAAGTGTAGAGTAAAAAGTATATGTATTTAAAAAGTTGTTTTGTTTGACTTTTACTCATTCTTGCATATTTAGTATATGCTCTTCTGCATGCTCTGCTCACTTGTTTTTAGTCCAAATAACTTGAAATGTATGAAATGTATTTTTTTTTTTTTGCCATGACAAAATATTATTTAGGAAGAATGCTGATACATCTCAACATTACTGAGAGAGTTAATATAAATGTCTTATAAAAAAACTACAAGAAGCCTCTTCAAAATAATAAAGGGACCAAAATTCTGCCAAGCTGGAGCTGCAATTTGGGGATATTGATTTTAAACTGGTTATTAAGAAACCAAAGCCCAGCCAGTGTAGCTCAGTGGTCAAACATCAACCAATGAACCAGGAAGTCCTGGTTCAATTCCCCGTCAGGGCACATGCCAGGGCTAAGGACCCAATCCCCAGTGGGGGGCATGGATGAGGCAGCGGGTCAATGATTCTCTCTCATCTTTGCTGTTTCTATCCCTCTCTCCCTCTCCCTTCTTCTCTCTGAAATCAATAAAAAACATATTTAATTTAAAAAATAAGTCTTTTATAAAAAGAAACAAAAAACTCAGAAGGAGCCTTTGACAGCGCTCCCCCCTTTCCTGCCCAAGAGATTCAGACACAGAATCCTGCTCCCCTTTGCCTAATTTTAATTAAGTGTGGAAAATAGGAGGGTCAGGCAGGTGTCTGTTAGCCAGGTAACCTGTGTCCCAGTGTCTCTGAGTCACTCATTCTCACTTCTGAAATCTAATAACCCATATCACGCCACTTCTCATTCTCCAAAATGTCATATATAGCCAATGTTGTCTCACTGTATTTGGAATTTTCATGGAATTATCATGCCTATGTGAATTCCCTATTACATGTATTAAACTTTGTCTCCTGTTCAACTGTCTCTGTCCATTCATAGTTAGCCCATCCAGAAGAACTTAGAAGGTGGGAGGAAAAGTGTTAATATATTTTAGCCCCCCCCCCCGCCCACAGTATATATGCCAAACAGAATTTTCTTTTTATAAGGAAATATAATACCTACACGCATACATATTATGGGGTTCAGAGATTGCAAGTTTGTCACAATGACTGTGCAAAAAATAGTTCAGATGTTATTTGGAGTACCACTAGCATCCCCCCCAACCCCCACCCCCGCCACAAGTGCTATTAGCTTATGATGATGAAAATTTCTCATTCACTTTGTAGTTCAACTCAGATATTCCTGTCCAGAGAGCCACTTTCTTCCACATAGTGTGATTCAGAGACCCAGGATCTGTCTATCTTGTATGTCTTCTATCCCCCAAGGCTTTATAGTCCTCCGCACCCAGCTGGTAGGAAAAGAAAGAATATGTAAAGGACATACCTTTTCTCTAAAAGGTTTGCCCTAGAAGTGACACACATTACTTCCTCCACTATTCCTTTGCATTTTGCTTTACTGCCACGTAAGAATTTGTTGCCATCATCATTTCTCCAAGTTTCTTAGTTCATACAAATTATTCTTTTGGCCCAATTCCCATCAGGAAATTAAGAACACAGGCAGTGAAGACTGGGCAGGACAGTGAGGAAAAGGTAAGTGGAGCTCACTTATGGATTCTATGAATTAAATCATCGGTGATCTAACAACTGTAAAATTGTGTGAAAAAGAGTTAGATGCTACTAGTCCTACATTTTTAACGTATTGAGTAAACTTGGGGAAATAGCTGTACTCTGTGCCTGTTTCTGTAGTTAAAAATAAGGAATTGCACTAAGGACAACCTCATAAAACCATTCTTTGAGATTAAATTACTACAGAGACCTGCATTAATTACTAATCTACATGGTCTTGCCACAGGTAAATGTAAGGTTTCCTTTATTCCTCTTGAAATATTAAAAAATAACTAAAATACTTTATTATTCATAGTACTCCTACCACTACAACTGTTATTATCACAATTTGAGTTAAATGGACCTTTTATTGAGTGACCACTGTATGCTATACATCCTGCTAAGTGAAATACATTTACATATCAAACTCAATCAGCCAGAAGTAGCACAGCTGAGACACAAACCCAAAGCCAACTTTGAAACTGTAACTATTCATGGCTATATTATACCAGATTCACAGACCACTGTAGGGAACCACTGATAACATGAATTATCATTAGGTGATTCTATCATATCTATATTTCTCTGAACTTGGACCGAAGAGAGAAAATTCACTGTGGCCCAGGATTCCACCAAGTGCCGTTCCTCCATTTGAACACTCTGTATCTCAGTTTCCTTATTTTTTAAAATGAAGTTTTTATAGCTTCCCATAGATCCCTCAAAAACCAATTCAGCCACTGCTCCAATATAATAAAAAACAAACAAACAAAACCCCACCAACTTCTGAGAATTAACTATATGAACATAAGGTAATGAAGTCAACTCAATTATCCATGGTAAGAAATGACAAGGAAAAGTAGGACTAAATTAAATATACAGGTCTCCCCAAACCACATTTTTTTTTTTTTTTTATTTTTTTTTTTTTTTTTTGCTATTCACCTAAGCTCTTAACTAGCAATAATAAGCTGCAAAATAGATTTGAATTTTATCACTTTTCCTCTCCACCTTCTACTCTTGTCTGGTGTAATGGGCAGTCAACCACCCTTTCAAGGGCAGGAAAAGCAGAGGCTGGACTGTGCAGTCAATAGACTGGATAATTAGCCCCTGGGTAATTGAGAGTTAAATGTCTTATATTAACCTCACCCCAGTACTCCCAGAATATGAACAAGCCAGAGCAAGTTGGACACAAACATAAGAAATCAGAAGAAAAAAGAACGGTGGTAAAGGAACAGCCCTTTACCTTGGGGTGGCCGTAGCACGTGAACTCTAGTGACACAAAGCCAGGCACCACCCCAGCCTGACAGGGCAACTGCGAACATGACAAGAGGGTCCCCTGGAGCTGAGAGAGATGTTTCCTCTCAGCACCACATTATTTCCCTCCTTTCTTCCTACAACAAAAGACTCACTCTAGGCTTTGGCTGTGTTCCCAAAAGACTGGGTAATTAAACAGGTAAGATTTCCAAGGAGAAATAAATATTTTTCAGTTACTAGACACTGTCATTGGGCTTTGATTCAAATGTGCATAATTTTTAACAGGAAACATAATGAAAGGAATGTTTCACAAATTAATATAAAGCCCAAAGGCATACCTGGCACTCTCGTACATGAAATCATTGTCTTTCATAAGCCAGGAATGCCGACTGAGCACTCATCTTGGAAAATGCTTTTCTCCTTGTAGTATTCACACTGGTTTTATGGAAGGAAAACTCAATTTGAAGGAAAATGCTTGTAAAATATGACCTAAGCCTATTTTTTTTCTAGGTTTAAAGGCATTTTAAAATATAATGATATTGGTTTCAGCCTAATCAGTGAAAATAGTGCCTCTTCTTCAGAGGTTGAGAAGCTAAAGAGGAGGGTTAAATAGCATGCATATTCATAGAGTGACTAATTCAAATTAGAGGTTTGGATTTAAAATGCTGGGCTCTGAGCCCAGAAACCAAACTGCTATTCTCTAAAAATAATGTGAAACTCTGAAAGGTAAAATGGCTTAAGGAGCTGGAGAAACCTCCCTCCCCCAAAATATAATTTTAACTATGCAAGTGAGAATGAATCAAGCACAAGTTGAACAACAATTTTAGGGTGTTGGAAAATGTCTGAGTCATCACCAAGAAGATTGAAAAAATTGTTTTTCCTTATAATGGTGTTAGGTTTAGGGTAATCATCCTACACTCTCTTGTCAGTTCCCCCAATAACAAAAAGTAAGTAAAGGCAAAACCATGCAATGGGAGATATACTTAGCAAGGTCACAACTCATAGGAACCTGACTATGGGAAATTTGAAATCATGTTATAAAAATACTAGAGGCCCGGTGCAGGAAATTCTGGCACAGGTACAGTCCCTAGGCCTGGCCAGAGATCAGGGCCATTCAGGTTCCCTGCCTCCCAACCTCCCCACCTCCTCTTTCCCTCGCTCCCTCAGCACCCAGCCACTACCACTTGTCGTCCGCCATGTTCCGTGCCACCCCCTGGTGGTCAGCGCACATCATAGTGAGCAATCGAACTCCTGGTCTCCGGGTTGAACTTCTGAGGGGACAATTTGCATATTAGCCTTTTATTATATAGGATATTTCTGAATCTCATTTCATGCAAAATATAAAATAATATAAATATCAAAAAATTAAACACATCAAGAATTGCTCAGTTTCTAAGATTATGGTGAGCTTATTGATTTACAGATTCAATTTGAATTGGTAAATATTCCTATTATCTTAGCAATACTTTTTTATGTGTTTAAACACATTTGTAAGTGATTTGGGGTGCATAGTATGTCATCATTTTAATGTTTTTATGGAAGGAAAACTCATCAGTGTAATTTAAAATTGTTTTATAGTCTTTATTTTTCTAGTAATTAAGTGGCCATAATGGTGCTTAGTTCCAGTGGAAAAAATCTTTAAATCAATAATTTGGTAGTAGAATTTAGAGGCAATCATCATAATAAAAGGCCAAGAGGCATCACGACTGAAACGACCAAACGACCAGTCACCATGAGGTGCATGGAGCACCTCTCAGGCCCTCCCCCATGGCCCACAGGCTCCAATCACAGCAAGGCTGACAGCCAGCGGGCGGGTGGGGCAATGGGCGCATCGGCGCACGCAGCGAGATGGGCCTGGTGAGGCGGGCGCGGCTGCCAGCATGGCGGGCAGATGGGTGGGGCTGCATGATTTTACATGCTGGGCCTCTAGTAAAATATAAAGATAAAGGCTGAACCTGTTATCAAGTAATTGCCTATTGAATCCAAATGCATCCTTCATTGACTGCTCCATAAAAAAAAGAAGGACCCTTTAAGTACCCTTTAAGGACCCTTTGCTTGTTGGCATGATGTTAAGCATTGTCAAGAGGATGCTGGAAGGACACTGCATGAGAAAATGGCTTTTCTTCCTGGTTCTGTTGTGCTCCTGGGCAGGCCCCTGCTGCACAGGCTGCTTCTGCACTCCCAGAAACCTGCACCTGAAGCACAGCAGCTTCCTCAGCACCTGGCTCAGGTAGTCTTATAGTGGAAAACCCTGGAGAAACTCCTCATGCTTAAAGAACATTCCCCAGCACTCTGAGAGGTGGATTTCTGGCAAGGTCTACAGGGAAAATTGATCGAGTACTACCAGTGCAGCAAATGATTTCTCTGCCATCCAGTAAGCCACAGCCATGCCATCTCCATCAAGGTCTGCATCGCAGCCTTGGAGAGGGAACTCTTCCTTGGGTGCTCTATCTCCTCCAGGGGGTAAGGGCTGCTTTTGTATCTACTAATACTATATGCTTTAGAATTTTCTTATTACTAGCAACCCCTAGTAACTATAATTCCTTGTTATAATTCTTCCTTATAATTTCCTTGTTCAAATAACTCAGATTCTTCTTTCTGAATGGACTTACTGAACCACACTGTGATTCTCCTTAATGTTATTATTAAAGAGATCACTGTGAATATTTTCCAAAAAATGCTGAGGAAAAAAAAAATTTAATTTGCTACAAATTTGAATATTTCTGCATTTGAAGGAGGTATCCACTGTTTACATTTATTCTTCTAAGAAAATTTTCTTGAGTTATGGTCATTTTGAATTGTGCTAGGTCTTCAGGAACTCATCCCTTATATATTACTAGTGGCACAGTGCATGAAATTCATGCACGAAGGGTGGTTCCCTCAGCCCAGCCTTGGGGGATATCCGATTGCCAGTTTAGGCCTGAAGGGACCACAATCTGGGACCACTGGCTCCTAACCGTTCACCTGCCTGCCTGCCTGATTGCCCTTCCCTGCCAGCCTGATCTTGCCCCCACCTGCCTTTCCCTGCCGGCCTGATATTGTCCCCAACTGCTCTCCCCTGCCGGCCTGATCTCGTACCCAACAGCCTCTGCCTGCCCGATCACCCCTAACTGCCCTCCCCTGCTGGCTTGATCTCGCCCCCAACTGCCCTCCCCTTCCTGCTTGATCACCCTCAACTGCCCTCCCATGCAGGCCAATTTGCTTCTGATTGGTCAGTTTCTATGCCAGTCAGTGTCAAAAGCTCTGTCTCCTAGGCAGCCATTGGCTCCTCGCAGTTCACCCAGATTTGGTTCTAATTGGTCAGTTTCTATGCCCATCAGTGTCTCTGGGCCTATCTCTAGGCCTGATCAGAGAGGCGGGTCTAATCAGCAGCCCCCTAGGAGGCCTGGAGAGAAAGAGAAAAAGAGGCGCGGCTGCTGGTGAAGCCAGAGAGAAAGAAAGAGGCAAAGGCTGATCAACAGCTGCCACAGAGGCTGCAGATCAGACCCTGCCTCTCTCTCCTGGCCTCTCTCTGGGCCTGATCCACAGCACCCTTGGCAGTCAGTGCTGGGTTGCTGCACCCGCACCGGTGGCAGTCTGACAGGACTGACTTCTGGTGTTCGGTTGAGCTTTCAGTCAGTCGGTACAGACCCTAGGTTTTTATATATTAGGATTGTCCTATGTACACACACAAGCTTTCTAAAATGTTGTCCATGTTTTAATGCCAGCCAAAAAGCTCACTAAGTGTGTAATTTATGTGCAAAAATTAAATTTTATAACTGCATATACAAAATCACACACTGAGCAAAATTACAGAATGTTTAAAAATATTTTGAAATTGAAATGACTTGTGACTTTGTTATAGCAACATTCTTTCATGCATCTCCTACCAGTACTTGTATCATGCTGATCCTATCTCCTCAGTCAAGTATCTTTTTCTTTGCACTAAAAAAGAGTCACAGGGGGAATAAACTACTAGGCAGAATGATTCAACATCCAGCTTGCAAGCCATTGTGAATATTTATAGAGCATTTGAGTGTTATTAGCCAAGTCTTTTTCTCAGAGCTCTGCTTTGTTTAATATGTGACCAGCAGAATATCTGAGAACAGAAAACTCTGTGTATGTGGTATATGTGTACATGAACACATATGTGCACATACTCAATTGGTGCAACTTGCCCATTGGCATTCTTCCTGTGGTGTTTTCAATCTCCTTCTCAGGCCCAGTTCTGGCTTTTGCTCTCATTTTAGGTATCTTGCAAAGTCTAGGACTACACCTTTCTCTCGAGGCATGAAAAATGGAAGCAGAGTGCACATTATAAAAGCAATGCAGGCTTTTTCAAGAGAAATCAGGAAATTCATAAAACAAAAATCTATAACCAAGACCTCTAACTTACCTAGAGTCAATTTCTTTTATGAACTTGTATTACGCATACCTATGTATGCATATTCATACCCATGTCATATTCTTCAAGGTCTTTGTCTAAATATGCAATATATGTATTTACTCTTTTGAAATAGATTTTCTCATCTAGTCCAGTTGTATTGTATGTTACAGTTCAGTACTACAATATTTCAATATTGGAAAGAGTACAAGGTAAAATCAAATGACTAAAAGAGGAATATGAAATACAAATTTTTTTTAATTCTGAAAAAAGCCTGGCACTAGGATTATTTATTTTCTAACAAAATACTGTATTGAGCAAATAAATTGCTTCTGGCTAAGTCCCCTTTTGTTGAAGAAAAACAGCAGTGCTTGTAATAATTAGAATCATTGAAATACAACCAAGAATGTATGACGTATATCCAGATATATCAGAAATAGTGGTCAGGTCAAAAGTTTAAGGTTCACAAGATTGAGATTTAGAGTAGGAAACATCAAAGCAGATCAGGCCAGTGGTCTCTCACTGAATTTTATATCTTATTTCAATGCCAAAAAAGAATGAGTTGATATAGCTGTCTCAAAGTCAGTTATGAAAAATTACTTTCTCTTTCACACAGATTGGTCATATAGAACTTCAAAAAGCAAGTAATTTAGTGAATTAAAAGTTTGCCATCGAAATAATATCTACTTTCTTTTTGAAAACAATATGTTTTTATTGATTTTTAGAAAGAGAGGAAGGGAGAGGGATACAGAGATAGAAACATCAATGAGACAGAAACATCATCATTCGGCTGCTTCCTGCACACCTCCTACTGGGGATCGAGCCACAACACAGGCATGTGTCCTGACCAGGAAGCAAACCCATGACCTCTTCATTCCTGGGCTGATGCTCAACCACTGAGTGACACCAGCAGGGCTCAATATGTACTAGTACTTTGGAAAGCGGTATGTGTATGTGTCTAACTTGTCGAAAAAAGGCACTCTTGAAAATATCTTAAAGGTTGTTGTTTATTACACAATCTTATCTTAGAAGATAAATTATAGAATAGATAGTTTTCTTTGCCAAGAAAACTAAAAGGATCAGATTTGTGTCACCATTATCTAAGAATAAGATGACATTCCACATTATTCCAACTCGAGAGGATAAAAGAATTTCCAAGTGTGTAATGATTTATTTTTTATATTTAACAAGTCACTTGTGAAAATATGTAATCCAATTTAATAAATGGATTTTTTTCTCTTTTTTTAACTTATTGGGGCAACATTGGTTAATAAAATTATATAGGTTCCAGGTACACAACTTTATAATAAATGTTTTTAAAACCTATTGCTATCAGTAAGTAGAATCCTCTATCAAGATTTAATCATGAATTTAACAGCAGTAAATAAATTTACTTTACTAAAACTTGTGCCAGAAATAGAAAACACCTTTTTTTAATATTTTCCACATACAAGAAATTTCCAATATGATTCCTAAAGGATTTCAATATAAAAGAAATTTTATTCTATCTTTTAGTATTAATGTACTGATACCAGTCTGATTTCCAATGTAAGAAGATAATCTAAACAATCACATATTGGAAAGTTCAATTCTTTTAAAATGAACCTGGAAAACTTCCCAGATGATATATCTTCATAATAAATTGTATGTAACTCAGAGGGTTAGATTGATCAAAGAGACAAGGATTATTCGTAACTAAACTTCTTCTTGGATGAACTATTTACCTAGGGAAATCTTTAAGTAGGGTTACTGTGGCCTGGCATGCCTATTGTCTGGCTGATTTAGAAGTGATGAGGCCATTACAATTAATCTTTCCATATCCTGACATTTAAACTCAGCAACTACCCTGCCAAAGCACCCATATTAAGAATTACTAAATATCCAGACTCATTAGAAAAAGGGAGTGTTACTTTGGAAAGTGAATGCCTACTACATATTAAACAAAAACAATCTTTGTTACTAGATATTTAAACACATGCAAAATAAGATCTCTAACCTTTAGGAATTAAAATGTAATTAGAAAGAGAAGACAAATGTGAAAAATACAAATAGAAACTTGTTTTAAGAGATGCCATTCAAACAGTAAATCCTTACCTATTTGTGTGAAGTAAACTATGCCTTCAAGCATAACCATGAATGTATTTTTAATTGCTATAATCAAAATTCTTCATATTTATTGAACTTTATCAGAATCCAAGTAAAATATTTTGCTAGTTTAAGAAGAAAAGGCCATTAGTAATTTCAGACTGTTTTCCTTTTTATAATACAAAATGTTGAGAAAACCAAAACCTCAGAGACACTATCTTCTCAATCTAAATTGTAAACTATTGTTGGGATGAAAGTATTAAATAAGATGAATACTACAAATCATCAAACACTCAATTATGAATAATTGAAATATCAAATCCTATGAACAAATGTGGAAACTTGGGCAATGTGGTTAAATCTCTGATGTATAAATTGAAGAGGATAGTCTCAGGAAATAATTACTGAGTATATTCAGAATTATAAAGTATATACAGAATAAAGGAGTTAGGAATCTCCCAGAGAGATTTTGGATGGTGGGAAGGTGTATACTTTTATTTTTATAATTCACAAACAAACACACAAAAATAAACATAACAATAATCTCAAAAAGCCCATTGATGGTAAAACATACAACTGATTTAGGGTTAAATATCGGTAGGTAGTCCTCTGTTTCTCCCATTTGCAGTACCAATCTTTTTTCAGGGCAGACAACAGTTGAGGAAAAGAAGTTGCCCACCAATATTGGCTCTAAAGAGCAGAAACAAAAGTTTAAAAGTACCCTTAAAATTTGGTTTGCAATTAACAAAAGCTGAATTCCAAACTTTTCTGGCTTTGAGGAAATTGCTATTTGATTCTTAAGTTTCCTGTGAGTCTGCCTTCACTGCTACTCAAAGAAAAGTACAGACTTCTCCCACTTCAGAAGTCTGCCTTCCCCAGGATACATTTTGAATTGAACCATGGTTGACAGTTTTATTACAAATACGTTGCACTTGTAATTGTTACACCAAAGAAAGTGATTGAAAATTTTTGCAAAGTTATAAAATTGGACTTTAGTTCTATGGTGAATGATGGAATAAATGTTAGCTTTAAAAATAATATCTTCAGAGATGTATATATCGAGATGAAGAGATTCAAATTTGATTTATTATTCACTTTGGGTATAGCACTTTCTGATCTGGGGGGAAAAAAACTGTCTGAAATTATTTCACTTGGCATAAGTAGTGACAAATCACTACTTATAGATTTATTTCCAAAAGTTTCACTGTCCGTGACATAAAATTGCTTGAAAGGGTTCTGTGTGTTGCTATTTTAACATCTCCCACCACACTACACAAATGCCAGTCTGACCACTCTGCCTGCAGGGCTTTCACAAAGCAGCTTTCTTTAAAGGTTGCAGGTGATGTTATGTCTTCTAAGAATGTCAGCTCTCTTGACAGTTCTCCATGATGTCAACATAGTTGACACTAAAATTTAGGTAAACAAATTTAATTTGAGAGAGGAGCCTATTCATGAGTTATTTTTATGTTTGCTAATTGTTTTACACATTGTTTTTACTTTTAACAAAAGCCATCCTGCTCCATTGGCATAGCTTTTAGCTTCCATTCCTTTATGTTTACTTCTCACCAGGTAAAAGATACCTTTTCTAAACCCTTAGACCCTGGAGGGGAGATGTTTTGTTTAGAAATAGTCCTCAGTCCTAGCTGGGTAACAGGAGACTTGGTCCCACTCTTCATCAGAAATCCTCATCCACCAAAGAGCGAACTCTAACAATCAAAGTGCCCGCAAGAGAGGACAAAGAAGATGTGGTACATATACACAATGGAATACTACGCAGCCATAAGAAAAGATGAAATACTGACATTCGCAACAACATGGATCGACCTTGAGAATATCATGCTAAGTGAAAAAAAAAAGTCAGGCAGGAAAGGTTAAGAACCATACGATTTCACTCATTTGTGGGATATAAAACTGAAACTCTGAGGACACAAACAGCAGTGTTGTGGTTGCCAGAGGGAAGGCAGTAGAGGGGTGAAGGGTAAAGGGGGCCTAATACATGGTGACGGCAGATGATTGGACTTTGGGTGGTGGGCACACAGTGCAATATACAGATCTTGTATCATAGAAATCGACACTTGAAACCTATGTGATCCTATTGACCAATGTCATCCCAATGAATTTAATAATAATAAAAATTCTATGATAATTCACTTGTTGCTAGGAGGGATTTAATTTTTGTGACATTTAAAAATATTTTTTTGTTATTTCAATTTTAAAAAGTTGAAAAATACACTATAAGCTTTAGTGTATTCTTACACACTCAGAGTTAATCTACCTAAGAAAAATAATTGTGACCAGCCTTCAGATAATCAGTTGAGCAAATTACTCTGCCTTTTCAAATTAAAAGTTACACAGATATTCAGTTTGTAATAAAACAAAATTCTAATGCAAATACGTAAGATTTTATTTTATCCTGCTGTTTGGAAAAGTTTACTTTCAAAACCGGATTAACAGCACACAAACTAAGCTAATCAATGCTTTAAATTGCATTAAATATGCATTAATATTTTCTCCCTTCTGACTTTTTCAATTTGCAGGTAACTCAATTGCAAAATAGGCATTTTTTTCTGTGTTAAAAGAAACAAACTGAATTGTTATTACCTTGTATATTTTTAGTAAGAATTGGCATGACAGTTTGGTAATGTTTTTCACAATGATTTAACACCAACCAAAAGTAAACTTTAAAAACTCAAAATGTATCCCACAAAGATACAGAGAAAATATATAATTTGTAAAGTTGACCAAGTTGTTGAAAATACATACCTATGCATTAAGTAGCATTACATTTTCTTAAAAAAATCAAATAATACTATGCCAACATTTACTCTGGGGAAAACTGCAGGCAAGAATAAGAAAATAATGACTATATTAATTGAGCTTACTGCTTGTCAGGCATTCTGCTGATAGTCACTATCCATTTATCTAGCAAAATTAGTTATTAGTATAAATGGTGTGGATGAAAAAAGGATTCTATGGAATGCAACCTCACAGGATGATCTGATCATAAATTCCTAACTGGGCAGGTCATGGTGGGTAGTCAAGTCCCAGACATATCACTTCTTAATACCAGGCTTATCTTTGCCTTAAGCAAGTCCTGTCCATTGTTTCTGTGCACTTAGGTTGACACACCTTTGAAATGCCTCTTTCAGACTCCCCAAGAGAGCATGTCATCTTAAGTATCCTGTAATTCCATCCAGAGTTGCTTCTTCCCACCTTCATGTCATCTTCCTTACATCCTCTCCTTGATCTCAAATGCATAAAAAGAAACTGCAAACTGTTATTCTCCAAAGCATTTATCGCAATCTGTGGAGGTCTTGCTTCCAGGTGTATCCTCTTTTTTGACTCAAATAAATGTTTATAAAAACTCTCTACAGGTTTGGATGTTCTTACCTCAACAACAGGGACCAGGACAGTCGGTTTAGTGCCTACAATGCAGTCAGTCTGCCGAGGTTGGAATCTCAAGGCTAATACTTGCTTATCTATATCATTTGGAAATTTACTGAATTTGTCTGCGCCTCAGTTTCCTCGTATGTAAAATAGAAATAATATTACCTTCCTCATGGGCTTGGTAGTGTGGGGTTTAAATAAGGTGAAGAATCCAAGTACCTGATAAGCCCTCAGGGCACATCAGAGAATTAAGTAACAAAGGTCATAGCTAAAAATCAACCTTGTCTTCAGTCCCTAGGCCAGTCATCTCACTATTCTCACATCTTTTTCACTGATCTTTAATAACCTTAAAATATAAACCCTAGCTACTTATATAATGCTACTAGCATTTTTAAAAATTATTATGCACCTATGAAAATAGAAACCTTTAAAAAGTGAGATTACACTACCCTATAATTCTGTAACTTGTTTGTTTTGTGTCTTGCGCACCATTTCACATCAAAAGTTACAGAACTACTTAAAAAAAATTATACAGTGTAACAGGCTCTTTGCCTCCCATTAAAGATAAGTCAATGTGTGTCTGGGCTATACTTTAGACAACTTCTCTCCTTCTCTAGATCACTTCTCTACATGAAAGGCAGCAAACATCAAACAGTTTCTGAATTAAACTTGGCGTCCTGGAAGCTTTATGGACAGTGTGTGTGTGTGTGTTGGGGCACGGGGGGCAGGAGGGGAGGTGAGGGCTATTTTCAAGGCCTGAGAAATCCAACGTGTCACTTTATATAACTGAGAGTACCATAAGACTTCCCTTAAGTGATTTACATATCCTTGCCTGTACTTAGGGTCTATAATTAGACTATAGGCCATCATGACAAGTAACTTCCCAAAGCATTCTTTCTTTCTTTTTTATTTTGGGACATTCAAAAATTTCTTTTCTCTTAAGACTACGGTATTAAGAGTAATTAAAAACCATATGTAACAAGCACCTATAAATATCTTGGTTTTAAAAATGATGAAGCAAAAAAGATTGCCCAATTCTAAGGTCACTGACATTGCGGAACTACTTTTTCTCTTTGTTTATAGCATTACATCATATGATGTCTATGATCACTTTTAATAATTTTTGGTCATTAAACTTTTCTCCAGATCTTGGGATGGGGGAGTTGTTTTTGTTTTGTTTGTTACTAAAACCTTATTGAAATAAATATTCATTTTCAAAAATCTTTGTGCATTGTCATTGACTAGATTTATGGAAATTTCTGATACTGACAAATTGATATCACTATATCAAAAGTTGTATGCTTTTTATATTATGCTAGATACTGCCAAACTGCCCTTCAAAAAGTTATACCAATTCACATGCTCACCAACAGTGCATGAGAGTATCTATTTGCCCTCTCTCTTGACATTTTCAAAAATAATATAAGAAAAGAAAATTCAAACCACATCTGCAAGTACATTATGCAGGTTAGCGTCTTCTTCTTTTTTTTAATCCTCACGGAAGGGTATTTTTTCCGTTGATTTTTAGAGAGAGTGGAAGGGAGGGAGGGGCAGAGAGAGAGAGAGAGAAATGTCAATGTGACAGAGATTAAATCAATTGGTTGCCTCCCGAACATGCACTAACTACCGGGAATGAACCTGCAGCCCAGGTACATGCCCTTGAATGGGAATGGAACCTGCACCCTTTTGGTCCTCAGGACAATGCTCTACCACTGAGCCGCATGAGCCAGGGCTACAGGTTAGCTTCTTATTTATTTTTACTCTACTATATTTTTAAAAAAGATTTGAAGTAGCTTATAATGTTAACCTATATGTACCTGGGACCTTTCAATTTAAAATATAAATATTAACCTACAACAATAAAAAGAAGGGCAAATATATCAGAAAGTTGGGAAAGATTTACTCCTAAATGCCTGGCACTCTTCTAGGCAACAGAGATATGTCAGAGAGTAAGATAGAGAAGACCCTGGTCTCCTGCAGTATATACTTTGGTAGAATAAATAAATTAAAATGTAAGTAAATATGATTTCATCTATCAAAAAAATAAAGCAGTATGGGTAGGTTTACTTTAAAGTGGATCAGTCCTAAATAGATCATATGACGATACTTCTACATCAGAGAATGAGTCAAGTGAAAGCAATCAGTATGTTTTTTAATAACTAATTGAAAGAGGAAAAAACTCGATTACATGTCCATAGAGAGAATAAGCTGCTTGACGATCCAAGTCTTTGATAAGAAGGGAAAACAGATGGAGGGATATAGGTGGTTTATGCCAAATCAATCATTATATGTTTAAAAAGAAGTTCTCACATGATGTGTTTGTCTTGTCATTTCATTTACCATATGCTGTGGGGAGACAGATGGAATTAAACTTCACATCCAGCCCTGGCCAGTTTGGCTCAGTGGATAGAGTGTAGGTCCATGGACTGAAGGGTCCTGGGTTCCAATCTGGACAAGGGAATTTACCTCAGTTGCAGGCTCCATTCCTGTACCTGGTCAGGGCACATGTGGGAGGCAACCAATTGATGTGTCTGTCTTATATTCATCTTTCTCTCTTCCTCTCCTCCCTCCCACTTTCTCTAAAAATCAATGGGAAAACATCCTCCAGTGAAGATAAATAAATAAATCTCATGTGCAATGAAGTCAAAGTCGTTAGAAAGCCAAAAAAGTAGAAAACAATCCGATATACTTAATTTCCATAACTGGTTAATACAAAGAATTCCCCTATCTTTCAATGAAATTGTTTTCAGGCTTCTCAGAAGACCTACAAGTTTTCATTCCAAAGTAAAGATATGAAAGTTAAGCATAACTTCCTGAAAGTCAGTAACAAGGTAAGACAACCAGGGTATTTATGAGTCTCTTATACTGTCATGCTTGAAACTGTAGAATGTTAAGCAGACTAGCGATTCACTAGAGAAATACTTCCAGTCATCTCAGGTTTGTTTACAACAACAAAGGAGAGACAGAGCTCATAGATCAGCATGTCATAAAATGGAGACACTCCGCCAAGGGCAAATTCAGAACTCTGAATAAAGAAAAAAGATACTGTGCCCACAGAGCACCCAGACATTGAAATCCAAGTGAGATGACAACAGTGTCAAAATCATAACTGCCATAAATAGTACAAGAAAGATCATAAAACGAAACTTCATTCTTCTGTTGTAATTAGAAATTAATGGAAAAATCTCAGCAAAACCTTCAGAATGAAAACATAGCCCAGGGGGATCCACCTAAAATTATTTACTGAATTATCAAAGGACCTATACAAGCAACAACAGAGAAGATTTTTAAAAATATATGTACAATTCTATGATGATAAATTTGAAAACACCAATGAGATGTAGAAAATATAGTTACAAAATCTAGTTCAGTGGAAGCAGAAATCACAAAGAAACCAAAAGCTATAAAAAAAAATACAACTGGTAAAAATTATAGTGTCTCACAAGAAAATTTTACCAGCAACTTCTTCCTCATTATCAAAAAACAGATCATTGGTATGTATACCATTAAAGAATAAGAAAGAGCAACTGCGGATGAAAGAATCCTAAGAGTTTCTTGATGGTCTGCTATAGCTCTCTCATAAGAACCAATGTCCTAATCCAAATACATCTGTGAAGAAACACCTCTCCCTAAGACTTAGTTAGCAGCAGTATGGCCTTTTCCCTGGTTCTTTCTCAATTCCTTTCTAATCAGAATGGACACTAACCAAAGAGGTGGTGGGAGGAGGAGTATTTGATGTTATGCTCTTTGATGTGCCACGATGTACACCAATAGGATCAAGTCCCTGATTCTAACTTTGAAAATCCGTATTTACCTAAATGGTACCTGTGGGAGAAATCTGGGAAATAACTTTGGAAAGCAATTAGTTTGGTACAATTCAAAGAACAAAGAGAGAACAGGAAAGACATTATGCAAATGTGTGGCTTTACAAAACTATACTGCCTTGAGAAAAGCATGGTCAGATGTCTAGCTGAGAATGGTACAAGAAGTTTGAAAATATTCTGCTGTTCTATATTCACTTACAATTCTGTTATACTATTAAGCTTCAATTGGATTAATATTATACATTTGACACATAAAAATAACCTTAGAGGAAATTCACTTAGGAATATAGATATGAATATGTCTAAATAAGACACAAGCAAATTAAATTCAAGAATGCCTCTACCATGACCAGGTTGGTTTTATTTATTTTTTTAAAATGTATTTTATTGATTTTTTTACAGAGAGGAAGGGAGAGGGATAGAGAGTTAAAAACATCGATGAGAGAGAACATTGATCAGCTGCCTCCTGAACACCCACTACTGGGGATGTGCCCGAAACCAAGGTATATGCCCTTGACCGGAATCAAACCTGGGACCCTTCAGTCCACAGGTCGATGCTCTATCCACTGAGCCAAACCGGTCAGGGCAATCAGGTTGGTTTTAATTCAGGAATACAAATCATAGGAAATCTCTTTAACAGCAGTATGTTCAAATAAGAGAACAATTTTGAAAATCTCAGTAGACTCCCAAAAGACATGTGATAATGCTGGGGCTCTTGTTCCGGCATTAAGAAGAGTTCAGCAATCCGGAGAAAGGCTGTGTGTAACTTAAATAAGAGTCCATAGACTAAAGATAATTTTGAAAGGCATTGGGGGTCAGAGGAGTCTCGCTGAAGAAACCAAATTCTCTTTGTCTCAGGACCCCTTGTTTTTTATTAACACAAATTGTCCCAAGGCAAGGTAGAGATATACACTTCAAAGGGTAGGGTACAGAAGCATTGTCAGATTGGGGAATAGCCTATGGCTGTTCAGCTGTTTGGCCAGTAGGAGGCAATAACATGTAGATTAAGATGCCCTGAGCTGTCTGGCAGCAAACAATCAATTTAATGCATCTTTTTCAGGTTTGGGGAAATGCCTTTAACCATTCCAACAGGCGATAACATTTGTGACTCAGCCCTTGTTGAGTCCCCAAGTTCCATCAACCTTTCGATGAAATTCTTGCAATTATGACATGCTGTAACTGGCTTCCGGCATGATGATATTCAATACTCATTCCTAATACATATTTTAAGAACTGAATAATTCACCATTATGTATCTTAAAGTAAGACCAAAATGAAAAGTTTCAGGAATCAGGCTAGTATATGGCAATATTATTTAACATTTTTCTAAATGTCCCAACAAATACAAAAATGTGAAACAGGAAGAAAAATATAGCAATTAGAAAGGAGGAAACAATATTCTCATTGGCATAATTGTATATTTAGAAAACCCCAAAGAATCTATTATAAATTTTTATAGTTAATGGAATTAAGTAGTATAGCCTCTTATAAGAAAAAAAGTAATAAAAGCATATTTCAATTAGCCACTAAGAACTATATTTTTAAAATTCCATTAATGTAGCAAGCAAAATCTAGGTAGGATCTTCATGAAAAACATGAAATAATAAGGTTTGAGTAAGCCATGGATCTTCCAAACTAAAATACTATCGATTCAATATCACTTCCTACAAAATTCACATGGGCTGTTTTTAAAGTTAACCCAGTGAGCCCTGGCTGGGTGACTCAGTTGGTTGGAGCATCCTCTCATACACCGAAAAAGGTTTAGGGTTCAATTTCCAGTCAGGAACATACCTAGGTGGCATGATTTGGGTAGGCTTTTTCTGAACCCCTTCAGTGTAGTCACCAAAAATAAATAAATATCCTCCTAAAAACATTTTGGTAGATATATGTGTATGGACATGTGCATTTTAGTTGTGCATGAGCTACAACCATGTGAAATAATCCTCTTTGAGATAATGGATGCCACAATCACAGGCAACTTTAAATTTCTATGTTTAAATGAAGTTTTCAACAATTCTATCCAAGTCTGATTGAAAGGGCTTACTGATCTAGGTCCTTTGGGAAGTAAAACTTTTCAAACAATACAAAGTAAGAAATTGCCACCACTAAGCTGGAGTTACCTCTGTGATGCTGCCTGTGTGTGGCTTTATTCAGAGCCCTACAGAAAAGAACACAAAGCAAGCTAGGAGCCTCTGAAGCTCCAGCTCTATGCTTCTTCAAGGCTGCAATCCTATGAGCTATTCTTGTAGTAGACTTTGATATAAAATAGTGAAAACACTGGATTATCCTAAGAATGCCATTTTTAAAAGAAAGAAACTCTGGGACCGTTAGTTGTTTTTTTTTCCCTGCTGTGACCCAGAAAGACCCACCTATCCATGGGCAAGCAAACTGAGAGCGTGAGAAGACCCTCAGAGATTGCTCAGCTGGAATGAAGGACCTGGAGCCACCATGCCCCATGGCAGAGATAAATCACAGTCCTTGTTTCCATAACCCAGGGATCTATCAGGGAAGGGGAGTTGAATGTGGAAAAAAATCTAGAGCCAATTCACTACTCCAGCACTCCTGTGCTGCTTTTTTCACAACGAACCAGGGTAAGAATTCTTTTCTACCACCAATTATTGATAAGCACCAGAAAAGACAATTGACCATAAATACAGCTTTTGAAAAATAGATGTTCTAATCAGAGGTCTGGCCTACATTAGCTCCATTAATTTACAAGTGTTCTCTTCTGAAGCTGTGAGCAATGTGATGTCTTAGTCACAGCCCCTGAAGATTCTCCAATTTACCCTCACTCAGTTACAATCACCGCCTTGGGTTATTTCTTCTAATGCACTTTGCATTCAGTCCACAATGCTCCTCTGGTCCCCACTCACCCAGACTAAGCTGCCATCATTACTCCAACAATCATCTCCTGGACTTTTCTTTAATAGTCACTGCAAGCAAAGTGAGAACTGAGTACTGGTTTCTGGCTGCCCTTGGGATGTGACCACAGAATGCTCCTCCACATTTCCGGAAAGCGACCAGGCAGCCTGAACTGATTTTTCAAGTCAGCCTTGGGCCCCATGTGGTCTATTTTGCTTCGATCAGCTTAGGCCAAATATGTGGGATCCATGCCCTTCAGTGAACACCCAATGCCAATTTGAGGCCATTTTCCTCCCCTGTTTTAGCCAAGCGTGGCTCCCACCTCTAAACTCTCATTGTCTTTCCTTCTGTCACCACAGCTGGTTGCTCTCCTAGAGTTTTCTCTCCCCGACAGACTAGAAGTACAGGATTGATTTCTGCACTGGGAAGAAAGAATTTAATTGGTGAATAACAGTCACTTTTGTTCCCTTGCATTCAGGGAATTTATAAGCTATTTCAGTTTTTTCAAACAACAGGGCCTTCAGGCAAGAGTTGAATTTGAATCTGAGCATCAGCCATTTATCTACCCGAAGCACTCAGAACCCAATGAAATTGCATCGTTACTTAGAAAGCCTAAATAGACACCATGGGACCCTAACGTCTTCTCTCTCACACATACACAAGCAGTCTGTCAACTTTCTAAAAAACAAAGACCCAATACAGCATCTCCCTACTTTCCTTCCAAGCTCTGTTCCTGCTCACTTAATTTTTGTGTATCCCAAAATAAATTACTTAAGACATTTTCCCCACTAAAATTACAGCTAAACTAATGTTATAAAAAACTTAAATATTTTTCAGTCTTTCTCAGGAACACAATTGAATTAAATGTTAATACTTTGAAATGAATAACAGTATTGTAGCCTACTGTATCTTAAGATTCAAATAGCAAGCCCAGCCTGTACGCTAAGGCAAATGAAAAGAGGGTGACCTTAAAGTCTTTCCTTCCTGCACGAATATCCATAAGTTGTGCACCAGGTCATTCCACATGTCTGCTACAGCCACAGGGCCACTTCAGTTCTGTGCTGGAGAACCAAACTATCTCAAACTGCCCTGTATACTGGTATTGAACTGAGCCATCTGTGAATACTAATATGTGGAAATAAATTCAATGTCATAGGACATGTGTCTACTGAATGAAGTAATGGAAGGATTTATTTTGTCCATGGGGTGGGGGAAGGAGAAAACCCACACTGAAAGTCTAATGGGAGAGAACGTGAGTAGTTTTGACTGTGAGATTGTTGATTCTGCCTTAGGTGGGCCTGTAGGATGTGGGTTCTTGACTTTGTGCAGGAAAGATTTCACAACACAAGTCCAGGTGATTTTTGATAGTACTGAAAGTTTTTAGGTGTAAAACAGGCAGATTTGGGGAGTTTTAGGAATAGGGGGTCCGTGGGGGAGAACTGCAGGGCTGCAAATCTGGGGCCAGGAGCTGCCAAAAGGCATACATTCACAGAATAAAGGGGAGGAAGCCACTCTTCACAGAATAAAGGGAGAGGAAGACAATCATTTCCAGAATAAAGGGGAGGAAGCCACTCTTCACAGAATAAAAAGGAAAGCCACAGGGAGTAGAAAAACAAAAGGGAGAGAAAGAGGGGGACCCTACTTGGGGTTTGAGCTCTGAAGCTGCGATAGTGACCAATCAGAGGGGATATCAGGCCACAAAGAACTGCAGCCTTTATAAACCTTAGGAAAGAGGGACTTTAGTGGGTCTCTCTCCCCCTCCCCAGGGGGGAGTCTGTGCTTGTTTCCCAATAAATTTCCACCTTTTCCTATACCACCTTTTGTCCGTGGCTTCATTCTTCAAATCCACCTGGACAAGAACCCGGAAAATCACCTTTGCATTCTGCCCAGAGGAAAACAATGCATTTCAGTTTAATTTTCATATTTCGGTGCTTTATTAAAGCTAAGGGCAGTGAAACAAGGAAGGGCTTAGCATAGAAGAAGCAACAGTGTTATCGGTGGGGTGTCCTCTTCAAGCATGGTAGCAATCATCTCGGGTAAAAACTGCTGTTTAATTTTTAACCCTGCTGTTCTGGCTTCTGTACTTATTTGCTTGCTAAAATAATAGAGAAGTTATTTTGATTTTCTGAACTTATATAAATCATCCCATTCGATTGAATAGCCCATTGATTGTGGTTTTACTGGTCTTTCAAAACACATTCCTCTGCACCTGGAGACCAGGACAGCGCAATTGCTGTAATTGCTTCAGTGGCTCCAGAAAACGTGTTTTCCGTTGACTCAGTGGCTCCAAGACCTAAAACTATAATTAATCTTTGTAGATAACTAACTTGCTCAATTGAGCTTCTGTAACTGCTTTTTGCAAACCAGGTTCCTCATTCCAAACCTAAAGGTGTAGTCGATACCTCTGTGGTATTTGCCTATACAAGCCGATGTGACCGCCACCCGTGGCTGCGAGACTCGGAGCCGCATCTCCCTCGCAGTCGCTGGCTTTATTGATTAAATGACTCACTGATTTGGTTCTGCATCCTGGGTATTACTCTTGGGGTACATTACAACACTCTGTGTCCCCACTTGTTGTCCGTGGAATTCTTGCGGTGTCCCAAAGAAAGGAATTTCCAGAGACTCACATGGGAGAATAAGTGATCTTTACTTCTGTGAGATTAAACCCCTGGGTTTCCTTCCTCCCACCCTGATGAAAGCCCAGTCTTGTTTTCAGCAGGGATAAGATGAAAGCCACTGCCCAGAGTCTCCGTTCCACGTTAAAGCACAGTCCAGTGCAGTATCTGGCTAGCTTCGCTGGCTGCTTAAGGCCACATGGCTATGGAGGCACACAGCAAGTGTGGGTCACAGAGCAAGTGAGAAACAGCTGCACAGCCCGGCTGGGTGGCTCAGTAGTTGAACGTTGACCCAGGAACCAGGAGGTCATGGTTCCATTTCCTGGTCAGGGCACATGCCTGGGTGGCGGCCTCTATCCCAGGGCATGCAGGAGGCAGCCAATGGATGAATCCCTCTCATCACTGATGTATCTATCTCTCTTTCCCTCTCTCTCTAAATCAATAAAAACATATTTATAAAAAGAGAAAGAAAGCAAAAGAAACAGGAGCTCAAAAGAGAGAGAGTTTTTTGTCTCTAGATTATAACCAGGAGCTAAACCAATTAATCCTTCAGGATTTCATGTGCTTTCAGAGGCTCCCTCCTCTCTCTCCCCACAGCCGACCAGTCAATTGTCTTTCTCCCAGGTTAGACTGGCAGGCAAGCGCCTTCCCTATGTCACCCTGACTTCACAGTGCACGTCCCCGTTTTCCCTTTATTGGACCACTTCCCCCGGTGATCTGCAGGGAATAGATTGGTAATTCCCTGGGGATGGTGAAGTTGCGGCTTCCTGGTCAAGTTGCCCAGATGACCATGCTTATATTGGCTGGCCTTCCCTTTGCTCTCTTTCTATTATTAATATTAAAACCTAGGTAATTATGATGATAAGAGGGTGATTTAAGCTATTTACCCTCTGATTGGGGAGGAGAAGTGTAAACCACTTACTCTAAGTGTCTTTGATTAGAGAAGATAGGATTTTGAAATTTACTAGATAGTTCTAAACTGCTTGGACATTTAACTATCTATTTCCCTATTCCAATTGTCCTGGCTTACTGGCCTGTCTCAAGATGAGCTGAATGGAAATCTATGAATCCATTGAGTGGAAATGATAAAGGAATTAGTATGTTTAGAAACCTAACATTCTCATTTCTAGCTATCACTTCCACCTTCACATAACTTACAAATAATAGCAAATTACAAATTTGTTACAAAGAATTATCCAGAGATGGGTTTTATCCTCACAATGACTACCTTCTAGATCCTTGGCTGAGACAGATTAACAGGACAAAAACAAACAAAGGTTTAATAACATGTATGTCTCCTGTATACATAGGAGCTACCCAGGAAAACTGACCTAAACCACCACCTTAGGACCTCCAGCTAAGAACAAAAGATGTGTGTGTGGAGGGACAAGGGGAGTGGGGGGGGGGGGGGGGCGCCAGGAATAGGGAAGGTTATCAGGCAAAGTACAAGAGTATGGTTGTTATGCAGATTAAAGTGCTGCCTTCTCCATTGATCAGAGTTTTTAGATGTTCAGAGTCATCCTCCCTTCCCGGTATAGTGAGGGAGACACCCTTACAGATGGAGATTTTCCTTTATATGTAAAAGTCTCTTACCAAAAAAAAGTAACTTCTCACTTTTCAGAGCTTTTCCTGTTGGTTGTTTCTCAAAAATAATCATCCTAAAATAATCCTTATGCCAAAAAGGCGTATTTTGAGGTGGTGTATTCTGCTGGCCTTCACCTATTTTTCACATATATATGGCAGCATTTCTGGTTCATATTTGCTATTCAATATATTGTTGAAATTATTATTTTTGAGTATAGAAAATCACTAGCCACCTAAAGTTCATAACAAATAACTAAGAGCTTGGTATAGCCTAGGCTTCAGAAAGACATTTCAAAACATTCAGAGAAAAGATGCATATGTCTTCATAGCCATAGATTCTGAAAGAAAATAACATTAAGAAAATTCAATTCTAACTCTATAATTTTGACTCAATTTGGTCCATATGCCCATGCTATTTCCTTTGACTGAGATTTCCTTTCTCACATATTCAAATTACATTATTTAACAAATCACACAGGAATTGTTTCTGTATATGTAATCTAATTTTTGCTCTCTTGCCTCCCATGTGGCTATATTTTCCTTTATTCATTCTTGCATTGATCCTCTTCCCTATTTTTTTTTCCTTTTTATTTCTAGAAACATTGAATCATTGGAGAAACCACAGAATGCTGGCAACTAATATTGCACCCTGCTCCTGACAGATACCTCATTATAGGTGTCACTGGGCTACACAAAGATGAGTGAGGATAAGAAAAGTGCATCATAAATGACCTCATTAGTTCCAACTAATGCTAACACTAAGACCTCCAATTCATGAAGCTACATCATCAGCACTCTAATCTCCCTGAGGACAAGAACCAGAATGTCCTTTACTGAAGCAAGAAGTTCATTTAATTTAGCACTTTAGCTCTCTTAATCTGTACAAAAAGAAATATATAAAGAATTGTGCAGGTATTTATTCTGCTTTTTGGAATGGCACCTTTTGCATGAATTATCTCAGGGCAAAAATATAATAAGCTAAATAAAAATGCCTAGAAACCACAAAATGGAACTTCAAGTATAGGTTTAAGCTGTCAACCTATCAGCAACAATCTATTTAAAAAGTGGCATATCATAATGCCCTGGTATGTTCTAGAAGCATGACTAATCTAAAAGCATAAAGTTGCACACCAAAGTCTGTAAGTTCTGTAAAGTATAAATTTAAAGTGGGGCAGTAGAAATATACCAACTGGTTGCAACATTCATAATGATGCAAAATAATCCTTTTCAAAATAAAGGCCCTTATCATGGAAATAATGATCTTATTATATCTTAAAATTATCATATATGTGTGTGTGTGAGTGTGCACACACACGCATTTGCATGTGTGTATGTTTAAGGGGTATTGCTGTGAAAGAGAGAATGAATGTAAAGAGGAGAATAAAGCAAAACAAGAATAAGAAAATGTGAAGGTTTGTAGAGCAGATTTGTATTTAGAAAGAGAAAAAGGTAAAGAGAAAAGGCTGTTTTTCTTAGAAAATCATTGACCCCCTTAACCTCCCACATATGCTCTGATTAGCTCAATAGCAGTCTTTATCTCATCCAAAGCCTTCAACCTTGAAAAAGCACTCATCTCTATGCAAAGCAATCAGGAAAAAAGTGTGCCCTGCGCAAAGTAGGTTCTCAATAACGATGCTTTGGCCATCCAGAACAACGTGGTAAGGAGGGGGCATTAATGAGTCAGGTCTGCTGGAAGTAGCACACATTTTAGAAATAAAAGGCTTTGCTAGAAAGGGTGTAATTTCATCTCTGAAGGTCACAGAGTCCTTTGCATTCACTTCATTTCTGGATATTATATGCTAAAATTAGAATAGTCCTCCAAAATTTGGTTAGCATCTGCTGAACCAGGTCAGCAAAAAGAAACCATCTTTAACATGATTTGGAATTATAATTATTTCAATATGGTCATTACTTCTGGGAAAATTGTCACAGGAGCATATACTTGTTTAAATAATGTTCATTTAATTTTGATTTTTGCTCTCAAGCATATGAGCAATACTAAGGCAACTTACCAAGAAGAACTATAAAATTCCAAATTCCTCCAAAAACATAACAATAAACCTAGAATAGTACTATCTGAAATAGACTTAGCTCCTAAAACAAGGCTTAGTACTCTAATTTATGTTAAATTCTATAATCCCAAACCATAGCTTAAGTAGAAATTTCAAGACATGAACTGCAATATTTTCAAAAAATAATCCCACATTCTGGTCCCACATGCTCTTCCAGATCCTTGCACTCTCCTACCAAGAGGTGTGGTCTCTTTCCCCTCTCCTTGAAATTGAGTAGGTCTCTGATTACCTTGACAGAACACAAGAAGAGATGTTAAGTGACTTTAGGCACTAGGTCAAAAGAGAAAATTCAGCTTTTGCTGGCTTTCCCTCTTTCTCTGAGTATGAGCCTTAGGAGCCTTCTGCCAGTTTGTAAGAAGTCCAGCTTCCCTGAAGCCACCAAACTGGCAAGACCAAATAGAGACTACAGAGACAGAGAGAGGGGCAGAGAAACCTTCAGACAAGCCCAGCCTCCAGCCATCAATGCACAGTGAGCTAGTTGGTGTGCATGAGAAAGAAGATGAAGAGACAAGTCTGGGAGGTTCTGAACTAACACCAAGGAAAGATGATAAGAGTCGGGGCTCGATGAGACATGTCTTATTGATACAGGAAGCATAATTATCCAGGTGGAAGAGGTTAAACCCCATTTCCCACAGAAAAACAGAGATTATAAACCTTTACATTTTGTTCCATATGTATTGCCCTCAGTAAATCATCCTATGATATTCCAGTTTATAAAAGGAACATATATGGGCCTCTTAGTAAATAAATTAGCACCATAGAAAATCAAGTGAAAAATACATGCATTCCTTGAAAACAAGATGAAATCTTAACATTTTCTTATTTTATGAAGTTTATCTTATTACTGAATAATGAAAATGCCATGCTCTAACACAGTGGAATGGCATAAGAACCCAATATTATAAAGAGACTTTAAAATTCTATATATTTTAACAAAAGAGTAAAATTGTCCAATTTGTTTTACCTCAATCTCCATAAAGAAAATGCTATCAAATAAAAGGAAAAAGTGCTTTTTTTCTTTCTTCTAAATCTTGAAACAATTCATATAAGTTCCAATAACACTTTGCACTTGTATATACAGATCTAATTAAAAAGCTAGAAGTCCATGTTAAGCTAAGCCTCAAGAATTTGAAATTGCTAAAAATCAATAAGAAATTAACGTGGTAAACTATAGTTGGTCTTGAAGATCTTTGCAAATTCACAAAATGCTTCCAAATCATAAAAGCTCATCCCCAGGGCTCCAAGGAAACGAGATAGTTAGTCATATTTCCATTTCCCCCATGAATGGTAATGCTAATTACACTCCTTCCCTCCCTAATATCGCATCCTATGTCTTATTACAAAAGGAAAACACAATAATTTATAAACATGAGATCACATCAAAGAGAAACAGGGCCGAATGGATCTACCTTAGCACCAGGAACCCCCAGGGAAGAGAAAATGCCCAGGATTTCCACACAAAGACTCGTGGGCAAAGTTTCCAGAGCTATTTGAACAGAAAATGAGTGAAAACAATTAAAATGTGAATGCACTTTAACTGACACAGAATCGCCTTCCCTCCTAAATGACTGCCAAAGCTGGCCTCACAAGCAAATGTCAGGAGCTGCATTTCAATCAAACAGGAACAGCTGCATGTGTCTGGCACACTGGTGATTCTGAGAGCATTTACCAAACAGACAACCTGGGAGTCAGATTTGTTAAGTATGTGCAGTACGCACCTAGATGTTCATGATGAGACATTCTATCAAAGTCCAGGGAGGAAGGAAAAAGAATGTTCACTCCCAGGAATAAATGTGTTCACACTGGCACTCACGTGAGCTTCATCCTGCGACACTCAGAGCTCTCAATGCATTCATCTTCAGTCTTTCCCACAGGCAACTTTATAAGTAGAAAATACCGAATGAATGCTGGACATGAGTGGGCCCTTCTGCTTGTAACAAGGCCACCAACTGCACTGAAGGAAGTGTTGCAAGTAATGAGGGAGAGAAGTGCCATCAGCTTTTCTTCCCATATTGTTAACAGTGTCCCAGTCACTTCCTTCATCACTCAGCATTAAAAAAAAAAAACAAAAAAAAAAACCTCATTGAACATGACTGAAAATACTCATCTGCCTACGAAAAAGTCTGCTGATTGGAACTCAATTGGCTTAATCTTTTTAGTGTTTTGGTCTTAAGGGTCTTCATTAATCTCAGCCTTTTCCATTAGGAAAGATATTCCTGTATTATCTCCATCATCAATTAATTGCTTGACTTGAAAGTCACTAAACCTCTGTGCAAGTTCTTCTATTTTCAAGATGTTAAAAGGATTATAAAATCTATAATGCAAACTGCTGAAAAATTTTTATAACACCTTCACTTATAAGACTGTGAATCATATATCTACGGTTATTTTGCTTAATTTTTTATTCTCATTAACTCAATACATCCATCACATTCTTTCCCAAGTACATGTCAAATACTGACCTAAGCTCCATGTGCTCAGAGTCAAGAAAGAATTGCAACTTTCCTCTTGTGCAACATGTGGTCATTTTCATTCATATTTATCAAGGTCAAATTAATATATATATATTAAATTTGACCTTGATACACTGGCTTAACACACTAACAATAAACCTGATCTCTTCAAAAAGGCATAAATTTTTCAGATCAACATACCAACAACTTTGAATAGCAGGCATAAATGTGCCTGATGTAAACATACCATAATGACACCACCAGTGATGAGTTGCAGTAAATATATTAAAACGAAATGACCACTGGTAGTGTTTATATCCCACAAAGCTCTCCCATGGGCAGGACACAGATCTCTGTCAATATCAATACTGTATCAAATCTCCCAATTTTTTTCACCGGTGTATTTCCATACAGTAGTGTATGGTATAGTCTCAGCTCCAGCTCTTCCCAAATATACCCTTTGCCTCTCTCCCCTCACCTATTATCTCAGGTAGAGGGCCGGTGGTAGCTGGCCTCAGGAGCAGTTCCTAAGTATGAATTATCAAATATTTGGGAGAAGAAATTCCTAATGTTTGATGTGATGTAGGTAAGTGAGATCTCATGATTTCCCTGCTGAAAACACTCTAGTAGACGCCACAGTTGGTAAAATAAAATCCCAGCTCTTTCCAATGACTCACAAGACCTGAGTGGTCTGACTCTTAGGCCCGCCCCTCTTTGACCTCAGGCTTATCACACTCCTACTTCCTCATTAAGCCTCAGCTACACCAGCCTTCCTCGCTAACCTCCAGTGGCCAACAATGTATACTACATTAAGATCATAGACAGTATAAATTGTGGCCCTGGTGACGCCACTTCCCAGTTTCACTGACTGTGTCCCTCTCTCTGGGCTTGTATAACTGCCCCTTCCATTAGGAATGTTATTGTGCCTGCTCTTAGCACAAATGTCCATTCCTCAGATCAGCCTTCTCTAAACATCTCATCCAAAGAAGCAAACGCCACCCTCCCTGAGAGGTTATACTTTCCCTCAATGCCCTCATTGCTCCCTGTCCTTATCTCCTCAGTTTCTTTTCTTTCAGTCTTTTCTCATTAAGATGCAAGTTCTGCCTGGCTGGTGAGGTTCGGTGGCTGAGCATTCACCTATGAATCAGGAGGTCACGGTAGGATTCTCCATCAGGGCACATACCCTGGTTGTGGGCTCGATCCCCAATGGGGGGGCACGGAGGAGGCAGCTGATCGATGGTTCTCTCTCATCATTGAGGTTTCTATCTCTTTCTCCCTCTACCTTCGTCTCTGAAATCAATAAAAACATATATTTTAAAAAGATGCAAGTTCCATGAGGGCAGAGACCTTGCTTCCTTTTGAATTTCTAGCTCTTGACATAGAACTTGAACACATAGCAGGCATTTGTCTAAATATGTGTTTAATTGGTTAATGGGATTAGAATATATGGATTCCAATCTCATTATTTGGAAAGTCACTTATTTTCTTGAAGTTTTTCAATTACCTCATTTATAATCAAAGATAATTACATCCTCTCTACCTCTGCCTCACTGTGAAAATGCAAATTGGATAATCTAAATGAAACTGTAAATATTACCTAAATATTGGTTGTTATTAAAAAACAACAACAACAAGCTGACATAGTAGAGTAAGTGCTAGACTAAGAGTCCAAACCTAAATGCAACTTTCTTCAAATCCTTATTGTGAGACTTTGGGTAAATGTGCACTTCCCTGCGCATCCGATTCTTACAAAGTGGTGGGGATACCATTTTAGGAGGAATACATGACTCATCTAGATAACTCTAAAAGTCATGTGTTAATATGAAGAAAAGGTTACTTATAAAATAGTAGAATCAGACCAAGCCTTAATGTTCCTTTCAGCTCGATTATACTTGAGACAGGGGTATTCCTGAACATGTGTTCCCATCTTCCTATTTTAGGGTAGCTTGAGGTTCACAGTAAAATGGAAAGGAGGGTACAGAGATTTCTCATATACATCCTGCATAGCCTCCTCTATCATCAACATCCTCCATCAAAGTGGTACATTATATCACAACTAATGAGCCTACATTGACACATCCTAACTACACAAAGGCCTTAGTTCACCTTAGGACTGATTCACTCTTGGTGTTTTACCTGGGCTTGGACACATGTATTCATCAGTATAGTATAATACAGAGTATTTCCCTGCCCTAAAAATTCTCTGTGCTCTATTCATCCCTTCTTCCTCTGACACCCATCCCAAACCCTGACAATAAGGGTTTTACTGTCTCCATAGTTTTCCTTTTTTAAAATATCATATAGTTGGAATCAAACAGTTTATAGCCTTTTAAGATTAGCTTCTTTCACTTATAGATTCTTTATAGCTTTTTTTTTTTTTTTTTTTTTTTTTAGTACTGAATTAGTTTCCATTGTCTGGATGTACCACAGCTTCTTTATCCATTTGCGTACTGAAGGACTAATGGTTGCTTCCATGTTTTGGCCATTATGAATAAACATCCGTGTTCAGGTTTTTGTGTGGACATAAGTTTTTTACTCCTTTGTGGAAATACCAAGGAGAGCAACTGCCGGATCACATGGTAAGTTTATGGTTAGTTCAGTCAGAAACTGCCAAACTGTCTTCCAAAGCAGCTGTGCCATTCAGCATTTCCATCAGCAACGAATGAGAGAATGCCTGGGGCTCCACACCCCCCTCAGCATTCGGGATTGTCAATTTCTGAATTCTGGACGTTCTAAAAGGTTTGTAGTGGTTCTAATTGGTGTGTTGTTGTTTTAATTTGCATGTTTCTGATGACATATGATGAGAAACATCTTTTTTACATGCTTATTTGCCATCTCTCCTTTTTATCTTCTCATACCTTTAGTGTCAAATACATCCAAAAGACCATCATCACCTTCAAGTTTCTCCCTATAATGGATGTTCACATGTAAATAATTTGCTGACAGTAATTGCTTTCCAATTTTATTTTATAATCTTTATAACATTTGGCTTTCTTGTCATTCAACATTAAGTCACTTCAGGGACTCAGTCTCTGCTTCTGTGAAATGAGTAGGCTGGCTCTGACCATCCCTTTCCTGCCCTATAATTTGCTGAATCTAAAATGCTTTTCAAAGCCTTTGTTTATAGCATGATACTGCATCTCCAATCTTTTTGGATGTTTTAGGAAAGATGACAAGAATGATAAGGCCTCTACCCAGAATAGGCAAGGAAACTGTGTCACATAATTTTTAAAAGTTTGAAATATATGGGTTTTTGTCATTTTCCTTCCATCATTCCTACTGTCTGACACTGCATTTACCAGCAATCTTACCTAAACCTCCCTGGGATAAATTCAGCTCTGCATGACACATGGATAAAACCAATTTTAGATACTTGGTGTCAAACTTACACCAACATTTGTTTAGCAGTATATTACAATAGTACTTTAAACGTCCAAGGATTATTTTAGTTTTCTTACTCTTTTTACAAGTTATCAGTCCTATGGAAATATTACATTATTGGAATATTTGTCCTGGGTACATTCACATTTCCTAATCTCAGACCTTTACCTGTGAGTCTCCCCAGTTCCCGGACCTCTGTGCTCTGAGACCCCTAAACTCAAAACTGTTAGAGCATTTCACTAGATACATTTGGAATTTCCAGGCAAAGATATTCATGAAAATCAAACCAAAGGTGAGTATCAGAGTAAATCAGATTTATATTTGACTCAGTGACTGATTTTCATTTGATCAACTGCCTTATTTCTTTATTATACTCTTGCACATAGGTCACTGTTAAATGTCATGGCTGCTTTATGTCAAAACAAAGCGAAAATATGCTACTATCCATCTATGGACATAAATTCAAATTTAGTAAGAATTTTCCTGAGAGCTATGGTAAGAATCTTTTTTACTTTTTAAAGAACCAACGGGTGCAGATGGAACACGATGAATGTCCCCGCCATGTTTCATTTGGTTTTCTGTTTGGCTTCCATTTGATAGTGACTGTCTAGATACCATAAACGGTCAGCAGATGCATAGAGCAGGAAGTTATTTTTTAGAGATAAAAATTATGGGTTAAGTTCTCTGCAAATCAATGTGATATAAGAAGCTGAAGGAAACAAACTGCAAAGAGTTCCAAAAGAAGAAAAACACTTGATATTGAACCATCACATAAAATAACATTAAAACAGCCTCCAATGATTCTTTTTTTTTTCTTTTTTTCTTTTTTTCATTTTTAGTAGTGGGAGTCCCCCACTACCACAAATTACGCAGTTGAATTTCCCACATTTGGAGAAATTGCAGGGGTCAGCACATCCAGAGTGCAATGGATAAGCCTCGCCCTGGGAAAACCACCTTCCTGATCATGTTATCTCCCCTGCTAGGTAAGTATTCAAATGATGCTTAATTCTTTTTCCCCCCTGAATTATTCTAAGTGATCTTTTAGATTACTAAGATATTTTCCAATGTATCTTACCAGTTACCTACACTTTTCATAGGGAGTCAGAAAAAAAGAAAATAAGTCTAGCATTTATTGAACACATATATTGTCTCATTTATCACTCATAATAGCCATACAAGGGAAGAATTGTTATTTCCATTTTATAGGTAAGAAAACTAAGGCTTGGAGTGCCTAAAAAGAACTTATCCAAAAACATAAAATAGAAAAGTTAGAGTCAGATTTGCAATTAGTTCTGTTTAAATCAAAATTGATACTTTTTTCCTTACCCTCCACTATCTCTGGCTCTATAGGAATGCTCTGCTATCAGGAGAATAGAAACAATGTTAAAAAGAAAACAGCCAGCCCAGCCAGTGCAGCTGAGTGGTTGAGCATCGACCTATGAACCAGGAAGTTGAGTTTAATACCTGGTCAGGGCACATGCCGGGTTGCAGGCTCCATCCCCAGTAGGGAGAGTGCAGGAGGCAGCCAATCAATACTTCTTTCTCATCATTGATGTGTCTATCTCTCTCTCCCTCTCCCTTCCTCTCTGAAATCAATAAAATATATATATATTTTTTTAGAAAGACAAAGCAAATAGCCAGTCTTGGTGATCATGAGCTCTGTCCTTCAGTCCCTGCAAAATGGGAGGCCAAAGTGAAGAAGCATAGACTTGACTTAGAGCCTTTGCTGTGGTGCTTCATTAGATAGGGGTCCCACCAAGTGGCACCTTACATGGTTTCTAAGAGAAAGGATTTGAGGACTTAAAAATGGAAGAAATTTTGCTCTAAAACATTTGCAGTGGATTAAAGAGAGCGTAGTAGAAATCAAACATCTACATGTAAACATAATGGGCAGAAATTTTTTCTTAGGGGTTGTCAAAGATATAACCAAAGTTCAAGGCCAGAGAGAACTCTTCAATTACAGATGCCAAACAAATGTGTTTCTAGCTACATTTGTAAAATGCAATTGCATCTTTTCCCATACCCCAGCCCATCCTTGACTTTGTTCATGCCCTTCTCCCTGCCTGAAATGTTCTTCATTCCAATACTATCACCAGTACCACCTAAGGAATCCCTAGATTATCTCTATTACTTACAAGTAATTGAAAACCCACTTAACTGTGTGAGTTAAAAATAAAACCATAAATATTCCAAAATTATAAATGCAAATGAACTCAGTTAATTTTCTGTCATAACAATTTTTAAGGAGCCAGTGTTTTCCTTCTTTCAGTTTTATCACCACCAATCTGTTGGGATTCATTACATAGCATAATACTAGTAGTCAAGATCACAGCTGCTAGAATAGGACTACTTGAGTTCAAAATCCACTTCTGCTTTGTCACCTCCAGGATGTACATGAGTTCTATGAGCTTTAGTTTTTTTCATCTATAGTATACAGATAAAAATAGTATCTAGGATTTAATGACAATATATGTAAAGTGAGGACTTCATATTGTCATATGAAAAACTGTAACAACCTTAAAATAGTTCCTGGCACATAGCATTATATAAATACTTTTATCATTATGTTTGTGCTCATGGGGGAGATGCAGTCTCTCTCTCTCCTCAAATATATTGATGATCACTTCCAGAGTAGGGTGGTGTGTGTGGTATACCTAGTGTAATAATAATATAGTAGGTAGTTGGGGTTTTCCAGAGAAACAGAACTAACAGAAAGAGAGAGAGAGAGAGAGAGAGAGAGAGAGAGAGAGAGAGAGAGAGAGAGAGAGAGAGATTTTAAGGGATTTATAGAATTGTGGAGGGTGGCAAGTTCAAAATTTGCAGGGTTGGTAGGGAAGAGTTGATGTTGCAGCTCAAGCCCAGAGGTAAATTGCAGGCAGACTTCCTTCTAGTGAAGGAAAGATCAGTCTTAAGGCCTTTAACTCATTGGATGAGGCCCACCTGCATTGTAGGGTAATCTGATTTTCCATAAATGTACTAATTTAATTGTTAATCTCCTTTAAATAAATACATTCACAGCATCATACAGATGTGTTTCACCAAATTCTGTGTACCATGGCCTAGACAAGTGACACATAAAATAGAGAAATTAGAGTCTAATTACCACAGCCCTGATGATCCCATGTAGGCCAAATCAGGAATTTCAGCAGTAACAGGTGACTACTGACAAGAGGGACACACTTTGACTTCGGGGCTGCACAAGTCTTTTCATAACCCTTGTTGAAGGTGTGTGTAGACCCTTAGAGGTAATAACCAAGATTTATCAGCTGCCTGGGTAGATTTGGCTTAGGGTAGGATCTAAGTTTACTCAAGGAAAATAAAGAAATGTTATATATATATATATATATATATATATATATATATATATATATATATATATATATATATATATATAGATTTAAGTTTATTCAAGGAAAATAAAGAAATGTGGTATATATGTATGCATATATATGTATATATACATAAATAAATATACACATAAATATAGTACCTCTTTTTTTTAAATATGTTTTTATTGCTTCCAGAGAAAGGGAGAGGGAGAGCTGGAAATATCAACCAGACAGAATCATTGATTGGCTGCCTCCTGCTCATCCCACACTGGGGATTGAGACCAAAACCCAGGCATCTGCCTTGACCAGGAATTGAACCATGACCTCCTGATTCATAGGTTGGCGTTCAACCACTGAGCCACACCAGCTGGGCATGTACAGTAACTCTTTTTTAAAAAATATATATTTTATTGATTTTTTACAGAGAGGAAGGGAGAGGGATAGAGAGTTAGAAACAATGATGGGAGAGAAAAATTGATCAGTTGCCTCCTGCACACCTCCCACTGGGGATGTGCCTGCAACCAAGGTACATGCCCTTAACCAGAATCGAACCTGGGACCATTCAGTCTGCAGGGTGATACTCTATTCACTGAGCCAAACCGTTTAGGGCATACAGTACCTCTTTTATACTTAAACTAGAGAAAGTCGTGCACAGGACGGGGGGGGGGGGGGGGGGAGAGGTCCCCTCAGCCCAGCCTGCACCCTCTCCAATCCAGAACCCCTCAGGGGATGTCCAACTGCCGGTTTAGGCCTGATCCCAGAGATCAGGCCTAAACCAGCAGTCGGACATCCCTCTCACAATCCAGGACCGCTGGCTTCTAACTGCTCACCTGCCTGCCTGCCTGATCGCCCCTAACTGCCCCCCTGCCAGCCTGATCACCCCTAACCACCTCTGCCTGCCGGCCTGGTCACCCCATGCAGCCTGCTGTTCAGTTGTTTGGTTGCCCCTCACTGCACCCCCTGCCAGCCTGGTCGGCCCACGCAGCCTGCCGTTTAGTTGTTTGGTCATCCCTCACTACCTCCCTGCCGGCCTGGTCACCCCACGCAGCCTGCTGTTCGGCCGTTACTGTGAGGGTGTCCTGGCCAATTTGCATATTACCATTTTATTAGTATAGATTTGACAATCACTAAACTGGACTAAATGAAAAAATGAAAGGAAAGTCTGTAAGCAAATTTCTGGGCACCACATTTTTTTAGTGACTATCAATCCCCAGTGAAAATGGGGAGTTAAGTAGAGAATTATTAAAGGTTTTTGCTTTCTCATTCTGCAACTGGTCAAATGACTCCATTATTCATATTCTTGCTCCCATGGAGAGCTTTTGAAATAATTAACCACTTCTAATGCTTAATTTCATTCCTCCATCCTTCCTTTCCTTTATTAACTTAACGTGCACTTTAATTAATTCAATTTGAAGAAATATAGGCAAGACATCATCATCTCTTACTCATATTATAAGAATGACTTTACTAATTTCTTTGCTTCAACTTTTCCATTATCCATAGGCAGTCAACATGATCTTTTAAAAACATAAATCAGTTCTGCTTAAAATCTTCCAATTTATGGTAAAATGTAAACTCGTTATCATCATGGCCAGTTCATCACAGCTGACCTGGCCTTTGCCACCTCTTCACATTCATGTCATACACCACGACTGCACACCAGCCACACTGGCAACATTTCTGTGGTTCAAACAAGCTAATGTTTATAAGCAAATGGCATGTTAGGCCTTTGGTAATTGCTATTAGAAAGGCTTGGCATCCTCTTCCCCAAAATCTTCTCTTGCTGGCTCTACTTTTCTATAGGGGGCCCAGGGAAACAGCCTCCCGCAGACAGAACATCTCTGCCTGTCTAGTCAAAGTCCAACCACCCAGATCACCTTTTGCAATTTTCTCACACTGATGTATTTCCTTCCCAACACTTTTTATTATCTGAAAACATCTCATGTATTTATTTGTTTACTTCTATGCTGCTTGTTTAAGCAGAGATGAGGGAAGTTCATAACATAGATCAGGGTTTGGCAAGCATTTCTAGAAAGACCGAAATTGTAAATAACTTAGCTTTTACAACCATACCAGGTAGTCCTATAATGTTAGCTTTAACCGTTAACCAATATTTAGAAACTTCAAGAACAGAAGGAAAATTTATAGTATTCACTCATATTTTTGCTCTTGTAATGTTTACTCCTTCCTGATGTACCAAGATTCCTTCTTTTATCATTTCTGTTTAGAGAGGTTTGTATTAGCCATTCTTTTAGGGTAGGTCTGCTGATGACAAATTATCCTAACTTTCTTTAATCCGAGAATATCTGGATTTTCCCTTCATTTCTGAAGGATATTTTAAGGCATTTGTGGTTGTGGTAGTTGTCTGACCATTGACATTTCCAGGTGACTGACTCCTTCAGCTTCAATAATAGGCTAAATGAGGCATAATGGAACAGAAGAAACTCGTAAGTGCTATTTCTTGGGTCCTGAGGAACCTAGTTGGTTTGTGTTTTTCCCTCTGGCTTTCAGGGTCGTTTTTATTACTTATTTATTGATTTGTGTGTTTGTCTATTCCTCAGTGGAGGATGTGTTTATTGATTTTAGAAGGGGAGAGAGAGAGAGAAACAATGATGTGAAAGAGAAACATCGACAGGTTGCCCTCCCTACTTGCCCTGACAGGGGATCAAACCCACAACCTAAGTATGTACCCTGACTGGGAATTGAACCCACAACCTTTGTTACATGGAAAGATGCTCCAACTGTGTCACCCAGCCAGGGCTATATGTAATGTTTTTAGATATACTTAAATTTTTTTCTACCATTAAAAAGTGTAAAACCATTCTTAGCAGGCAAGCCATACAAAAACAGGTTTCACCCTGAATTTGCCTCATGGGCCATCATTTGCCAATCCCTAAAATGGATCAAGATTTCAGAACTATAACTCTTTTTGCTGCCTAGACACAACAGCTTCTCCACAAAAAGAGTGAGTTAAACATTAGAAAGAATAAAAATAGCTTTTCTCTTTTTCAATACCTGGGAACTTGGGAAGAAGAGGAAATACTGCTTGTGAGATTGTATTATCAGGATCTGATTAAATTATGAAAGATCCTAAATGTCACAGAGATTTCATGGTCCCATGGACATAATTCAAAATAAAAACAATACTAAGTCCTAAAATGAATGCAAGAAATTCCAACAAAAATTCTGATTTTACTAATTATGACTACTTTTATGTTTATTTGTGAAATATCTATAGCTTCAAATAACATTTTGAATAATTACCCTTCTTTATTTTGCTCTAATTATATTTCTAATCTGCTTGTTGGCTAATTCAACTTGACAAATTAAATACATAAATGAACTAATTTCCTCTTATATACAAACATAATTGTATTAAGAAGGTAGCAGAACACATTCAAGCAGATCATACTCAGAATATATTAAAACATGTAAAACAAAGACATAGATAAGAGAGATAGCTTGAAAATAGCTAATAATAACTGTAAAGACAAAACTGAAAAGAAATTAAATATCTGGGAAGCTGAAAAATATCCAGCAAAGAAACAGTTACAAGAACCCAAGACAACGTTGACTTTAGAAGAGAAATTCAGATAGAGTCTTACAATGGAGAAGCCACCCAGCTGCAAAACATTTCGAGTGAAGGCTGGGCAGGGGTGGGGTTGGGGAAGACAATGTTGGTCTCATGTGGCAAATGAATGCACTGCCACATCCTATTGTTCAGCTGAGCCAGCCTGAAAATTCATGCAAAGTGCAGAGTTAGTATACATAATTTTATTCTAAAGCTTTCTTCCTTGAATTGCTATTAAATTTTAAATAAACTGAGACATGAGCATTTACTAAAGTCATTATGATTCCATTGCCCGTAGCATGCAGATCTGTACTCATCGCACCAGACGCTCTTTGCACTGAATTCTGTTCAAAGTTTCTCTTCTGGCTTGGTATTTATTTAGTTGGCAGATCTTCAGTAAGAAACACCCAGTGTCATCTGAAAGGACACATATTGCAAGAATCTAATTTCCTCCCTTACTGAAGCTATGTGATGTGTGACTTCCCATCGAGTACAATTGCCAACAAGGCACAGGTGTGCACTGCATGGGGAGGTGAAAATGTGATTATAGGAAGAGAGATGTTGTGATTCTGTCCCTGTATCCAGAATGCAATCAGCCCCAAATGAGTGCCTGCTTTACTCTCTCATAGTAAACACCAAGCCTAGGAAGCAAGGAAATAAAACCTCGCCATATCCAGATTCATAACTACTGTAATTGTATTTAGAATTAAGAAGCAAAGCTTCCCCCCCCCCAATTCATTCATTGATTCTTTGTTTTACTACAGCAAATTGCCCTGGAACTCCCTTTCCTTCTAATGTTTTCATGCCACAAGAGTTGAATAGCTAAAACCCAACATCAAATGGGTTTTCCTTTTTCTTAAATGTAACTAAATAAACCATTTTTTCTTTAAAAGGTAGTTTATAAAAAGTATCACTTCCCTTTGTTTTAGTGATAAAAATACTGTTTTAATTGGAAATGCTTATACATTTAACTCAATAGAAGGAAAGTTGAACTCCCTAAACTGAATAAGGCAAGGCACCGAATATTATTACATCAGAGTCAAATATTATTAATTTAACTGTGACTGGTTTCAACTCTGATTGGTGCAAATAACTTACATACAGGCTATTCAATGCAAAATTGTTTGCATTAGAGAAATTTGGGAGAAATAAATATCCATTAATAGAAGACCAGTTAAATAAACTGTGGTATATGCCTATACATTTATTTCATCCATAGTAAAAGGATAACCAGGTCTTTATGTAATGAGAAATAATAATCTCTGATATGTATGACTATAATGTTCTGCCACTTGTTTCAAAAAAGATAAATAAGAAGTATATGTGTATTTGTGTACTTGCTTATATATGCATATATCTCTGTAAGGACATAAATAAAGAGTTAACCTTATTTGCTTATATGGAGAACATTCAGATGGCTGAGAAACATTGGTGTAAGGGAAACTTTTATTGTCTATCATTTTACAGTTTTTGAATGCTTGAGCCATGTAAATTATCTATTCAAAAGTATATTAAATTTTAAATTTTAAAATTTTAGAAATTAATGTTGAGTTGCTAGTTTGTTAAAATGTAATCAATGCAATCAATAACTATACTGTGCTCCATAGACAGGTTATCACTAATTTGGGGCTGAATGCATAATGCATCATACTTATATCAAACCAATTAAAATCTCATGAGATGAACATGATCAGGTTCAGTTAATCCAAATGAGCCCCTAACACTGAAATCTTCTCTACAGAATTGATTTTACTTGTGAAAAAAACAGGCAGATTAAGATGCATTATGATGTGGGAGACACAATATATATCAACATGGTAAAATTTAGCTCTTCTGTTAAATATTGCTTTCTGAAATTCTCCTAATTGGTAAGACACAAGAAGGACTATTCCAGAAGTTTGCAACATATTGGTTAGCTTACACATTAACATAAACAATACAATTTAACGCAATCTATTCTAACAGGGTTCAGGGAACCAACGCCCATAACACAGGAAGGTTTTATTGTTGCAGAAAGGAGAGTTTTGGAATCATCTAGAGCTTTTGTTGCATCTACTGGATACAAGAAATGAACACTCCCAATAACTTGTTACTGAGTTGTTAAATATCCAAAGGGATGATTTAAACAGTGGTTAGGAGCCTTCAAAAAACTTGGTTGAATTTTAAATTTTGAACAAGCTCTAAGCAGAGGAAACAGAAGTTTTATTAAATATAGGCATGTGTTTATTGCCATGGGAATTAGAATTTTAAAGTAATCTCTGATTGAACAGTTGTTTGTATTATTAAATATCACAATATCTTAAAAGTGCTTCATTGTTTACAAAACATTTTCTTAAGTTGGTACCAAAAGAAGCCAAAATAATCCTATATAATAAAGAGGTCATATGCAAATTGACCGTCACTCCAACACACAAGATGGCCACCCCATGTGGTCAAAGATGGCTGCTCCCATGTGGACAGAAGATGGTCACCACAAGATGGCCAGCAGGGGCGGGAAGTTAAGGGCGACCAGGCTAGCAGGGTAAAGCAGTTAGGGGCGACTGGGCCAGCAGGGGAAGGCAGTTGGGAGAGGGGGGGACCAGGCCTGCAAGGGGAAGGCAGTTAGGGACGACCAGGCCAGTAGGGGAGGGCAGTTGGGAGGGACCAGGCCTGCAGGGGAGGGCAGTTGGAAGTGACCAGGCTGGCAGGGGAGGGCAGCTGCAGGGGGACCAAGCCTACAGGGGAGAGCAGTTGGGGCAACCAGGCCAGCAAGGGAGTGAAGTTAGGGATGATTGGGCCAGCAGGAGAGGTCAGTTGGGGGTGATCAGGCCTGCAGGGGAGGGCAGTTGGGGGTGACCAGGCCTGAGGGGAGGGCAGTTGGGGGTGACCAGGCCTGTAGGGGAGGACAGTTAGGGGTGACCAGGCCTGCAGGGGAGGGCAGTTGGGGGGGATCATGCTGGCAGGGGAGGGTAGTTAGGGGTGACCAGGGTTTGGTCCTAAATGCATAGTCAGACCGGGATTGGGCCTAAACCAGGATTGAGCAGTCGGACATCCCTCAAGGGGTCCCAGATTGGAGAGGGTTCAGGCTGGGCTGAGGGATAGCCTCCCATGCACGAATTTCATGCACCGGGCCTCTAGTAGTAGTAGTAGTAGTAGTAGTAGTAGTAGTAGTAATGGCAAAGGCAAATAGTAACTAAACTCTACCATGCAGTAATTAAAATGATAAATATACATACTCATAGAGCGAGACTAAGGTAAGATACTATTTTTCTACTTAAATCATTTCTGGGTATGTCCTCCTCCCAGGTATTTTCTTTTCTATTGGAACTTGATGGTGTAAGAAGTAGACCCTAACGTCCTTTAAGTTGAAATTTTACACTTACTCTTAAGTGTATATATGAAGCCTGAGCTAAGAATGCCAGTTTTGGATGGTAATAATTTTTTTAAGTAACAGTAGGAAGTAATAAAAAAAAAGGAGGTTGCTTTAAGCAAAATTATTCCAAATGGTTGGTCAAAAAAAGTAACTGTGGTTACAACTATGATTTTAATTAGAAACATATCTTTTTAATTGAATCTGGTCCCCAGGTATTTTGAAAATGCATTTTCTTTCTCAGAAGAAAAAAAACAAAACATAGCTCAGAAAGAAAAATTAGGTTATGGGATCAATTTGTATTTATATACAAATCTGTTTATATGAATATGAGAAAAATTCAGAAATAAGTATTATGTTCAAAGTTTGAAGAAGTTCAATAATTAGAAACAGCATTTCTAAATTATCCAAGGTTATTTTAGGGTCCCAAAAGTATAGGGCTTTCTCTCTTAAACTAAATTAATTATAAAACTCAACCAAATAAGGTTTTCTTGAGAAAGATGTATTAGACAAATAGTTCAATATTGAAATAAAGCTAATAGCCAGGCTTATCCATAATTTTTAGTGCACAAAACTTTTCAATTCTGGAATGAATGATCAAAAAAATCAAGAGAAAAATAAAAAACATATTTTCAAATAATTAAAACAGCAAAGCACCATTAGTTCATTATAAGAAAACTAGAGGCCCAGTGCACGAAATTCGTGCACGGAGGGGGGTTGTCCCTCAGCCCAATCTGTACCCTCTCCAATCTGGGACCCCTCAAGGGATGTCCGACTGCCCGTTTAGGCCCGATCCCTGAGATCGGGCCTAAACGGGCAGTCGGACATCCCTCTCACAATCCAGGACTGCTGGCTCCCAACTGCTTGCCTGCCTGCCTTCCTGATTGCCCCTAACCGCTTCTGCCTGCCAGCCTGATCACCCCCTAACCACTCTGCTGCCAGCCTGTTTGCCCCCAACTTCCCTCCTCTGCTGGCCTGGCCACCCCTAACTGCCCTTCCTTGCAGGCCTGGTCCTTCTCAACTGTCCTCCCTTGCAGGCCGGGTGCCTCCCAACTTCCCTCTCCTGCTGGCCATCTTGTGGTGACCATCTTGTGTCCACATGGGGGCAGGATCTTTGATCACATGGGGGCAGCTATATTGTGTGTTGCAGTGATGATCAATCTGCATATTACTCTTTTATTAGATAGGATAGAGGCCTGGTACAGGGGTGGGGGCCAGCTGGTTTGCCCTGAAGGGTGTCCCTGATCAGGGTGGGGTTCCCTTGCGGCGGGGCGGCCTGAGTGAGGGGCCTGTGGTGGTTTGCAGGCAGGCCACGCCCCCTGGCAACGCAAGCAGAGGCCCTGGTATCTGGAATTTATTTTCCTTCTACAATTGAAACTTTGTAGCCTGGAGCAGGGCCAAGCCTGGGGCTCCCTCCGAGGCCCGTAGCCATTTGTGTTGGGGTTATAATTGAAACTTTGTTGCCTTAAGCGGGTGGGCCCGGCCAGGGTGTGTGGAAAGCTTTGCTTCCCCTGTTGCCGGCAGCAACCCTGGCCTGCCCTCTCAAGCTCCATTCTGCCTCCATTTGTTTGAATTTGTTTACCTTCTATAATTGAAACTTTGTAGCTTGAGTGGAGGCTTAGGCCTGCAACGGCTGGCAGAAAGCTTGGCTTCCTCTGTTACCTAGGAAACCTTGCTCTCTGTGGCTGTAGCCATCTTGGTTTGGGTTAATTTGCATACTCGCTCTGATTGGGTGGTGGGTATGGCTTGTGGGCGTGGCTTCTGGGTGTGTCGGAGGTATGGTCAATTTGCATATTTGTCTATTATTAGATTAGATGGCAATTTCTTTACATTTTAATTTTACCTTTAAAAAATAGCAAAATATATACCATGACATAATGCATTTTGATTCTGGTAAAATTTTCTTTATGTATTACAAAATTTTATTCAAAAATTAAGTTGGCTTGCATAAGGATATTATAAAATAAAATAAAAAACTATTTTTGGGGCTGCAAACAAAGGTAAATAATAATGAAAATAGAGTCTATTGTGAAAGTGATTAAAAATGAATCTGTTTCATTTAACTCCATCAGTAATGGTTTGAAGGAAAGATTATGACACTTTCAGTTCATAATAATGGTATTGCAAATTTCAAAAAGGACAGAGAAGCTAGACAAATGGACCTGAGTGAAAAGAAGTAAGGGCAAGAAGTAAAATTGGATTCATTTTAGAAAAATTGAAGTTAATATTGCACATAATTAGAAATGTAAATCATCCCTGGGACATGTAGGAAAAGTAATGTCAAGTTGAATCCCTAGAAGTAGATAAAAATTTGAGATTATAGTAAGATATACCTAATCAGAGCCAGGTATAGTTTCAGTCACAGTATTTAGTTTCTGGATAATATTATTTTTCAATCAAAAATATTTATTATATGCATACTGACTCCTCTTTGTCAAACTAAAGAGAGGATTAAAGTGATGACATATCATTCTTTTGTCTGAGATGTCATAAAATTGAATTATATTTATATACATACACCTACTTTATAAATCACTACATAATGTTTTTAATTGCTTATTATAACTATAGGTTTTATGTTTTTTAAAGTAAGTGAAGTGAGAATAAAGGAAAGAAGGAGGGAAGGAAGGAAGGAGAAAGGTAGGAGGAAATAAAAGTTAGAAAACTAGAAAGAAAAAAAAATAATTAACCCCCAAATAACCATTTTCTTGACTAAATGTTTTATTTTCTACTTTCCCAAACACTTCTAGGTAGCACCACACTGACTAGACAGAAAATTCTCACTTAGAATTTTCATACAAATTTTCATAACCCAAATAAATAATTAGGGTCATCACAAAGTCAAATGATAAAATCAAAGTGAGAAAAAGAGGTAAGGATATGGTTGAGTATATTCTATATGTCAAACAGGTTGTGTACATTACAAATTTAATTTTCACAACTGCAGTAAAATGTATATCAATTTAAAGAGGTCACTGAAAAATAAAAAGAAGAAACCAGCCACAGGCCAAAGAGCTGGTAGGTAATTAAAACCCAGGTCTGTCTGACTCCAAACTTTCAACTGTACTACATGTTCCCAAAATGATATTAAGCACCTTAAAATAGAAAACATATTCAACTCTGACACTGGGCTAATTATCAAATTAAATGGAAAGAAGGAGGAGGAGAAGGAGAAAGAAAAGCCATCATGGTTGTCATTGCCTGGTAGTTACTAAAAATCATATATATATCATATACACTTAGCATATATATATTGGCTAATATGCTAAGTGTCTGACCGTCAGACCAGTCGCTAAGACATGCACTGACCACCACGGGGCAGATGCTCAACGCAGGAGCTGCTGAGCTGCAGTGACTTGGCAGCAGTGGATCTCGGGTGACGTACCCCAAAACCAGAGAGAAGGGAGCCCAAATCCTAGCAGGGCCACGCGATTCCACCTTCAACCGTGGGTTATGTTGTTGCTGGGGCACTGTTGGCCCTGAATCTGTTCTACTGCACACTTGCATTTGTGTTCCACACCCTCCGACAGCAACTTTGCAGAGTGCCCTCTGGCACTCTGGGACCCCTCAGGGGATGTCAGAGAGCCAGTTTTTGCTCAATCTCTGCAGGCCAGGCTGAGGGACCCCCACCTGCCAGAGGGACCCTGCTCACTCTGCAGACACCAGGGACGGACTGTGGGAGGTTGGCTCCAGGGCATGTCTGGCCCATCTCGCCTAGTCCTGCCTCACTGGCCACCTTCTAATTAATTTCTTTTCAATGTGCATGAATCTGTGCACTGGGTCACTAGTGTAAATATAAAATCTCCCAGATTTTATAGAAGAGATTTGTCAGTGTAAATTCTGCCAGGGAAGGTTCCCAGGAAAGGCAATTTTTCAGTATGTGTGAGATTTGGATAAGAAAATCAGGTATGGAAAATATTCACACCTATTAGAATGACTGTTGTCATCAAAACAAAAGATAACAAGTTTGGAGAGGTTGTAGAGAAAGGCACTATTGGTGGAAATGCAAACTGGTACAGACACTATGAAAAACAGTATGGAGGCTAATTAAAAAATTAAAAACAGAGTTACCATATGACCCAGCACCCCTCCTCTGGGTTTCTACCTGAAAAATTTGAAAGCATTTATTCACAAAGATATATGAACCCATATGTTCATTGCAGCATTATTTATAGTGGGAAAGACATGGAAATAACCAAAGTCCTTTGACAGATGATTGGATAAAGAAGATATGGTACATATATACAATGAAATGCTATTCGGCCAAAAAAACACACAAAATGATGAAATACTGCTATTTGCGACAACATAAATGGACATCTAGAGAATATCATGCTAAGTGAAATAAGTTGAACAGCAAACTTAACAACCATATGATTTCACTCATCTATACTAATAAAAGGTAATATGCAAATTGGTCAGGATGCCCTCACAGTAACAACTGAACAGCAGGCTGCATGGGATGACCAGGCCGGCAGAGGGGTTAGTGAGGGATGAACAAACAACTGAACAAGCAGGCTGCGTGGAGTGACCAGGCCAGCAGGGGGGAAGTTGGGGGTGACCAGGCCAGCAGGCAGAGGCGGTTAGGGGTGATCAGGCAGGCATGTGAGCAGTTAGGAGCCAGCGGTCTCGGATTGTGAGAGGAATGTCCGACTGCCTGTTAAGGCCCAATTCCTGGGATCAGGCCTAAACTGGCAGTTGAACATCCCCTGAGGGGTCCCGGACTGAAGAGGGTGCAGTCTGGGCTGAGGGGACCCCCCCTCCCTGTGCACAAATTTCATGCACCAGTTCTCTAATATGGGATATAAAACTGAAAGTAACAAATAAATAAATAAGAAAAACAAACAGAAACTCATAGACAACAATATGGTAATTACCAGAGAGAAGAGGGATGGGGCAATAGTAAAGGATAAAGGAGGTCAGATATTTGGTGATGGAAGAAGATTTGACTTTGGGTGGTGGCACACGATGCAATATACAGATGATGTATCATAGAATTGTACACTTGAAACCTATATAATCTTATTAACCAATGTCACTCCAATAAATTTAATTTTTTTAAAAAAAAAAGAGAATTGGGGAGGGAAGAATTTGAAGAAGGGAAGCAGCACCATTTTTAGAAGGAAATGATAGGCAACACAGAGGAAGAATAGCAAATTCCAGATGTTTTCTGGAACCTCACATCTGCTAATATCCCCAAATGTACTTTCACACTTTAATATCTTTTTGTACTCTAACCAGCTTGGTTTCCTCATTATTTTTTCAGGTTTATATAATAGACTTTAAAATTCACAGGGGTGTGCAATATTTAACTTTTGAGATGAGATCATGACTCATAATCTAAAGTCATTCAAGTGAGGCTGAATGTTCTATATGACCAATTATTCCTGAAGAGCTGATATTATTTGTTGTATTTTAAATTCTCATCCTTAAAGTAACCCTGGTTGAGCAATGATCTTCCTTTTGTGGTGATCATTTTTTGTTTTTTTCTCAAGTGCTAATGATTATTTATTTCCTCAACAAAAAATCTTCATGGGACTTACAAATAGGAGGTGTTTTTTTACTGAGACTTATGGGGAAAGAATTGACATTATCCAGGTTGTAATCCAATGATATTTTTTGTCCTTCAGTAGGTGCACTGTTGAACAATAGAAGTGAATAATTAAGTTGAGCACCAGAAATAAGGCAAAGCTATTACACAGACTTTTACTCAATCTGTGTTAGCTAACATTAGTCTCCAAAAGGACAAGAGCTTTCTCCTTAGAAATCAATTTTTGCCTTCCAGTTTTTCTCGTTTCTTTGGAAGACAGATAGTATCTTAATACGGATCTAAACTATCAGAAAGGGCCAATGAATACAAACATAAAACTGTTCAAGCTAAAATAATTATGTTAAGTTGTTTATAAATCTCAAAAAAAAAATGTGTGGTCTCCCATCTTTATATCTTCTTCAAAGACCTATGATTCACAGTTGAGAGCAATCTCGTTGTCAAAGAATGTTCCTAATAGCAGAGATGAGACTGTAATGAGTTTCTCAACACTCAAAACTCTGCCATTCATGCATTTAATGTCACTCAACTAATATTTACTCAGCACTTATATCAGGTGATGTTCCAGGCACAGGAGAAACTGTGGTAAACAAAGTCTCTGCCCTAAAGGAGCTCACATTTTAGTGGAGGGAAACAAAAAACAAATAAGTATGTAATTAGACCTCTAGTATCTGACATGAGAAGTGCTATAGAGGAGAAGCAAAGGCACAGGCGGGAATGCTGGAGAGAGTGGAGAGACAAGTTGCCACTCTATGCAGGGTCATCAGCGAGTTGCTAAAGGTCCTATTCTGAGGGTAAAGAAGATGAGACTCACTCTGAGTGTAAATAAATAGTACAGATTCAGAGACAACATGGAAACACTGAGACCATGCCTAGTAGTAAGGTCTCTAGTGTGGTGTCGAGGCACTCTAAGCTGGTAGCCATCCCAGCCCAGAGCCCCAAGAGCTTAACTAAACAATGAAATCACCGAGTTTCCAAACTATAGTTCAAGTGGACACATAGGAGTCAGCATCACTCCAGAATTAATACTTTTGGTGAGAACTGGAACTTCAGAGAGACAGAAGATTTGGAACCAGATGTGGTTCTAGAAGGATAAACAGCAGCACATTGTGGGATGTCCAAAAGTAAAGCAAATCCAGACCATGTGACTGACCCTATGGTCCTGACATTGCAACACAGGAGCTTTTGTGACTTGGACCCAGCTCCTCAGAGGAAATGAGGAGATTATGTGATCTTTCTACCAATAGCAACATCTTTCATGCATAAAGATGTATTTAATGGGGAGGCGTGGTAGATACAGAGTTACAAGGGATCTGGATGAGGGCCTTATTCCCCCAAATTTTTATCACAGCCTGGGCCCTGGATTTCCAGAGAAATATCTGATACATATACCAACTGCCCATATATCAGCAAATGGCTTAAGAAGGTAGAAGTTAAAAAATAGACTATAAAATAGGTTAAATCATGGAATAATAATACATAGACAGGAAGAGAGTAACAAGGCACTTATAATCTTTCTAATTTTCAAGAATGACTACATGAATAATATATAACTTCTGGGCAAATTAATATGTCTAGTTTATACCTCTTCCTATCCTCCTGGGATAATCTAATCCAGATACTTCCATTAACATGCTGGGCCACACTTTTAAGATGACTGCCTATATTCTGCCATTTTAAGAAAGCAAAAATGCAAAAGGAAAAATTCCCCTTTGCTTATAAAATAAAGTTACTTTGCTTTATAAAAGATTGCCTTATATATTCTATATTATAAAACACTAGAGCCCGGTGCACAAAATTCATGCACGGGGGGGGGGGGGGGGTCCCTCAGGCTGGCCTGTGCCCTCTCGTAGCCTGGAAGCCCTCAGAAGATGTCCGCCGAGGGCTCCTTAGCACTGCCGCGGAGGCTCCGGCCACTGCCGCTGTTCTCACCAGCCGTGAGCCTGGCTTTTGGCTGAGCAGTGCTCCCCCTGTGGGAATGCACTGACCACCAGAGGGCAGCTCCTGCATTGAGCATCTGCCCCCCTGGTGGTCAGTGTGCATCATAGCGACAGGTCATTCCGCCATTCGGTCAATTTGCATATTAGCCTTTTATTATATAGGATGTTCTATTTTCATAGCAAAAATAGTTTTTCTATACACTAGCATTCAAATTGACTAAAATTAAACTCTATTTTCTTGAATCAATAGTCCATAGATCGATACACACAATATCAGCAATTTGAATAAAATACATATCATTTTATCTGTAAAATATGATTGTATAGCCACTATGATGTATATCTGAAACTAATACAAAATAATACTGAATGTAAACTGTAACTGAAAAAAGTGTTAAAAAAGAAATAAATCTTGAAGTCAGATAGTATACAAAAATGATTCCTTAAAACAACTTGTCACGATGATATAAAACTTTGGCCATATTTAAGTTTCAGTCATAAGAACAAAATTTGGGGTTTTGCTTGGCTAAATTCTAGACATTGAATCAGTCATCCATGTATAATCTTCAGGTTGACTTCCACCAGGGTAAGCAAGGCACTTAGGAGTCCATGGCAATGCTCCAAACCATGAGGAACCAGGCAATTTTACTTTTGTTGACCATTGCTTCAGGTCATTGTAATTTAATGAGTAGTGATCCTATTTAAAAATGTGTTGCAGGCAGCAAGGTGCCTGCTGGGAGAAAGCAGCTACGCATGAACAGATCAATATGCATTGTGTGCTTTCAACCATTCAATAATCGATTCACCCTTGTTATAAGAAAATAAATGCCAAACTCCCCAAAGTTCATTTCTGAAGAAAGCATTTACAAGGCTATCATATTATTAAAAGTTTCCATGGGTTATCTCCTGTTTATTTGTTATTGAAATCTCCGCTGCATCTCACATTATCCCATTCAAAAACTGTAAGGGAATCCTAAAAGTAAATTCCAACAGGAAGATTGGATGCATTTCCTTACTATCAGCAAAGTGCTCGAAGGCTTACTTGAATGAAAGCATTTTACAGAGTCAACTCTTTTTTCTGCGCCTCTAGTCTTACTTTTAGACTTACCAGCTGCATTTAATAAGCTATCAACTAAGGCTTTCAGAAGGCTTAACTATAAGATGTCAGATCATCTACTTCGTGTGTCATTCAGTAATTTTCAATTTCTCAAATTTGTGCATTAAAAGAAGATAACATATTCTTTAGGCCAGTCAGAATTCTCAAAAAAGTCTTAGTTATATGCTATGGGCTTTCAACATTCCCCCGTTTACACAGAAATGGGTTTATGAAGGCCTGGATCTGTTGCAGTGTAATCACAAGCATTAGATTTGCATATACAAGCTTTCCAGCCTAGCATCTCTACTGTCTATGTTAATGGTTTTGCTGCTTTTATGGCAGTATCTTACCAGGCTATAATTTATTCAAGGAGCCTTAAACACTATCCTTCACTGAACTGGATTTCAGGGGAGTGAGTGTCTTATACATTTTGCACCATTTCTCCATTAGCTGGTGGAGCTATTGTATCCTTACATTGCCACATCAATGAATTCTCAGGACACATCAGAGCAACAAAATGAGTACATGAATCTTACGCATTTGACTTCAATTAGCAGGATAATGCGAATGGTACACAAGATTCATTTCTTGGGATCCCAACCACATTGTCATTTAAAAATAACTGATTCAAAGTTCACTTCACTGATTGGTCACCTACGTTACTAAACTTGATTTCCTCAAATCTCTTTCTCTCTAAGAAGGTTATTCATAATTCTAAATGACATGGCACTTATATATAAATGGGAATATGTTTAGGGTTTCACTCAATTAAGAGCAAACTTACTCCGCCATTAAACTAGTACAAAAACACTCGAGTTACCCAGGTAGCCTTAGAAAAGTAATGTTCTCACACTTGCTCATCTTGTTCAAAGATCAATCAAGATTCCCAAAACTTCTATTTCAGTGGCTCAAAACTTGATTTTAGCTCCCTCTGGATCAGGAAAGCAGATGTTCTCTTCTGCTATCTACCTAAACTGGAGTTAAATTCTTTCTTGTAACTAAAACTAAGAAGAATCTAAAAATTAACAGCTGCTTTAAGCCTTCTGTGTGCCATCTTTCATTGTAATCTACCTTTAGAATAGGCAGTGCTCAGCAACTTCTCACTTGACTATGAAGAACTAGTTTCACTGGAGCTGAGTCAGTAGTGTTACTTTTATTTTTACAAAGGCCAAGTCACTTTCTCAATCCTCAAAAGAAACACTAAACTCATCCTAACCAGACAATGAGAGTGCACAGTGCCATGTGTCAAAATAACCAAGCGTAACAGTTTTTCTCACACTTTGGTTATAAAGCAAGGTCAAGACCTAGTGATCATTTGCTGGTTTTGCAGCCTACCATCCATCCCGCTTCTGGTGATAATGATGCCCTCTCATTCTATTTGGTTCTAAACAGATTCATCCTCACCAATGAAATAATTAACAAATTAGGATTTTCCACTGCTCAACCACAGGATTGGTTGGGGGAAGGTATAAGATCCATGCTACAGCAACAAGTTTCAATCCTAGAAAGCAGAATCTCTCCTGAAATTAATCTGTGATTATATGAATTTGATGCTTCTGGAGAAATAAGGCCAACACAGTAGAATGCAGAGGTAAAAGATGGTAGAAAGTAACATTCTGATGCAAATATTTCAGATCATGAATTCAGCTGTACCCTAGGACTTTTCAGTAAGCCAATTTGCTGCAGCCAGATTGAGTCCGATATTCTTTCACTGAAATGAAAGAAACACTGGGCTTCACTATTGGAAAACAAAAGGTTCTTGAAATATACTCTGATAAAGATATTAACCATAAAATGTAAAATATCGTTTTGTAAGTGTTTTTATTGATTTTTAGATAGAGATAAGGGAAAAGAATAGAGAGGTAGAGACATTGATCATTGACCAGTTGCCTCCTGCACGCCCCCTACTGGGGATCGAGCCCACAACTGGGGGATATACCCTGACCAGGAATCAAACTAGTGACCTTCTGGTTCATGGGTCGATGCTCAAACACTGAGCCACACCTTCCAGGCATAAAAATATAAGTTTTGATACAAGAAATAAAAATAAATTATCGTAATATTCAATTTAAAATAGAGAAAATAAAAAGGAAAAGATTGCCTATCAGAGCAATTTAACTGCCTTTCTTAATTTTTAGTCAATTCCTTTCATCCCCAGAATCTAAACACTTTCTAAAATATCAGTTATAAGTAATATAAACTTTACTTGATTACTATACTTATCATTAGTTATGGGTTCACCATATTTTCTATCTGGGGATAAAGAGTTGATGAGCCATAACCCAGCAGAGATTATATTGAGTAGCAGATAAGGCAAAGAATAAAACAGAAGGCATTCTATTCAATGTTCCTTAATATTTTTAAATAGATTTTAATGAAATAAAGTAAAATGAAAGCATAGTACCAAAGAATTTTAGAACTGACTAGTAAAGCAGATTCTCCTACAGCATTTAATTAATTAGCAAGCCCTGACAATATAGTTAAGGCTGGGCAAAACTTAAGTTTTGTTTCACTTAGGCCATTATGATGGCTACTCCTACGAACTGTTTAGTTCATTTGTCAATATCTCTTCTAGCAACCTTACTAATACATCCATGGTCATGTTCATGACTCATATTTTTATCAGGACCAAAAGTACAACCAATATACGTTAAGGTTACAACTTGAATTCATGTCAAAATTTTCTTTTAAATGTATAAGAAAATGCCAACATTATCGTGAACCAAGAAAAGTCATAACTTTCAACTCATGTAAAACATCTCTCTCTTTCACTACTAGCACACCAGGAAACATGTCAAATGTCTCTTTAGAAATGACCACCCATATTATGTAATAAATGATATAAGCAAACTTTTCTTAACCCAAAGTTTTCCCATTATCTTCTTTAATTTTCCTACTCTTGAGAGCAATTTGTCCCTTGTCCCTAAAAATGTACTTACTTGTTTTAACTATGTGCATGTCACACATTAGCTATTTGCACTAATGAAGATGAAGTATAAAGTAATACTTAAGAGCTTTTAAATTCAGATAGATCTATTTCACTTTTCAAAGATGAGAAATTAATTCACCTCTCTGAGGCTCAGTCTCTGTTCATGAAGAGATAATAACAACTGACCTAATTGATTAAGGGGAAAAATGAAATGAAGTAAGTTATATAGAGCACTTAGCAAAGTATTCATGTACATTATGCCCAATAAATGGTGGGTATGAGTAAATATACCAATCCAACATATTATTTAGAAAAGAGAAACTTTAACCTACAAACTGAAAATATTTTGTTATAAAAATTATATAACTATTACTTCCTATTACTGTTGTAGAAAATTACCAGAAATGTTATAGCTTAAAACAGCAATTTTCAACTGGGGTGCCACAAGAATTTCTAAAACATGCAATACCTATTTAGTGAGGGTTACTGACATCTTTTCCCTTAACCCTTTGTATGCCATAAGCCTCTATAGACACTTTAAAAATCATTTTTCGTGAGAATCTTCAACTGAAAATATTCAAGAACACCCGAATTGTGAGTTATATATTTATTTTTATAATATATTCATTGCAAATTGATTTTTTAATTAAATTCAAAATATCGTGGCGTGTGGGGATGGTTTCCATTTTGGACATGTGGCAGTTAACTGGTTAAGACTGTCAAATAAGAAAATGACAATAGGGCCCAGCCAGTGTTGCTCAGTGGTCTGGTATAATTTTCATATGATTGATTCTTACTACTAATTCAGTATGCAGTGGCACCTTTGAGCTAACATATATAATTAGATAACCTCGCATTTCATGTCAATTTTAGGCATACAAAGCTTTGTTGCATTTTTTTAAAAGTGGTATCATTACTTATATCTGTGTTTTATTTAAAACATACTCTATTTAAAATTTTTATATCTTGCCATAATTGCATATCTTTTACTCCTCTTTCAAGGCACACACTCTTGTTTTGTTGGCTCACTTTTTTAATTTGGTAGATTGTTTTCTATTTTATTACATTATGAAAACTCATAGTTCTCCAGTGAGAGGAAGACTTTAGATGAATATTAGATATACCGAAGTTTAAAGAATAAATTTGACTTTCAAATCACTCTATACATTCAACGCAGTTTCAACTCCAAATTCCAAAAGATTTTTCTACAGAATAAATTCTAAATGTGAAATAATAAAATGACATGAATGCCAAGAAGGTATGTTAGAAAGGATTAAGATTCAGTCAAGTGATAATCTAGACATAGTCTCTCCCACAAGTAAGATAAGTAACAAGTTAGAGGGATTAAAGTTGACGTTTCACATTCATAGTGAGTCAATAAAATAGGAAATAACCAATCATTTAGAATAACAGATATACAGAACTTTACCTGAAGGCAATCTTTTGAATGTATGCATCCAATCATATTGGTAGACTGCATATCTCTTCAATGGAGATCCAGGTAGTAAAAGATTGGCTTCTTTGAAAAATAAGCATTTAGCCTGGCCAGTGTTGCTCAGTGGTTGAGCATCAATTTATGATCCAAGAGGTTCATTCCCAGTCAGGGCACATGCAGGCTCCGTCCCCAGTAGGGGGAGTGCAGGAAGCAGCCGATAGATGATGTTTCTCTCTCATTGATGTTTCTAACTCTCTCCCTCTCCTTCCTCTCTCTAAAAAATAAATAAATAAATAAACCAATAACAAGATATTTAAAAGATAAAGAAGCATTTGGAAATATAAGTATCAAGCTTTAATAGTGATTTGAATGGGTTTTAGAATTTTAAGTTAATTTTTACTTTTTACTATATACTATGATTCCTTTACTGACTCGATTAGCCACAATGAACATTGGACTATTTTACAATAAAAATTAATAAAATATTTAAGCTATGAGTTATAAACCCTTATTTTTTTGTTTGTTTGATTGTTTTGGGTTCTCTCTCCCCAGAGTAAAAATTATGTTCTTCTGATCCAAATTACATTTGTGTGCAATAATGTCCATGTGGCAGGCAGTACGGTGCTTCTCCCAATGATATCCACATTCTGATCTCCAAAACCTGCAAATATGTTACCTTACATTATGACAGGGACTTTCAAGATGTGATCAAGTTAAGGATCTTGGGTTGGGCAGATCATTTTGGATTATCCAGGTGGACACGATATAATCACAGAGTTCATGTAAGGAAAAGAGGGAGATGGGAGAGTCAGAGAAGGAGATATGAGAATGGAAGGTCAGAGAAAGGGAGAAAGAGAGAGAGAAACATTGCAAGATACCAACCTGCTAGCTTTGAAGATGGAGGAAAATGCTAATAAGCACGGAATACAAGCTGTCTCTAGAAGCTAAAAAGACAAAGAAAAAAGATTCTCCTGTAGCACCTCCAGCAGGAATGCAACCCTACTGATACTATGATTTTAGGACTACTGCCCTCAGAACTGTAAGATAATAAATTTGTTGTTTTAAAGTACCAAGTTTTGCCGAAACTGGTTTGGCTCAGTGGATGGAGCGTCGGTCTGTGGACTGAAAGGTCCCAGGTTCGATTCCGGTCAAGGGCATGTACCTTGGTTGCGGGCACATCCCCAGTAGGGGGATGTGCAGGAGGCAGCTGGTCGATGTATCTCTCTCATCGATGTTTCTAACTCTCTATCCCTCTCCCTTTCTCTCTGTAAAAAATCAATAAAAATATATTAAAAAATATATATATATATATACAAAGTACCAAGTTTTTGGTAATTTGCTATAGCAGCAACCGAACACTAATGTAGCCCCATGGTATCAGGTGAGTAAAGGTTATCAAATTACTGCACATTCTTTGAAATCAAATTAATTTTGACTACAAGTCTATCTCACAGCTAGCTGGATATAAAATTCAAAATCTGCCCTTCTGCTCTCCTAACATCCCTCCTCACAAGAAGGTTTATGGTGCCCCATAAGAACACTGACAACACCAAGGGCTGGTGCGGTGTGGCGCAACAGACGCTCTCATGCATTGCTGCGGCAAATGCAAAACGGCACAGCCGCTTCAGAAGACAGTTTGGTGGTTTCTTACAAAACTAACCCTATGCTTACCATATTACCCAGCAGTCACCCTCCTTGAGATTCCCCCAAAGAAGTGAAAACTATGTCCACACAAACACATGCACGTGGATGTTTATAGCAGCTTTATTCACAACTGCTAAAACATGGGAGCAACCAAGATGTGTCCTTCATTAAGTGAATGAATAAACTGTGGTACATCTAAACAATGGAAAATTATTCCATGCTATAAAGAAATGAGCTATTAAGCCATGACAGCACATGGAGGGAACTTAAATGCATGCTACTAAGTGCAATCTGAAAAGGCTACAGACAATATTATTCCAACATTATTAAGTTCTGGAAAAGGAGACAGTAAAAAGATCAGTGGCTGAAAGATGTTTGGAGGGGGAGAAATGAATAGATGGAGTGTCAGGGATTTTTAGCACAGTAAAAATACTCTGTATATAAACACATAGATATTTTCAATAGGGCAATTTCTTTAAAACGTAAAATTTTATTAGATAATTTCCTGTTCAACATGGCAGATTTTACATATGTATGCATGTTTACTCTCTTTTGAACCCATGCCAAAACGATGACACAATAATAAAGAGTTTTAAACCACCAAGGAAAATAAAATGAGGAAACAAAAGTGGGAAACATATGTCAACAAATCTTAGGATATCGAAAGGAAGTGAATGAGTGGTAACATACTTAACTGTGCGGAGAAAACTAAGATGTCCACAAATGCAGTGGGGCGCACCAGTGAGATTGAGCCTGTTGGTGCTGTAGAAATCTGAATAGGCTCAGAAAAGCCCCTGCAAGTGGAGAATTTGGTGAGCAGTGTGCTTAAAGCCAGAAGCACATATCAGAACAACCCCTCACCTCAGGCCCAGACCCCTCCCCAGACAACCTAACAACTACCATTTGGAATGAGATGAAGTTCTTTAGTCTTTAAAAAATTGGCTGGAGGGGCTAAAAACATGGGGAAGGCAAGAGTGAGGAGAATAAAGTTAAATTCTATATACTGAACAATGAGTTTCTAGCCAACTCTCCCACCTAAACTCTCATTATGCTAGCAGCCAGATACTATAGCAGTAGACTGAATTAATCCCTGGAGAAAATAATCAGAGAAAAGGTCAACAGGACATTCAGGGGTCCCATAATGACTCTTTAGATCTCTGTTAGACCTACTTTGTATAAATAACACCTATTCCACACACACACCGTGAAGTTTCCCATCAGGTTTTTACTCCACACTCCTAAATTTGAATGGCTGCCAAGAACAAGAAGAGATACGGAAATAGTCTCCAGCATGAAAAAGAGACAGCAAACAAAAGGAATTTAGAACAGAGACAATGTAATATTGTAATGAGATTAAAAAAAAAAACCTTAGTAAGAGATAAAAGAAGCTATTTTAGACTCAAAACAAGAAAAAGTTAGGTTTTTAAAAGAATATAAAGAACAGAAAGAGTAATATTTTCTAATATGAAAATATTAAAACAGAATAGCTGAAATATAAGTGTTAACAGAAAGTTTAAAAGATGAAAATGTATATTCAATAACCTTGTTGAAAGAGAAACTTTTTTTAAATAAAAAAGGTGGATAATAGGAAGAAAGAATAAGAAAATTATAAGGTCAGAGAAAGAAGTAAAAAATTTATCTACCAAGAGTTCTAAGTGAAAACGGGGGGAAAGGGGAAAAATTATATAGTAATATTTCCTACAACTAAAGGTCATTTACCACATTGAAAGAGACTACTAAAACATCCACACTAAGGTATGTTACCATAAAATTCTAAAGCACTGGGTATAAAGAGTTTTTATACATACATACATACACACACACACAACAACAACAACAACAACAACTACTACTACTACTACAACTAAAAGACTATGTACAAAAGATCAGGATGCAAAATTACACAGCAGTTCTCATCAACATAGCGAAATGCCTTAAAATCCTGAGGAAAACATTTCTAACTATAATTTTATAGCCAGCCAAACTACCAAACAAGTGTGAGAGTAGAATGAAAATACTGCTAAACATGCAATGTTTACATCTTTTGAATGCTTTCCTGGAACCTTCTAGAAGAGAGCTCCACTAAAATGAGGTAGGGAACCAAGGGATAACAGCCATGCATGTGGTCTGGAGAACAACTAGTGCAGTTTGGAACAAGGGAGCTCAGGGCTGCGGCTTTACACAACTTGGATGGGGTGGGGTCAGCCATTCACATCACAGTCTGTATATGTACGCCCTGGATTTGTGCAGCACAAGCGGCCTTGTGCATACAGCAAACCTGGGAGGGCTCCACGTCAGATGTCCCAGGTTTAAAATAGAAAGAAACTGACAGATTATGTGATATATTTTATCAAATGGAGAAAGGTACTTAGAGGTGTTTCACAGTTCCCTGGAAGAGTTTGAAAGGAATTAGTAATAATTACAGAGAAAGTAAAAAAAAAAAAAAGTGAGGCAGTTTTCAACTCTAGGAAAACCAATATACAATAGTGGAAAGATGAATACAGTAATGCTACTTGACACATCACATAACAGTGTTTATATAGTAATCATCAATATAAAGACTAAATATTTAATCAAATATTATGATATACCTGTGTTGGAATAAGTTTTTAAAAAGAATATACACAGCCGAAACTGGTTTGGCTCGGTGGATAGAGCGTCGGTCTGCGGACTGAGGGGTCCCGGGTTCAATTCCGGTCAAGGGCATGTACATTGGTTGCAGGCGCATCCCCAGTAGGGGGTGTGCAGGAGGCAGCTGGTCGATGTTTCTCTCTCATCGATGTTTCTAGCTCTCTATCCCTCTCCCTTCCTCTCTGTAAAAAATCAATAAAATATATTAAAAAGAAAAAAAAAAGAATATACACATACAAAAAACAAACAAACACCCACATGTTTAATTTAGAAACATGGGGTAAATACCAGGGGGGAAAATACAGCTGCACGAGTTTAATGTAGTTCCTCTAGGAATAGGATCTGAGGTGTGGCACAAAAGAAAACTCATTCTGAGCTTTATTTTATAAACCCATTTTACTTTTTATAGTAAGTAGATATGACTATTACTTTAAAATACATTTGAAAGCATGAGTGTCAGACATCAAATGCCAACCCTTCCTCTTTTGATTGCAGATTGTATGAGTATTATTTTAATCGGTTGATACTGCTTAAATTAGGTGATCTGTGACATGGTACAAATTTGATCTAGTAGAAATTCAAGATGAGGAAGCTATTTTTTCTCAAATTCTAAATGCATCTTTTATTTTATCTTTGTCAATTTCTTTTAGAAAAAATTCAAAAATAAAGAGGGCTGATTACAGTCTATTAAGAACAGATGGATAATGTTCCCATTAGGAAGTGGATCAAATGACCATAATTTTTTTTCCTTTTTTATGTTTGTCATCTGCAATGGATACTGAAATAGACAAATATGCATATTCATAATATATACATTGAGAAAACAAAAATTCCTAGACTATAGGTTCAAAATCAAAAGGAATTTTATCTTCTTTCTAGGGACAATAGACAAATGACAAAGACATCTTTGCAGCTCTTAATGAGATCCCAGGGTAATTGTGTTGGGCTCAAAAGTGAAATAGTTGAATAGCTGAATTTAAACTAAATGCTTTCCCTAGAACCTTCTAGCTGTTTTTAACAAAGAGTGTGGCATACAGAATACTGGATAACAGACGAATAATACGTTTCTGCATTCTTGGGAACATCGAGAGCCATAATCAGAAGTTCAGCACTGATTAATGATAGCACAATGAATACCAAAAGGGAGCAAGGGGGGTTTGTCACTTAGTATAAAGTGCAGTCACATTTGTTTTAGTTTCTTGTTTGAGGGTTCAAGGAACCAAAGTCATTACTTTATGAATGAAATACTGTATGCTAGATATTAATAATAGGCTCCCCAGTTCCCCAGAATTATTATCTATGCATACAATTTTGGAAGGGAATTGGTTAGGGCTTTGGAATACTTGAGAGTGATAGCATTGCCTAGGGCAAGACACTGGCCCTTTCAGGCCACAGGTAATTATGTAACTGGCCAAGTCCCTCAGCTCTAACTGAAGTCCTCCCCATCCCAGAATTATTTTGCTCCCTGCTGTCAATAAGCCAAGGGTTAATTTTGTTATGAACACACACACACACACACACACACACACACACACACACACATTAATTTCTATCTTTTATGTGATTCATTTTTGGTGCATTAAATGATATACTTAAATTTCATCAATTAATTTTATCTAGCAGAGTTCTTCACTCTCTAATTCAAGGACACAAACTTGAATCAGTCACAGCTAACTGCAGGTTACAGACACTGCTAACAGCTCAACTTAAGGAGGGTGGTTGCATCCCCTAACGGTAACCCAGCAGCTGGTGCAAATGTCAGTTTTCATTTTAAGGGTCTGATGTATGTAGTTTTGTTTGACAAGAACTTGGGATGAAATGAAATTTTGCTCAGTTAAAAGCTACAACTGTGCTTCTAGCCCACATACCCTCAATAGGGTTTTTTATTAAGTTTTTAAAAGTATTCCTTTATTTCTAGTCTCTGTCCTGTTTGACTTTATAGATGTTTGATTTACTTCATTTTCTCTCTCTCTCTCTCTCTCTCTCTCTCTCTCTCTCTCTCTCTCTCTCTCCCTCCCTCCCTCCCTCCCTCCCTCCCTCCTTCCCTCCCTCTCCTTCTCCCTCTCCCTCTCCCTCTCCCTCTCTCACACACGCGCGCGCACGCACACACACACACACACACACACACACACACACACACAGAGTTTGTGATGCTAGCATTAATCAGATTTTTAGGAAACCTATTTTTAAATGAATATTTTATAGCCCTACTAAGGGTAAATTTTCAGACCCCAGCATAGTAGGTATATCGGTTAATAATGGTGAATTTTGTAATCAAAGAAAACACGATAATTTCAAGAGAAACATCAAAAGAGCTTTATTCAAAGTAATGTCCATCGCTAGCTACAAATTTCCCCCATCTTTCAGGTAATTTGTGGATACCATCCCAATAGAACTTTTCTTGTTTTGAGGAAAACCATTCAGAGACCCAATTTTCCACTTCTTCGTACGTTTTGAAGTGTGGCTCAGAAAGTGCGTGTGCCATCGATTGGACTAAGTGGTAATCTGAAGGAGCAAGGTCTGGTGAATACAGCAGTGGGTTAATACTTCCCAGGCAAGATCTTTTAACGTGTCTTTAACTGGTTTTGAAGTGTGTGATGATGCGTCATCATGAAGCAAAATTACTTTGCCGTGTCTTCTGGCACATTCTGGTCATTTCACGATCAAAGCGTGGTTCAAATTGATTATTTCTTGTCAGTAGCAATCAGTATTAACCATTTCACCTGGTTTTAGAAGCTCATAATACACCACACCTTCCTGATCCCACCAAACGCAGAGCATTGTCTTCTTTCCAAAGCGATTTGGCCTTGCAGTCGATATTGATGGTTGACCTGGATCAACTCATGATTTTGTGCATTTGGAATTCTCAAAATAAATCCACTTTTCATCACCAGTCACAATTCTATGCAAGAAAGACTTTCTTTCATGCCGTTGAAGCAACGTTTTTCTGATGACTTTTCGGTTTTCCTTTTGTCTTTCGTTCAGTTGATGTGGCACCCATTTTCCTTCCTTTAAAATCTTTCCCATTGCTTGTAAATGATTGGAAATTGTTTTCTGAGCAACGTTTAATCTTTCTGCAAGTTGTTTTTGAATTTGACACACATCTTCTCCAATAATGCTTGTAATTGTTGGTCTTCAAACTTTTTCGGTTGACCTGGACGTTCTTTGTCTTTCACACCAAAATTATCACTTTTAAAGCATTTAAACCAGCGTTCACAAGTATCTTGAGATGGAGCATGTTCACCGTAAGCTTCCCGAAGTATTCGACAACTTTTTCTTCAAAATAATCAATTAAAACTTTCCGCAAATGCTCTTTTTTTGGCACGAAATTTGACTTTTTAAGCATAAAAATACTTATGATGTTAACACCTTCAGGAAATTTGACATATGAAGTTTTGAACCTTGCTGTCAATACAACAAAATAGCATACATGTCAAATTGCATACATATTAACATATGCGTAACTCCATCTATTGAAAAAAGTCTGCATTATTAACTGGTACACCTAGTAAACTGATTTAGCAACTTTGCTTCTGTAAATAAAATGAAAAGTCATATGGCTAAATTCCCACATTTCGTGCTTAAATCTTAAACAAAATTACTTCCAACAAGGTAGCTTTAGAGAAATAAACTTATCAATCACACAAGACTTCAGAGTTTTTAAGTACCTGGAGTAGAATATAACTAGATAGCATGTCTTTAGGGAATAATCATCAAATAAATGAAAATTATCACCCTTTGTCCTGAACTAGCAGAATTCTCTATAGGGCATCATGACATCAAGTACTAGCTGTTGTAATACTGGGACCTAGGTGATTTCCATCATCTTAGCGGTCCTGTTAAACACCCTACCAGTAAAAAACCAGTGCTGTAGAGTAGCCCCCTTGTCCACAGTCACACTTTCCATTGTTTCAGTTACTTGCAGTCAATCACCATGGTGTGGTGATGCCTGGAGCAGATGATGCTCCTTCTGACATATTGTCACAAGGTCAATAGCAGCCTCACACTACATCACAATGCCTACGTCATTCACCTCACTTCATCTCATCACGTAGGCATTGTGCCATCTCATATCATCACAAGAAGAAGGGCAAGTACAGTACAGTAAGATACTGAGAGTGACCACATTCACATAACTGTTATTAAAATATGGTGTTATACTTATTCTATTACTAGTCATTGTTGTTCATTTCTTAGTCTGCCTTATTCAGTAACCCTTATCATAGGTATGTTTGTATAGGAAAAAACATAGTATATACAGAATTCTGTACTATCTACAGTTTCAGGCATCCACTGAGGGTCTTGGATCATACTCCTGTGGATAAGGAGGGACTACTGTCCTCTTTGATAGTAAGGAAATCTTGGAATTTGTGAAAGTATTTATGATAAACATTGACATTCAACTTGATTCCTTAAGATTCTATTGTTCCCCACCTTCATCTAGTCTTAGAGAACTGCTATAGTTTTTTTATTGAATTTACTGGGGTGACATTGGTTAACAAAATTATATAGGTTTCAAGTGTATGATTCTATAATACAGCATTTGTATATCGTATTGTGGTTTCACCATGTGTCTCTTTCTGTGTCTATAACTGTTCATCCTGAGTCATTTCCACTTTTTCCAGCGTTTGTGCTCAGGGGTACCCAGGACCATCTTCACCCCAGTTCACCTGAATACATTCGATAGTGAGGTGTAACTGCCTTCTTCTTGTTACTTCCTTTATACACAGAGAAGTACTCTGTCCTCTCTGTTTCATGTAGATTATGGCTGCAGCGTAGGAAACACACACACAAATTTTCCCTTTCTCCTTATTTTATGCAATGAGAGTAGCATGTGCAGGTATGTAAACAAGCCCAGCCATCTGCCAGGACAAACTTCCAATTCTTCAGAGCTCATCCCCTTGGCTGAGGATTTGAGATAGGAGGGTGAGTGGGGACTTCATCCCCTTGCTCTTGTTTACCACTAATTAGGTGATGACAGAGAGGCTTCATGGGAGAGTCCTGGTTAGAATGTAGAGGAGATGACAGCCCATATGGTGGAGTGTAAAGGGTACCATAAGTTTGTGAGGGAATAATACCCACTGAAAGGTAACTCACAGAATCTCAGGGCAAGAGGGAGCCTTAAATTTAATCTGGTCAAATCCACCACCTGATAGTTTAATTCCTTCTAGACTTTCCTGCCAGTAGTTGTTTATTATCTTTTAAAATATATCCCTTAAGTTTGTGGGGGCTGAAGTTGAAATACACTGGGGTTAGAAGTAATGAGAGGTATAGAAGTTGAGACAATAAATTCAAGAATGTAGTAAAAGGAAAAGAGACAAAAGTTAACTTGAGGTGGAAAGACAAAGGAGTTCCCTAGCTTGTGAGGGAGGCCTTCTTCTCTGAAGATTCTAAATTGAACTAATTTGAAACAAATTCAATATCTTTGTTTCTTCACTCTACACACATTGACTGAATACCTAGTATTTGCTAGGATTTGGGGATATAGAAACAATCAATACATGGTTTCTTTCACCTTTCAGGAGCTTAGACTGACTAAGACAAATGCTGCATAAAAATATCATCTTCAAGGTTAGTGATTAAGTGCTAAAACAAAGTACTCCTGTAAGACTTAGCTTGATGAAATAATTACACAAAGGAGGTGAATGCTTGACCTGGAATATTTGAGGAGGACTTTGCTAGTGGACAAAGCAGTTGGCTTAAGGTGGGCAGGAGGCTGATGGAATCCCAAACAGTGTAATCTGAAGCATAAAGTATAGGACATAATTTGTGAATAGTCATAAGTCAGATGAGGCTACAGCTTCAGATGTATGGAGATAAGGTGGGAAAGGAGCTGGGAAGGTAGTGGAAACTCCATCCAGAAGAGTATAGTACGCTAAGGAAATTCAATTTAACCAGGCAAAACATCTGCTTCTTACTATGGGAATTTGAGGATTCCAAATTAAAATAAGCAGCAGCCCTAGCTGACTTGGCTTAGTGGATAGAACATTGGCCTTCAGACTGAAGGGTCCTAGGTTCGATTCTGGTCAAGGGCACATTCCTGGGTTACAGGTTCAATCCATAGTAGGGGGCATACAGGAAGCAATGATTCTCTCTCATCATTGATGTTTCTCTCTCTATCTCTCCCCTCTCACTTCCTCTCTGAAATCAATAAAAATATATTTTAAAAAATTAAAATAAAATAAGCAGCAAAAGACTGTTACATGGACTGCAGCATTTATAATAGATAGGGTTTTCAATCACCTAGAACAGCAATTGGTCAGGTATTTTAAAAAAATAGAAATCAAAGAAAATGTACATATTACCATAAATATTTCATTTTATGTAAAAAATAACGCACATCATCTAACATTTTTTTATGTAGGCCTAGAGGCCTGATGCACGAAAATCATGCATGGGTAGGGTCCCTAGGCCTGTCCGGTGATCAGGGTCGATCTGCGGGGCAACCAGCGGGGTGATTGGGGGGCCCCTGCTGGCACCCACCTTGGCTGGCCTGGGGCCTGCGGGTTGGAGGCAGCTCCTGCATTGAGCATCTGCCCCCTGGTGGTCAGTGCCCATCATAGCGACCAGTCATTTCACCCGTTGTCATTTGGTCGATTTGCATATTAGGCTTTTATTATATAGGATAAGGCCTTTTCTTAATAATCCTCTATTTTCCTTCTTTCAGTAACCATACATTACATAAATTATTATATATAATTTCTACTTAGTAACTTTTAAACAAGAACTTTTAAATGTTATCACAAAAACTCTATATTTTAATAATTTTCTCTCCATTTGTTGATATTTTCCTTTCTCACACCTAATTTGACAGCAAACACAGTATTTTTTAGTCCTTCACCTCTATCAGCCTTTCCAGAGCATTCTAATTAGTTATCATGGACACAATTCTCTTTTCACACTCACACTACATTAACTCAGAGATTATCAAGTAAATTACATAATTATAATAATAATTGACACAATCAGTCTGGGAATACACTGAGGGAAGCATATAAACCAACTGGAAGCAGAACTGTAAAAACATACCAGACAGTAGAGCAGGCTCGTAGCCTGCCCTGCGTGCTCAGCAGGTCCTGGGCAGAGGGTAGCATGTTCTGTGAATAGAAGAGAGAAGAGTGTTAGCTATTGTTCTGAATTGGTTACGTGCACAGCAAGAATGGGGCATCTGCCTTGAAAACCATTTTCTTGTCTCCCCTGTGTATATATTTAGACATTTCAAAGACTGGACCAGCCTTTTCGATCATGTATTCCCATTATGTTCCTAACAGAAGAAATAGTCATTTCAAAGATTTTATGCTCTGGGGATTTTTCAGACATACTAGAAATGCCTCGTTAGATCCCTAATGTACCAGATATGACATTTGGGTTCAGGTCGGAGGACTTGTTGTTCAAAAGAGTTCCAATATCAAGGGAAACTGACTTTTAATTAAAAATAAAAAAGCATTTACGTAGGATGCAAGGCAGGCAATCAGAACTCTAGTGAGACAGAGACACCCAGGCAACAGTCACTATTGCGATACATAAAGACTCTACCTCACTCCTGCCCCAAATTATCTTTGAAACTAATGGTCCTTAGAGGACCACAGGCTGACAGGAAGGCATAAGTATTGGCACTCTAGACTTTATAAAGGCCACACAGTTCACATGTCTTCCAAGCCCAACTCCAACCATAATGACAATTCTTCATAATATTAGAAGATTTCTGTGGCAGATGTGACTTTATTATCCCCGTGAATATATTCATTAGGTAGACAATAAAGAAGGCAAACCATGAAGAAGCTTGGTGACTCATACATTGGCACACATCAGCCTCAAAACAGTATGAAATAAGTAGAACCCATTTCAGATTTTTCAGGATCCATGATGTAACTCTCCAAGATTCTTTTTTTTTTTCTGAGTTATTATGGAAAGTGTCTCAATATATTGTTAGGATTTTAAAGCTATTTCATAAGAAGACATTTCATTTAAAACTAATCTTAGCAGTTTCTTTAAGAGTAATATAGAGTCATGGCTGCTGTGGCTCAGTGGGTTGGAGCATCGCCCCATACACCAAAAGGTGGCAGGTTTGATCCCTGGTCAGGGAGAATATGGGAGGCAATCAATGGATGTTCCTCTCTCACATATCTCTTTCTTTCTTTGTCTCAAAAAAAAAAATCAATAAAAACATATTCAAGGGTGAGGATTTAAAAAACACATACCAGTAATAGAGAAAGCAAATTATAACCAATGTCCAGTGTCTGGCACACACACAGAGCATGTCTGTTCCTTCTACATGAATATGACCCCATGATGTAATATTACAAATGTGACCCCTAAAACCAAAACTATCTATAAAGATGGAGAAATTGGATAACTGTGTATTTGGATAAACATTCTTCATTTCAGGGATTCTATGTGTTAAAATTGGGAGATAGAGTAAATAGCTAACATTTTCTTTTCAGCATACATGATTCTCTTGTTGTAAACCTTTAAATTTTTATTAAGTTGGTAAGTCATAAATTAATTTTAAACTCACTAACGCTGATTTCTTCGTATTCTAGAATTGAATAAGAGGCAATACATCATGAAAAGTAATTAAATTTCACATGCTGAGCCAAAAGTGTAACTGCTTTTGGTAAACAAACAAACATACAAACAAACTGGCTATGATTCTAAGAATACTAATAAAACATCTGTTTAGCTCCCATAAAAAAAGTATTTTAATTTTTTTATAAAGGTAAGCATATTCCAATTAGTTAAAGCTTTCAGATATGACCTAACACTAGGCTTGATATCCTAAGGTACAGGCTAGCTTTGAGATCCCTTTGAGAAGAGACTGTGTGGTAGTCAGTAAATGAATTTTATTCGCTAAGAGTAACTTTTCCCAGTCAGAGAAGTTTTAGGTGGCAAAAAGGAAGGAATATTCTAACCCCAAGAACCAGGTTAGCAATGTAGGCAAATTAGTTAGGACGGGGCACAGGATCCCTGTTGGGATGGGGTAGTGGCTAAGGTAGGTGAACTAAGGTAGGTAGGGAAGGTAGGCAAGACCTAGATGGATGCCCTTGATTGCCAGGCTGTGGTGCTTAGACCTTACCATAGTTTTTAAGCATCACAGTGTCATCAGAGATGACACTCACAGTGGTATATCAGGTCTCCAAGCAGATGTAAGGGGACAATAAAGCAGACATGGGAGTGGGGAGTTGCAGGAAGAGTCTGCTGCTAAGAATGAGATTCTCAGGATGCTATAGCAAAAAGAGAAAGAATTTTAATGACAGACAGCAAACAAAGCCAAATGTTCAGAGAGTAAAACCAGGAAAAAAACAAAAACAAAAACAAACCCGTTGTTGGATTTGGCAATGAGGATCCTGTCAGTGAAATTTAAGGAAAGGATTTTTGTAGCCCCAAGATAACAAAGCTAAATAAATCAGGGCTTAAAGTTAGAGTACAGAATTGTGAAAAGACAAGTGGTTGTTAATTCTGAATTCAAAATTTTGGCAAAGATGCAAGTGAGGTGAGACCTTTGTACATTTGCAGGTTGCAGGGAGAAAAAGTTTGAAGGTGGAGAGATTGAAGATGCTATGGTCAAGGAAAAAAATGAGTGAGCAGGGTCTGTGAGGAGAAACTGGATTGAAGCTAGCCCTAAAAAGAGGACTGGGCACATCTTCCTCAGACAAGCAAGGAAGCAAGGAAGAAAGATAAACATCAAAAAGGGTGCCTGTGAGTTTCCTCAAAAAACTAAAAATGGAACTCCATTTGACCCAGTGATCCTACTTCTAGGAATATATCCCAAGAAACTAGAAACACCAATCAGAAAGGATATATGCACCCCTACGTTCATAGCAGCACAATTCACCATAGCTAAGATTTGGAAACAGCCTAAGTGCCTATCAGCAGATGAGTGGGTTAAAAGACTGTGGTACATCTACATAATGGAATACTACGCTGTGGTAAAAAAGGAGTTCTTACCATTTGCAACAGCATGGATGGAACTGGAGAGCATTATGCTAAGCGAAATAAGCCAGTCAGAGAAATATAAATATAACATCATCTCACTCATTTATGGAATATAATGAACAACATAAACTGATGAACAAAAATAGATCCAGAGACAGAGAAACATGGATCAGACCAGCAAACCTCAGAGGGAAGGTAGGGGAGGGTGGGGGTAAGAGGGAGAGATCAACCAAAGGACTTGCATACATGCATATAAGCCTAACCAATGGACACAGACAACAGGGGCGTGAGGGCATGAGTGGGGGAGATAGGGGGAGTAATGGGGGAATAAGGACACATATGTAACACCTTAATCAATAAAGAAATTTTTAAAAAAAGGTGCATGTGAGTAGGAAAGAGGTAAAACAGACAGAGTCATAATTAAAGTGATGGCCTCTATCCTCTTTGTGAAACAGGGGGTATGATTATCTGACAAGATTAGGGCGAAGTGAGATTAAAGCATTAAAGAAATCAGAAATTTCCAAAAAAATGGTTACTAAAAAAATGATATATGAATAAAATGTATATTATTCACTGTGAGTTAAAAAGTAAGTTAGAGGCCGCAGCGAGTGAAATCAATACATCTGGTAACTCTCTATAGATACTCTATAGCCTGGGAGCACAAAGATAAACTGGCCAGGCGTTGATCCAGACAGAGCAGATCTGGCTGTAGGTTAAAGATAGAAGGCAACCTAGGGCATTAGAACTGCTTAAAAGTGACTGACGAAAACTCTAACCCAGCCAGGATGCAAGTGTAGACAAAGGGAAGACTGACTGAGGGAAATGAGGAGCTGGGTCATTAGGGGTCTCCTGTTCGGGCAGAAGCTGGTCAGTGAGCAGGGAGGGTATCGGAAATACAACAGAGTACAACGATATTACAATGCCAGAGGTATTGCCGCCTCTCCTTCCTAATAATCTCCCCAGAGTCTCACAAGCTTTAAAAAATGGATGAAATAATACAGGAACTTGCACCAAAAGATAAACAATTGCTTCCCACCATTTGAAGTTTCATTGTTCAGCTGTTAGAGCATTTGTAGGAAGACCGAACCTCACTAAAAAGAGACATCGCTGCTACTACCTTTCAAACAGCATTGAGGGGTTAACAGGCATTAACAAAATTAACTCTATGTTGAAGGTAAGGTTAATAAATTCACTCCTTTCCTTATCGAATCTGCTTTCTGGGCAAAAATGAGACAGCTTTGAAATAGCATTAATTTTCATAGAACTCTAGACTGCTATTTTAGTAAGCTAAACATTAGGCAGCACATAGTAAACATTTATTGAATGCTTACTATGTGCTGATCACCACACTAGGAAATCCAAGCGTGCCTAATCCACAAAAACCTTTCACACATGTATCTCCTGGAAGAAGTTTTAAGATTGGTGGAGGTAAGGGGAAAAAAAAAAAAAGAAGGAAGGTATTAGCAAAGAAACAGCTAGGACAAAGGGGTAAGTTACGGGTTAACAATGAAGGCTACAGTAAACATGAGAAAGGAGAGGGAGCTGTAAATCAAATACACCTCAAAAACAAAACGTGGTTGGAAAAGAAAGAAAGAGACTAGGGAACAAAATATCCAAGACACAGCTATACCATGAAGTAAGAGGAGAAACATACACTGAATACAAAAGAACAGTGTCAGCTTCAATGATAAAGGTGCAGGTAAACAGGAAATTAAGCTAACGACGCTGGTTTTAAGAGGGTATGATTGTTAATATCTAATCTAAAGAAAGTAACTGTTTGTACTCCAAGAATAATTTGTATTATAGTAACTGAATATATAATCCGTATTCATGGTGCTAGAGAGCTTGTGGATAAGAGAGGTAACAAGCTGAAGGAAAATTATATTGCAGTTTAGACATATGTGACCAACAGATAAGTAAAGAATTAATTACTGGAGTGTGCATTATCTCCAAAAGTCATTTCTGTATTGGTCAGAATGTTTTTGCTTGCAATGGACAAAAAGTTAGCTCAATTCAGTAAAGCAAAGAAAAAAAAAGGCGGCCGGGGGGGGGGGGGGGGAGTCACTAATTTGCTATTTTCTATGACTGAGAATTTCAGGAAAAAAATGTTAGCTTCAGGCATGGTTGGACCCAGAGGCTCAAACAATATGATCAGTATTCCATCATTTTCCAGCTCCTAGCATGGCTTCCTTTGGCAATGGCTGTATTTTGATCATGACTTCTCTATATTGTGAGGACTGACATTTTCAGACTTGCATTATAATAACAGAAAACAATCCCACACAAAAAAATAAATAAAAAGAGCTTCTTCATATAAGTTTATGCCAAAGTTCTTCCTGGAATTGAATCTTATGCACCTACTTTCTTTGTGTATCAATCTTTGAACTGCAGCCAGAGATTTAAAAACAAAATCCATTTGAGCCATTCCCAACTCCCTAGGTTAGATTGAAATAAGTTAACTAAACTAAATTGTGTGGAGTAAAAGAGGGAAAGATGGCGCCCAAAAGAAAAACTGTTCCACTGTTTTCAGAGTCATGTTCTAAATTAGTGTTTCTCAAGCTAGGTTGGAGCAGAAAGAAGTGTATCAGAATATAGGAAATGGGAGGAAGAATTTTATGTTATGAGTAGGAGATATGGAAAGAAGGGGCAGTATGCATAGAATGAAACTGAGAACTACAGCTCTACTTTTACTATTGTCTACAATAAGGATATAACCTATGGTATTTCTAAACCCAGTGTCCACAAAGCATATATACGTTGCTTTCAGATCCAACTTTACAACAACAAAAAAGGAAACTTTTCTATGTACTATTAACCTATTTCCCCCTAAAAGATCTTCAGAGAAAAAACAGAAATGGTCCCTCTAATCATTCTCTACTCTGCCTAGCTTTTATTAGTGCTACACATTATAAATACACTCAGTACAAATACATCATTTGTCAAAAAGTAAGTAGCATGAGATGGTTGGATTGGTGTATGAGTGTGTGTGTAAATGTTAGGTATTAGTACTTACTTAGACACCTCCCATACTTCAAATATCTGTTTTCAAACTTTGGATATTATTTAGAATAACATTAAGTATGTGAAAATTGCTTTCAGAAATAATATCTCAAGTCTATTTATCATAAAATGAACTCTAGGCTAAGACATTGAGAGCCACACTAAACTATAGAGTTTAATTAACCTTTATTGCATTGTTTTACACACTTTGTAGTACACAAGAATCACATTGTTCATGCATTAATTTCCTCAAAGATATAATTATATAATGTCATGTGTTGTTTAGAAAATGTATTAAATCATTCCTTTTACAACTCTGGCCTATTTATGAAGATAAATCACCACAATTCAAATTTAGAGCATTAAAAACCAACAGTCTGTACCACAGCAGAACATATAAAGTGAAAGCAAGTAGTAAAGATAAGGTATGAAATATGGAAGGAAGATTGTATAAATGTCATCCTACAACATGTTTTAAAAATGGAACATGAAGCCCTGCTGGTGGGGGAGCTTCAACCTATGAACCAGAAGGTCACCAGTTCGATTCCCTGTCAGGGCACATGCCCAGGCTCCAGGCTGATCCCCAGTAGGGGGCATGCAGGAGGCAGTCAATTGATATTTCTATCTTTCTATCTCTCTCCCTAAAATCAATAAAAACATATTTTTAAAAAATGAAACATAAAATTACCTTTAAGAGCTGACTTTAGATTTTCCATATTCCATTCTGGAACACTAAATCATTTTTGAAATTTATTTAAATTACTAGAGGCCCAGTGCACGAAATTCGTGCACTGAGAGGGGGGGTCCCTCAGCCTGGCCTACGCCCTCTCACAGTCAGGAACCCCTCAGGGGAAAGGGGAACGGGCCTAAGCTGGCAGTCAGAAATCCCTCTCGCAGTCTGGGGCTCTCGCAGTCCAGGACCCCTCGCTCCTTACTGCCCACCTGCAGCAGAGGCAGAAGAGGCTCTCGCCACCACCACTGTGCTTGCCAGCCATGAGCCTGGCTGAGTGGCACTCCCTCTATGGGAGCACACTGAACACCAGGGGGCAGCTCCTGCATTGAGGGCCTGCCCCCTGGTGGTCAGTGCATGTCATAGCGACCGTTTCACCGTTCAGTCTATTAGCATATTACCCTTTTATTATATAGGATGGTCATAAAAAGATGCATAGTATATTTTTAGAAAGTTGTTTAAGAAGTGTGAAATTTAGGAATTTTAGGATTGTTCTTTTGTGTGTTCTTCTTCAGCCATTACTTGGTGTGTGTTTTTGTTTTGTTTTTGACTAGAGCCTTTTTCCAATTCTGGTCTAACTTCATCAATGAAACCATCAGAAATGGTACAGAATTAACAACTCTTAATAACTTTAGATATTATAATCTCATGTATGTATTTCATATTTAGATTTTTGATTCTTATCATTCTTTATACTCCTCTCTGTCCAGTAATTCCAGCCATAGTTCTACCAAGTCAGGCTTTTCTCTAATCATATATGTGTTGTTAATTTTTGGTCATTAATATATTTGCAAGTAGTCACCCATAGTACATTTAATTCTTAGGCTATTTTTTAAATTTTTCATGATCTGTTCAGTTTAACATATGTCATCCAAATTTCTAGCAGTGATGTACATCTTCATACACATATAGCAAGTTTCATCTAACAAGGAACTGACTATTTTTCAATTTGATAAATTAATTATATAAAAGAAGATTAGCCCTACTTTTGAGATTGAGATAGCATGAATTCTTCATGTGGTTTTCTAGTCATGAAGGACTCTTTGATAAGTGAGGGAATAATTCCTTGTCTGTTTTGGTTCCTACTGTGGTCCAGATATTGCATATTAACTTTTTTCTGGAGTCTTAACTGCTGTGGGGAGAAATGCATCCAGGCATAAAAAGGCATTACTAAGTAGAAAAACTTCTAAAAAATAAAATCAATCTCTTCTCATAGTGTGATTGTCTTAAGCAGAAGAATTGCTACTCTAGTTAACTCATATTAATCCACCTGGATCAACAAGAAGTATTTTGTTCTTTTGAACCAAGAAGACTGAGGATAAGGCCACAGAGAACCAAATTCAGAGACTGATTGTTTTTCAGCATAGATATATTGGCTCAGAATTCAAAACATTGAAAGTAATTCTCGAGAAACATCAGTATCAGGGCTTTCCAGGCTTTTAGACATCAATTCCTGAAAGTTTGTGTCTTTGAACAGCCTCTAATCTTTCAAGTATCACTAATTCCTATATCCACATCACATACAAAAACTAGCTACTTAATAAAGAGCAGCCATGATAGAGAACTATCTTGTAAACGAAAGAGAAAAATGCCTTGTTTTAACTACTCACAAATTACTTTGCAAAATAGCTAAATAGACAATAAATTTAGGTAGCATTTTATGAAATTTTGTACGCATTTGGGGATATGAAGGATGTCTTTTTTTGAACAATTTAATACCTTACAAGTGTTTGTGCATCTCTTTATTTTTCTTTTAAAGACTCAGTGCAATTCTAATTAGTGTATGTCATAATTTATAATGTTGGCAGCTGTTCTAATGTCTGCAAAATGTTTTTAGAGCCACAAATTAGGAAGAAAAAACACACACCTATGTATTCAAATAGATAAAACATTTTCTAATTAAATATACGGATTAAATTCTTGTTGGCATTAATTAAATAAAAGCTCATTTCAAAAATAATGTGTTGTTACTGACTTTTGTATATTATGGATGCTTTTTATGCCAGGATGTTGAAGAGCTAAACTATTTATTTTTCCTCTTGAGTTGCTGGCAATGACCACTTCAGCATACATGTTTCTATCTGCTAGAAGTGTGCTAGATTGCTTGGCTGTGTCAGAACTGTCTTGAAACCTACTCACCTGCCCACCCCCCCTTTTTTTAAATATATATTTTATTGATTTTTTACAGAGAGGAAGGGAGAGATAGAAAATTCAATGATGAGAGAGAATCGTTGATCAGCTGCCTCCTGCACACCCCCTACTGGGAATGTGCCTGCAACCAAGGTACATGCCCTTGACCGGAATCAAACCTGGGACCCTTCAGTCTGCAGGCCGACGCTCTATCCACTGAGCCAAATCGGTTAGGGCTCACTTGGCCTTTTAATGCTGCTCCAAACAATGCAGTGGCTCAAAATCTATAACACACATATATATGCAGGGTGAACGGCTGAGGTTAGTGTCTATTATATAACCACTTATAAAGAGGTTTCCTTGCATGTGTAAACCCTTGAGATTCTTTTCCTTATTGTCCAGGGCAGAAGGGAATGTTTTTGTTGAAATTCTAAGAACTCCAAGCACAGTTGAGAGTAAGACTATACAGGGAACCAGGAGTATTAAGTGAATATAAAATTCTGCCCTACTCCTTGCCCCTAAAACTCTTCTTTTACTTGGATCCTAAAATAACCAGACACTCTCCAGCAATATGGTTAGATGCTGCTCATCTTGGAAGTCTGGTCACCCCATAAAGAAAGACCTAAAGATACTGGTATCAGGGATTCCTGGAGAAAACAGCCCATCCCGCCACCTTAGAGTAAAGTGCACAATGGATAAGCCTGATTGAAATGGTCAGAGCTTCCAATTAGCATTTTAGTGCCTTGTAAATGTAAACTTTTTTTAGGAAAGTCTCTAACATGGAGGAGAGTAAAATCATATTTTTTTTTAAAAAAAACCAACTCAAAGGAACCGACCATGCCACATAAGAAAAAAACTTAAAAAAAAAAAAAAAAGTCTATCATTAACATCCAAATAATAGGAATTCTGGGAAGAAAGAATAAAAGTGAGAAAAGCATTAAAGAAATGCATCAAGCCCAGCTGGTGTGGCTCAATAGTTGAGTGTCGATCCATGAACCAGGAAGTCAGGGTTCAGTCCCGAGCAGGGCACATGCCCAGGTTCTGGGCTCAATCCTCAGTTGGGAATGTGCAGGAGGCAGCTGAGTAATGATTCTCATCATTGATATTTCTATACCTCTCTCCCTCTCCCTCCCTCTTTCCTGAAATCAATAAAAATATTTTTAAAAAATTTAAAAAGAAATACATCAAGCAATTTTCCCAAAACAGAAGAATATGAATTTCTGGTTGAATGGGCCCTCTGGATGCCCAGGCCCATGAAACATGTCACTGTGAGAGTGCAGAATGCAGGAGATAAAGAGAAGATTCTATAGGCTTCCAGAGAGAAGAATAAGTCATAAACAAAGCATTAAATATTTAAAGAGATTTGGACATCCTCACAGAAATATAGAAAGCAAATTTAATAGGACAATACTTTCAAATTTCTGATAGATAATTCTCTATAACATAGAACTCCAAACCAATTTGGAATACTCAAGAGTGCTATTCACTCAAGATTCCCAGCAGTCTCTTCCTACACTTGTGTGAAAAAGGACGAATAAAAATATTGTAGTACATGACTCACTTTTGAATAGCATTTACTTCATTATTTTGATCTACCCAAACTTTACTACAACATTTTAGGAGTATGGAGGAAGGGAAATGTATATGTATAGTAGATGAAACAGAACTAAATCCTTACTTTTCTTAATGAAAATTCAATAAATAATGTCTTAAACCAACGTGCAATGTATAGATGTTCTTTAAAGATGTGGAAGCAGACACCAAAGGAATCAGCTTGAGTCGTTTCAAACTGAGTAAGAGGAAATATGTGAGAATGGAAATTAATGATCAGTGTTGGTCTGATGGAGAAAGGCCTAGTAGCCGATCTAAGATTTTTCCTGCATCTACGAATAACAAAAAACAAACAAACAAAAGCCATGGTTAACAATCCAAATCACCATTGTCCATAGCAGGCAAACCTGACCTTCCCATTGGGTTCATAAAAGCCACAGGTAGGAGTTCTTTGCAAGTGAAATATAGCACTTGCTTACTTGGCTAAATAAAAGACATTTTTTGTGTGTCAAACTCCAAGTAGCAACTCATACCATTCATTATTTTTGTTGCATTTCACACCACAGGTGTGTTTTTACAAAGTGTCAAGTTCCCATTTGTCACTTAGATACTGGACAGGTGAGCCAGTAGTCATGTTGTGCTATAAATGCACAACCATATGTGGGTCACAGTGAGAAACAGCATAGCCGCAGACCACGCGATCGTCACCCGGAGCGCACACCAGGCATCACTAACGCAGGTTCAACACCCGCAAGTGCTGAACCTTTTCATTCTCTCCCTCGTTCTAAATGTTTCCCCAACATCCTCAGAGCTTGTTTCCTCCCAGCGTTCCCCAAATATCCCTCATCTTCCACAGAGGCCTCTCCTCCACACGTCTCCCTGAGCTTTCTGCTCCCACCTGCGGGCCATCTTCCGCCACCTCTAACACTTCAATATCCAAAACCTAGCCTCACTTCTTTATTTTCACTCCTCTGAACCCTTTTAGGCTTTTCCAATCTTCCAGTCCCTTTAAAAAAAAAAATAAGCTAAGACATATCCTCTGAGCTTTGCAGCCTGCTAGAGATTAAGGTATAGAGAGGGCTGAGGCTTTAGGGCCGGGCAGTGCTGAGTGAGAGCCTTGTGAATGCAGGGAAGTTCATTCTGAATCTAGAGTAAATCTTTAGGAAACCAGGAAAGAAAAGGGAGGGTGGAGGTGAAAGAAAGAGTAAATGTTTCAGTGGGTAACTATGATAATAAAGGAAGAGAGAAAAGTTGGAATATATTTATTGATGCTCTGTATATTGGTTTCAGAATACACTGTTATATCTGTCTAAAAATGGCTATAGATAAAGAAAGTGAAACAGTTGACATTATTTTCCTGCCTTTTTTTTTTTTTTTTTTGCTTTTATGAAGAGTGTAAGGAGGGTGACCTATGCATTCATTGGTGGTCACGTGAGTTATTCTATTTGTGAGGAAAGTTTGTGGCCTTGCAAAGAATTAGAACTCTATAACCTGAGTCTATTTTGTCCTCTAGCAGGAAAAAGAACACATTATCACAACAGACCTCTTGAGTCTCATTTTCAAACTAATGCATTCAATCCCTAACAAAGAGCAAAGGATAAACAATTAGACATTCCATGTAACAGAACTCTTATCCACCTGCCAACAATTAAACCCCGTAATTAAAAATTGTAGAAGAATACACACAAGCAGATCCTCGGCAGCCATCATGCTGCGGTCAAAGAGGGGAAGGTTCTTTCCTAACAAGTTCCCTTTCTATTTCCCAGGCTGCTTTTCCTGACGTTAAGCAGACACGAGACTCTGTCAACTGTTTCACTTTCTTTAAAAGGAGGGAAATCCTATGCCCTATCCCCTGGGAGGACTATTATATACAGATGAATGTATTTTTTTTTATTTCGTTTAATAAATGCAGTGTTCAGAACAGATGTTAAAGCTTGAAATTGTCCAGAGAAAGGAACAGCTCAGGTGGCAATAATGCAGGCTTCCTGCCTGCTGTGCTTTCTTCTTTGTCTTTGGAAGAGCTACGTTCACAGGTGAGAAGGTATTACAGTATTTATAACCCCTCAAGTCCTCACCGCTGGACTGAAGCTGACAAACGGGGTGCTAATTAGTACCAGGAGTGGGGGTGATGGTGGTGGTTTTATGACACCGTCATCTGCGCCAGTAAATTGGAGGAAGAGAAACAGCCCATTTACAGCAGCATGGCAAATCCAGACGTGCAACAGGTAGAGGGTGGCTGTGAGGACCGTTGTGTTATGTTTAAGGTGGATTTTCTCTAACACCAGCCAGGCTGGCCCTGCCATGGCTACGCGCCTCTGTGGATTTCCCAGGGCACTGGCTACTCGCACCACTATAATCCAAGAGGATTTCATTCCAGTGCACCTGTGAATAATGATATGCTTGGGATAGAGGAAAGGCAGTATTAATGTCAGATGGAGTATCTGTCCTCTGAGAATTGTAATTTATAAAACAACAAATCTCAATATAAATAATCGTCAAGCTACCGTTTTGCAAACGAGGAAGCAGTAAAATTCGGTCAACTAATTATCTGTTAGTATCAATAATAAAATCCATTACACAAGTCATAATTTTACAAATTTTATAATACTATATTTAGTTAAACTAAAACAAAACTGTAGTTGATAAATGTGGCCAGCACGTTTAGTTTGTCTTTATTGGTTTGGGGTCTATCCTGGCTGTGACAAAGAGAAGGCCTGGTATAATGAGGGGAAATGAATTCATTATTAGAAAAGTTTAAGCCCCAAGAGCATGTCAGTGCAGTTAAGAGCAAGGACTTTCAACTCCAAAAAACTGGAAGCTGAACCCAGACCCTTACTTTGCCACTTGCAATATGGTCCTCAGCAAGGCAATTGCTCTGAGCCTCAGTTTCTCCATTCACAATACCTACTTTTTTGAGGTTGTGGGGAGGATTAAAAGAGATAATATCTACAGTTAACCACTGAACAATGCAAATGTGTGTTAGGGACTTTGCCAATACCTTTTCAGTTCCCCCAAATTTAAGTTGCCCCTTGGTATCCCCGGCAGATTAATTCCAGGACTCTGCTCAGATACCAAAACCTGCAGCTGCTCAAGTTCCCTATATAAAATGGCAAAGAAAAATGCATACAACTGGCCCCCTGCATCTGTCAACTCCCAACCACAGGTGGAAAACAGTGGGCACTTATTGAAAAAAAATCTGTGTACAAGTAGACCTGCGCAGTTCAAACCCATGTTTGTTCAATAGTCAACTGTTGTAAACCAATCAGCAGACTTCCTGATGCATTACAATCGTTCATGAAATGATAGATTTTTTTCTTTTATTTCTCCATTTTAATGAACACTTTACCAAGCATAAAATATACTGTCTTTTGGGGGAAACATTAAGTACTTTTTTTTCTCTGTCACACAGTACATGAATCTCAAGGGTTTTGCTTCTTCAACAAAGAAAGTAAGCACGAGGGGCCCCGCTGCAGGGCTGTCCAGTTCTCCCCCTCACCCAGGGCCAGGGCCAGATGTAGGTGCCACTGCTGGTGACCTCTGGGGTGCCGGTGAGGGTTTGATTCCCCAAGATGAGGCCCTGGGCAGGGCAGAGGCCCGTCAGAGCCCCACTGTGCATCCAACTCACCCCATCTCAATATACCAGAAATGATTTTGGCACAGAGCAAGAAGAAGGCTTGGGATTTTTGCAGTAGGTGCCTCCCACCCCGGTTTTTGGAGCCAGCCCTGCTCAGCTCTTCCCGGACCATTTTCTGATTGGTAAACTGAGGCAGTGGACAGAAAGCACATTGAACTTGGTCTCTGTCTTGAGACCTGAATTTGTCCTGTTTTTCATCTTTCCCCTCCCCTGACTCCCTGGTCACCTTTGCTGCACATTCTTCCCGAAGGAGCACCAGTAGGTGAGGGGCAACAATGGTAGATAATCTTAAAACGATTAACTGTCTTAAGAGAATCACAGCATTTTCTCCATTGTCTAATTTTTTCAAGTTTATCTCTGGTTGTTTGAAGATTAAATATATTAAAAATGATGAAATATGCAAAATCACTTAAAAATTATTAGAACCTACATAAATACTACTACTAAGGAACTCAAATGTTCTCTTTTCCATTGAAAAAAAAAACAACACTAGTTTTCAAAGACAACTTTCCAAAAGTAATTTTCTGTCACTATCATTCACTTCACACCACACCTTGAGTTCCTCCAAACCATCTTTCACAAGAAATGCTTTTCCAGTGTAACATACATACATGCAGCCTGGCACCAGAAAATATATATGTGCAAAATGGCTAGTTATACTTAGAGAAGCAGAATGGTGATGGCTTTAAATAATTTGCCCAGCTGATGAACACACACTGATTAACATTTAAAGTTCACTGCTTACAACTACAGCTCAGAGATATACTGTCATGTGATGTGACATAATGAAGAGAACAGAGTGGGGACTCAGTTCTCAGTGGGAATGTCTCTTCATGCTCCAAAAATTACTAAATGGTCACAGCAGGTGAATATAGTAACTATCTTCAAGGAATTACAATTGAAAGTAATCCTATATAATAAAAGCCTAATATGCTAAGTGTCCAGTCGTCTGTTCAATCAATCAAAGCATAATATGCTAATGATATGCTAAGGCCACTCAACCACTTGCTATGACGTGCACTGACTACCAGGGGGGCAGTTGACTGGTCGACCAGTTGCTATGACGTCCACTGACCACCAGGGAGCAGACACTCCGACTGGTAGGTTAGCTTGCTGCTGGAGCCCTCCTGTGGTCCCTCCCCAGCTAGCCAACCTCCCGCATCCCTCCCAGCCCCGATCGTGCACCGGTGGGTTCCCTCAGCTTGGACTGCACCCTCTTGCAATCTAGGACCCTCAGGGGATGTCAGAGAGCTGGTTTTGGCCTGATCCTGCAGGCCAGGCCAACAGACCCCACTGGTGCACAAACTCGTGCACTGGGCCTCTAGTATTAATATAACAGATTATTTGTTCTGAGATTTTAAACCTTGAAGTTAGTATACAACCTATGCAAGTTTATAGAATCCAATAAATTCTAAACAGAAACTTTAAATTATCACAAAATTGCAGTCATATACAACCTTATTTTTGAATCCCAGGGTCAATGGAGTCTATGAAATTGAACATGAGGGGGAAAAAACTTGAAATGACATGGTTTGTCCAAAATAAAATTGAAATGCAGCTCAGAACTGGACTATTATAATTGTTCTAAGAGCAGAGCTTATCCCAGGAATTCCTTTAACCCAAGCGACAGGAACAGAGAGGTTCCTGTCACAGCTTCTTTACTTCCTTCAACACTGGCTTTGAAGCTCTGTACAAAATCCCTCCTCTTGCAGTGAGCATTATACCTATTCCTGGTCTATGCTTTTAGTAAAAAGAAAATTGCAAAGTGACTGCTGGTATATTTTTACCAACAAAACTGCAGCATATGCAATGACTGTTAAATCTAAGAGTGCCTTAAACGTACTGCTAGAGATTTAAAAATTTATGCATCTCTATTCCCCACCCCTCGATTTCCTAACTTATTAAGTCTAGGATAGAACATGGGCATTTGCATTTTAAAGCCCCTAGATTATTCTGATATACACCCAGCGTTGAGAATATCTATAAAACAATCAAAGGGAAAAGTGTTATAAAGTCTGATTCCTTCCCTCTCCTTTCCCTGGAAAGGCAGCCTGTATGGAAAACGTTGCTAGCCCACATTGGACAAAAATACCTATTTATATGCTGAAGAGATATGTAGTTTTAAGCCCTGAACTGGACTGGTTTAGGTAAATTGAAGCCAAATTACCTGACAGAATCTTCTGGGGACTGTCACATCTATCATACCCTGCCTTCATAGATAGCTGGATGATTCATTACTTTGCATAAAACAGAATATTCCAATGTTATCATTAAATAGTGATTATTATTCATAATAAGAGAGGATAATGCATATTTACTTGAATTCAGATAATTAAATTACATACTTTTCCAGAGGTTTGATCCAAGCATAATAGTCTTAGAAAGCCCAGGAACTAAGAAGTACTTTGAATAGTTCCTGAATTGAAAAAAACAGAATCAATTCCACGTTTTGGTACATTCCACTTCCCAGCACAGAAACTTGAATATTGCTTTGCTTATCATGTGCAATGAAAACAGCTACAGAACTGTATTATGAAAGAATGTACATGATTTTCTGAGCATGTTATTGGGCATAAAGAGTAAATGCTGCCACAGTGATTGATAACACAATCTTCTGAGATCTGACTTAATGGAGAACAAGGCTGAAAAGAGAAAGCAAAAGGCAAATTTTCAACAAAACTAGAGGGAGCTGGGAAGTTTGACCTGTGACTCTACCACAGTTAAGTGTTTCACTGGCATTAACCAATTGACCTTAAATGGGAATAGTGAAATCTATTAGGTCATTTGGCCTGATCCATGGGAATATGGATAAATTATTTGAAAATCAGGTGCTTGATAACTTATTTATTTAAAGCTTCATTTATAAAGAGAGGGCACTTTTTAAATACCATGATACCCATGCGAAAGAGGTTGGTAGTCTATCATTTTTCAGTCAAGTGGTTTAAAAAAAAATCAATGTCAATGTATCTTTTGGCAGATATTAACCCTGTTCTGTTATCAGATTATTAGGAAAATAACAATAATGACAACACAATAACGCATATTGAGCACTCATGTATCAAGCACTATGTTCAAAATTTACATGCTATGACATTATTTAATCATCATAGTCATAAATCATGTGTAGTATTGGCCCCATTTTACAGACAAGGAAATTGAGACTTAGGCTATTAACATAACCAAGATCATAAAACTCATAAGTGGTGAGGCTGGGATTTGAACCCATGTTTGTAGGGCTGTATTTCACCTAGGAATGTGACTCTAGGATGGTAACACAGAGACAGACTTCAGTATACCAAGGGGGAAATGGATATCACACCAAAGATAGCTACAAATAAAAACAAAGGAAACTGATATATTTATAAACTAAAAATTTGCTTCCAAAGTACACATCAAAGCTATGATTATTTTCTACCATAATACCTGCACAAGGTGTGGGTGGATTCAATTGTATGCAATACATTTTCCTAATAAGGTTTTGAATATGTTTCTTTAAGGTGAGAATATTTTTTCACATATATTTGTAAAGAACAAGTTAGAAGTGAAATTGGACTAAACTGCAATAATCATGATACATGTGGAATATCCATTGTGGTGACTTTTAAATATTCTTACCCATTCTTTGATATTCCACCTTTCAAAAGGTTGAAACTAATTTCCCTGCCCTTGAATATGAGCTAGATTTAGCAACTAACTTCTAACATATAAAATAAAATTAACAAGTTAATGAATAAGCATGGCAGAAACCACAGAGTATGACTTCTGGGGGAAAGTATCTCTCTGTATCTCTCTGTATCTCTCTCTCTCTCTCTGTATCTCTCTGTATCTCTCTCTCTCTCTCTCTCTCTCTCTCTCTCTCTCTCTCTCTCCTTTCTCTCTGGAAGCCAACCACCACATCATGAGGAAACTCAAGCAGCTTTGTGATGAGGTCCATATGCCAAAGAACTGAGGCCTCCTGCCAGCAGCCACAACTTACCAGGCATGTGAGTGACACCATGGCAACAGATTCATTGGCCCCAGTCAGCCTTCAAGTGTCTGTAGACCAAGCCATAACTGCAATCTGATGAAAAACCCTTAGGCAGAACTACCTAGCTAAGTTTCTCCCAAATCTCTGACCAACAGAAACTGTGTAAGACGTTTTAAGTAAGTTGTTATTTAGCAACATATAACTAGTACAACCATATTGCCTATATAACCAGTGTAGTACAATATCACAGCAAGTAATGGTTACTGCCTCTCTTTCACACTTGCTATTCCACTTTACACTTCAGTTCCCTCATCTATAAAATTAATAAATATATATATATATATATATATATATATATATATATATACACACACACACACACACACACACACACACACACATACACACACACTAGGGGCCCAGTGCACGAATTCGTGCACCTTGAAAAGAACTGTGAGCCACGAGGCTGCGGTGAGCACAGGGGTGGGTCTTGGCCCATCCTCTGCGCCCCTGCCTGGCTCCTCCTGCTGTGGCCCCTGGTCCCCTGTCTGTTGGCAGCCCCACTCCCGCCACCACCGCTCCCACACGCTGAAGGCGCTGGCCCTGCTATCACCCGCTGACAGCGCAGAGTGATTTGGGGCCAGGACCAGCATCGGGTGCGAGTGGGGTTGGTGCTGTCAGCGGGTGTGAGCAGTGGCTGCTGCCCCAATTGCCCCTCAGGATCAGGGGGAGGTGGAGAAGCCCTCAGGGGTGATTGGGGCCAGCAGCCGCCGCTCGCACCCACTGACAGCACTGAGCAATTGGGGCTGGCACCGGGTGCAGGCAGCGGGTGTGAGCAGCAGCTCTGGCGCCAGCAGCAGGTGTGAGCGCTGGCGGGACTGCAGCATGCGAGGGCAAAGAATTTTCAGTAACCACCAAAGGCTCTCTGAGATGACAGTGACCAGCACCCCGCCTTGGTCTGGCGCCCCCACTCACCTGCTCTACCATCCACCGCAGCCGATGCCTGCCAGGTTCCATGCTCTGCCACCTATTTCCAAAGCCCTCCATGTTCCATGCACGCCCCCTGGTGGTCAGCACACATCATAGTGACCGGTTGTTCAGTTGTGCCGCCATTCGGTCTATTTGCATATTTGTGTTTTATATATGTAGACTAGAGGCCCGGTGCATGAAATTTGTGCACTTGGGGGGGGGAGGGGTGTCCCTCAGCCCAGCCTGCACCCTCTCTAATCTAGGACTCCTCGGGGGATGTCCAACTGCCGGTTTAGGCCCGATCCCCGGGATCGAGCCTAAACCGGCAGTCAGACATCCCTCTCACAATCTGGGACTGCTGGCTCCTAACCACTCACCTGCCTGCTTGCCTGATTGCCCCTAACCACTTCTGCCTGCCAGCCTGATCACCCTCTAACCACTCCCCTTCTGACCTGATTGACGCTTAACCACTCTTCTGCTGGCCCGATTGCCCCCAACTGCCCTCCCCTGTTGGCCCGATCGCCCCCAACTGCCCTCCCCTGCTGGCCTGGTCACCCTGGTGGAAGCCACGCAGAGCAGCAGCGGGGATCCACCCCCCGGCAGGGCTGAGGGAACTCCAGCAGCAGGCGTGCGGAGCAGCCGGCCCCGCCCCCACTGTGCGCACCACCATCTTGTGACAGCATTACAGCATGAGGGTTAATTTGCATATTACCTCTTTATTATATAGGATATTTATATAAACTTTCCTGGATTTATGTGGATTCAGTAAGATAGCTCCTAAATACCTATTAGAATAGTTTTCAGCAGCATAAACTATAAATAAAAGTTAGCCATTATTATTGTTGTTGACACATTTCTCTATTGTCTTTGGAGTTTCATTTTGACTGGAATGAAGCAAAGTTGAACTACCTATGCACATTCTTCCCTCTGCTTCTTCATCTCACTGCCTTTTCACCCCCACAGTTCTCATTTCTCAGCTTTAAATGAGAGGTAGTAAGAGAACACAAGTGATTATGGTATTTCTTCTATTTCCTGCTACTTCTTAAAACTTTTCCCATTTGGGAAGCTAAACATCTGGCATCTAAGAAAAGTTTGAGACAGGAAAACATAGAATAAGCTTAGGTCAAAAAGCTAAGGCCTAGAGAGCTTCAAGGATATAAAGAATACAGAAGGTTAAAGTAAAGATTTCCACTTCTATGAAGAGGAGAAGCAAAGAGAGTTCAGACATTGATGTGGCCTAACCATGCCCCTTATCTTGCACCAAGACTAGAACAAGAGAAAGCAATTCCAAAGAGTTGTGGGGAAGCCCAGATTACAGGGAACCACCTACTTCCCCATATGGCCCAGAGAGGGTGAGACCCCAGAATTCCCCTGCACACCAGGCAGGTCACAGCAGCAGAGCTGCATGGTGGGTTCAGGACAACAGGCCTCAGACAGCCATGCAGCTTTCACTATCTGCCAGGATGATGCAGGAAGAGAATGAATGTAGGGACTCAACAGACCCTAAGAGGCCAAAATCAAGACTTTGCACAGCAATGATCTGAAAAAAATGCAAAGACTAGGAACCCAATGCGATGATGTACAACACAGCAGTTTCAATCACCAAAGGGCACTCTACCCTCAATGCATTGTCTGGGCTTTTCAAAGTCCCCTAGAACTTGGACTCAACTTTAAGGAAGGAATGAAAACTGTGTATTGACTTAGATTTTTCTATTACCCAGTAAAAACGAGGCTTGGAGAAGGTAACAAAAAGTAAAATTACATTTCCAGCTCACCCTATTTTGAATGTTTCTATCACTACACAGTAGATGACATGGAATGATTTCTAACATCCGCTGACACACTTCTCTGCCCACACATATCTCAGAATATAAGTCAAGTTGGCCGCTCTTTTGTTAGTCTCTATCCAGCTACTCAAAGTTCCGATTCCCTCAAATTCCCTGAAATTACAAAGTCTTCTCAACCTCCTGTGTAGTTAAATCCCCTCCTTAACAAGACTTTTTTGCATTCAGATTTAAATAGCCTTTTTCCTACAACTGCTGCAACTTGATACTCATGTTTCTTTTTAGTAAAAGCCTGACATGTTATTTTCAGAAACACCATTTGTATGGAGCATGAAGAATTATTACCAAGAAAAAACGGAGACTAAGTTTTATAGTTTCATTTGCCCCCAAGGGGCCTAGCGTGGTGCCAGGCTGTACCGCTTACTGTGTAATTTAAGGCAAATTAGTAACCTCTTTGAGCTTCAGTTATTTCCTCTGTAAAATAATGGCAATGATTTGGTTCTTGTGGCAATCAAGTGAGATAAATTATTGTATGCTTCCCAATTTAATAATTGAAAGCTATTTTTGTGCAAATACAATGGTTCAGATTAACAAATCAGACTCCCCTAAATCAGAGCTCTTACCCAGAATCAAGACGCAAAGGCAAAGCAGAGAGAGCGCTGGGATAGCCCAGGTGGCTCTACAAGCCCTTCATTCCTGTATCCAACAAACTTTCTGGCTCACAGTAATACATGAGATCCCAGGAAGGATGTCTCATAAAGCCCCAGATTATAGATTTGTTTACTGCAGGCGGTCCTAAAACAAGGAGACCCTATGAGCATTCCATAGACCGTCGGGAACCAATTCCAGCATGTCATAATTACAAGAGTTTCATCAAAAGGTTGATGGGACTTGGGGGCTCAACAAGGGCTGAGCCACATATGTAGTTTACCTGTTGGAATGGCTAAAAAGCATCTCCCCCAAACCCAAATAGGATTGTCTGCTGCCAGACCGCTCAGGGCATCTTAATCTGCATGTTATTGCCTCCTGTTAGCCAAACACCTGAACAGCTGTAGGCTATTCCCCAATCTGACAATGCTTCTGTAAACCCTACCCTTTGAAACCTTACCCTTTGAAGTGTATGTCTCCACCTTGCCTTAGGACAAATTGTGTTAATAAAAGCATGGGTCCTTTGTCAAGGGGTAGTCTTTAGCTCCTTTAGCTGAAGCTCCTCTGACCCCCAATGCCTTTCACAACTATCTTTGTCTTTGGATTCCTTCTTAATCTACGAATCAGCTCCTTTCTCCAGATTGCTGAAAACCCTTTGTAATATTGGAACAAGAGCACCAATATTAATGGCCGCCCACCCAGGGGCACCAATAATAGACAAGGACTCTCCTGCTAGCAATATCAGGAGGAGAGTGACCAGCATGTTTGCAATGCTACTGAATGGGGTCACTTGCCTCCTTTCACAGGGAGGAAATCAACTACTCTGGCAATCAATTTTTTAGGAGAGAAATGGGTTACAGGCCACTTGCTTTAATCCTTCCCATTTTGCGTCGTCCTGTTCAATCACTATTGAATCATTATTGAATTACTGTAAAACATTATTCAATCATAAAGTGATCTTTGACCAGAGTCTCCTGACTATTCACTCCAAATGAGTCCTTCTTCATATCTCAAGTCATTCTCTCCTTCCTTCTCTGCAAATAATTGCACAGGATTGTGTGTTTTTTCCCCTCTGAAAATATGTTTAGGAAACTATTTATAACAATGACACACATACAGTGATTGTTTTCCACCTGAACTGTTACTGTATACTAATCAATATTCATTCTTTTATTGTGCCATACCTAAATATGGTTTACAGCATATATAGAAAACTGATTTATGAAAAAAAGTATATAGTTACTAACTACTTGCTTAGGGTGAAAGAATGAAGGGGGAAACTCATGTAAAGGAAATCATGGGGGAGACAAACATTGAAACTTTGTTTTACCACCTTAGAAAGCAGAAAAGTTCTGATTTAAAAAAAATTCCCCCACGGTAGAAAGACTTGCTCACTTTATGCAGCTCAGGTCTCTGTTCCTCTTGGTGATTTGAGTGGCTCTGATGGCCCTTTAGCGTTCATGCAAAGATGCCAGGGAGGCACCTGTGTCTGAAAATGAGCACATTTCTACCCAAGGACTTTTTGAAGTACGTTTAAAAAAATACCTTTTAAAGTACCTTTTAAAAGATTTTAATGAATTTTATTAAAAATTTGTTTGCCCTTGGTATATTTTGTATAAAGTGTTAATTTATCAACCCTAAATGAAAATGAAATTGCCCAATTATGTAAAGTATTTGTCATTATTATAAATCATCTTTGCTTCTCTTCTGTCCTCAGGCATTAAAACGGCAAATGGGGATTCTCACTGGTTTACAGACATCTTCAGCAACATATTGCCAAATACCATGGCAAAGAAAATGGCTATATATTCTCAGGGTTCACCAATGCAGGCATTCCCCAAATATATTCTAGCACAAAAATGCAAGTACCAAAGAACTGTTCCACAACTGTGATTTTCATTCATCATTGTAAATTTCACTCAGGATAGAAATTAGAGCTGAAGGGATCAGTTGGTTTATTGCTACTAAGAAGATCAGACCTCCTCACAAAAATGAGAATTAACTCAAAGAAAAAATACACTTAGAAAATTATTTTAATGCTTCTAAGATTTGTACTTATTTTTATCCTCTGTTCTACTCCTCCCATTTTATCTCTTCTATGCTCCTACTTGAAATTATTTCTCTCTAAGGAGCTGATGACACACTTTTGAATTGCCTTTTTTTTTTAAAAAAAATAAAGCAAATAAGATAATCAATTCTCAATTCTGAAAGCCATGCTGAAACACCTTCTCCACATCTGCACAAATTCTTATGTTCCAGAAGAGTGTGTGATTCTCTTGTCTTTAGGAAGGGATATAGTTTTTTTTGTTTTCTTTTTCTTTTTCTTTTTTTTTTTTTAGTCACTAAAACTAGCTACAGATGGAAAGATAGGATATGCAAACAATTATAGGTAAATGGATCCCAAGCGTTCTTTATCAATCTTAACTATATGTCATCCACACAAAAAAAGAATAAAAACAATGCATAATAAATCTTTATTTATCCAGATTATCTTTGACTACAAGAAATTAGTATTTTAAAAACATTTGTTTAAAGTTCTGGGTTTGTACAATTTAAGTGAAAATGCAGAAGTATCCTATATAATAAAAGCCTAATATACTAAGTGTCCAGTTGTCCGTTAAACCAATCAAAGCATTATATGCTAATGATATGCTAAGGCTGCTTAACCGCTCACTATGATATGCACTGACCACCAGGGGACAGACAGTTGATTGGTCGACCAGTCACTATGACATGCACTGACCACCAGGGGGCAGACACTCCGACCAGTAGGTTAGCTTGCCGATCAGGACTGAGAGAGATGGGCTGGACATGCCCTGGAGCCCTCCTGCAGTCCCTCCCTGACCCTGATCGTGCACCAGTGGGTTCTCTCAGCCTAGCCTGCTCCCTCTTGCAATCCGGGACCCCTCAGGGGATGTCAGAGAGCCAGTTTCGGCCAGATCCCACAGGCCAGGCCGAGGGACTCCACTGGTGCATGAATTGATACACCGGGCCTCTAGTAGATAATAGGAGCCAGCAATAGTATGGAAATTATGAATGGGTAAACAATGAGTTTTGTGGAAAACCTTGAGAAGAAATAATAGAAGTACACAGAAGTAACAGGAAAATAAATTTCCAGGGGATTCAAACAAATTTAAAATTATATATATATATATTTATATATATATGTAAAATTATGTCTGTTGGCATGATACCTTATCTGTTCCAAGAGTTTTTATTAGACTTTCCTATTCTTCCTGGTATAATAGTAATGTCTCTAACAATAGTCATATTAGAAGTGAGTCGGGTGGTTTCTTTCCCGGGTTCTTGTTCAGGTGGATTCAAAGAATGAAGCCACAGACAAAAGGTGGTAGATGAAAAGGGTGGAAATTTATTGGAAGCAAATACAGACTCCCAGGTAGGGAGGGGGTCCCAAAGGGGGTGATCCACTAAGCTCCTTTTTGCTAAAGTTTATAAAGGCTGCAGTTCTTTATTTCTTGATATTCCCTTCTGATTGGTCACTATATCAGCTTCAAAGCTCAAAACCCATGTGGTGCCCGCCTTTATTTCTCCCCCTTCAGGGGTAGAATTCTCTATCTCCTGTGAAAATCTGTTCTCTTTTCTCCCATTTGTCGGCATTTCTCTATCCCCTGTGAGAGTTTGTTTCCTCTTTCTCCCCATACCCTGTGGCTTTTCCCTATCTTCTGTGAACGGATGTCTTCCTCTCCCCTTATCCTGTGGCACCTTTTGATCTCTGTGAATGAATGAATGCCTTTTGGTCTCTGTGAATGAATGAATGCCTTTTGGTCTCTGTGAATGAATGAATGCCTTTTGACAGCTCCAAGCCCCCAACCAACTATGCCTTCCTCCCTCATGGACCTCCTAATTCCTAAAACTCCCTAAGCCTGCCTATTTTACCCCTAAAAACTCCTTTCAGAAGGACAAAATATTGCTTCAACATTGATATACCCACTTTTGATTTTTAGGAGTATACTTATTTACTTTTCCATGTACTATTTCATTGCCAGGCTAATTTCTTCCTGATCTAGGCTTGTGAGTCTTTTTAGTCAGTAAATATCTATCAAATAAATGAATATCTTTAAATGTAACATATAGTTCACATTTAATGGATGGCAAGTTAAAGATAGGACAGCATTTTTATCACATTTGTGTGTGTATATATTTTTTCTTGTTTTGAATGCCAAACTGTTAATTTTTAGAAATGCCCTTATTGTGGTAATGTACTGAAAACATTTCCCAAAAGTGAGTTTTGACAAAAGATCTGGAAAGGAACAGATGGCCTTCTTGCCAGATTGCAGGTGCAAAGAAGGAGGGACAAACCTAAGTCAGAGTCAAGGGATCTAGGAAGCAGGTGTGAGAGACAGAACAGCAGCAAAAAGTTCATCGGGAGGAAATGGATAGATATGGGAATGAAGAAAGGAAGTAGGTGACAAGAGAGAGCAGACAGTAAGATGTCTACCTGCTGGGAGACATCTGCAGAAAACATCTGTAGATACTTCCCCATCACCACCAGGAAGGAGGATCCCTGCACAGAGACCCACGAAAAGGCTTAACCACCTGTGGTATTTGGTTGAAGGGCATATACAATGCTCAGTGCACCAGCCTCTAATTACTCTGTGGCAACCCCAGTTCTGCCTTCCCAGTGGAAAACATATGTCAAAGCATTTAGTATTGATTAAAACGTAAGGAAATTCTTTGATTTATCTTTTCCCCACAACAGCCTGCCTTCCCTCTCATTTGTCTAAGGAAAAATAATAGAAGCATTTCCTTCCAAAGGGAGGTAGGAAATGGCTCTGACCCATTTGTCATATAACTGTTTTGCTTTGCTTTTGTATCTGAGGTTAGAAAAATTCTGCCAACACTGCCCTGTCAGACTGCCACTGAATACAACAATAAGAATGACAAAGGTACTAGCAGCTGGGAGAGAACACTGTCTAAGGTGCTGGTACTGATGAGGGGGCTGGCCACCTGGAAGACTGAACAAGTCCTTAGAAGATAGTAGAGAAAGGGATCGTCCTCCCTGCCTTGTCCCCCTTGAACATCTTATCCGTCTCCTGTTCCACAGTGTCCCACTTATAGCTCACTCAGGTCTAATGTAGCCGAGAGGACATGTGGAGAAGTCAGAGACACAGAGAAATCTTGCAAATGAAAAAAAATAAAAATTCTTTATTCTGGTAAGTGGAGTTCATAACTTTGAAAAAGAAAAATATGGCACACAAACTTTTGTGTACACATTACTACCCCTGGCCCATCCAAGTCATTAAGTCAGATGAACACTGCTCGCCATGGAGCGAGTGCATTTTGTGAGTCAATCACAGGCAGGTTTGTGTGGATGGGCTGCTTTACAGAGTCAGGGTCTCCAGGTCAGTGCTGAGCCACATGCGGCCAATGGTGTCCCTCCAAGGGTGACTGCTTCTGAGAGCTGGTGCTTTTGAAGTGTGACCAGCCGAAAGAATCAAGCAACCACAGAAAATATAATGGAACCCAAAAGAGGCCTGGGCAAAAAATGCACATGTACAATTACCTGATTGTTAGACTCTACATTCAGTTTCAGAAGTCTGTTATCTTGACAATGACTTGCTGAGTGGTGCTGGAAAGTTACTAAACTGTCTATGCTACTCAGTTTTCAATCCATAAAATAACTTAATAAAAGCAATTTTATATAGAATAGTGTTCCATATAATCAGGTGTCCTTGAAACGATTCACTTTATTTAAGAGATCAAATAGATTAGCTTCCTATTGACAGCCTCACCTGCTGTCTTTGAAAGAATCTATGAAGGACAACAATCAAATGCCTAGGGCATTCATAAAGTTGAAGTTTAGTGTTAGTTGGCATTTGAGGAAACCTCTTCTTCTCTTTTGTTGCTCATGCCCTCAACTTATTTTTAAAAATCAAGGATTCTAACCCTTTTGATAAGCAAAGTAATCAAATTCCCTTTCCCACACACAGCCAGAAACAGTCACAAGGGGGGATCCACTGTGACTAAGAACTGAGTCAAGAATTGAGGCCAATAAAAAAGAAAAGCTTGGCCCTGACTCAGTTTGTTAGAGTGTCGCCCCGGTTCAATTCCCGGTCAGAGCACATACAAGACCCAACCAATAAATGCATAAATAAGTGAAACATAAATTGATGTTTCTCTCTCTCTCAAATCAATCAATTGGTCAATCAATCAATCAAAGCTAAAATGTGGCCCCCTAGCAATTCAACCATATACTTCCTCCACTCAAATAACTTTGGGCACAGGGTGTAAGTATCTGGAAAATATAAGAAAAAAAGAAATATTGTTAAAAAGAGAAAGGAGGTAGAAGCCCTAGAAGAAAGGGTGGACAAAAAGAATGAAGAGTAATTTATAAAACACAAACATGTACTCCACAAACCACTACACTCCTAAGGACAAAAACCATTCTCATCATTTCTTATGCACAGCCCCTCATCCAAACAACCATCTTCTCTCCCACATAGCTTTTAATGAAGTATCATGTAGACACAGTAGACGGCTCAGAAATATTATCCTATATAATAAAACCCTAATATGCAAATCGACCTAATGGCAGAACGACCAGTCGCTATGACTCACACTGACCACCAGGGGACAGACGCTTAATGCAGGAGCTGCCCCCAGTCTGCAGGCCCCGACTGGTGGCAGGGGGTGGGGCTGGCGAGCGAGCTCCACCAGGCCACGAGCCAAGGTGGGTGCCAGTAGGAGATCCTCCCCCCCCCCCCATCACCCTGCCAGTCACTCCACAGATCAGCCCTGATTGCCGGCCAGACCTAGGGACCCTATCAGTGCATGAATTTCATGCACCAGGCCTTTAGTCTGACTATAAGTCTCATTTGAATGCAGTGTTTACTTCAGAAAACAAGTATCACTTTTCCATACGTAAGTTTTATATAATTTGGCAGAACAGATTGAGAGAAGTATAGCTCTTGGAACATGGAAGCACAGAAATTTACATCTGTATTTGTATCTATTCATGCCTGACATTATTTTTTAAAATATTTTTCTAAACTTGTTTCATACTTCTGTACAAATAATTTTACAGGGTGAAATTGCATTTGCACATACATTTATATACATCTATATAACTGCTGTAAGTTCTATCACCTTTATTAGATAGTACATTTCTTTAAAGCAAAGACTGTATTTTACCTCCAAATCCCAATGAAGAGAGATATATTTTTAAAGTTAGTCTACTAAAATACATAGTTCATATTTTGTCATTGCTAGTTTTACACTCCTGTTTTTAGTCTTTTGTTTGTTTGCTTTTGTTAATATGAACCATCTGTGCCTCTCATCCTGTGTTTTTAAATAAGCTGCCTAATTGTAGGGTTTTTAATTTTTATATTCTACCCTCAAGCCTGCTGTTGATCATTTTTTGTCAAAATTGAATGCCTGCCCTTTAAAAGGTCATTTGTGAGGTTTAAACCTGTTGGCTTGTGTTATTACAGCAAATCTCACCCCAAAATGTTGGGTTTTGTACAATAACCACCTGTCCACTGCTGTGTGAAATGAATAATAAAGTCAAAAGCCACTATTATCTCTTAGTTGTGAAGCTCAACTTTTAAACATATACACATTTTGCGATTTGCTGTTTCACATTTTTCAAGTAGCTAACAAATAATACTCCAAAGAAAGTTTATAAAGGCAACCCCCTTTAGGCAACTTTTTAAAAGGTGGTATTGTTACATAGGAAGTATGGTAAGACAATGATAAATTTCACTAACACACTCAATAAATTATTCCTCCAGTCATAATTTCCCTTGGCCTCATAGATTCTACACTAAATAATATTTTTATTTTTATTTTTACAGAAAATAGTGCCATATTATTCAGTGGAAAGAGAATATTTCTTTTATTTTTTTATATATATTTTATTGATTTTTTTTTACAGAGAGGAAGGGAGAGAGATAGAGAGTTAGAAACATTGATGAGAGAGAAACACTGATCAGCTGCCTCCTGCACACCTCCTACTGGGGATGTGCCCACAACCAAGGTACATGCCCTTGACCAGAATCGAACCTGGGACCTTTCAGTCTGCAGGCCGAAGCTCTATCCACTGAGTCAAACCCGTTAGGGCGAGAATATTTCTTTTCTGAAAAGAATTAAAAATAGTCTCAATTGTAAGTATATTACCCAAAAATGTGAATATGAGTACAGCATAAGAATAGATTTTGGAGAGAAATAAAAAGCTTTCAACAATGAGATTAGGAATTAGTTACAAATGTGTACTAAATTTCACCCTAGGTTTATAGGAAGCCAGAGGTAATGGGCTGTGTGGGGGGTGTGGGGGAGGGTTGGAGAGGGAACCACTGTGTTCTTCAGTCACTTAAGAGACACACACCATCATCTTTTTCTTGATAACTGCAAAGTGCACAGGGATCCTAAAAGTGAATACTGAAATTGCCCTCTGCTACTGAAAACCATGACCTAATGGGAGCCAATGCTTTTAGCCTGGAGAAATGAAGGAGTACAAAAACCCTCAAAAGAATTATTGGTCCAATGAAGTCTCCAATCTTAGAAACTAGTAGTAAGATTAATACTGATAATGTTAGAAATAACAAGCAACTAGTATATTAGTTCATATACTGTAAGCACGTTAAGTATATAATTAAGAATCCTGAAAGACAACCATCTCAAGATGACAAGCAGGTATTTCAACCTCTATCACTTTGTTAGTATATACTCTAAAGAATGCAATGAAAAAAAAATTTAACTATTTGTTTTATTTGGGATGTTCCAAATATTACAAATATAAGAGTGTGTGTTCTCTTTAAATTAGTTATCCTGGAAGGCTTAAAATGTATACAGTGCTCCAAATAGTAATAGAGCATTAGTGTATAAATTATCTTTAAAACTAGTTTACAAGAACACAGGCCTTATGTTTTATTAAAAGCATGGCATTTCATGGTCATCTTTCTCGCTTTTATTAAAGATATATAACAGCCACAGTATGAATTTGGAAGCCAGAAAAACCTGGGTTTGAAACCTAAGTTCACACATTGGTGACTCAGGGCACATTACTTAACTACTTGGTATCTCTGTTTCATATTCTGCACAAGGGTAATAACACAGACCTTGAAGAGTTTTGTGAAGGTAAAATTATGTTTGAACCACTGTTCACAGTCTCTTATACACAGTTGCTGCTTAAGAAACACTATTTGTCCATAAACAACCTCTCCACTATTACAAAAAATGCAACAGCAGAGACACTTCTAAGTTTAATTCTGGAGATTATGTTACTGATATTGCTAATGATAAATAAATTTTTATTTTTACCACCACTATCAATGAAATTCTATTTTCTTTTGTAATTTTCCTGGTTCTTCTCTACTTCAATTTTAGCTTCCTCCAATAACACATAATCTCCATATTTTTGCTATAATACAATTATTAAAGAGAAGAAGGTGAAAAGAAAAGTAAGCTAATATGTCTCTTACTATCAACAAATACAGATACTCCTAAAAGAAAGTCTGGCTGCAAGTAATATTTCTAGAAAATCAACATATTTTGAAGTTGTGACATTTGATGTTACCTCAAAAATCAACCTTTTGGCTTTATATTACTATTATTAAATGACCCTCATCAAATACTCTAAACATAACCTTTACAATCAAAGACCTAGTAAGAATAAGAAAATAATGTGGATGTAAGGGATATCTTTGTAACCTTTACTTGTTTCAAATAGTGCTTTTCTACTCTGAAACATCAAAAAGAGCCTCACCAATTTATCCTGCTTTATTCAGCAAAAACACACAGCTCCTATTATAAAATTATCTAATTAAAAATATAATTTTGCTATTACGATGTTTGCAGATCAAAGACCACTCTGTGATCACCATAATGCTAACAGCGTAACAATGGCGTCAGTCAAGTGGTTCCCGGGGACACTTTTTATTTTAGAGGAAAAGAACGCGTTTTACATTACCCATAATAATTTCAATTGTGTTTATGGTAATTTAAATATTTCAAACATAGATTCAGATATAAACGCCTTACATAAATATAAAATTAAAAATGTATGAATTAAATATGATCAAAGCTGTAAAAGTAATAAATTAAAATTAATACTAATTTAATGTGATGTCTGAAGATGCTTTGCTTTACCAGATCCAACATATTTACATTACTGACTCCTAGAATACAGTTTCTCTTAAGTTCAGTATAACTGTACAACTGCTCTGTATAATCACTTCGTGGGATGGAGAGAATAACGGGAAGAGTGTGGGGGGCACTTCAGCTTCCCACCATTGCTTCAAGTGTGCAGGACTTCATTTGCTTTAAAATAGGGAGCTAAAAATATTTCACTTAAAGAATTGGTTCTGCTGCTAAGAACAATGAATAATTCTCATTGTATGCCAAGAAATAGAGACAAACGAGTTATTTAACAAGAAGTGTACCATAAGGATACATGACTACAAAAACCCACGACTAGCTGGTGCCAGAAGGATAAAAAATTTGCAACATGGGCCCTAACCGGTTTGGCTCAGTGGATAGCACATCGGCCTGCGGACTGAAAGGTCCCAGGTTCGATTCCGGTCAAGGGCATGTACCTTGGTTGCGGGCACATCCCCAGTAGGGGGTGTGCAGGAGGCAGCTGATCGATGTTTCTCTCTCATCAATGTTTCTAACTCTCTATCCCTCTCCCTTCTTCTCTGTAAAAAATCAGTAAAATATATTTTTTTAAAAATTTGCCACATGGTAGAATCATTACATTAGCGTTAACTCTGTTACTTGCTAATTGCGTACTTTTCTAATGCTGTTCATACAACTAGAGACAGACCTGCAATCCTTTCTCCCCTTTGTAACTTCTGCTTACTCACAGTTCTGCCTTCTCAGAACTCTGGCTTGTAATCATCACTCAGGGTTCTAAATCTATCTCGTGAAGCCTTTCAGCTTCTGCTCCCCTTCTTAACCCCTAATTATTTCCTTATTTCTCAGTCACTCCTGTCAAGGGGGCAGAGTTCCATCATCTGCCCAGGTCAGATGCTTCAGCCATGTTTATGGATAGGTAAGACTGACCTGGGAAGGAGTATAGTTTTTTAGACCCTGAGCTTGACATCTGTAACATAACAAGGAGCACAATTTACTCAACATGTACCTTCAATGAGACTGAAGACAACAGTTTGTATTTTAAATAACACTCCAAAGGACAATTACTCATGGTACAGTATGAGAGAATAGCTGTGACAATAACTCGTGGCAAAATGTATTAATTTTATCCAAATATGTCCTGATCTCAGTGATGTTTATATGTGTCATGCTGCCCACTATAATTTAAGAATCAATTTATAAAAATCAATATAATATGCAGATAATCTCTGAGTGAGTTCTGGCATACTTCCTACCCCTGGTGGAGGAGATTTAAGGACCTCAAGTCATGGTCATACGGGATCATGAGGTCATATTCAAGCAACCTGGGATATCACAGCTGCCAAAAGATTTCCCTAAAACATTTCATATTTATTCCTTTTCACAAGAATGGTTGAGGACAAACAAAGATAAATCAACTTTTTAGCCATGGTAAAAATCAATTTTTAACAAATATAAATGCTCTAGTTTAGAACTGCCAGCTGAGAAATCAAAGGCGGGAGCTTTTAACTTAAATAAACACAAAAACGTCCACCCTCTCTGTTTCCCAGGCCTCTAAAAATCTCCTAACCCTGTATACAGCAAAAAGTAAGTCCAAAAGAGGATACAATTTTAAGATATTTCAACCTCAAAATAAAACAATTTAGGACAGTGCTTCCTTAAAAATTCTATTTTACATGAATGGTCATTCAACACCAAGAAGGTAAAGTTCTGGGAAGCAAGTCTCGTAATAAAAACTCTTCTCAAGCAGAGGAGAACCATATCTGATGAAGACTCAGTTATTTCAATGCGTTGGGACCCTGAGGCTCAGAATTGGAAGCATTTTAATTTCATTCTCCTTTCCTAAGGAGTTAGGTCACAGCTGTCACTGAACTCTGTACACATTCATTAAGAAACTTCTATTTAACATATATTTGTTATGTTCACAGAGAAGATTGACATATAGAATTTGTCATAATTAGCCAACAGCCTGAAGAGAGATACAAACAGGTCAACAGGAAAATCCAGAATGACCTTTGGAGTGTGCTTGGAGAACCTGTTGCCCTGAGAAAGTTTAAGTCATCTTTTGATAAATAATATCATGCTGGTGTGATATTGTTGCCACTATATTTGATTTTTAATCCTCACCCATGGATACGCTTATTGATTTTTTGAGAGAGGGGGGATGGTAGAGAAAGAAAACATCAAAGTGAGAGAGAAACATCAATCTATTGCTCCTGTATGCACCCCAACCAGGGATCAAACCTGCAACCTAGGCAGATGTGTGTTCTGACCTGGATGGAGCCAGAAACCCTTTTATATTTTCTTTTTTCTTTTTTAATATATTTTATTGATTCTTTACAGAGAGGAAGGGAGAGGGGCAGAGAGTTAGAAACATCGATGAGAGAGAAACATCAATCAGCTGCCTCCTGCACACCCGCTACTGGGGATGTGCCAGCAACCAAGGTACATGCCCTTGACCTGGAATCGAACCCGGGACCCTTCAGTCCGCAGGCTGACGCTCTATCCATTGAGCCAAATCAGTCAGGGCACAACCCTTTTTTCTTGCTCCAAACAACTGAGCCACCTGACCAGGGCACTGTTATTTATTTATTTACTAGAGACCCGATGCAAAATTCCTGCAAGGGGCTTGGCCCTCACAGCTGGGGTGGCTTGCCTCGGCCCCTGTAGCCATGGCTTCATTCAGAAGGACGTCTGGAAGGTCGTTCAGCTGTCCAGTCTAATTAGCATATTACACTTTTATTATTATAGATATTTTAGCACTGCAATGAAGAACAATATTACTACATCCATTTCATTACATTTGTTCAGGTTTAGTGAGGTGTTTTGTGGGGTTTTTTTCTTTAAATAAGCAAAGAAATTATGAATGAGTGTGACCATCCCACCTATGAGAGCAATTTATGTAAATATTTTGCTGAATTTGGTTTATTTTTAAAATCCATATTTGGGAATAAAAGAAGGATGTACCTATGGATTACAGAACACATGTAACTCAGTTGCCCTCAAAATGTTATTCAAATTGGAACTGTTAAAAGTTTAAGGGTTTAGGTGAAATCACAGATTGACCCCACTGCAAGTTATTTAGAAGGCAATATTCTTGATCTAGAGAATAATGTTATATCAGCTCTTCCCAAAATGTAATTTGTGTGCTGTTGCCATAAACCAAGAATTATTATATCTTAAAGTTTAAAGGAATGTTCCCAATTTTCATTCTCAACTTTTAAATTTTGCTGATAGAAAACAATAAGCTTTCAAAACTTAAATAATTTTCCCAGTGTCAAATAAATGCTGATGGTGCCTGCATAAAAATTCGTGTGTATTCTTCTGATTGGGATTGAGAATCTTGATGGACTGTTGCTAATTCAGCAAGCATGTTTCAAAACCAAATAAAAATAAGAAACCACACAAAATTTCTGTAGAGGAAATGGTATCTTGATAAATAGATATAAATTGAAGTGATAATAAAAAATGTGCTCTGCATTCCTTCTTCCTTTTAAACTTTACATGATAATTGCTATAGAAGGCTTTAAATGAAAACAAATCCTATCTAATAAAAGAGTAATATGCAAATTGACTGTCACTCCAACCCACAAGATGGCCACCCCCATGTGGTCAAAGATGGCCACCCCCATGTGGACACAAGATGGCCTGCAGGGGAGGGCAGTTGTGGATGATCAGGCCAGCAGGGGAGGGCAGTTAGGGGCAATCAGACCAGCAGGGGAGCAGTTAGGCATCGATCAGGCTGGCAGGGGAGTGGTTAGGGGGTGATCAGGCTGGCAGGCAGAAGCAGTTAGGGACAATCAGGCAGGCAGGCAGGCAAGTGGTTGGGAACCAACAGACCTGGATTGTGAGAGGGATGTCCGACTTCCCGTTTAGGCCCGATCCCACTAGGATAAATGGGAAGTCGGACATCCCTTGAGGGTCCCAGATTGGAGAGGGTGCAGGCTGGGCTGAGGGACACCCCCACACCCCGAGCACAAATTTCATGCACTGGGCCTCTAGTAGGAAAATAAGCATTCTCCTGAATTCAGGTAATGTGGTCTTATCACTATCCAAAATGGCCTTAGAGATCATTAGTCTTGCTACCTATATAGTACAAGAAAGTAAAGGTAAAACATTAATTACAATAACAAAAAATGAAACAATAAATCATTATATTTGGTAGAAATTCACCACTTTTTATGTCATAAACTGCAAACTTGAAGCTTATAAGTGAACTCTGGCCTTCAACCTTCATTGTTTGACCCACTAAAGTTTTATTTGTATAAATGGAAGTAATTATAAACATGAGAAATTTGGAAAATTTAAAGAAAAAAATCTAGATTTTCAGATTCTCTTAAACATTTAAAAAAAACTTTGCAGTACCAGGATTGCATTTTCCAATGGTTGCAATTCATAGGAGCTGAGTAGCTTCCCCTTTAGGCAGATTATAGCTTCTTTAGGTACAGCACAGTCCCTGTCACTATCAGTCACTCAAGTGTATTAACCCTGATATTAATCAGGGTTCTCCAGGAAAACAGAACCATTAGGATGTGTATATGCACTTATTTAAGGAATTGGCTCACATGATTATGGAGACTGGCAAATCCAAAATTTTCAGGGTCGGTGGCAAGCCTAAGATCCAGGAAGAACTGATATGCAAGGATGAAGTAGGTCCTTTGTTCTATACAAGCCTTTGATTGATTGCATAAGCCCACTCACATGAGGGAGGGAAATCTGCTGTACTCAAAGTCCATAGATTGGAATATTAATCTCATCTACAAACAATATCATAAAAACATCCAGAATAATGTCTGACCACATGCCTGGACACCAAGGCCCAGCCAAGCTGACACAAAAAATTAGCCATCACACTATACAAAACTTAAACAATTAAGGTAAAAAAGGTAGAGATGAAGGAATGGCAAAAGGAGGCCAACTGTGATTTATTCTGAAAGATATCAGCTGGAACTTGAAGGTACAAGAAAATAATCACAATGAAAAAAAAATGCTGCCTTCTTAAATAAAATTCAAATTAATAAAAATGGGCTCTGAAATGAGATTCCTGATGCAGAGATAATTTGGGTCATATGCCCAATTGGGAAGCCAAAGGTGACTTCAAAAGAACTCTTTGAATCTCCTTTTCTTATACGGTGGCTGATTCATTGCCCATTTTATAAATGTATTCTTACACAATTAAAATTAAATGGCTTAACACATTTCAGCTTTTGCAAGTATCATCAAGAAACTTAGACTCAGCTTTATATCCCACTCTAATAACTGTCATCTCCTATTAATAGCATTTAAGAGATAGGATAACATAGTAATTAAAAGTATAGGTGCTGAAATCAAATTACTTAGAATCTGAGACCAGTTTGCACTTAAGACATGTGTGACCTTAGAAAAGTTATTTAACCTCTCTGTTTCAATTTTTCATGAAAACAAAAAGGTTTCTAATAATGTAAAATGAAATAACATGTATGTACTTAGACAAACATGTAATAAATATAATGTGTTTTTTATTTTATAATCTCCTAAAATTCTATGTAACACTTTTACCAAGTAAATTGTGCTATGCTATTTTTTAAAGTGGCATCAAAATCTTTAGAAAAAGAGTTTCTCCAGAGATTGGACATTCATTTTACTTTGGGTGTAGATAGAAGGGAACTGTCTCCAGGTGAATAAGGAAGAAGACTCAGGGAAGTTAAGTAACGGTCTAGACAGTTTGTAAATGAAGCAAGTTTTGTTAAGAGGAGGAGGGATACAGGCAATTTGATCTGAGTGAAGAGAAACTAAAGATTTCTCCTTATATTACCTACTGCTGCACAACAGTATTACCACAAATTTAGAGCTTTTAATAGGATGCACTTATTATCTCACAGTGTCAGTGGGTCAGGAGTCCAGAAATGACTTGGCAGGATCTTCTGTTTAAGTATCACAGGGCTTCAGCCAGGGCTGCAGTCTTATCTGAGGTTCAAATGGGAAAGGATCTGCTCATGTGATTGTTGGCAGCATTCAACTCCTTGTGCTGCCACAATCAGGGCCTTAGTTCCCTGCTGGCTGTTTTCTGGAAACCACCTCTCCCTTGTCATTGATTTTCTTGGCATGTCAGCTCACAATATGGCATCTTGCTTCTTCAAACCAGCAAGGAAAAGAATGTGAGAGTCCTATCAATATAGGGGACATCATCTTATGTCATCACTCACTCCTAACCATGCATGTGATGTCCCCTTTGCCATCTCTGGTAGTTAGAAGTCATGGATCCTGGCCATACTCAAAGGGAAGAGTTTACACAAGCCATAAGTACCAGGAGGCAGGAATCATGGGAGCCACCACAGTGTGCCTGCCTCGTATTACTAATATTCTTTTTTTCTATTCAACAATTTTAATCACATAGGAATCATATTGCTCTTTCTCTTTGGCCACCAGGAAGTTCAAAGACAAAATTTTAACTCAGATTTAGAAACTATATCAGGCCAAATAGTGAATGTATCTGCAGTGTAAACATCCCCCTCAGATTGACCTTCCCTATAAAAGGATGTTATCTGTTGCCCTAGCCAGTTTGGCCCAGTGGATAGGGCATCGGCCTGCAGACTGTAGGGTCCCAAGTTCGGTCAAGGGCATATACCTCCCCCTGGCCCTGGTTGGGGCACGTGCAGGAGGCAACGAATTGATGTGTCTCTCTCTCACATTAGATGGTTTTCTCTGTCTTTCACTCTTCCTTTCATTCTCTCCAAAAATCAATGGAAAAATATCCTCAGGTGAGGATTAATAATTTTTTTAAAAAAGATGTTAACCTCTTCTATTCATTTGTTGTTCATATGTTCCTGTAATTCCCAAAAATCCTCTCCAAAATGAGACAAAATGAATCAATAATCACACCATAAGGACATTATTAAAAAGAGTAGCTCAGCTCTAGAAAGCCGTGAAGTTGCAATGCTGCTGCATCAGCTTTCCCGGTTTCTCCATTAGTATTGCAGATATCCCATCGGTGAAAACATGTCCTACCCTTCACCTTGATGCCTTTACTGATCTCCCTAATTCTGGCATATGTCACGCGATTCAGTTACTATACTTAGCACAACTTTCACTTAATCAACAAGAATGTCCTTTTCCGTTTGACGTGTACAAGGTCTCTCCTAAAACCTATGCTAAGAAAAATAACGCCAAGAAATATGATCACATGGGGAATGAGAATTAGTAAGACTAGTGGTTCAGCTTATAATATGCATTATAAAAATGTGTGCATGATTCAAAGCAGTGGGGAATATGACACTGTTTTAGAAAAGCATTATTTCAAACTGATTTTCATAATATAAGAAACATTTTAGAAGACTATTCCTTAATTTTGATTAACATTAATATACAATTTTTAAAAGCATTTTTATTAACATTATCAAGCATAATTTTATCTCAGGTTCTTCATGTGTTTTATTCAAATCATAGGACTAATAAAAATAATTAACATCTTTGAAGTCATCTATAATTTTTATGTTAGATTCTCTTCACAGTTTTTGTTTCCCAGTGAATAATTTTATACTATGAGAAAATTAGAAAAATTAAAATATGATTTCATGTTGTATTTTTCTAATCTACAAAAAATTAATAAGTGCACTAATTTTTTTCTGGATTAACTTTACTCACTAGCTGTGTTTGATAACGGTGACTGCAATCTTCTCTGAGGAGATTATTCAGTTGTATGGGTTGTTCAACTCACTTTACATAGAAGCAGATTAAAAATGATTTCAATTCTCTCCTTATTGGTAAAGTACAATTTCTTAATAGGCAATTAAGAGCCCAATTCCTATCAGCATATCTCCAGTGTGACCCAAGCACCCTGATTTATCACAGGGTAGGGTTGGCCCAACAGTTGGCAGTATGTTCTTTAGAATATCCCTGTGATTTTAAGAGGCAAGAGTTATGTGCATGCTAAACCTAGATGACTTTTAAAAAGGAAAAAGGACATCACAAAGCTACCTCAGAGGGCCAATGTGGTGTGGAGGGAATGAGTGGGGGGGTCCACTATAAACCCGGACATGCCTGCTTTGGAAAGTCAATCTCGCTGTGTGCACTTCACATGGGACTATTTGTCAGCAGATTGCTTTCGGTTCATTATAACTCTCATATTCAGAAAGGAGAATTGGCCAAACCAGTAATATAAATGCATTGTATGCTCTACCCTCCCTCTTCATGATTAATTCTACCAGTGGTACAAATTTGCATGAATGAATGTCAGTGTGTTTTCTGCCCTGAACATTTCCTGCTGGTTTCAGTTCAGCCCTGCTGACATTTATTACAAATAATAGCTAAATATTCCTGATTTAATAGCTGCAGTGGCCCCACATCTGAAGGTGATGTCTGTAATAAAAGCAGACAAGACAAGCTTATAACAAATACTAATCAGATTGTGTTTGCACACATAATGGAAAAGCCTCAACGGACATACCCACAAAATATAATGGTTGTTTTTTTAAATGCAGCTGCTACAAGTCACAGTTCAAGAACATATTGGTCGCTTTATTTCTTTTTCATTTTCCTCCTTCCTCCATCTCCTTAAAGTACCAAAGGCCTCTATGCACAATCAAGATTGAATATTATCCCCTTTTTTATCTGGAAAAATGGGACACTAAACACAGAAGACTGGCTGTGTCCTTTTATTCTTCTTTTGTTGCTCCTTCTAAACAAAGGGCATTGTCCCCTGATAAATTCCATTTTCTCCCTCTTATTCAAAGGTAGTTTACACACCAGCTACAGTGATCCTCACACAATGCAGCGACTGGCAAAGATACAAAATAACTTTCAAAGTTCTTTCAACCTGTTGACCCAGGTGTCCCTTCTGAAAGATATAAACTAGCCTTCCACACCTCTCACAATTGATAAAGGAGACTATAAAACCCGAGATTACAAAAAGAAGACACACAGTGCCTACTAAAGGCAGGTTTTAAAAGCCTTTGGGAATAAAAGGCGCTTTTCTCTTTATCCGACCCAAACTTGCCCAAGCCTCCATATGAAAAGGAAGGAAGTCAGGTTAGCATTGTCTTTCCCTTGACATTTAAACACTTAGGAATATTACTCACTTGGCATTAATTGTGAATAATTTTCTGAAAATACACCTGTTTTCTATTTTTGCAGTTATCTTTTCAGAGTAGAACTGTGCAGAAAAAAAAAATTATGAGAGGTAATTACAGTCATAAGAATTAATATATATATGTATATATATACATATATATATATATATATATATATATTCCATTGAGATATATTATTACTTGATTGACAGACAATCTCTGCAGGGCACAAATCCACTGTGCCACACTTGGAAGTAAGTCTTAATCACAAAATTTTGTAAGATCTTCCACAATAATAAACAACTTTCAGTATAAGCACCATGGACAGAGGCATAAGCTAAGGGTTGAATATTTTTGTGGAAGGCCCAACAGCACGTCCTAATCTAGAACCACCGTGGGGTGTCCCCAGTCATGGTTTCTCATCCCAGCCCTCCTCCAATTCCTCCAGCAACACTGTGGTCAAAAAGGCGGTGAGTTGCCCTAGCTGGTTTGGCTCAGTGGATAGAGCGTCGGGCCTGAGGACTGAAGGGTCCCAGGTTCGATTCCGGTCAAGGGCACATGCCCGGGTTGCAGGCTTGATCTCCAGTAGGGGGTGTGCAGAAGGCAGCCAATCAATGATTCTCGCTCATCATTGATATTTCTATCTCTCCCTTCCTCTCTGAAATCAATAAAAATGTATTAAAAAAAAAAAAAAAAGGCAGTGAGCATGGGGTCTTGGGGCCCATGGTGCTTCTTCCCAAATTCGGCACTTCTACCACTCCTACCTGAGCATTCTACAGTGGTTCCATGTGAATCAAGATCTTGAATGAAGACTCAACACATTTTTATAATCTTGATATTCAGGAAGACATTTAAATTTCCCACCTCATCACATTGGGTTGGCACAGTTTCCCAATCGAAACTTGTTTGTTGATTGTGATCTTCAAAAGAACTAGAAAATTAGACAAATTGTATCCACACTGGCTAAGAATAGAGATTATCCTCATTTTACAGAAGAGGACACTGAAGCTGTGGACGTTGAAGGGACTTGCCAAAAGTCACACAGTGAGTGAGGACAGAATTTGCATTGGAGTCCCTGTCCTAAGTCCTGGGTCAGCGCTTCCTCCATTACACTGTTCTCCATCCACCCAATCTTACTTGTTTTCTTCTCATTGCAAAGTTTAGTCAATGGATTTGCTGGATTCTCAATCTGTTAGATGCATGTATCATTTTATCTATGTGCTATGTATCATTTCATCTATGTGCTATGTGGCTGCCCATCACTTGACGGTGCCATTGATTTCTAATGTATTCTTCTCCCTCCTGCAGGAGAAATCTTGCTTAGACTGACAAAGAAAGACTATATACACACCTTAATCGCCAGCCTTTAGTAGCTGGGCATTCAGGCACAAAGCTGCTGAACTTCGTGCCCTTCTTCCCTATAGTTCTCTTTTTCTCCCATTTTTGTCACTAACAATGATGCTCCTTCTAGAGACCCAGTGCATTTGCTTAGCACGTTGTGTTCAGATTTCTCTTTCTCCCACCATTTGCCTTGACATATATTCAGCTTCATCTAAATAGCCATCATGGTTCTGGGTGCATCTTATATAAATCTGTTTTAGCAACTGTGGCCTTGCTATGCCCTGGGCTGGAAATACCATTTCCCTATCCCATTTCAGTTCTATTCAGATACTGCTGCTCCTTTGAGCCTTTTCCCGACTATCAGCAGGATGATTACTTTCTACTCTGAGCACTTAATGCCCTTCTTATCACTTCTATTTTCAGAGCACTAATATACTGGCCTACCTGTATTACCATTATATACACTAGGTGCCCCAGACCATCTCTTTTATAATCTATCCTTAATCTACCCAGCACACAACTCAGGGTTTTATTCTTCATTGGAAAATATATACATATATACACTTTAATCCTTAGCAGAATTAGTTTCTTCCATCATAGAACAATACATCTTTACAACTCTATGTCAAAACTAAAATGAAACATGCTATTTCAATGTACTAAGAGCTATGTGAAAACTGAATAGAAAGCAAAATGAATTTTATATTCTAGGGTATTGTATCTGGTAGAATCTGTATGCCTAATACCACGAGGTTAAGTGAGGGAAGCAGGAATCATAAGCAGGCAATCAATCAAAGGGCGGCTCCACTTGCGGGTGGGGGATTAGAGGAAGAGGCTGATAGTGTAAATCAGAATCTGAGCCGAAAAGCCCAAGAACGAGGAGCTTAAGTCCAAAGTCCAAGCATAGGAAAAGATGGCTATCGCAGCTCAAACAGAGAAAGCAATTAATTCTTTGCCTTTTTGTTCTTTTCGGCCCTCAATGGATGGGATGATGCCCACCCACATTGGGAAGAGCCATCTTCAGTGCGCCGATTCAAACACTAACCTCTTCCAATAATACCCTCACAGTCACACTCAGAAATAATATTTTACCAACCATCTGGGCAGTCCTTAGCCTAGTCAAGTCAAATAAACCATCATAAAATTAACCATCACAGAAGGAAAAGTATTGAGATATTTCCAAATCTAATGTTTCCAGCCAGGGTCAGAATTTTAGAAAAATTATGAAGAACTGAGACTATCCCAACCAAGGATTCAAAAATATTCCACTGGAGTGATTCACGAAGTCTAGGTAAAGGAAACTGTCACCTAGAACCAGAGATCAAATATTGATAGACAGATGGCAAAGAAAGAGGAAAGTACATGACGAGGAGACAAAAAGACAGACTGTGTCAACAAGGACCCACAATCAAGTTGTGCTGGGCATGGCGTTTGGCTCACTCTCTGCGAGTGTTTTCTGTAGCTGCTACATTGTGGGAAGTCAGGGGCTCTAGAATAAACTCTATAGAGGCAGTTACTGTCCTCATATTTTCCCAATAAAACACTACTGATTTGAGCTTTAAAAAATGAATGTGGCCCTGGCTGGTGCGGCTCAGTTGGTTGACCATCATCCCATGCACCAAAGGGTTGCCAGTTTGCTTCCCGGTCAGGGCACATACTCAAGTTGCAAGTTCAATATTCAGTTGGGGTGCAGAAGGGAGGCAACCAATCAGTGTTTCAATGTTTCTCTCTCTCTCTCTCTCTCTCTCTCTCTCTCTCTCTCTCTCTCTCTCTCTCCCCTTTCCTCTTTCTCTAAAATCAACTAAAATATATATATTTTTAAATGAACATGAATTTTTAAGAGGCAGTCCACCCTACTATGGGACAATCACCCAAACTTTAATATTCTCAAACTTTAAATCACCTGGGATCTCATTAATTGCAGAGTATGACTCAGTAGGTCAGGGAGGGGCCTGAACTTCTTTATTTCTAACCAAGCACCCATGCTGCATCCTGGTTCCTGGGTCAAGCTTTGAGTAAGGAAGCCCTCTGCAATAGCTTAACTGGAGCTCAAAATACAGAATAGTCATATTTTAAAATTGCAATGTAATGCTTAAATTAAGTAATGTACACACATAACTTATACACAGACTATATAATTTGTTATGCTATCTGTAATAACATGTTATATTACTTCAGACCGCAGGATATATGTTGTTACATTCCCTTGCCAACATATAACACAAATTTTGAAGCACTTGTTTTCTATATTTATCTCTTGCCTCTGTCTGCTTATATTCTTTTTTTTAATAGTTTCCAAATGAGAAATGTTCACTTCACAGATTTTAATTACCTGAAATCCTTTTTTCCTTATTGATTACCAAGAGCAAAGTAGCTTTTTGCATTAACCTTTCAAAATGTCCAATTTAATTTATGAACGCAGTATTTTTTTCAGCTCCGTGTGTATAGATGATGCATACCGTTTCATACTGCCGTTATAAAAAGACCATTTTAATTACCCCACAGAAATATGCCTGGGCATGGAGAACTGTGAGAGTTCATGACCAGAAGTGCCCAACAATTTATATTGGAAGAGCATCCGGCATCCACAAGACAATTGTTATCTGTGGTAGATAAAACGTTCTCTCAACCGCTGGGTAAATTTGTTTTGACATCACATTAGGATTAAATCAGTTATGCAATATTCCATAATGGCTGCCTTTGTTTTGTATTTTTTAAGACAAAAGCCTGATTTTCTGGATTCCTGCTAAAGGACTAAACATTGGCATAAAGCCTGGGGACGTCTCCGCAGGAGGGAGGGGGCTGCCGGTGATGAGGTCACCCGGAGGCTTTGGAATCCAGGGCTTCCATTATTCCAAATGTGGAAGCTATTCTGGGAAGCTTCAAGGTCACAGAGCCAACACTGCTTGATTGCAGCCACTTCTCTGATGCCTTCAGCAAGTGTTTGCTCCTTTTTTACATTTTCGAGGCTTTGAAATTCACAGAGCAACTTTCTCCCCCACCCCAATCAGAAGGCTTTCATGCAAGCCATTCTGCAAAACACAAAATCAGGAGGAGAAGAAGCTAAATCAAACTCAAATAAAAAAGCAGTGATAGGAGGCTTCAACAAAGTCCACACAGGGAATCAAACCTGCTTTTAAACAAAAATATTGACATAGCAATTTAAAATAAATACCAGCTTCATATGCTGAACACTTTATTATCGGCTCACAGGACTGCAAATGTAAGGAACACATTCTTCTCCGAAACACTGCCAAAGGCAGACCTCTTCAAAACCAAACGTTGTGACATGTTCTTAAGTAGCGTGCCATCATGTCGATTGTTGCATTTGGTATAACACAACAATGAACGCGTGGTCATTAAGCCTACACTTCGCTATTAAGGTACATATGTTTTGCTTCTCCAATGTCTGAGAGCCAGGTGGAATGAGTCAATCGCTCTGGTGACATTAAGCATTTCTACAACAATGCTGAATTCTAGCTCAGTATTTTGCATAGTCTGCCTATTATATAGAAAATGGAATTGCCAATATGTCCTTTTGTGTAAAGCTGTAAAAGCTCAGAAGATCTCAGCGAATACTGGTGATGTCGCTGCTAAGGTACATGAAGCAGATGCCTACAATTATCCTGTTAAAAAGTTTCATTGTAAAAGAGCCTTCAAATAAAGCACTGCTGCCGGTAATTGCACATTAATTGGCTTCATTCCTCTTTGAAGGTCTAGCAGAGCGAGGCCCTCTGATTTGCTGCCTTCCAAAGCACATGGTATGCTAAAACTATTGAGGGGTCCTTGTTCTTTTATTGCCTCTTAATCTTCAGGTAATGTGCCTGTAGAAATAAGTCGAGTGATTCTGTCCTGACATTCAATATTTCTTCAAATTTTTAAAAAGCAAAATTAAAATGGATTTCGTGACCACTCGGGATTGGTAATACCTAAGGATAGGAGGCAGAAACAGAGGAAAGAGGCTGACCTAAAGTTAAGATGGTAAATTTCAGTTCACAGGAACCTTGAAATTGTGAGCACTTTGGCAACTGAAATGTTAGGTGTCAAGTAGCTAAACAAAATATAGATTTTACAAATAAATCCCAGCCATGCTAGAGTTGCGTGACCTTCCCCAATTTACCTCTCCGGGTAGAGCACGGTATGACTCTCATTGTGATGTCAGGAAGAACTAATTAGCTGAAAGCTACATCTGGGGTGAAAGGACAATGGGAAGGCAAAACAAGGATTGCTTCAGAATTGCTCCGTGTGTCTTACTTGAGAAGGGTTTGGGAAGATTGCTTAAAGTGCAAAAGCTCTTTCTGATATTTCTGACAGTTAAAGTACCTTAAATTGGAATGCACTCCTGTATAACAGAATAAGGAAGAAAACAATTGCTGGGGAGTGCTGATGGTTATGGGAAGGTTAGTTTTTGCTCTAAAAGCGCTTGTAACTTGGTGACTTTTTTAAAAAACTTTGAAAATATTAAACATAGTATATGAAATCCTCCATGTTTAACCACTTACTTCTCACCTATACCCAGTCTCCCGCCTTAACCACAGCATCCTTCACTGTTTCTCTTTTAATTGTTTCACAGGAAAGTAAAGTTTAGCAGGACCTGATCATCTAGGATTGACTCTAGACGGAAGAAAGGGCAGGAATCGAGATGGAGAGGTGTGAATACCCGAGGAACTTGGGGTTCACCTCTCAGAACAGTGCAGTCAATAGGAAATAGGAGCCCGAGGATCCTTTAGTCGCTAACAGGTGTGCATCTTGGACAACTTACTTAATCTTTCTTTGATTTTATTTCCTCCTGTGTAAAATGCTTGTCTACATCCAGTTTTAATTCCCTGTGAGGACTACAAGATTACCACTTTCGCATTCCTGCTGGGTTCTAAATACCAGCATTCTCTTCTTTCCTCTGTAGTGGTTCATCATTGACAAAAGGAGATGTGGGGTTATACTATGTACAATTTCCTAAGGTACCCATTATTTAGAAATTTTCATTTGTAAACATATGAGTAATAATCAATGAAAAAATAATTTGGGAGTTTCAATAAATCTTAAAAAAAAAAAGAAAAGAAAAAGGAAAAGCGAAGAATGGAGCACTTGCAACTATTGGAAGCATCTCAATACCAAATGGAGTTCCCATACCATGAAATCTTCAAAGATGGCTAAAATTTGGGAAGACTTTAAAAGAGCTGAGAAGGCCATAGGTGGTTTGCTCAGTGGATAGAGTGTTGGCACACAGACTAAAGGGTCTTGGGTTGGATTTCGGTCAAGGGCACATACTTCTGTTGCAGGCTTGATCCCCAGCTCTGGTCAGGACATGTGCGGGAGGCAACCAATTGATGTATCTCTCTCACATTGATGTTTCTCTCTGTCTCTCTCGCTCCCTCCCAGCCTCTCAAAAAATCAATGGAAAAATATCTGTGGGTGAAGATTAACAAAAAAATAATAAATAATAAAAGAGCTGAGAAGAACATCCAAAGTGATTTGACTAAGACTCCAAAGGAATTCATATCAGAACCACAGGTCCTGATTTATGGTAAAACCTCTTAACTATTTCTAAAGTAAACAGAATAAAAGAATACATAGAAATTGAAAAACCAAATACTGAGCGCCTACTGATAAAGTACTGTCCAAGATGCTGAAAGATGAACATAATGTGGGCCCTGCCAGCAGGATATGCCTGCTTTGTTAAAAACAAACACAAAGCACCTTGAGCCCTGAGCTGCTTGTACACCACAGACACCTTGGGGCAATTAGAAATTATAGTGATGTGGGAAAATGAACTCGGTTCATCAAATCAGCTTGCTAAAAGGACTAAATAGGATAGTCTGAGTAGAAAACCATCAATCCAGTCCAGACAAAAAGCATTCAATTTGGTCAGGATGTGAAAGCAAACCACGGTTCGGTTCATTTAACAGACATTCCACTTTGAACCAGGTGTTTGGCTGACACTCATTTTCATCTAGTGGGATCTGGCTTGTTTCATTGTATTTCTTGGAACATAATAAGAGAGATGGGAAAACAAAAATAAATGTAAATGACCAAGATGAATAAAGAAATCACATCAACTCTAAAGGAAAAGAAAAGAGAGAAAGGGAAAATGAAAGGACTAAATTAGATGATTTCTAAATATCTTTTTCCAGTAATTAAAATAAAAAAATCTTTTGATTATATATCAAAAATCAGAAATTAGAGAAAATGACTTCATATCATCCAAACACCACAAATAACTCCAGGATTATACATGAAATAATATATTTCAAAGTAACTTATCCAAAGTCATATTTAAATTATTTCTATTAAAAATTGTAAGAACTTAAGTACCAAATTCAGTGCTAGGTTTAAGGATGAATTAGATACATTTAATAGTTATGTGAAAAATACACACATACTTCCACAAACTGACATTTTTTCCTTGTGATCACTTAGGTTATAAAGTGGCACTAAAAATATGCAGAACATAATTGTATTTTTCAGCCAGTTATATAATTGTATTATATCTTGATACTTTCTTTGAAATAGATTAAGTTATTTCAGATTCATATACTTGACCTAAAATTTGCAATTTATTTTATGTGGCATGTTGGGGTGGGTCCAGGAAAGAATTGCTCTAAGAAATACAAATTAAAGAAGGCCACAGTTGCATTTTAATGAAGTTTCCATGTTTAAAGTTTAACTCTATCTCTAGATATTCTCCCCATGTCTCTCCCTTATATTTATTTTAACTGAGACAGCATCACTCAATTCTAGAAATTCCTATAGTAATTTGGAAAGATTAAAATGCTTCATTTCCTGGGTGTTAAGATAATATTTCCTATGGATTTACTATGAGGCAAAACCAGTGGGTAAAAACTGCAAGATTATTTTAAATTAAACTAAAACCTAATTTAAGTAAATTATATTCATTGATGCTAACTTGAGTTTTCCATGGCAAAATGTCAGTACTATTTCCAGACACTGCTTGTACGCACCTATCATGTTGCATTTAGCACACAAATACTATGAGTAATATATAAATCACAGTACCTTTAGAATGAGTGGTTATGAAACATATTCAGGTTCTCCAGAAACATTCACTGAAATTAATGTTTTAACATCTTTTACATACAAAATCTTACCTCTATTGCAAAGACTGTACATGATAGCATTTTAGAACTGAAAACTACCTTATAGACTGCAAAGACACAATGCGTGCATGTGACCATTCTTTCCTAGAGCCAGGGCAGAGAGCACCGTCAATTACGCTCCCGCTTGTGCTGAGCCTCATTGTGGTCTCCGGTGCTTGTCCACATGGCACTCCAGGATGTCCTTACCCGTGATCACAGTTGGCACAGAAGATGAAACATATTTGCTAACTCTACTTTAGTCCAGCAGCCTTAATATACAAATAAAGAAACTGAAGTAATGAGAACATAAGTAATTCCCCATTTTGCTATTTCATTAGTTTTGCAGCAGAGCTAAGATTAAAACAGATTTCGAGATTGTATAGTTATATCTTGTTGCCTTACAGAACTTTTTTAATGTAAGAGACAGGAGGCTTGAAATTAGAATATTTTTAATTTAAAAAATCTCATTGCCTTATTTTCCTCGCATTGCAGCTGCTGATTTTCATATACATAATGTGCTGTTATTTTTTAGCTGCTTCTCTTTGTAAGCTGAAAAGAAAAGACTATTAGTCCTCATCTTTAAATATATATATATATATATATATATACTACTATACATACTATAATATATTATTGAAGAAGTTACAGTTTGTGACAAATAGACTTCGAGATTAATGGGGCCAGTAAGACATGAAAGTAATATCTCCTACCTAACACATCTCAGGTTTGCTTTTCTACTGACCAAAAAAATTGTAGGGCTGTCCACCTCCACATGAAAATATCCTAATTGGTTACTCTATTGCCTAATAAAGTCCATCACCCACCTTCATGCTACATAAATCAACTTCATCTTCCCTCAGACAGAAATAGGATTCCATTCCAAGGACTTTGGTGCCAACCATCTGACACTTGGGCTCGGGCCCCATTCTTTCCCACACTCGTTTTTCTCCCCCTCCCAACCCTGCCACCCAAGCACCATAGCCAGCCCTTATAACACTTAAGCAAAATAAACTGCTTGTCCTTCTTTACCATCCAGTCATCCATCCATTCAATAAATAGTTACTCAGTACCTATCATGTGGCAGGTGGTATTCTAGGTGCTAGGATTAAGAATATAAAAACCCTGACATGACAACAAAGTAAAAAGCCAAACTCGGTCTGTTTATATTATAATTTAAATTTTAGCAAGTAAACATACAGCACGTCAGATGTTGTTTAGGGCTGAAGAGAAAAATAAAGTAAGTCCAGGGGTATAGGGAGTGAGAGGGAGGCTCACACTTCTATACAGGCCAGTGGGAAGACCTGACTGGAAACCCAATATTTGATCAAGGACCTCGAGAAAGTAAAATAAACAACAACAAAACAAAGCTAGTTACTTCTGTAAATACTACTTCTCTTCTGTGAAATAAGAAAACGTTATAGCTTCAAATGTGGAGAAGGAAAGAATATGGAAGGTCTACTAAGCAACCTGAACCAACCACACCCCCTGGCCCACATTAATAGAAAAATGTAGGGAACTATCCACTCTGCTAATTATCCACTCTACTGCTCCCTTACATAATCAAGTTGTATGTTCCAGAAAGACTGGCAAAGAGTTAGCTTATTACTTTCACCTTGAAGATAGTTTTCAAAAATCACTCAGCTTGCAAATATGTTATATACTCTCTCTCCGCCTTCATCCCCAAACGTGGCCCAATTGTAACTACATAATTTTAAGGCTTTCTCTGCCTTCATTCAGGACATGTGCATCTTTCTAAATAATAATAATAATAAAATAATAATAATAATAAAAAGTAAAGTTCCTCATAAATGCATTCACTTGGGAATCAAGAGAAGAGGAAAACTACTCATTTGTCCTTTAGTCCATCCAGTCCATTTTCTTTAAACCTTATCTTTATCTCTTTAATTCCGTAATCCCTTATTATAAACTAGTAGCCCGTTTGCACGAAGATTCGTGCAATAGACCTTCATTCACCTGGCTGCCTGCACCAGTTTTCTGCCGGCACCGGGGACCCAGGCCTTGGCTGTGGCCACCGCCTTCTACCTTCTTTCAGGGTCCCGGCTTGGCCCTGGGCGGTGGCCTTGGGCTCGGCTGCACCCAGCGTCCCTGCTACCTGATCTCAGGAGTGAGCCGACCCCCCAGGTCGGCTCGCTCATGCAATCGATCGGAGCAGGCACCCGGCTGGCTCCCAAGGCCCGGAAAGCCCCGGGCGGCTTTCCCGGCCTTGGGCTCCGCCGCACCCCAGCTTCCCTGCAATGGTTTCCTGGTGGGCATGGTTGATGGGCGTGGCTTGGTTGGTGGGCGTGGCTTGGGAGTAGCGAAGGTGCGGTCAATTTGCATATTTGTCTATTATAAGGTAAGATTGTGGTCTGATAACAACGCTATAGAATTTTAAAGCCTGGAAATACATTAGAAAGTGTAAATACTACCAATAATATAAAACCTGCAGTAGTGAAAAGCAATCGTTATGTTGATGGCATCATATTGAGACATGACTGTAAAGCAGGTCACACCTGTGGCTGTTTCCAACATGCAGCCTAAGCATGTTTCCGTTAATCTGGGAAAGAGGAGTGAAAGGACAAGGTGGATCGAAGGAGCTGTCCTGGGGTGTTTCTGGAACCTTTAAACTCACCTTCTCCAACAGGTAAAATATTGGACTGAGATACTATGAAAAACCTCCTCTGACCAGTGTGTCCCAAGAGTAGAAATCCATTGGAATAGCAAGCCACCCTTTGCTTAAAGTAAGATAGTCACCTCACAGGAAAGGACAATAATTCTGCTGACTTCCAATTCAGACTGAAAGCTAGGGCTGAAAGCACCAGAGGATTCTCTCTCCCTTAAACTTCCTTAGAAGGAGCCTTAGATTTATTTGGCATTCCTTACTGTGAGTGGCTCAGCCTGACTGCCTAACACCTACCTGACAAATTACTCAGTGGTGGGAGAGAGCACTCAGCAGATGGCAAGGGGGGAAGCGAAGAGGGCTCTTTGAAGGACAGAGTTGGTATATTTGATCTCTGGTGGTAGGGGACACAGAAACAGAGGTGCAGAGAGGAAAAGCAGATACAAGTAGAAGGAAACCAAAAGAAAAGCGATTAGAGGAGCCATAGGAAGTGACAATGAGAAAAGTAAAGTAAAAAAAAAGAAGATGGTGTTATAGTAACAGGGAAAAAATTAGCTCAGACCCTCCCCTCACATTAAATGACAAAATAAGTGTCTAATTGATTAGATAATTAAACAAAAAATAATGTATTTTTCAATATCTTTATGAGACATCACATTTTAAACATAAAATACAATGAATCATCAAAAAGCATTGAGCTGCTTACTTTAAAAATGTAAAATTTCTAACATCAGAAAACATCATAAAATAAAAAAGGCAAATAATTTCTTTTCTGTGTCCTTCTCTCTTCCCTTCTTTTTCTGAAAAATCGAGTCTAGAAACTAATAATTGCCAAGCAAAGTAGGCACCAGCATGGGGTGTGGGGGGTCTGTCGGGCCAGTGAGTAGCCGGAACATTTGTGGGTGAGAAGAGCTTCCTCTAGGAAACAGGAACGAGGTGTGAGAATAAAGTGCCAAGCTGGGAAACTGGTTACAGAGAGATTGATCAAATAAGTAAATATGTCCTGGATGAAGGGAGTCATGTTTCTCACTGTGGAGACAGAGCTAACAAATATGGAAAAAGATAACTATAATGAGCCCTATGCTGTGGAACTGGAATTAAATACATCAGTATGAACTCATTGATTTCATAATACACAGGCACATGAATAAATAAATATAGATGTGCTGCATGCATGCCTGCATCCATGCTTGTGTGCGTGCGTGCGTGTGTGTATGGGTATTACCTACCTGTCTCCACTGAGAACCACTATGAGCAGCAACAGCCCCCATCAATGAGCACACTAAGAACCCAGACTTTGTTTTCTGATGATGCAAGTTAAAATATTTACAGTGACTGGTTAGGGTGTTAAATTGAGGGACAATTTTTTTATTTTTGCTCTTTTCAAATACACTTTAACAAGTGTCTAATCCTATCTTAATAAAAGAGTAATATGCAAATTGACCATACCTCTGCTACACACAAACCACGCTTACCAGCCAATCAGGAGCGAGTATGCAAATTAACCCAACCAAGATGGCTGCAGCCACAGAGAGAGCAGGAGGCTTGGGTTTCCCGGCAATGGAGGAAGCCAAGCTTTCTGCCTGCCCTGGCCTGCCTAGGCCTCCGCTTAAGGCTACAAAGTTTCAATTATAGAAGATACAGAAGTCCCAACAAAAATGGCCGTAGCCACAGAGCAAGCAGGAGGCTTGGCTCTGCTCAAGGCTACACAGTTTCAATTATAGAAGATAAATAAATCCCAGATACCAGGGCCTCCACTTGGATCACCAGGGGGCGTGGCCAGCCTGCAAACCACCACAGGCCCCTCACCCAGGCTGCCCCACACCCCAAGGGAACCCCCACCCTGATCCGGGACACCCTTCAGGGCAAACCAGCCAACCTGGACCCATGCACAGGCCTCTATCCTATCTAATCCTATCTAATAAAAGGATAATATACAAATTGACCATCACTCCAACACACAAGATGGCTGCCCCATGGGGTCAAAGATGACTGCCCCCATATGGACACAAGATGGCCAGCAGGGGAGGGCAGTTGGGAGGGACCAGGTCTGCAAGGGAGGGCAATTGTGGGCGATCAGGCCAGCAGGGGAGGGCAGATGGGAGGGACCAGGCCTGCAAGGGAGGGTAATTGGGGGCAATCAAGCCTGCAGGGGAGGGCAGTTAGGGGTGACCATGCCAGCAGAGGAGGGAAGTTGGGGCGACTGGGCCTGCAGGGAAGGGCAGTTCTGGGGGACCCAAGCCTGCAGGGGAGAGCAGTTGGGGGTGACCAGGCCTGCAGGGGAGGGCAGTTAGGGGCAAACAGGCTGGCAGGGGAGCAGTTAGGCATCAATCAAGCTGTCAGGGGAGTGGTTAGGGGGAGGTCAGGCTGGCAGGCAGAAACGGTTAGGGGCAATCAGGAAGGCAGGCAGGGGAGCAGTTGGGAGCCAGCAGTCCTGGATTGTGAGAGGGGTGTCCAACTGCCCATTTAGGCCTGATCCAGGTAGGATCAGGCCTAAATGGGCAATCAGACATCCCTCGAGAGGTCCCAGATTGGAGAGGATGCAGGCTGGGCTGGGGACCCCCCCCCCATGCACGAATTTCTTGCACCGGGCCTCTAGTACTTTTGTAATGATCAATAGTTAACAGAAAAAAGGATGGGATGCCAAGGTCCTATGGCCAGTTCTGTGGAGGATATCCCCTTCACAAAACTCTTTGTCCTTGCCCTCCCTACTGTTGCAGCTAGAAAGCAAAAACCTCCCTCCCATTTTCCAGCTTGATTTGGAGCCATAAAAAATAGGCAGAAGTTCCTAGATATTTTTAAAATGAATGCAAAGCCTACTAAGAACTAGCCTACCAGTTCTTTTGCTCACGACTTCTTCCTGCATGGAAGACTTAGCCTCTCCCTGCAGATTCAGCTGCCTGTCATCTTCTGATCCCGTCAGTAAGCATTGAGGACAAAGGCCCACACACCAAAGAGAGCAGCGTGGGAAGATGGAGAGTAACCAAGTCCCTGGTGACCTTCTTGGGTGGCTATACCAGCTCTGAACACCTCGCCCCTGAATTTCTTGTGTCATGAAACCAATAAACTCTCATGGGTTTAAACTGCTGTTTATAACAGAATACATTCTCTGAGAGAGATATTGAAATGAAAGTGAAGGAGAGCAGCAGAAAGAGAAAGTTATACTGTATAAACAAAAGGTGTGGGCTGTTATCACATGACCTTCACATGACCTTCACATCCGAGCTCAGCATAACAATACTGATGTTGTCTTTGAAGGATTACAGACATGTCATGTGCTGCTAACAAAAGGACACAGTTTCTAACCACCGCTTCTTCCTTTCAGTGAGAACTACCTAAATCTCCTAAAATATGGCAATTACACTGGCAACTCATCTCTTACAAACACTAATTGAATCTTCTGATATCTACTAATATAACTCTATTCTAAATTCTATAATGTTCCCGAGACTGTAAAGAATATTACCAAACATTAGAGACCTTGCCTTTTTCATTGCTTCTCGAATCTTTCTGGTTCTAACCTCAGGGATAGGTAGCCTGAGGCCTGGACAGGGCTGGGGAGTATGCAATCTGTATCCTTAAGTAGTCGTGGAGCAAATATGTAAGTTAAGTTTCATGTTTTGACTGGGGCATAACCCTACGTGAAGTATTGTGAGCAAAACATTCAAATCTTAAGTGTTAGCTAAAATTATGCAGTATATGTCAACAAATGGTCTGAAAGAAGATATTTATAATATAGACTAGAAGCCCGTTGCACGAAGATTCGTGCAATAGACCTTCCTTCACCTGGCTGCCTGCACCAGTTTTCTGCTGGCACCAGTTTTCCTCTGGCACCTGGGACCCAGGCCTTGGCTCTGGCCACCTGCCGATCGGAGCGCCTCCTGCCGGCCCGATCGGCCACCCCGAGTCCCGCCGCCCGCGCCTCCCGCTGGCCCCATTGGTCCCCCCTCAGCGGCCATCCCGAGTCCCACCGCCCACGCCTCCTGCCGGCCCAATCGTGGGCATAGCGGAGTGATGGTTAATTTGCATATTACCCTTTTATTATGTAGGATATTCAGCAAGGCTCATATCCAGAATATATAATGAACTTGTGCAAATCAATAAGAAAAAAACAAAAACAGAATAAACAGTAAAAAGGTGAACAAAAAAGGAAGACAACCAAAAAGAATATCTAAATAAAAAGAAAATATTTAAAACTATGAACATTTGTCATTAAGGAAATGCAAATTAAAATCACAATAAAAATCACTGCATACTCACTAGAATGACTAAAATTAGAAAGATGGAAAATTCTACTAAAAATCTGAAGTAACCAAAATGTAGTACTAGTCCTATCTAATAAAGAGGGCATATGCTAATTGACCGTCACACCTTCACAAAGATGACAGCACCCACAGCCAATAAGGAGGGAATGTGCTAATTGACTGCCACGCCCTCAAAGATGGCGGCGCCCAGTCCCCTCAGCCCCACTGGGGCGGCAGGTGCGCAGCACAGCCTCTGGCAGGTCTGGCCGCTCCGTCCACACGCTTGCCTCCGGAGTTCCCCAGTCCCCTCAGTCCCCCAGTTGCCCAGGGCCAGCCCAGGGTGCAAGCAAGCCTCAGATGACGGCTGCCCAGCCACCCAGGGCCACCCGAGGCTCAGATAACCAGGGCCGGCCGAGGATTGCACTGCCGGCAGTGGCAGCAGCAGAGGTGTGATGGGGGTGTCACCTTCCCCTGATCATTGGGTCGCCTCCTGCCTCTGAGGGCTCTCAGACTGTGAGAGGGGGCAGGCCGGGCTGAGGGACCCCCCGTCCAGTGCATGAATTTTCATGCACCAGGCCTCCAGTATAAATATAAACTGCACCACCACCCTTGACCCAGGAACTTGGCAGAGTGTTATGCCATATCACAACAACTTGTAATAGTCGAAATCTGTAAACTAGCCAAATGCTCATTAAGAGCAGAATGTAGAAACAAAATGTAATATATTTACACAATAAATACTATACAGCAAGGAGAATGAACAGTCTATCACTATACACAGAAAATATGCTTCACTCTCCGAAACCTAAGGCTCAGGGAAAAAAGCCAACACAAAAGAGTACATCCTGTACAGTTTCCTGTCTATAAAGTTCAGAATCAGGTGAAACTCACCTGTGCTGTTAGAAGACAGGAGGGAGTCTTATTCTTGATGGAATGAGGTTGAGACTGGTAAGGTGCCCCAGGGGTTTGGGGATGCTGCTAATGTTTTATTGCTTGATGGGATATTCATTGTCGTCAGTGAAAATTTACCATTGCTACACTTATGTTCCCTTTTCTCTATGTACATAGAGAAAATACTGAATAAATTGAAACTAACTGAAATATTTATCTTGTCATGCACATGTGGAAAGGTGACAAGAGTGTTGGGGGTGGAGTCAGGTGGACCTAAATTTTAATCCATCTCTAGCACTTACTTATTAGTAGTATGAATGACCTTGGAAGTTCCACCTGCAAAAAATAAAGATAATTATATACCTCATGTAGTTTTTAGGAGGAGTAAGAAATAATCCATTAAGGTTTTGGCTCATAGGCTCTACATAGTATAGACAAAGTTCTTAATAAATGTTAGATGTTGTTATTAGAGTATCTTCTTGTTAAATATATGTTGGAGTTTTCTTTTTTTTCTTTTTTCATAACTCTAGAGAAAATCCAGTAACATCCACACTTCCAGGAGGTTTTGAATCTGTTATTTTAAAAATCAGAAGCTTATTTCATTCAAGGGGTCAGACTTGCATATGAGATCATCATCTATTATGTAGAGCAAAATTATTTTCCCAAAGTGATCCACCTTTAATCCAGTCATATAGAGTTAGCTGGTCCCAATTTTAATTGACAAATCTAATTACTGTGATGAGTTTATTTATAGTCACTATTCAATATCTATTGATAGTTTCTTGACCTTGAAGAATATCATCCAATTAACATGGCAATATGTGTTAATGGATTTTTAAATTACTTTACACTGGATACGAGGTAAAAGGAAAAAGGGAAATTCATTTGCAGAAGGAAGAATCACAAGTTATGGAAAGGAGCCTCCTATGTATGTCACTGAATATGCAACACTAACCGTTTCCCTTGCATTCACTTGATATTATAGTAGGAAGAGTTACTTTACTGATTTGTTTTTGGAATTTTTTTCAGGGACTCAGTCCCTAAATTCAGGCAACAAAATGTCTGTCCCACTCCAAGCAAAGAGTTGTTGTGTTTTAAAATTTGTTACATTTTTGTTCATTCTTTCAGAATGTAAAGTTAGTAGATGATAGATTAATAAAAATAATCAACTCCCTGAAATACATGGAAGACAGGGAACCATTCTCAAAAAACTGAAGGGGAATGATCGTGGGCACACTAGTCACCACTGGCAAAGGAGGCAGAGGAGGAGGTGCCATTCAGTCATGCCCCCTTCCCATTCTCCTTATTCATTTCACCCCGTTTCAGGCCTAATTTTAGACACAGACCATCAAAACTCCCAGGAACCTTAGATATCATTTACCCAATCCATCATTTACAGGAAAAATGCTGAGGAATTGAGAAATAGAGTGATTTATCCTTCCTCAAGTGATTCACACTTTTGTTTCCTTCTCTGTGTCCCTCCGTCACACCATAAGCCTCTCAGAAACAGGTACAGTAGGTCCTCGGTTACATCGGAGATCTGTTCCTAGGCGCAACATAACGCGATTTTCACCGCAAGTCGGAACCCACCTCCATAAGCACTACGTCACTCACATGGAGCACATACACAGCAGCAATGAAGTGAAACAGTAAAAAAAATTTAAAAGAACGATAACAATTCCTGACCTTTACTTGTGCTAAATAAATAATAAAAAATATAAAGCACATATGTACATATTTCTAAATGACTTTTTTTTTTTTTAATAAATGGGAGATGGGACGTAACCACAAAACGACGTACGTTGAGTCCGACGTAACCTGAGGACTGCTTGTATTTGTATTAGAGTGTCACATGGGCTGAATGGTGTCTCCCCCAAAATTCATATGTTGAAATCCCAACCCCCATTATCTTAGGATGTGATTGTATTTGGACACAGGAACTTTAAGAGGTCATTACGTTTAAATGAGTTTATAAGGTTGGAGCCCTATATCTCTGGTGTCCTTATAAGGAGCGGAAGAGACCCCAGGGATGCGTGTGCACAGAGGAAAGACCATGTGAGAACACAGTGAGAAGATGGCTCGTCTCCAAGCCAAGAGAGAGTCTTTGGCAGAAACTAAGCCTGGCAACAACTTGATCTTGTACTTCTAACCTCCAGAACTGTGAGGAAATAAATTTCTGTTGTGTAAACCACCCAATCTGTGGTATTTTGTTACAGCAGCTTTTACAAACTAATACAGGAGTGTCTCAGCACCTAGTACAGTAACTGGCACAGAGTAGGTGTTCAATTTACAAAGAAAGGAAGAGAGACATAAAAGAAGGAAAAAAGGAGGGAGGAGGAAAGAAAGGGGGCCCCTTAAGGATGGAAATTAGTGTCTACAGGACAAAATCCCAAAATGTCTAGGCCCTTACCACTGCAGCAAATGCTCTGGCACTTCTCAATTCTAAAACGTGGTTAGCAAATGGTTTTGTCTGTACCTTGCAAATACTTTCAACCTTTCATGTTTATTTTATTACTAGAGGCCCGATGCATGAAATTTGTGCAAGGGGCTCGGCCCTCGCAGCCACGGCAAGCAACCCTGGCTTTGTCCAGAAGGTCGCCTGGCTGTCCAGTCTAATTAGCATATTATGCTTTTACTAGCTTTCCCGTTGCAGGAAAAATCCTGCAATAGGATTTCCTGCTGCACTCTACCCCGCCTCCGCTCCGCCCTTGCCACCCGCCCCGCCTTCTCCTCCAGCCCGCCCGCGTTTCCCTTCGCCCCCGGCCCCGCCTCCGCCCCGCCCTTCTCCTCCCCCCCGGCTTGCTTGCTTATTCGAAGCTTTACTCCCTTTTGCAGCTCTTGGCTTCTTTGGATGCTGTCTTGATATGCAAATTAGCCGCCATCTTTGTTGGGGGTAATTTGCATGCTCGTCCTGATTGGTTGGTGGGCGTGGCTTGGCTGGTGGGCGTGGCTTAGGTGTAGTGAAGGTGCGGTCAATTTGCATATTTGTCTATTATTAGATTAGATTATTATAGACTAGAGGCCCAGTGCATGATTAAATCATGCACGTGTAGGGTCCCCTAGGCCTAACCTGCCATCCAGGCCATATCCACTGCCCCACAAAGCCTAGCACGCTCCACGGACACTGCTAGCAGCCTGCTCCCCACTTTTGATGGCAGGGGGTCCGCTGGTGCCGGAGCGGACAGACACCAGCTCCCCCGCTTCCGCTTTCAATCGCGGGGGAGCTGGCTGTCTGTCCGCTCGTGCACCAGGCCTTTCGAAAGCCTCTGGCGTGGCGGAGGCTTCTGAAAGGCCTGGTGCCGGAGCAGACAGACACCCAGCTCCCCTGCTTTCGCTTTCCATCACGGGGGAGCTGGGTGTCTGTCTGCTGGTGCACCAGGCCTGGTGCCAGAGCAGACACCCAGCTCCCCACTTTTGATGGTCCGCGGTGGGATGTGGGTTCGCTGCCCCAGAGGCCCCTTCTGTGCCACAGCACAGCCATGGCGCAGATGCTGCACTCGTGCTGCCACTGGCGACACGAGCTCAGCGTCCCGCCAGCCCAATCAGCCACCCCGACCACCCCAAGTCCCGCCCCCTGTGCCTCCTGGCCAATCGTGGGCATAGCAAAGGTACGGTCAATTTGCGTATTTGTCTATTATTAGGTAGGATTATACACCAGTTATTTTATCATTCCTGGCCCCAAATCCACATGTTTGAAACCATCAGTTATATCTGAAGAGAGAAATATAGGCTTAATACCTGTGAAATCCCTATTTTTGCTTCAAGCAGTTTATTAGGAAACATTTTCTGTATTGAACAAAAGTAGCTTTGCCAGGTAACATCTTAAAAATGTGCAGTTACCACAAATTATTTTGCTCTGATATCTAATCTTTTAAAGATAGGGAAGGGGAGGAATAAGGAGATTTACCAGTAAGTATTTGTTTTTCGTTTGGAAATATTTTCACTCAAGACAATACCTAAAGGGAATTGTGCCTCTGGAGCTTAAAAACAATACTCATTTTCTTGGCATAAGATAAATTGGAATGGACTATTGCATTGAGAACTATCTCTAGTACAGTGAAGTGTAGCAAACTGGTGCTCAGCGAGGCTCAGTGTGCATGAAGATCTTTTAGTCAAATGCACTCAAGCACAGTTCTGAAATTGTTCTTTATTATTCTGAAAGATGCCAGGTGATAGCCTGCTTTAAACCATATCTTTTAATACTTTATTTTTTTTCACCCAGAACAAGGATTTAGGGCTAGTAGAGATAAGGTGACACCAGAAGGCCCTGCCAGGGAATTGGGAAAGGCAGACCTCGGCTGTCTGGCAATCACATGGGCATGGTCACTTGTCCGTTGTATCTGAAAGGCACCGAGGGCTCATCCCTTAGTCTCCACTGACTCTGTGACCCTGTGGCTGCCACAAGGGCCTGCCTAAGGAAAAATGATCTCTCTAATGCAGTTACCTGAATCTTTTGATACAGTTATGGTCTAGTAATTCATTTACTGTGGCAATTGTATCAACATTATGTCTAATCCTGTTGTCTAAAGCCATTCAACAATTCAAAGGCAAAAACAGTGTGTATATGTGTGTATGTGTATATGCATGTGTATTTGTATGCTTGTGTGTATGTATGTATATATATCTCAGGATGTATGTGTGCATGTGGCTGTGTACATATGTGTCTGCCTATGTTGGAGACAAGGGGCAGAGAGAAAGAGAAGACATGATTGGTCCTTCCAATAATACATTCTTAGATTTGTTTATACATTTCATTCACTTCAACCTCAGAAGTCAACAAAACCATCACAAATTTACTCCAATCAATAACTGAGTGAGGCTTGTTTTGTTACTGAATCTATTTGTACACAAATTGCAGTTTGATTTTACCCATTTAACCTTCCAACCTTCCATAACATATTTTGTTCTATGTACAAAAATCCTATCCACTCTCTAAGCCACAAGTCATTTCCTTTTTATTTTAAGCGGAGTTTCCTATCCAAGTGAGCCTTTCGTTTCATCTACCTAGTTTACAACCTCAGGTTCTCAAACCTGGCAGGTAACATGAGTGAGTAAATAAACATAAATGCTTGGTACCTACGTATGTTTCTCATTTTGCTCACACTTGAGATAGACATGAGTATAAGAAACCATTTTCCTCCTAACTCTAACCCCCCAAAAAAACGTTTGGAAGCAGATGATAAATGACAGTTGACACACAACATTTGTGTGGGAATAAGAGGGAGTGGTGGAGAGTATGGCAAACAGAGTGTCCTCATAGAATGTGGGCAGAGGATATCCAAACCTCCTGAAATATCAGGAGAAGCCAAAACTTAATATTTATGTAAAATCCCTCAGTTTTTAAGTGCTGGCAATTAATTTAAAATTTAAAAATATACACAGAAACGTCTTTTATAATATTTTTATTGATTTCAGAGAGGAACGGAGAGGGTGAGAGAGAAAGAAACATCAGTGATGAGAAAGAATCATTGATCGGCCATCTCCTGCATGCCCCCGACAGGGGATTGAGCCCATATCCCGGCCATATGCCCTGATTGGGAATCAAACTGGAACCTCCTGGTTCAAACCACTGAGCCATGCCAGCCAGGCTCAGCCAGAAACTTTTCTAAACAACATATAGGCAAAAGAGAGTGTGGCCCAAACATCTAAGGGACAGATTTAGCCCAAGCCAACATTTTGCCACCTCTGTAATACACACACATTTAACATGTACTGCCTTATGTCATCTCTTATTACTATCTAAAATAGTAGAATTATGTAGTATACATGCTCTGCAGTCAAACTGGGTTTAAATTCTGTTCCACCATTCACTCACTCTGTGGCCTTGGACAAGTTAGCTAACCTCTCTGTGCTTCAGTTTTCTTCTTTGTAAAATGCAGATAATAATATGGTTGTTATAAAGATTAAATGAGGTCCTACTGGTACAGCAATTAGAATACTTTAAATCACTCATTGTAAGATGGTTGTTATTAAGTATTATATTGTATTACAATTTGCTATATGTGTTTGACACCTCCCCCACTAAACTGTAAATGCCTTGAAGGTATCTTTGTATACAACATGATGCTTAACTTAGTTCCGTTTTAGAGAAGGATCTCAGATAATATTTTTTTAAGACCAAAATGTAGTAGAAATTGTAAAAGAAGATGTAAAGAAATTGACTGGACACCAAGTGTCCTCATAGAATGTGGGCAGAGGCTACTGCTGGCCCTTGCTTTTGTCCTACATATTTAAATCTACTGTGGGGCTAGCACCTTGCACCAGTCCATGTCAATTTGTTCCATGACCAGTTATGATGAATGTTTCCCAAATCCCAGATGTATAATTTCCTCTTTGATATATTCTATAGAGTCTGCAGTACAACAGACAGGAACTATTCATGTCCTTTTCTTTTCCCCTTTTGAAAAGACTAGGAGAGAGTTGGGGTTAGATAGAAGAGTGGAAACATGTAGGGCAGCCTTGTGTGGCTGGAGCCCCTGGATCTTTCTCACCTGCCTTTACTAAAATTGACAGAGGTTACATCACAAAAACCTGACAGGATGCTTGTAAAAATGGAGCCATTATTGTCCTCATTCTTTTCTTCCACTATAATCTTTGTTCTCTTTGAAAATAAAGAGTAGGTTCTAGAAAGAGAGTGTTACAAAATGGAACCCCACCTATTTCACAGCATGAAATTCAGAATTCTGAGACATGCAACACAAATAGAGTTTTACACTATAGACTAGGATAATGACTGTACCACAGAACTTTGGGAGGTAAGCTCTAAGCACAGAAAGTTAAAGGCATGTCTAAATTCAATCTAAACGTCTCTCTTACCAGATTATATTTAAAGGTCAACCATAACCAACACAAACCATGTGTCACTAAGCTATCAAAAACACTTCTCCTATGTCTTAATGGATTGAAAGCAGCCACAATAGAATGGAGCTAGAGAAAGTGAAAATATAAGGTGGTTTTAAATATGCTGATATTAATATCAATGTTTTCCAGAGGAGATTTTTAAAGTTAAAACAATAATCAGGAATCCAGGACCACTTTGTTGTATAGGGCACATGGTTGTTAGTGGGTTTACATAGAGGGGGTGGGTGATGGGAGCGAATGGAGAAAGATGGATTTCAGAAGGAAGTAGGGGTTTTAGAAGAAGCCAAATGAATCATGGGAGCTTTATGAAGAATTGTATACCAGGTGTACTGGTTAATAATACGGATTTTCTTTCAATACATTGAGTTACACATATGTTGATATATATATATATGATTTGCTATGTATGCTACTTTGTTGTATTAACAGCAAGCTTCAAAACTTCATATGTCAAATTTGCTGAAGGTGTTAACATCATAGATATTTTTACGCTTAAAAATGTCGAATTTCGTGCCAAAAAAAAGAGCATTTGTGAGATGTTTTAATTCATTACTTTATTTTGAAGAAAAGTGCCACAAAGTTATTGTACACTTTGGGAAGCTTATGGTGAACATGCTCCATCTCAAGATACTTGTGAACGCTGGTTTAAATATTTTAAAAGTGATGATTTTTATGTGAAAGACAAAGACATCCAGGTCAACCAAATAAGTTTGAGGACCAAAAATTACAAGCATTATTGAATGAAGATGCATGTCAAACTCAAAAACAACTTGCAGAAAGATTAAACGTTGCTCAGCAAACAATTTCCGATTGTTTACAAGGGATGGGAGAGATTTTCAAGGAAGGAAAATGGATGCCACATCAACCGAACGAAAGACAAGTGGAAAACCGAAAAGTCATCAGTAAAATGTTGCTTCAACGGCATGAAAGAAAGTCTTTCTTGCATCGAATTGTGACTGGCAATGAAAAGTGGATTTATTTTGAGAATCCCAAATGCACAAAATCATGGGTTGATCCGGGTCAACCATCAACATCGACTGCAAGGCCAAATCGCTTCAGAAAGAAGACAATGCTCTGCGTTTGGTGGGATCAGGAAGGTGTGGTGTGTTATGAGCTTCTAAAACCAGGTGAAACCATTAATACTGATTGCTACCGACAACAAATAATCAATTTGAACCACGCTTTGATTCTATGACCAGAATGTGCCAGAAGACACGGCAAAGTAATTTTGCTTCATGATGACGCACCATCACACACTTCAAAACTAGTTATTAAAGACACGTTAAAAGATCTTGCCTGGGAAGTATTAACCCACCCACCATATTCACCAGACCTTGCTCCTTCAGATTACCACTTGTTCTGATCAATGGCACATGCACTTTCTGAGCAGCACTTCAAAACATATGAAGAAGTGGGAAATTGGGTCTCTGAATGGTTTGTCTCAAAACAAGAAAAGTTCTGTTGGGACGGTATCCACAGATTACCTGAAAGATGGGGAAATGTGTAGCTAGCGATGGACATTACTTTGAATAAAGCACTTTTGATGTTTCTCTTGAAATTATCACGTTTTCTTTTATTACAAAATCCGCATTATTAACCGGTACACCTGGTAAATCATGTGATAAAACCAATCTTAAAAATTTGACTTAAGCAAGGGTGAAATTTGAGGGAAATTAACCATATCAGAATTTACAGTACTCATCATTTTCTTCAAATAAATATTCACTGATTGCTTATGCTGTTCCAGGCATTGGGCTTGACTTTGGAGAGAACAGTGCAAATGAGACATGGTATCTGCCCTGGAGGGTGTGTCCATGTGTTGGGAGTGAGCTTGCAAAAAAGGAAGGGAGGGAGGGAGATAACATAAAATAAATTTTAAAAGAATATATTAGTAAAGGTAAAGTCAAAGGAAAGATTTGTCAATTAGGAAAGAAGGAGTGGTAGAAAAAGTTTCATGTGAGTTAACTGTTGAACTAAGCAGGTACTGCTCAGGCGGACGGCAAGTGAAGGGTATAACTTCATAAAATTAATCACTTCAAATGCCTATTTAGCTTCTCATTTTACAAGTTCCAAACCCATGCCTGTTTAGTTACAGCAAAACTCATTTATGCTCTTGCATATTGCCAGGTACATTGCAGCAATCATATTCTTCATATTCCAAAATTCACACATAGCTTGTACAAAAAAAAAAAAAATGAATAGTACTTTACCAAACATATCTAATAGTAACACTACCTGGTTCTCAGATAAACCCCATAGACCACAAATCCAGAAAACACAAATAGATGAAAACAGGCTGCCAGAAAATGAAACCAACCCTAGCTGATTAAAGAATATTACGTAGGTTTCAGACTCATTGAAAAAGTTTGGGAAGCAGAGGCATGGCTATTCAGCCAAGAATAATGCCCCAAATCAGACCACTGACCTGGTTGGATCGGAATACCACGGCTGCCGTCTCAGGGTGCTGGACTTTTCAGGTTGCGTTACTGACATTGCTAGTCCTGAACACTGAACACGTCTCTTTGGGATCACTGCTCTGGCTGCCACTGAGATTCAACCCAGCCATGCAACTGCTCCTGTTGACAAGAGATAACTCCTCAAAGTGCCCCCTATTCAGAAATGAGTGCATCTGACTTGGCAAAAGTTAGGCTACATGTCCTGTCCAAGCTGCGAGGGAAGCTAGGAAAATGAGTATATAATATTTTCACTTTCTATAATGGGAGGTAAATATGCCTCTTCTGAGACTCATAAGAAAAAGAAGATTCCCATATTTGGAAATAGGGTTCAAATACCAACTAACCAAGAGGGATGGCAGGCTAAGAGGTAGTTTTCTCTAGTGGAAAAAATATAAAATTTGAAGTTAGCCAAATCTTGATTTGAATATCTCCTCTGCCTTTTATTAGTATGGGACAGATTCAGTTTCCACATCAGTAAAACTGAGAAAACTATGTCTACATTTCTGATTTTTGGGAACACACAAATAAACACACAGATACACACACACACACACACACACACACACACACACACACACAAATTTGAAATGGATTAGCCTAGACTTTTTCTCTCTTGACATATTTTACAGTAGAAGACAGATTTCATTTACCATGAAATATTTTTGTTGTTTTGCCTAAAGAGAATGGATAAAAACAACTTTTAAAATTCATTTATACGAAGAAGATGTGGTACATATATACAATGAACTACTACTCAGCCATAAGAAAAGATGAAACCCTGCCATTTGCAATGACATGGATGGATCTTGAGACTATCATGCTAGGCCAATAAATCAGACAGAAAAAGTTAACCACCATATGATTTCGCTCACATGTGCAATATAAAACTGAAAGCAACAAATGAACAAACAAGAAAAACAAACAAAACTCATAAAGACAAAAGCATGGTGGTTTCCAGAGGGAAGGTGCACGGGGGAAGAGTGTGTAGAGCTGAGGCTCCATGGCAGTGGTTCTGAGGCCTTGTAAGGGTTAGAGCAGGCTGCATACGTAATCCCAAGCAAACCTAGGTGGTCACAGTAGAAGCCCACACAGAGGCCATCCATTAGGAGTTTTTGGGGGGGACGGTGGCACTGACCCCATATGATTTCTGAAGTTAAGGCACTGCAGAGAAAATGCCCTCAAGGCAACAAAGCCCACCTCAGTGCCACCCCAGGAACCATTTAACGTCAATAATAATCATTAACTTTACTAACACCATGCCATACCAGGCAGCCAGTACTAAACGGCGAAGAGGCAATGGCCAACCATTGAGATGCCACAATTTCTCACAAAGAGCATTCAGTCCCTTCTATGCGCAGCCAATCTTACTTACACCCCAGGCTTCAGCAAACACCGGTGAAAGAAAATGCAGGCTACTACCCCTCTACTGAAAGTAGACATTGATCATAATAAATACTGAATGTGACCTGGGGAAAAAAAAAATTTCTGAATATACTGAGATACTTCTATTAAGGTCAAGCTTCTCCGCTACCCAGCTTTACCAGTAGCTAGAGAACAGAAAATAATGTTGATATTGGAAAAAATGTAACATGCATATTTGTATGTTGCTGAGTTGAGACTGTTCAATGCACTCCTTTTATAATTATTTCATAGTTGTGTGTAGAGGAGGCTAGGAGAAAGGGTGTGAAGAGGGAACCGAATAAAAAACTGAAGCCAGTCAACCATCACTAAATGGAGTCACTCTTACCTAACAGAACAAATTTTATCTGGCACTTGAGCATCTTCTAATTCCAATTTTTAAAAAAATCTAAGAAAATGTTTTTGAGAGTACTAAATGAACCTATGGTTCAATAATCTTCCTAGAAAAAAATAATTTATTATACCTGAACCTTGTATCTATTCCAGTAGAACCCTCACAACATTGAAGCTGAATTCTTTGTTGATTTCTTAAGTGAGAGTTACTCAAATCTTGACGGGCATGTTGTGTATCCCAATGTACTAGTGCTGCTAATAATAATCATTAACTTTACTAACAACAATAATTTCCAGCACACGATGTTTCTTTCCTCTGAGAAACTCAGCACAATTTCACATTTACTCTGTTATTTGTTCACAGGCATCCCTGTGAGGACTGGGAAAGAACAGGAAGTGTATTGATTGTGCTATAGAGAAAGACCCATTGAGGTTAGGCATTAGACCAAGGTCAGAGAGCCAGTCGGCGGCAGACCATAATAGATATTGCTAAGGGTAACTACCTAACCGAGGGTTGAGCTAAACCCAGTTATAACAGATTTGATTAAGGCCCACCTCTCTGAAGCAGAGATGCTGGACCTCCTCACCAGAGTCACGAAGTCTTTGCCCTGAGTGGACCTCAATCTCTCTTTCTGAAGGAGCTTTAAATCATCCCAGCAGCCCCTTTGTAACAACTTTCCTTCCGTTAATCTGTGAGGGTTGTGGTGCCTTCCTGGTCGGCATCAAGCTAGATGTTCCGGCCAAGACAATGGGTAATTTTGCTCCCCAGGATTATAACTATCAGCAGTTGCCTGACAATAAAGCATTTCTAAAATTGAAGGAAGTTCTTTTTATTACAACGTTTCAAGATCACAAGGTTTCCATAATATGTGACCATTATAAAATTACTGTTAACACTATTTTAATAAAAAAGATATTATCAAGTTGGCATCTGATAGGCTAATATAGGTTGACTTTGCCTTTTTTTTATTTGACCCTACTTGTCCTCATAGCTGTTGGCACACCAGCCGCTTTAGACATTTGCTTTAGGATAACATTATTGGTTTCTTGGTGCTATTACCAGCACCTCCTTCAATGCGTCTTTGCTTCCAGTTCTTGCCCATTATTTACCAAATATTTTGCCACTTGCCTCATTTTTATGTTTATAATTCAATATGGGAAATTTTGGCCAGAACTAAATTTTCTAAAACACAGCATAGATTCTTTGAATACAAATTTTAGCAAGAATTTGAGTATGTTGGAAATGGTGTTTTCTACCATGTCAATGGGTTCTGGAAAAAAAAAATTACTTTGGCTTTACTTACCAAAATAAACTTAAGTCCTTGCCATAGAGTCAATGGGTTTCCTCGATAAAAAATTAAAGCTTGCCAAAGGTTTATAAGGTCACTCTCTACAAATAACTGCCCTCTCTCTTTGCTGATTTTTGCCTAGAGGATTTATCCAGTGATGCCAATGAGGTATTAAAGTCCCCTACTATGATTGTATTGCTTTCGATCTCTCCCTTGATATCTTCCAGAAGTTTTTTTTATGTATTTGGGTGCTCCTGTATTGGATGCATATATGTTTACCAGAGTTATGTTCTCTTGTTGAAACTTTCCTCTCTCCATGGCCACATCAATGTATGGTACAGCGAAGAAGCCATGCACCATATTTATGAGTTGTAATAATCAGGAGTTTCATTGTATCCAGCAAGGTTAGCAACCAAGTTATTTTTGTAATGTTAAGCAGTCAATAGACAGTGTCTCATTCTAGTTAACCTATGCAGAGCTGACTTTATCTCCTTACATAGCATTCCCTGTGAAATTTCCTCTCTATTTTTTGTCTGGATTGTATAAAGAGAAGAAGCATATAGGGAAGATCATAGAATTCCATGTTCTAGTTCGCCCAGTGAGAAGCAGTCTCCTTAACAGGACAATGAAGGCAATAATACCCATCCTCTCTCTCTTGAAAAGCTATCTATAATAATAAAAGCGTAATATGCTAATTAGAAGAGATGTACTTCCAGACGACCTTCCAGATGAAGCTGGGGCTGAGAGGGAAGCCCGAGTCCCAGGTGCCAGAGGGAAACCAGTGCCAGCAGCCTACTTTTGCTGGGAAGGAAGGCCTACTTTTGCATGAATTTTGTGCATTAGGCCTCTAGTAAGAATAAATAAAACAGCACAAAAGTGCTTGGTATACTATAAAGAACCACTCAAGCCCTAACTGGTTTAGCTCAGTGGATAGAGCGTCAGCCTGTGGACTGAAGGGTCTCAGGTTCGATTCCAGTCAAGGGCATGTACCTTGGTTGCAGGCACATTCCCAGTAGGGGGTGTGCAGAAGGCAGCTGATCGCTGTTTCTCTCTCATCGATGTGTCTAACTCTCTATCCCTCTCCCTTCCTCTCTGTAAAAAAATCAATAAAATATATTTAAAGAAAAAAAAAAAAGAACCACTCAAACAGTTCACACATATACACTGATTTTTTTTTCAAAGCACTCTAACTAGGAGTACATTTACTCTCCTTTCTCAAGGAGTGAACAGCACTTTTCAAACCTTAATAAATGTCAAGGTTATAAAGATAAAATATCATTTGTAAAGTTCACCTTAAAGGTAAACAGGGCAGCTTATTAGCATTCACAAGAAGTACAAGTTAATTTTAATCTAATAAATATTCTGAAAATACCTGTAAGAAGATAGACCATTATGCCAAAGCAACTTGCCCTTTAAATTAATGGCATACTGTATTGGTTTCTGGGCATGCTGCTAGTTTACTCTTTTTGCAAACTTTTAAAAATATTTATTTATTTTTTAAAAATCTTTATTGTTGAGCCCAGCTGGTGTGGCTCAATGGTTGAGCGTCAACATACGAACCATGAGATCACTGTTCGATTCCTGGTCAGGGACCATGCCCCAGTTGCAGGCTTGGTCCCCAGTGTCAGGTGTGAAGGAGGCAGCCTATCAATAATTCTCTCTCATCATTGATGTTTCTATCTCTCCCTCTCCCTTTCTCTCTGAAATCAATAAAAATATTATATATATATATATATATATATATATATATATAAATAAATCTTTATTGTTTAAAGTATTACATATGTCCCTCTTTTCCCCCCATTGACCACTTTTAGCCTGCCCCATTCCCCCACCCCAGGCCAAACTTTGCAAACTTTTATAATGCCACCATCTTCAAAGATAGAGCATATCTGGTACACAAGTGAGTTCTGTAGTCAGCTTAGATTCAAACTGTTCTTCCCCACATATTAGTTCTGTGATTCGGGAAAAGTATATAAGCTCTATATGCCTCAATTTCTTTAACTACAAGATAGAGAAAATGATAATGCCTGATTCATAAGAATGTTATACAGATTAAGTTAAATAATAAACATAAAACATTCAGCATTTGATATATGTTAACATGACACAAATTTAGCTATTAATATTATTAATAATGATGATTATTATAATTACTAATAATTATTATACATTACTAGAACATATTTATGCATTATGAATCTTCATAATCACATTAATATCGAATGATCTAATATATAACTACGAGCTATTCTGGAAGCAAGTAAGATGTTTCAATACAGAGAAACGTAAACAGGACAATTTTTCACCACCAGTTTGCTTTGAGTAACATAAATTAGTCACAGTCACAGTCATTTCCTACGTGTCTTTTTTTTTTTCCCTGTTGTCAAGTATAACTATCCAGTGTGGCAGAATTTGCAGAAACGTCCATGCATTGAAGTAGAATTTTGAGGTGCTTTATGTAAATAAGAAAGCTATAAAATATATAAAGTTTAGAATATAAACTATATATTTTATAGTTATCAAATATATAAAATAAAGTTTAGCCAGGAATTATAAACATGCTAACAATTGCATATGACAAGTCACACAAGGTTTTTGAACTCAATGACTGCATTTTAAGTTACAAGTGGCAATAGTCATAATGCAGGCAATGGAAGGTATACACATTTTTTATGATTTACAGGCTTCAAGTTATATAAAAGCAAAGGATATCCTCCTAGGTGCAACACTTCCCCATACAGTCACACACATCGAGGGTAATACAAAATAATCAATATGTCTGGAGAGCAGTATTCTGTCCCCTCTTCAGAAAGTAAAAGGCAAATGAAACTGATTTCTAAATTTCCAGGTCCAGAAAAAAGTGCCCATTTTCTAAATAATATGTGCCCTGAGAAAAAATAATGTTGAATGCTTACCATTGAAATAGCTACAGAAAGCTATAGGAGACAGAGTTCACCAATTCTGAACTTCTCTTAGTTCCTGAACAATTATTTCCTCTTTCAATTTACAAACATGCCACCTGCCCTTCCCTTTATCTGCAACACTTGTCCAACCCCATCCAACTCCCATTTATCCTGTATGAACTTCTCTTAGTCTTTGACTTCTCAGCTTAAGTATCACTCCTACTGGCAAAACTTCTCAAATACCCTATGTATAGAAGAAATGCCCTAGGTAAGTAAGTACTCATATGCCTTGTACTTTGCCCATGGTGTTCATTTCCACACTACATCTTACATACCCACTTACTTACCTATATCCCTTACTAGACAGGAAGCACAATGAAGGCGGGAGTCATGTCCATACCACTTTCATTGCATCCTAATCACCTAACACAGGGCCTGGCACTTTGTAAGTTCCTGCTTAATATTTGTTGAAAATTGTGTTAAATGCTCTCAAATTTTAGCATCACTTTCAAATGGCAACTAAGCAATTACAACTATTACGTACTTTTGAAATAATTTCATTGTTTCATTTTTCAAGTAAATACATAATATGCCTTGTTATATGGTATGGTCTTCATCATGGTTTTAAGTTTTCAATGCCCATAACCAAGAATCCAATTAGTAAATACTTAGAAATGAGAGCTCACACTTAGCTTTATTTGCCCTTTGCCAGGAAATTAAGCTCCAAAACCTGGCAAGACCACCTCAGCCATTTTTGCACTCTCAGATACTGAGAGAGACACTTGCTCTGAGTTTTAATGAGAAAATGCATGATGTAAAAGAAGAATAAATGAACTTAGAGGCAAGGCACACAAAGGTCCTGGCTCTGGTCTGTCTCAGACAAGATCTGACTCTTATCTTAGCAACCTATGTAACCAGGAGGCTGTTTAACTTTTCCAACTGCTTCATGTACAGTGATAAGATTGGGTCAGGCAATTCCTAAAAGAGAAAAGTTCCTACACCGTTGAAACAGAAATAATACAGACTATTCTTCAAAAAGTTCTTCAAGGACCTGGTGGTTGGCATCTGGTTTAAAAAAAACAAAGGGAGGGGGGTGACGGGAACAGGCCACAGAAATGTACTAAGGAGGAAGGAAGTCTCACCAGCAGGACCTTAAGCATAACAGGGTGTGGAGGTTCAGCCGGGTCGCACAGAGCAGGCAGGAGACCCCGTGGTGGAGCGTGCCTAAGGAGAAGCTCACAACCCTGGGTGGTCATCCTTATCTCCTAGTCTCCTGTTGCCTACCTTAGTTCTCTCCCATTCACCTGGGTCAACTGTTAAAAGACTGTGTTTGGTCTGTTAAATGCAATAAAGGTTTAATAGGTAAAAGGTTGGACTCAAGAAAAAGAAATCTAGTTGTTAAATTAGTTAACTGTACTATTGTTTAATGGGACACAGTAAATGCTTCAAGTGTCTAGAGTTTTCCTGGACCAATCACTTTTTTTTTTTTTTAAATATATTTTATTGATTTCTTACAGAGAGGAAGAGAGAGGGACAGAGAGCCAGAAACATCGATGAGAGAGAAACATCGATCAGCTGCCCCCCGCACACCCCCCACTGGGGATGTGCCCGCAACCAAGGTACATGCCCCTGACCGGAATCGAACCTGGGACCCTTGAGTCCGCAGGCTGACGCTCTATCCACTGAGCCAAACCGGTTTCGACCAATCACTTTTTTTAATGCATAGAGCTGAATTTTGCACACACAAAAAAATCATTCTCAATTATTTTCCAGTTATATTTAATTCATTTAATAGGCAGGAAGAGTCTCAAAAATCTTTCTCTTCACCAGATGTTTGATCCCCTTGCCAAATGTTTGGTCTCTGAGCTTTACTCCATCAACAGCATGATTTGCCTTCTTTTTTCTTCAGAGGAGGACTAAATAGTTGTAGGAACCTTCTCCCAGTATGGCACTGCCACTTGCCTGAGATATCCCTATTTCTACTACCAATGTCCGCTAGCTTCCTACCTTGATAAAAATGGAAGAATAAAAAGGTTGTGTTTACTGTTCAGAGCATTGGCGGAATTCAGAGCTAGTTAGTAAAAATAACAGAGTAATGATGAGAAAGCTTTGTAGCTTTATAGACACATATTTGTCTTCCCAGTTTTATTGATCCACTAACTAATAAGGGAGTTATCTGTACTGTAGTGTAATGGGGTGTAATAACTGCATCAGGCCTCTAGAGTTCTTCTGGAGCAATTAGTTTTTTTTGGTGCACAGAGCTGAATTCTGCATGAAACCAAAACTTTCCTCACTTTGTTTGATTTCTTTTTGTGGGTTATTATAAAGTAAAAAACACACAGAGACACATACACATAAAAGCATCTTTCTTGATGATTGCTCTGGTCTGGCTTTTCCAGTAACCATTACCACTGATCTTTTCCTCTTCGGTGATATTCCCTGATAAATGTGAGGATTCCCATGTGTGGATGGGAGTAGTGAAGTGAATTAGGAGACATAAATGGAGCATCTGCCCTCTCCTCAGAGAGCCATCAGTTATACTGGATTGCCCTCAGAATCCAAGCACTTTACTTATTTGGAGGCAGTTTTGGAAGGGATGACACTATAGAAAGTTGGGAGATCTGAGGACACCTGAAAAATAGCCCCTCATCAAAAATCGAATCTACAAGACTAAATTCCACCATAATAGAGTTAGTTCTTTGTGTTAAAGGACTTAATATCCAGTGAAATTTCAGAGTTTGGTAACATATAAATAGAAGTGGAAAGGACATATTTTAGCTATTAATATAACAATATAAACATTCCCTCCGTAAAACTCTATTGTTAGTATAACAAATAATTAAGTTTGGAACCAGAGATAGATGAAAAGGAAAAAAAAAAAAAAACAAACTCCAAAACAAAGTTGCTGACTGAGAAGGGAAATTTTTTTTTTTTTTTTCTAAAACCCCTCCTCGTCCACTTACCCCAAGGACTGAATATCTGAGAGGGAAATAATAGATAAAGCAGATACTGACTACTGAAGAGAGGAAATGCCTACTTCCTTTTCTTTTCTTTCTTTCTTTCTTTCTTTCTTTCTTTCTTTCTTTCTCTCTCTCTCTCTCTCTCTCTCTCTCTCTCTCTCTCTCTCTCTCTCTTTTCTTTCTTTCTTTCTTTCTTTCTTTCTTTCTTTCTTTCTTTCTTTCTTTCTTTCTTTCTTTCTTTCTTTCTTTCTTTCTTTCCATATGTGTCCTTATCCCCTCATCGCCCCACCAACCCTCCACTCATGCCCTCACCCCCCTGTTGTCTGTGTCCATTGGTTATGCTTATATGCATGCATACAAGTCCTTTGGTTGATCTATCCCCCTTACCTCCATCCTCCCCTACCTTCCCTCTGAGGTTTGATGATCTGATAGATGCTTCTCTGTCTCTGGATCTGCTTTTGTTCGTCAGTTTATATTGTTCATTATATTCCATAAGTGAGTGAGATTATGTGATATTTATCTTTAACTGACTGGCTTATTTTGCTTAGCATAACTGTCTCCAGTTCCATCCATGCTGTTGCAAATGACAAGAATTCCTTTTTTACCGCAGCGTAGTATTCCACTGTGTAGATGTACCACAGTTTTTTAACCCACTCATCTGCTCATGGGCACTTAGGCTGTTTCCAAATCTTAGCTATTGTAAATTGTGCCACTATGAACATAGGGGTGCATATATTCTTTCTGATTGGTGTTTCTAGTTTCTTGGGATATATTCCTAGAAGTGGGATCACTGGGTCAAATGGGAGTTCCATTTTTAGTTTTTTGAGAAAACTCCATACTGTTCTCCACAGTGGCTGCACCAGTCTGCATTCCCACCAGCAGTGCACAAGGGTTCCTTTTTCTCCGTATCCTCGCCAGCACTTGTTTGTTGATTTGTTGGTGACAGCCATTCTGACAGGTGTGAGATGGTACCGCATTGTCGTTTGATTTGCATCTCTCAGATAATTAGTGACTTTGAGCATGTTTTCATGTGTCTCTTGGCCTTCCTTCTGTCTTCTTTGGAAAAGTATCTATTTAGGTCTGTTGCCCATTTTTTGATTGGGTTGTTTATCTTCCTTTTGTTAAATTGTATGAGTTCCCTGTAAATGTTAGAGATTAAACCCTTATTGGTGATAACATTGGCAAATATGTTCTCCCATGCAGTGGGCTTTCTTGTTGTATTGTTGATGGTTTCTTTTGCTTTGCAAAAGCTTTTTATTTTGATGTAGTCCCATTTGTTTATTTTCTCTTTAGTTTCCATTGCCCTAGGAGCGGTATTGGTGAAGAAATTGCTTCGGCATATGTCTGAGATTTTGCTGCCTGTGGATTCCTCTAGTATTTTTATGGTTTCCCATCTTATGTTTAAGTCCTGTATCCATTTTGAGTTTATTTTTGTGTATGGGGTAAGTTGGTTGTCTAGTTTCATTTATTTTTTTGCATGTATCTGTCCAATTTTCCCAACACCATTTATTGAAGAGACTATCTTGACTCCATTGTATGTTCATGCCTCCTTTGTCAAATATTAAATAAACCAAAAAGCTTAGCACTGAGGCTCCTTCTCCTCCATTGAAATTGCTCCTTCTTGACAAAAGTCTGACTTGGTCAGGCTCCTATTCTGAAGACCAGGCCTGATCTAACTTTATCTGTGATGAGGTGGGAAATTCTCCCTAACTCTGTGGTTCCATTAACAGCCCTGATATTCTACCTCAACTTTTATTTTTGCTCCATCTGACACTTCTTTGTCTTACTGCTCAGTTTAACGGTGCCTGATATTTTGGCCCCATGGAAAGACCCAAGTCTCCAGCTAAGTCTGTTAAATACAAGTGTTGAGTAAACTGGGAAGTAAATGCATCTGTTTTAGAAGAGAAATGGTCCAGAGAAAGCTGCTCAAGTATAAAGGATATTAATTGTCCTGTGGTGATCTGTGTAAGGGACCAAAGAAACAGTTCAATAAAAGAAATTCTTGATAATAGGGAAAACAATGAACTCGCCACAGGAATTTTCTGAAGTGCATGGGGAAAACAGGACTTGTACAAAATGGGTTCCACTAATAAATGGAAGGTGACCCTATAAAACTGTAGAATTGGTATTGACCTGAGTTAAATGTGCCTCATTTTCCTTAAGTGTCATTCTCTGGGACAAATTGGGGGGTGCCAGTTATTAATCCATTGCCTCTTTCCTTCTCTACGTTAGGATACTGAAGCCAGGACTCCACAAACTGTGGTTCTCCTTTGTCCTCTGACCAATAGGAGGCACTGAGGGGCCTGAAACTCTGGAATAGGAAGAAGCAATAGACTTTCTGCTCTTTTGTTTTCTGCTGAGAGCTGTCAGAGAGGAGAGTGACAGAATGTGGGGACACAGCATTCCCCACAGCATTCTCCGCAGCATTTACCACCTCCAGGCTGGCCTCGGGGTTCTTTGAGGAAGCCCCAGGGTTCTTCTTCACACCAGTGGCAGTCCGTGTGTTGTAGGAGCAGCCATGCCCTCCATTCTAAGGTAGTAATCTCAGCTCTATGGAGGGATTCCTCTAAATTTCTAACCCCCCTCCTGGTCCACTTACTCCACAGTCACAGTCTGCAGCTGCTACCTCTGTTAAAACATTTTCAAGTTTTCTTTACCCACTTACCACCTTTTACCTACTTAGTAATTATTTATATTAAATTTTCCCTGTTCAAAGTATTAGTGTGGTTATATGTCTTCACACTCAACCTTAACTGATACAAGACCATATTTACAGTAACGGTCCCAATTCCCTAGTAACTTTTTCCATTTTTTAATTCAGAATGTCCAGTTCCTACCAATACCAGCACCACCACCACCACAATCAGATATTTCTGAGATTCCACAAAGTGGCTTATACAGACGTATGAAAAAGTACCTTCCAAATGGCATCTCACTGGCATCAACAAATGTAGAGAGTATCACACAACAGGGAACCACAGTTCCCCAGGGCCAATACTGGACCTTCATATAATTAAAGCTTTAGTTCTATGGCAAAACACGGTAAGAGTCCTGCTTGTTTCGGGGAGAAGATTCAAAAACAATGAGCTGGGGTCCTAATGTTTTATAAAGATTTTAGGGAAACTACTCTTTAGGATTATTCTCTTGCAGCTCTCTCATACTTAGTCTCCATAGGATTCAGGCATGTACCCAACAGGGAGCTGAACAAGTGATGGGCAACATGTTGAACTCAGAGTTGGCACTGCTCTTCTGTGGCTAAGAGGTGACTAAGGTTCACTTATTGCACCACACTTATTCTTTTTCCCTAAAGACAAATTCTTCTAAAAGTTATCTCAATGCACAGGAAAAGTGCCCACTCCACCAGTTTTCCAGACAAATTACACTATGCTTATATCTTACTTACTTGTAAAGATGTAGAGATGTAATATAGAATAGCACGACTTAATAGTTCAGTATATTGGAATACAAAGCTATGGAGGATGGAGAGGGAAGGCAGTAGTAGCATGAGACAAAGTCATTCAACTAGCAAGGGCTACTTTATGAATACTAAACAACTCACACCTTGAGGACAATGAGAAGCAACCTATATTTCTTATAAATATAATTGGACTTAGAGGATAGATTGGGATGGGGTAAAAGGGAGGATTAATTTAAAAGAAGAGAACCCCTTACCTCTCACCTGTCTTTCTAAAAGACAGAGACTTCCAACAGAATCTGGGCCAATATTGATAAAGTACATTAAATTCCTCTCAGGAAAAAAAAAATTGTTCTCTAGCACAAACCAGGCTAGAGGAAGCAGTTCTTCTCACTTAATCTGATTTTTGAAATATAACATTGAACATAATCTCTATTCTTACAAAGAACAATGAGTTGATTTTCAATAGATGTAATTCACAAGTTCCTCATCAATTTTTAAGAAAAATGACTAGACCTTTTGAAGGTGACATATGAGAGTTCAATATATAAAAAATCAAAATAGGAAGCCATTGTGAAATATAAATGAAATTACTTTCTTGTATAAAATTGAAGTAATCTTTCTATATATGCTAGTTGAGTATATTTCCTAAGATGCATTTAAATGACTGATGCCTTTTTTGTAACAGTCACATGGTCTGTGCTTCTTCTCCACATCCCTGGAGGAGAATATGCTGAGACTGAAAGAATGCAAGTGGGGTCCCTAATGCTTAAACCCCATAAGTTTCATCTTCAATTCATTACTGGAGTCAGGCATCACACATATATTTTTTTATTTTAGAGAATTACTTCAAAAGTTTAAAATGATCATTTAAATTCATTTGAGGTATCCTACCTAATAAAAGACAAATATGCAAATTGACCGTACCTTCGCTATGTCCATGATTGGCCAGGAGGCGCAGGGGGGGCGGGACTTGGGGTGGCCAGGGTAGCTGATTGGGCCAGCGGGACACTGAGCTGCGTCGCCAGCAGTGGCACGAGCTCAGCGTCTGCACCATGGCTGTGCTGCGGCACAGAAGGGGCCTCTGGGGCAGCGAGCTGACGTCCCGCCATGTGGACCATCAAAAGCGGGGGAGCTGAGTGCCTGTCCGCTCAGGCAGCAGGCCTTTCAGAAGCCTCCGCCACGCCTGAGGCTTCTGAAAGGCCTGGTGCACCAGCGATCGAGAAAGCAAAAGCGTGGGAGCTGGCACCAGCGATCGAAAGGGAAAGCATGGGAGCTGGGTGCCTGTCCACTCAGGCTGCAGGCCTTTCAGAAGCCTCCGCCACGCCTGAGGCTTCTGAAAGGCCTGGTGCACCAGCGATCGAAAGCAAAAGCGTGGGAGCTGGATGCCTTTCCGCTCAGGCACCAGGCCTTTCAGAAGCCTCCGGCGCCTGGTGCACCAGCGGACAGGCACCCAGCTCCCTGTGATCGAAAGCGAAAGCGTGTAGGGGACCCTACACGTGCATGATTCAATCATGCACTGGGCCTCTAGTATGATTATAAACTCATTTACCACCTTTTGAATGATATAAGATGATATAAGTATTACTTCCAAGTTACAGCTTTGTAAAATTTAATCACACATGTTGTTGAGTCTAAGAGGATACAATTAGACTTTGCACTAACCTCTGAGATCTAGTAGAGAAATAATTAAGATCACTTCCCTTACTATTGGATGATCAGGGACCAACATTCATGCCTCAACATACATGTGCATATATGCTCTGAATATAGCACTAGTTTTATATAACCTTAACTAAAAATAAAACAGAATGCCTGAATCCCAACTAGGAAAATGCCCATTTCATATAATATTTTACATACTTCAAAAAAATTATGTAACCTACATAACATAACTAGGATCACACAGTAAGAAAGAATTCTATGGATAACAAAACAACATTTAAATTGCTGTCTTAACAAAAAATAATAATAATGAAAATAAAGTGCTGTCTTACAATAGTTCACTTAAGCATGTAAGGTACACATTGAAATTCCTAAGAATAAACTAGTAGAGTAATCTGCTTTATGTTAAAAAAAAAAAAAAGGAAATGACATTCTAAGATGCAGCTGCAAAGACAATATGATGAATATTCAACATATGACAGACTAATTTATCTTTACTCCATCATTAAGCATTTTTGTGACGAACTCCCATTAGAGTGTGTGTGTGTGTGTGTGTGTGTGTGTGTGTGTGTGTTCTTTTTGTCTAATGCTTGCTCATGCCCTTTCCTGACATCCTGCATCCTAGTCTTTTCATTTTTCCAAATTTCTGATTATCCATATTGTTAGAAACTCATACTCAGAGAACTCTTTTTAATGATAGGAAGACAAAACTTTGATCAAAACCCTCATTCCACCACTGAAAGTAATAGCTTTTCCCTCAGTCTACCTTAAAAAATAATTACATCAGAAATAAATGTAAGTTTTTCATTGGCAAATATATAATCTTAATTATTTTTGCTCACTAGAATTCCACCTTTTTTATTCTTTCAGATTACTCCTAATTCAGAAAAAGATTACTCCTTATTTTACACCAGGGTCTACCACTCCTAAGACTTCATCTTCTCAAAGTAAATGATTATTTTCATACATCTTTCATTGCTATCTCAAGGTAAAACATTTGACTGGGAGGGTTTCATCCAATTTTAGATACCTCACTGAAAAGACATTCACCTAATAGCTCATTAAAATCAATGTCCAAAACAATTCTTATTTAAACAACAGAGGTAATAGGACTAAACTCTGATCTCTAGAATTCTAGTACCTCACACTCACTGAGAAGCTTAGTCTGGGATTTTTCTGTAAACTATTGAAGTTTGACAAGCCTGTTCACTAGAAGAGTTCATAGTTCCTTTACAAAAAATTGACAAGAAATAATTCTCTATGTAAAAAAAAAAAATCCATATGAAAGCACATCATCAATGTAACAGCAGAGTTATGGCTCCTTCATTTATTATGTATTCAGTGCCTTCTTTGTGTATTTCACTGCCACTGAGATCATGACCAAACATCAATACATGTTAACACATTTTCAATATTTATAAGCTAAGGGCTTAGATCCAAGTGTTATCAATAATGGTCCTGCTACTTCATTCACACCCACCAGCATCTCAATTATACTACCAAGAGGCACCCTCAGGAATATATGCAGGCTAACAGTTTTTTAAAAATCTAATTTAAGCCTTCTTTAGGGTTAGGATTGCCATATGTCTTTGCATACTATTTATTGCCTGCCTCCCCTGAAATACTTACTCTAGAAGTGTTTTGGTTGCCATATGACAGAATCTGTAAACAGGAGGCTGAGCTCAAAATTACACTAGCATCATGATCGTAGTAAATAGGAAATAACATTGCCTACCAATGTAAATAGCGGTGACTAGTAAATAAGATAGATAACTGTTAGAAATCCATCTTTTTCTAAACAAAAATGAGTGAGAAATGGCACTTATATTACCACAAATATCCAGCAACATAACAACCTATTTCACTGAACACTGAGTAGAATCTATTTACTTTAAATAAATGTGATGATTTAAGTCAAATGGTTTTGCAAATGACACTGATTTTCCATCAGTAATGCATATACACACAAAAACTAATATAGAAATCTTTCTATTTAAGTAGAAAATGAATATTAGACACATTTTTGTAATTTGTAAGAACTACAAAATGTGATTTGTAAGAATTTAAAAGATGTCTACAAGCCCACTGTCCTAAAGGAGTAAAGATTTATCCCTTAATAATACTATTGCAAAAGAAATTCAATTATGATACCAGAAGAAGAAGGATGAACCCGTGTTACCTGAGGCTTTCCTTAAAAAACATTCATTTTAAAAAATTTGACTTATTGAAGAATGTTTAAATGTAAGCTGTTTTATATTATTAATATAGAGTAGAAATTATTTTACTATTGAGATCTAGTCAACTTATGTTCCTAATGGATTAATTAAGGTTTCACTAACTGAAGTCTAGATGCCCACTTGAATCCTAGTTAGTCTGACGCCCAAATTGGAAGGGTTACTCTAGTTTATAAGTATAGTTTTAACTATTCAATAATAATATATTGCTATCATGACAGATTACCATCAGCAAGCATCTGCCAAATGAATTCTCTTGTTTTTAGTGTTCTAGAAATTCAATTGAATATTGGAATCAGAAGAATCACAACTCCAGTTGGATGTTTTCATGCTCTATTTCAACTTGCATTCATCCACATACACATATCCACATACACACATACTAGTCTATCCTCCAAACTAAATATATTCTCTAAATAAAATATATGTAGGGAATATGTCCCAAACAAAACAAAGATGAACCTGAGGTTGCTGTTTACTTGACAATAGTGCTGAAATTGTGATTCAGATTAGTGAAATATGCTAGAGATGATTACCAAATAAGTAGTAAGCTATCCCTTTTTGGTCAAATCTTTTCTGGAAGGATTCTCTCTCTCTCTCTCTCTCTCTCTCTCTCTCTCTCTCTCTCTCTCTCTCTCACACACACACACACACACACATATACGACGTGATTATCATATATCAAAAGCTTGCATATAGGTTATATTTAATCCTCACAACATTTTTATAGTTAACTTATTAGAAGGAACATGGTTTATAAAAGTCATACATTTCAATGTCACAACAACTTTAAACCTCTGCAGTCCTAATAAGAATTGGGAAATAGAGTCCTTTATTAAAAAGCTCAAGGCAGCAAAAATAGAGGTTAAAAAACTAAAAGATCATACTCATACATTACAAAATTTGTGTTTTCAAATATCACTCAGTAACTACTTATTGCTACTTCAGACAGAATTCTGCAAAGTATACATATGATTTTTTCTATTGCATAGATTAAAAGCGGAAAATTGAAGAAGGAGAGCACACGTTTAAGACAGTTGGAAAAGCCAGCTGATTAGACATATATATAATGCAGTACCAAAAAAATCACTGTATCTATTAAGTGCAATAACAAAAAATTATAGTGGTGGTGGTTTTAAACTAAGGAGATAATGACCCAATGACTCCAATACTCCTAAGAACACCTATTGTACAGTACACACTAATGATCCATCACCTGCAAGTGACTTAATCTAGCTTATTATACTTGATGTAAGTAGAGAAAAGAGTGATTTTTATAGAAAATTTTCTGTACAAAATGGCTTAAAAATATAATCTGAAAATAAAGCCTAGGTTTTGATGTTATAAAATTCATTTATGAAGAACATTGCATTCACTAATGATAGGTATTCATTAACTGCTACATAAACTTATTATTTTTGTATATTACATACAAGTACACAAGCAGATATAATTTCATGTACACACTTTGTTCTCTAAAAACTAATAAAACAAATATATGAATATATTTGGGCCCATCTAAAATAGGATAGGAATCTATGTCTAGCAAATAATCAGCCTGATTAATAAACCCCTAACCAATAAGCCTGGGTTTTTCTGAAGGAAAAAAAATAGAGCATAAGGAAAAACAAATTATAAGAGAAGAAAACAAAGAATGAGAGGAGAAAACCATGATGGTGGCATAGGCAAACGCCTTACTCACTGCCTCCCACAACCACATCAAAATTACAACTAAAATACAAAACAACCAACATCCAGAACCGCCAGAAAGCTGGCTGAATGGAAGTCCTACAACTAGAGAAGTAAAGAAGAAAGCACACTGAGACTGACAGGAGACACAGAGGCACGGAAGAGGCTGGTCCAACACCCACATGTGCTGCTTTTTTAATCAGCAGGGAGATGGTCTCTGCGGAGGCCACATGGAGGAGCAAGGGGTCCCAGCCCCACAACAGACACCCAGCCCGGGTCCCAGAGCTGGGGAAAAAATTCCCCATAACTATGGGCTATAAAAACCAGTGCACATTGTAGCTTAGTGACACAGAGGCTGCTGAAGACCCAGCTGCTCCTCTTTAAAAAGGCCTGCACACAAACTGAACTTATAAGGTCCCACTTCCTCTGAGCTCCAGTGCTGGGCGAGGCTCTGGGGGACTCAGACACATAAGAAGAGGAACTGGATTGTCTGGCATCAGGGCAGGAACTCAGGGGTGGCCTTCTCCCAGATGGAGGTGCCCTTGCAGGGGTCATTGTTCCTATGCTGGGACCTTCCCAGTCGCAGGGCTGACTGGCAGCCATTTCTGTTTGCTCTGCCCTGGTGATTCCCTGAGACACCGCCCCATCCAATTTGCAGCCCCACCTAACCTGTGTGCAGCAGATTTTGCAAATAAATGGCCTGTCCTTGCTCAGGCTAATATCTGTCAAACAAGCTGCAGCTGGGTCTGGGAGCCCCAAACCTATCGATAAAAGGCCCAATATCTGGCACCAGCACCAGTCTGCCTTACTTCACAGCTGGGACTCGTCTGGGCACTTCCAAACCTGATACAAAGAGGAAGAATCTGCAGATCTCTCTGTACTAGTAGCTCCTGCTGGGTTGTCCCAGGCAGTGGCTGACTTTACACCTCCCTGGAGACCCAAGGGCCAGTGCACCCAGTGGTCAGTGTCAGATCATACCAGATTACAACTCTTCACATCCATAAGCAACACACTCAAGGGTCAGACTCAGTGAGCACCCAAGCCCCACTGAAGCAAGTCCTGCTCCATAAGGGTGTCTCCTGCACAGCAGCTCTCCCACTGTAGTCACAGCTGGTCCTCACAGCCAATTGGCCTGGAGGTCAATTCCTCCCAGTGACACCAACAGCAATCAAGTCTCAACTACAACAAAACTGTGCACATAGCCCACAAAGGGGTGCACCTAGAGTGTCTACCTCAGGTGACTGGGGAGGCTGAGCCACTGGGCCCTATAGGACACCTACCTCACAAGGCCACTCTATCAATTCAAGGAGACATAGCACCTCTACCCAACTCATAGAAACAAACACAGGGAATTAGCCAAAATGTGAAGACAAAGAAACATATCACAAATGAAATAAATGGAAGAAAGCAAACTACTGGATATACAGTTAAAAACCATGGTTATATGGTTACTCAAGACTCTTCTAGAAACCTTCAAGGGATTTAGTGAGACTTTCAAGGATCTTAGTGAGAATGCAAAAAAAAAAAAAAAAAAAAAAACAGGGAAAAGGAACAGTCAGAAATTGAGCATACACTGACTGAAATAAAGAATAATAAACAAGGATTCAATAGTAGAGTAGAGGATCCCGAGAATCAAATCAAGAATTTGAAATATGAGGAAGCAAAAAAACACCCAACCAGAAGAGCAAAAAGAAAAAGAATTAAAAAGTATGAAGATAGTGTAAGGAGCCTCAGGGACAACTTCAAGCATACCAACATCTGAATTATGGGGGTGCCAAAAGAAGAGAGAGAGCAAGATATTGAAAACCTATATGAAGAAACTAGAGGACCAGCGCATGATTAAATCGTGCATGTGTAGGGTCCCCTAGGCCTAGCCTGCCCACCCCCTTCTCCCCCCACCCCGTCCCACCTTCCCAAACACCCCGGAGGCTCTCAGTCTTTTGAGCCACATTCTGAAGCCCAAACCTCGCAACTAGGTGAAGGCAGGGAGAGCCATCTGACACTCACCTGGAAATTGAAGTCCGAGGCTGAGTGTGACATGCCCGTGGTCTCCCAGAATAAGTTTTCCCTCAGTTCAGCCTGTACTCCATGACCCCCAAGTCTGAGAAAGGTATGGACTCAGAAACCTCTTTATATTTTTTTCAGAACCCCCTTTAAAATCTGGAATCACTTGAGTCTCCCTCTCCTCCAAAACTGGAGGATGTAGCACTGGCATTTCCTTACCAATGTGACCAGCCTGCTTGCAGCTCCGCTCTGTGTTCCCTCCCATGGAGCCTGTCCTATTCCCTCTGGGCCAAGTGCTCAGGTCCCGCCCCTCCCTGACATCAAGGGCCTAATCTGCCTTGTCATTGGCTGCCTCCTGGTGATGGATAGTGACAGCATGAGGGCATCACAGCATGACGACCACCAAGCCTTTTATTTATAGGATAATGACAGAAAACATCCCCTACCTGATGAAAGAATAGACTTACAAGTCCAAGAAGCACAGAGAGAACCAAACAAGAGGAACCCAAAGAGAACCACACCAAGACACATCATAATTAAAATGCCAAGGACTAAAGACAAAGAGAGAATCAAAAGAAGCAAGAGAAAAGCAGTTAGATACCCACAAGAGAGTGCTCATACAACTGTGGGCTGATTTCTCAACAGAAACTATGCAGGCTGAAAGGAGTGGCAAGAAATATTCAAAGTGATGAATAGCAAAGTCCTACAACCAAGATTACTCTACCCAGCAAAGCTAGAATTGAAGGTCAGATAGAGTTTCACAGATAAGAAAAAGCTAAAGGAGTTTATCACCAACAAACCAGTATTGTATGAAATGTTAAAGGGTATTCTTTAAGAAGAAGAAGAAAAAGATCAAAAATATGGACAACAAAATGGCAACAAATACATATCTATCAACAATTGAATCTAAAAATAAAGTGAATAAGAAATCTAATGAACAGAATAAACTGGTGAATAAAAGAGAATCGGAGGCATGAAAATGGAATAGACTGACGATTCTCAGAGGGAAAGGCAGTGGGAAGGGCAGGAAGAGATTAAACAAAGATCTTATATGTGTGTATGCATTACCTACGGACACAAACAATAGGGTGGCAAAGACCTGGGGTGGGGCTAGGAATGGGTGGAGGGGGGATATGGGGAGAAAAAGAGGGAATCTGTAATCATCTCAACAATAAAGATTTTTTTAAAAAAGAAGAAAGAAAACAAAGGATGAAATGACTTACATCAAAGTATGGCAAAAAAAACCCTGGCTGGTTTTGCTCAGAGGTTAAAGCATCAGCCCACGGACTGAAGAGTTGCAGGTTCAATTCCAGTCAAGGGCACATACTTCGTTTGCAGGCTCAATCTTTGGCCCTGGTCAGGGCACATGCGGGAGGCAGCCAACTGATGTGTCTCTCTCACATTCATGTTTCTTTCTCTGTTTCTCCCTTTCCCTTCCACTCTCTCTAAAAATCAGTGGGAAAATATCCTCAGGTGAGGATTAAGAACAAAAACAAAAGTGTGGCAGAAAAAAGCAATGACATATCACAGAAAAGAAGATCTATATTACATGAAATTTGTATTACATAAAAGAAGATAACAGAAGGGAGGGTGGAAAGAAGAAAGTAAGTTCCAATATCTCAGGATGGCAGGAAACAATCAGAATCAAGCCTTCCTTAAATGGAAGGCTACAGAAAATGGAAGGCTCCAGGGCTCCAGGAAATCTGACCTATGAAGAAAGGACTGTTATCATTGTGACCTAAAAATCAGCCTTCAGACATAACTGAGAAATGGAAAATTACCACCAATGAATACTCTAGCCAAAAAGTAACACGTTCTGCATTTCTGTTGAAAAGTACATAATCCTAAGTCTTACTACCTTGGTTTTAGGAACAATAAAAAAAATCAACTACTGTAAAATGATGGATTCATAAATAACCTTGTCCTAAGTATTAAAAAGGGAACTATAAAATTGGAAGGTGACTAAAGTATTTTCTTTAATCATTCTCCCAACTCTAATGATTTCTTTCCTTTCCTTTCGTCCTTTGTGTGGAGGACAAAGCCAGTCAAAATTCATGTCTGGAACACAAACACAAGCATGTTTCCTCCAGGTCCCAACCCAACTGTAGATCCATCATTTCAAATGACAATTCCATAGGAAATCAATATCTTGAAAGGAAGATTGCTTCAACTACTGCAGTGTGGACTGTGGGTACAGCCAGTGAATTCAAGAAAGCAGATCCATTTGTAGCTGCTGCTCATTCCAGCAGGATTGATTGCAGGCAACTTCCTCAGAGAGAAGGTGGAGGAGCTATTCATTTCTTCTTCTCTTTTCAACTTACTCATCTCTTCTGGGTTGAATAACAACAGTCCTGAATGATACATAGCAGCAGGAGATAAACAAACACCCTGGCCCACTCAAAATGCTAAATAATAACTCCACTGTTGTTTAAAGATTGATGTTCTTCCCATTCAACGTCTTCTTTTTCATATTGCACATTACTAACAGTGGATGCAATTCACTGATATCACATGTCAGGATATTCTATTAAAAAAAAAAAAAGTGTGCAGATGCCCCAACTCACAAAGCTTCTTTGAACATTGCAATCAAACACAACCTAAAAACCATAAAAGCAGATTTTCTTCCTGCTTCCAACACTTGAAACTGATTTGTAAAATACTTACTTCAAATTATTTGATTTTTCAGAGTATGTGCAATGCATGATTCAGAAGGGAAAATAATATAACCGGTGTAAGTCCATCTCCCAAAGATAATCATTATTATACATTGGTCTGTTTCCTTTTAATTTTTCTGTACCATTGTTTCACATAGTTAATCTCATACCTAGGATGCAATTTTATTTGTCCTTTATAAAACCTTTTAAAACACAAACAATCCCCATTACAGGGACACTGATCATCAACGTCATATTTCAGGGTTGTATAATACATTGTTTTGCACAACTACCACAATCTATTTAACCATCTTACTACTACTGATATTTAAGTTGTATCCAATGTAGTATTTTGTTATTAGACATAACTGCAATAAACACTAGAATGTATCTGAGAGATGTTTGACTCATATAGATAAATCACTTTCTAAAAGGATTACTGATACGCTTTTTTAGATATACATTTTTAAATAAACCTCTTTATGCCGATCCCTGATGTAGATAATCAGAAATGTCCAGGTATCTTTATGTCAGTGTATGAAATATGTTTTCTCTAAGAAGAGTTGAAACGGAGGATGGTTCTATATTACTGAGTAAATCAGCCAAAGAAGAAAGTGACCATCAATTTAATCCCTCAAAATTTGTCTTATGGCACATGAATTGTCAGGTTCCCTAATACCAAGGATATTAAGATTAAGTACATGGTGGAAATCAGTCCTCACTCCATGTTAGTACTTTATTTGTACTTTCATTTGACTAAGTTCCCAATTTTCAGAAGGGGCTGAATAGTGTTAATAGTGACATGACAGCCAAGAGCCAAAGATTCTAGTTTTGGCCCTAACAAGGCTCTGTGGTCATAGACAAGTCAGATAATCCCCCTGAATATTAGCATCCTCTATGAACTACTTTGTTGGGAAAATTAACCTCTCTAGCTTTCTGTGGCATTTAAAAATTCTGTCATTCTCTGTCCTGATTTATATGTAGCAGGATAAAATTTCTAAATTCTTGCCCTCATTTTTCTTACTGTTCTCTGCACATATACCCAAGATATTCATTGTCAAAGGTAGAGAGTGGAATATAGTCCAAAACAAGTAATTCAAATGGATTTTATGCACATTACATAGATATTGGTCTAAAATCCAAAGTTCTTTCCATTTGTAACACCGAGCCACTCAACAAAGGGAAAATACCTACTAGAATTCTAAAACTCTGGCTTTGCTTATCAGGAGCAAGGAGGGATTCACAGCAAAGGTTTATAGCACTGCTTTTCACACTGCTTGTGAAGGCCCAAAGGAAGGTCATGAGATCAATTTCCTGGGTCTAGACTAGCATTGTTTCCCCGCCCCTAATTAAATAGAATAGGAGAGGATGCACTGCAATTCGAGTAAGGTAAGTGTGTGATTTGGGGAGTTGATATGAAAATGGGTTTCTATTAAAATTTTTTGAAAATATCAGTTTAGATGGTAAGCCACCTTGGGGTTGGGAAGGAATGTGCTTATGTAAATCCAGTTTCCCGGAACATTAATACGTGTATATGTGAAAGAATTTGGGGAGGACTGGGGAGGGAAGCTACTGCAACTGTTCACCTGGTTCTTCCTTTTCCCACAGAAGGCTTTAAACCCAGAGAAGTGGAGTCTATGGAAATCATCACACTTTTGAGAATATGAAGGCAGAAATAGCTCCATTTCTTGTCTGGGTTTTAATCAGAGGCGGCCTGGCAATACGATGCTTGCAAACATGGAGCCACCGCTTCTGAGAGTAATTTTACAACAGGGCAGGTCTTGACAGAGAAATATCTTGAGATTCATGCCCATATCGCCACTCTTCTTTGAATCCTATGGGATATGCAGAGAATCTGAAAGGACTCTCCTGCTCAGCTGAGGCACAGAGGTAAGGTGAAAATTAAGATATGGGATCTCTGAAAGTTAAAGGGGTGAGGAATTGCGGGGGGGGGGGGGGGATTTACAGCTCAGAAGAAGCTTCCCAGATAATCACTGCACTTTGCCAACATTGAGAAACCATGTGACAAGTTATTCCAGCAACAAACACAGCAGATAGGAGTTCAGTAACACGTTCTCTCCCTCCAATGTCAAGAAGATATGGGAGCACTCAAGACTCTAGATCAGGCGTCCTCAAACTGCGGCCCGTGGGCCACATGCGGGTGTTTTTGCCGTTTTGTTTTTTTACTTCAAAATAAGATATGTGCAGTGTGCATAGGAATTTGTTCATAGTTTTTTTTAAACTATAGTCCGGCCCTCCAACAGTCTGAGGGACAGTGAACTGGCCCCCTGTTTAAAAAGTTTGAGGACCTCTGCTCTAGATCATCTGAAAAAGAGGAGCCTTAAAGTTATGAGAGTTTATCCAGAAGAAACAGCTTTAAGCTAGAAGTTACCTTGATTTGGCAAGATTGCCTTCCATCATAGTGGAAATGCGGGCTTGGCATACATGTAAAGTTCATTCAAAAAAAATAAAAAATTGCAGTTTGTAACTTTTTTATTCATTACATATCCCTGTTACATTACATTTTAAACACTTTTGAAAGCATGGAATATCTTGTTGTTGGTTTTTAAATCACTTTTAATTTTTGGGCCTGTATCTCTCACATAACTGTTGTTCAATAAATGCCGCTTCCAGGGTTTCCCAAGCTTTTACTTGACACGGCATGTACTAGTATAAAACTTGGAATTAATACTGTGTGCTGAGTAAAGTGGAAGAGGGCGACCTGCTCAGAGTCTGGGCCACCCCATGCCCACTGATGTCTCCAAAGATGAAAGGAATCAATCAATAATCACACAATCATTTCAAAGTGGTCTACTGCATTACTAAATACAATTTGCACAGCAGATTTAAGTCATTTGTGTTATATTTACCATGGTACCACATGTATAATACCACATTTACCAAAGCACACACAAATATTGTTAGCAAATACCTGTGGTTTCTTGTTTATTGAGGCAATCAAATATTTCAATATCTTGTAAACATTTAAAAAAAAACTTCTGTTAACAAGTTTCTACAGTGATCCCCATGTGTCAGCATATCAGGCCCATAATGCTATATAGCATACAAGAGATTAATTCAGAATTATGGCAATGTATGAACCATTATATCTTAAACAATCAGCAATACTTACCTTCTTAGCAATGGCTTCATGAACAAGTCCTTCAGTACACAAATGTCAGAAGTCCTGTTGCAAACAATTGCAAATAGGTTTGTGTTTTTTCTATTGCTTCCAAATGCTATGATGATTTTTCCTGTTTTGAAATTGGCTTTTATTGCACTCAGGATTGTTTTATTACTCTAAAAAGTCATTTGAGTCATTTTTAACTATAAAATTATTTTTTACTGAGTGACCATATTGATTCTCTTGATCTCTGTTGAATAAATAATGTCCATTTTTAATGGCCTATTCTTTTTCCAGTAGATCATGAAAACTTTTAAATAACTCTCTTTCTGGTATTCATATCAACCAACTACAAATAAAAATACAATATATAATTTTATCTACACATAATAAAATTATGCCATCATGAATTAGGTAATAGGATAATTTTATTCTAGAGGTTGCCTTTTCCAATTGCAACGGCAGAAGATAGGATCAAAGAGGGCATGATTTCTTTTTAATAATTAGTCAAGAATTCTGCCCTATGGATTTACTGATTTCAACTGTATGTTCAAAATACTGTGAAAAACATTTTAGTTATTTCTTTGAAGATGAAGCTTTTACTAGATACAAAGAATTTACAAGGCCTCATTCCAGGACCACCTTCTCCACAAAGCCTTCCCTGAACCTCCAGCCCAGAAACTGACCTCTCCCTCTTCCTGACTCCAGCAGCACATAACATGGGACTGCTCATATAGCACCCATGATACGTGTCCTTATGAAATGATTCAAAAAACGAGAGCAGTCATCCCACACAGAAGGGAAATCAAAATATCCTAAATTATTCAATAAAGGCTATGGCCATATTTACAGGCCTTTTTATCATTTACATTTTAAAAATTTATTCCAAAGGGAACCAGAAAACTGAATATTGTTAGAATTAATGGAAACAGCAAAATGCTTTATCCATCACGGTGTTAAATCTCTCATTTTAAGCCTCCAGTTCATGAATATTTTATTTATTAATATATACACCAAAGAAGTAATCTACATATGCATGTATGAATTCATAGCAATGTGGCTTGTTCTTTCGTGCAAAGTAGACCTGTACTTTACTTGTCAACATTAAAATGCCTGTACTAAACAATAAAGTCATTTGTAATGAAAAGTGTATTTCACCAAAACAAGAAATGCATTGGCAATGCTTGACAGCATTTTTATAACCCTTTAGTAAACACATCAGTTCCACATAAGGTTATTTTATTTTTTTTATTTTTTCTTCTCTCTCTTTTCCACAACAATGAGTTAAATTTTCATTGCAATCAATGTACAAGGCTGGATAATCCCAGTGCATAAATTATAACATGCATGTAAATTATAAAAGGCATGTATCCCAGTGCATATATTATAACATGCATGGAGCTAGCAGTGGCTAGCTCCCTCTAAGGATTCAATAAAGGAATGCTATAATAGAAGTCTTAATCTTTTGCACTCGGATGTCGAGTGTGACTCGACACGGTTAGCATTAGAATAAAGGAATCGAGAAAAAAGCAAGCGAGTGCAAAGGGTTAATTTTAGTTGCACTTGTCAGAAATCTATTTAAAACAGTCTAAAAGGACAAAAACAAATTATCCAAAGAACATTCATTTATTTTAAGAAAATCAAAGATTAGACAACCAAGTTGAGGGTGGAGGGAAGAAAATATGAATCTTGGGGGGGAAATTAGAGCAAGAACTTAACAGCATTAGGCCACTCAGCTCTTTCTCTCACCTCTCACCAGCCTCTTTCTTACTAGGTACAGAGGTCCTTCCCAACATCCATTCATCATGTCAACCAGCAATCCCACACCAACCTGTTTACTCAAGTAAAATAAAAACTTAGTTCACAGAATTGTGATAAGAGGTTTATTAATAATGAACTAAAACTAGAAAAAATATGTCTCTGAACTGAGGAATAAAGGAGCAAACTGTGGTACATATACTACATGTTGGAATATTATTGAGCAATCAATAATAAAAGAAAAAACTATAATAAATGCAGCATCATGTATGCATTTTAAATATATTTCACTAAATGAAAGAACTCACACTCAAAGGCTACACACTATATGATTCCATTTATATGACATTCTATAAATGCAAAACTATGAAACAGAAAATAGATTGGTGATTGCCAGGAACTGGTGTGGAGGAAATTCTCAACTACAAAGCTGTATAAAGGAATTTGGGTGATGGAAGTTTTGGATCTGTTTCCATATCTTAATTGTGGTGACATTTATAAGACTTTATGGGTTTCTTAAAATCCATAGGACTGTACAATAAAATGGGTGAATTTTACTTTATGTAAATTATACCTTAGACATTTTTGAAAAAATAGCTTAGAAGGAAATGACAGATATTGAAAAGATAAAATACTTAAGATATTGGTGCAAAGAAATCCAATGAAATAAAATACCAAAACAAGGGGACAGAGAAAATACTAAAATCTAATATGCAAGAAAACCTTTTTGAAGTAAAGATTTAAAACTAAATATTAAAAGAGCACACATGTACTTGACAATTTTGACGCAGCACTACTATCACTGAGTACATACTAGTAAAATTACTAGACTTCAAAGCAAAAAATATTGGGGCATTTGTTAAAAAGATTTTATTTTTTTAAGAAAAATAAAATGAGACTATTATCAGACTTTGACAGCAATGCTTTATGCCAGAAGAGAATGTAATAATATATTTAAGAATTTCAATGACAGAATATGTGTGTCAAGTGTTTCATGTCCAGCAAAACTGACTTTCAAATATAAAGGGCATAATACAAACTATTACCAATGTTAAGAATTCAGGAATGTTCTCATGAGCACTTCCTGAGGAATCTTCCAGAGAAAGAAATCTACAATCAAAATAACTAGAGAAATATCAACATAAGCACTGATGGTAAGCATTATGTTTATAATTGCACTTAGAAATAAAACTAAATAAATTAATTTTAAAAACAATATAGCATATATGGTTATACATTCAGACCTTACAGATATAGTTCATCTAAAAAATGTGCAAGAAATGAGGATAGCATAAGCAAAATCACTTATAACTATATTCCATAATCATATTGATAGTGGCACATTAGTATTATTCTGAGGCTGTTATGTAATTCAGGATGAAGCAAATAAGAAATTATGGATTACTAATTCTATCATATCCTATGTCCTTGAGGAGAGGCTAAGTAAAAACCCTGCAGTACTTAAACTGCTTTGAAAATATTAATACAAACTCATAAATTGTATTTCCTATAATTATATGTCATTTCCTATGTGTGAGTACATATATATAGTTAATGACATATATTTCTGTGTGTTTCTTACCTCTGCCTACATAGTTAATTTTATTAAAATGCCTAGAAACAATGACCAACCCATGATAAAAAATAAATCCCTAACATCCAGATTTTAATCTTGAAATCTAACTTTCCACTAAATACCCCAGAGTTTGATTTCTTGGATAAAGGCTGATTTTAGGACTAAGACAGGAAATATACAAGACAAGCCCAGAAAACCTTGTCGAACTAGATAGAAAGTAAGTAATCAAAAACTACTAGAATCCTGTCCAAACATTCATGAGCCAAATGGAAGAGGCTCCCAAATGAGACCATTTGAGCTTTAAAATGATAATGCCAACTGATTAAAACATCAAAACACATTTAAATCTATGAGTTCACAATGATAGGAAAAAGCCAATGGGTCTCCAGAAAATGAATGGAAATCAATTCAATATTATGGAAACTGGTAAATTAAGAGAAAGAATTAAGCATCTCTTCTGCTTCCTTATATGAATTGTACCACTGGATAATCACATAATAGATGAGGAGAAGCATTTCTTCTTAAAATTATTCCAGCAGATAAATAAAAATAAAATAGTGGAATTAGAATAGCACCATTTTCCACCCCCTAATGATTGATTGATTGGTTAAGGCATTGGAGTGATAAGGTTGGTAACATTATAATAAAAGAGATACAGAAAGTGGGAGAAAGTGAGAGAGAAAAATTGAGAGAAAACCAGACATTATGTGTCTCTTCAGGAAAAATTGCCACCACCAACAGATTTGCAAAAGGGATCACACCATCATGCCTTGAGAACCAACTGCAGTCTATAAGAGGTGAGAGGCAGAGCGATATGTTCAATATATCATACTCTGAGTATGAAATTACCAATCCAGACTGGGAAACTCTGTAGGTTAAATGATCAAGATTCTTCAACAAATGAATTCCAAAGAAAAAATAAATATGGAGAGAAATTGTATATTAAAAAACATAAAAGGCACAGCCAATATGTAAACAATGTACAAGACTGTAGTTTAGAAATGTACACTTGCATGATAAAATGGTGAAGAAATGCAAGGGAATGATTAGTATGTAAAATTGAATATCTAATTCATATGGTAAAACAAAACTATAAAGGAATATAGCTTAGGTTGGGGGTGTTAAGCAAAAGGAAATACTTCTTAACACATTGCGGATGGATCATGAGAATTATTGTGTTTTCTGTTCTAAGGCTTGTGGCCAATCACAAGAATTCTTTAAAAAGAGATTAGCTTATAAGAACATGTAATAAATAACTTCAAAATGCAAGGGGTATTTAATTTTGAAGTGTGCCTTTAATATTTATGTAAAATGTTTTTTGTACTCATTCAGTAGAAACATATCTGGCCACTGAGTAAAGCTAGCAATAAAACTACTGGTCTGCAATGCGTTAAGATAGTCAGGAAGTCCAGAAAACATAAAGGTAAACACTGACATCTATATATATAAAAGCCAAGTAACTGGAACAACTGGAACAACCAGTTGCCATGACGCGCACTGTGATGGCCAACCAGCCCAATCAGGGTCCTAATAGGCACCCCTCGACCTTGATCAGGGGCAGGGCCGGCTGGACCCCACCCGTGCATGGATTCATGCACTGGGCCTCTAGTCCTATCCAATAAAAGAGTAATATGCAAATTAACCATCACTCCGCTATACCCACAAGCCATGCACACCAGCCAATCAGGAGTAAGTATGCAAATTAACCCAACCAAGATGGCTGCAGCCACGGAGCGAGCAGGAAGCTTGGGTTTCCCCGGCAATGGAAAAAGCCAAGCTTTCCGCACACCCTGGCGGGCCCAGGCCTCCACTCAAGGATAACAAAGTTTCAATTATAGAAGATAAATAAATCCCAACAAAAATGGCAGCAGCCACGGAGCTAGAGAAAGCAGGAGGCTTGAGTTGCCCCCAGCAATGAAGGAAGCCAAGCTTCCACAGCCCTGGCCTGCCTGGCCTCCACTTAAGGCTACAAATTTTCAATTATAGGAGATAAATAAATCCCAACAAAAATGGCTGCAGCCACGGAGTGAGCAGGAGGCTTGGCTCCGCTCAAGGCTACAAAGTTTCAATTATAGAAGATAAATAAATCCCAGATACCAGGGCCTCCGCTTGGGTTGCCAGGGGGTGTGGCCGGCCTGCAAACCACCACAGGCCCCTTGCCCAGGCCACCCCATGCCCCAAGGGAACCCCCACCCTGATCCAGGACACCCTTCAGGGCAAATCAGCCAGCCCCCACCAGTGCACCAGGCCTCTATCCTATCTAATAAAAGAATAATATGTAAATTGACCATCACTCCAACACACAAGATGGCTGCACCCATGTGGTCAAAGATCCTGCCCCAATGTGGACACAAGATGGCCACCACAAGATGGCCAGCAGGGGAGGGCAGTTGGGAGGGACCAGGCCTGCAAGGGAGGGCAGTTGTGGGTGATCAGGCCAGCAGGGGAGGGCAGTTGGGAGGGACCAGGCCTGCAAGGGAGGGCAGTTGGGGGTGATCAAGCTTGCATTGGAGGGCAGTTAGGGGTGACCAGGCTGGCAAGAGGAGGGAAGTTGGAGGTGACTGGGCCTGCAAGGAAGGGCAGTTGGGGGTGGGGGGGACACAGGCCTGCAGGGGGAGCATTTGGGGGGGCCAGGCCTGCAGGGGAGGGCAGTTGTGGGGGACCAGGCCTGCAGGGGAGGGCAGTTAGGGGTGACCAGGCCTGCAGGGGAGGGCAGTTAGGGGCAATCAGGCTGGCAGGGGAGCAGTTAGGCATCAATCAGGCTGGCAGGGGAATGGTTAGGGGGTGATCAGGCTGGCAGGCAGAAGTGATTAGGAACAATCAGGAAGGCAGGCAGGCGAGCAGTTAGGAGCCATCAAACCTGGATTGTGAGAGTGATGTCCGACTGCCCAGGATCAGGCCTAAACAGGCAGTCGGACATCCCCCGAGGGGTCCCATATTGGAGAAGGTGCAGGCTGGGCTGAGGGACAACCCCCCGCCCCCGTGCATGAATTTCATGCACCAGGCCTCTAGTATTTAAATAAATGGGAGGAAATCTTCTGAAATACAAAATATATCATAATTTTCTAAATGACAAAGTTAATATATTTATTTGCAGCTTATATGACTGGCAAAGTATTATTAGCCCTTATATACAAATATTTATATTTCAAAACAAAAGCAATAATAGAAAAAAAGTCAAAATCATTAATAGGTAATAGAAAGAAATATATATATCTAGTCCACATAGAAAATAACGTTCAACATCACTAGTTGTTATATAAATGCAAATTAAATAGCCATTCACAATTTTTAACCTATTGGATTTGCAAAATTTTTACATTAATAATAACCAGTGTTTGAGAGTATGTATATAGGTATACAGGTACTGTCATAGAATGTTTTCTCCTTCTGAAAATCTGTTAAATGAATATAGCAAAATTTGAACCTACATGAATTCTTCCTTTCAGTTTTCACTTTTTTGTCTTTTGTGAATTCTAGGCAAACTCCTTTGTTCAGTTTCCTTAACTGCTAATTAAATCTTTATGATTATTCTACTATTCAGACCATTTATTGAGCTTTTTATTTTGATGACCTCCAATTAGTTGTTTGGTTTTGTTCTTTAAAGAGCCTGTTATTTTTTATGGCTGCATTAGTTCCTTTTATCTCTTTAAGGATTATCATTTATACTTCCTGGAGTTACTCTTAAAGTCTCATGAAGTTGGTTATCATTAAATGCTTAGTAATATTCAGTTGATTTCGAATCTTCTGCTTTAACTGTGCTGTGGTTCAAGGCTTCTCCTACCCAATTACCTCCTTTCCTTCTTTCTTTTGCAAGAAACAATGCTGGAATAAACATCCTTACACACCCTTACACAGTGATACCTTCCCTTTCATAGAATGGATTCACATAAGTTGGTAAAATATTTATACATTTTGAATGTAAAATAGATAATGTCATATTATGTTACATGCAAGTTGAAATAATTAGCACACACACTACCAATCTGTTAGCTAACCTCATTTCCCCATGTCACGCCATCTTTGCTGATATTTTTCAAGGTAGATTTTGGATCTCTGGTGCAGTATGAATTAGACATTATCTTGTTTGTAGTTGCACTTAGTAAATACTTATTAATTAGCTGGATGAATAAGTTCAGCTTCTGGGTTCCTGTTACCCTGCTCTACTTTTTTCCACACAATAATTTGTGCCTTGTAGCATACTATATAATATACACATTTGTTATCTTTACTGTTTAATCTCTGTCCTTCCTACTGAAACAAGATCCTCAGGAGGTGGAATCTATTTTTTCACTGATATTTCCAAATTCCTAGAACACTGGCATTTAATTGACAACCAATACAAATTTATTGAATGAATATATGAATGACCATATGAAATATTCACTTAATATCCTAGTTGGTACCTTAAAATATTTTTCCTTAAAAAATATTTTGAAAACTACTTATTAAAAAGATATATTCCTCCTCTAAACAAATATCATTATTTCTATAATCATGTACACATGCCAAGCTGACTATACAACTTGCTACAAAGAGAAATCAATATAACATAATTTCTTCTTGGAATCCATTCAGGAAGCATAAACCACCAGCAGGAACAAGAGAACATGTGCTCATCTATAATTGGTTTTTGAGTGTGGACCCTGAGGGCACTGTCTTAGAGAAAGGCTCCATTTTAGTCATAATTAATTTATCAAGCATATTAGTTGACCTGGAAGTAATAACAAAATAACATTAACTTGGGTAAATTAAATACTGTTTGTCTTTTAATATCCTAAACATCAAATAATATAATTTTAAATAAAGTTGACTTAATATACACCAATAAGATAATTTCCTATTTTAAAAAACAGTACCTCCACATAAGTTTTCATTAGAACCTCACAACTTCCCTGAGAAATAGGAAGAAAAAAATATTATTATATTTATTTTAAGTATCAGAAAACTGAATCCCGAACAGTTAAGTGACTGAAAGGAATGAAGGAAGTCAGCGCTTGAATACATGTCTTTGGACTGATATCTTTCTGAAAAAGCCGTAATGTTAAACAAAAAAAACAAAAAAACCACACAAATATTTGGAATTATAAGTAGGTTTCTATTCTGACACTATAATTATTAGCTATGGAAATATCAACCACTGAATTATCTTCTCTAAGCTTCAATTCAACATCTTATTTGCCATTAGGCAGAAAAGAATAAGAAAAAGGCCATGCATCAAAGGAAATTATTAACTAATTATCTATAGATTGAAAATATACTAAGATTTTTTATTTATATTGTAATTCATGGGGTTTCTCTGAAACATGGCTGCTGTTCTCTATTTGTCTTCTGTTAGCAAGATGCCTCTAGGTCTAAGAATTTGCTGACATGTAATTTATCCCTCGACCACCACCCAACAGGACTGTTAAAGTGGGGCCAGCCACTTGGCACTGTGCTGTGAAACTGCTAGCAAAATGTGGTTCTGTTGTTCTACCTCTGTTATCTTTCCTCTCTCCAAATGCATCTGTGGCCAATGATAGAACCTTCATGTCATTCCTCTTTCACCCCTACACCCTACCCCCAGTCCCTAAGCACTCAATTGTTAGAGTCATATAAAGTTTAATCTTGGCTTGGAAACAAAGTCCCTTTCTTCCTATCTTTTCCTCTTCTGCCCTCTTTAGCTAATAGGTTTCTTAATATTCTGTCATTCCCTAAAGAACAGTGGCTTTGATCAGTTAAACAAACATTACTTGAGTGCCTTCTATGCTCACAATACTAAGGTGCTAGAAATAGAAAGATATGTAGAGCACAAGCTGTATCCTTAAGGAAATTACAGTTTATTAGAGAAAAGAGATAATTAAAGGAATCATATTGCTATAATTAGATATATGTGGTAGTTAACGATAAGCTCAAAGTTTTATGGAAACAAAGAGGAGGAACAATTAACCACTCTAAGGATGGAAATCATGTTAGTAAAAGGCTTCAAGAAAATACAATTTGATCAGGCCGAATGAGTAGAAATTAGCAGGTGAAGAAGAGATTTACAGGTGTGAAAATAATATAAGTAATTGCATAGAAGCATGATGCCCAAGATTTTGTTCATGATACAAGCAGTTGGGTATTTCTAGGGCACAAAATATGCCTGAGCTTTGGACATGTGCATTCAAAGTGCTTGTGGGATGACTAAGTAGAAATGTGTATAAGGTAGCTTAGGAGAAAAGTCCAGACTAAATATTTGATAGCCATCAATAGTATAACAAGATGAGGACAAGCACAATGGAGAAAAAATCAAATAAGGCAAGGAGGAGGGAGCACATTGCTATTTTATATAATGTGGTCAGGAGGTGCTTCACTTCTAAGGTGATTTGTGAGCGGAGATCTACAGTAAGTCATAGGAATATCTCATGATAGAGCTTTCCGGGAAGAAGAAACAGCAGGACAGGCCCTCAGTGAAGAATGTGCTTGGATAGTCTGAGGAACAACAAGGGGTCAGCAGGGATGACGAATATTACAGGTGGAGAGAGCAGAAGGAAGTGATTGTTACAGAGATAGCAAGGAGCCAGATCAAGTAGAGCCATAGAGGCCATTATATACACTACATTATAGGACTTTACTCTGAATAATGTTAGAAGTCAGAGTTTAGATTGGAAAAGTAACTATGATTTATGCTTTAATAAACCTACTCTTGCTGTTGTCTGTGGAATTCACTATACGGGGCAAGAACAAAAACAGGTTTGTTTGGTTTTTAGGCGACTGTATCATTAATTCATGAGGATGATGGTAGTTTAGAGGGGTAATAAGAAATGGTAGAATCCTGGGCACCTTTTGAAAGTAGATTTCACAGGATTTTCTGAGTTTCAGTATATAACAAAGGATAAAAGGAAGGTTCAAAAGATAATGAAAAGTCTCAAGAAGGATCAGTCCATGAGAAAGAAAAACAAGGTAAGAATGATGACACAGAGCAAAGGAGGTATACTTGTTTAAAGAAAGTTTAGAGAAGGAGAATGTAGCAATATTGTCTAAAGCAGAAGAGTCAAAAAAAAAGGACAAAAACATCTATTGGACTTAACAACTTTAAAGTTATCCTTTGCCAAAGCAGTTTCAATGAAGTGGAAAGGGAGAAATCAGACTGCAATGAATTGGAAAGTGAATGGTACCCAAGGAATGAGAGATAGCACTACATGTTATCATTTCAAAACTCAGCACAGGGGAAAGAAGAGGTTATAGTTGCTGGGTATCTGGAGTGAAAAGAAGATTTAATCAGTCAGATGATGTGACTCAGGACCAGGAAAACCCCGGGTAATCTCTTCTAATCCAGGATTTCAAGGCCAACCCAGTGGAATGGGTCATTTCCACTTCCAATCTTCAAGATTTAAATGCCAATGTTCCTTGAAACCCATGTCAAGGAGAGAACTCCAGAAGAATAACTTGACTATTCAGCAATCATCCAAACAGGGCATAATGAATCCAGGGATGTCACCAAAGCATTAAACTAAACTGTCTCTGGGAAAATGACACATTCATTAAATCTGTATGGCATTGTATTCAGTTGTACTAATAGTGGTTTAATAACTTCACCTGATAAATCATCTGTTCAGCTTCAATTTTTGCTAAGCAGATAAAAATGTTAAATTCTATTAAATAAGAATGCATCTTACTTTCACTTATTTAAATGAAATTTATACAGATTAAAAGATTTAATTAGAATGGTGTTGGTAAGAGACCACTATTTTTCAATTTTTAGTCAAATACTACCTATCATACATAGATTATGTAATATCTCCCTAAAGTTCCATATATTAACTTGAATTTTTAAAATACCCTTCCATTTAGAACAAAAAGAATAATACTCATAAAACTTAGAAACCTGGAGGAGTTTTTAAGATATCAAGTTCAAATGAGAAAACAAGCACCGGAAATCTTCCTGGTCAGGCTAAGGTTACATAAATACCAGTAGAAACAAGATGAAAATCTGATTCCTGTGTTTCAGTACACTTTTCCTTCCACTGCTGTAACCAATAATTCTTTTGCGTTGTCTCTTGATAAAGTACTGAGATATCATCACCAAAATTAAATATTTAAACTGTATTTACTCCCTTCCTATATATGGCTCTAGGCATTGTTCTAAGTCTCGACATAAATTATTTCATTCTATCTTCACTGTAACTCTAAGAGACAGGTACTATTACTACCCCCATTTTACAGGTGGAGAAACTAAGCCTTAAAGAGACTGAGTAACTTTTCCAAAGCCACTCAGGTAGCAAGTGGCAAAACTGGAATGACATGCTAGGCAGTCTGCTCATTTCCTGAGGCAGGCTAAGTCTTCTCAAGATTTAATTCAAAAAATTGATTGAAATGCTACTCTTAGTAAGGCACTATCTTAGAAATTGAATAAGATATATAAGATGCAGAGCTTAAAAGCCTATTGAAAAAGAGAGATGAGTATACCACTAGCTCAGAACAAAATAGGTAAAGAATGGTAGTGGTGGGGGACAAGTAAAAACAAACAAACAAATAAATAAATAAATAAATAAATAAATACATAGTAGAAAGCAATTACAGGGCTGGGACTGAACATGGAAATGGCCAATACTACCTTATAATCTACTGAGATATGCTTTGAACCAATCTATTACCAGCAGAGCCCAATGGATAACGAATATTTCCTTTTAATATTTATATATTCTTGTCATCCAACTCAGCTTTCTTTCCACACCAGACTCAGCACAGCCACTTCTAACTGTAGTTAGCACTCAAGGCATTTCTTTAATGCCCAGGCTGCAGAGGGTAAAGAGCATGCAGAAAATAAATCAGCAGTGCCAAAGCTCTCTTAATATGTCAAAGAATCCTTACAGAAAGTTATTAGAGGCCTCAGTCTCCATAAAATAATCCATTTACATTCACTGTCCACTTAAGTGGCAACCTCTAAATTTATGAGGTAGCTACTTGCTGAAAAGACTTACTGAGTGTTAATTTCTTAGATGACCCTGGTCTGGTAAGAAAAGTGCAAACAAGTGTCAGACTCAGGAACTAACTCCTACCAAATATATCCCATTTCTGGATTCTTAAATAACCAACCCAGACCACTCAAGAATCGCTTGCCCCCTCAATGGAGCTTTTTTTGGACAAATAGTTATGTTATGACTTATGGACGATTAGGGAATACATCTATGATTTTTGTTTCAGACTGCAAATTTTAGCTGTATTTTTCTTCAACTAATTTTGCCAAATATGTTTTCTTTTTAAATACCCACCATGTATAATAAACTGCATATGTTTTAAAAAGTCAAAAGAAAAACCATTGTTTTCTCCATTTCTTATTATAAACACTAGAGGCCTGGTGTACGAATTCATGGGTGGAGTCCCTTGGCTGGGAGGAGGGAGGAAGGACGGTGGGAGGTTGGCTGTGGGAGCACACTGACCACCAGGGGGCAGCTCCTGCGTTGAGTGTCTGCCCCCTGGTGGTCAGTGCGCATCATAGCAATAGAGATTACTATTGCATGGTAATTTGTACAAACTTGAAGTATGAGTGTCTGGAGGTGAAAATACTATTAAGTTCCCTTTTTATTTCAGGTGTGGTCTATCCAGCATCCACTTTATTTGATTGTTTTCCCTAGTATAGGACAAGGGATCTTGCATCCTTTCCCAGTGAATAGAGTTCTGACCACTAAGAATGTGTAAGTACACAGGGAAATGTGGGCATATGCTGCTTGGCCCAACATCTCCAGAGTCTCTCATAAATAAAAGAGGTCCTGAAGCATGTCTCTACATTACTTGCATACTGTGGTCATGACTAGTGTCTTATCTCTATAACACCTAGACTCATATACTTGATATTTTAGTTTAAATAATATTATTATTATTACTTATATTTATTTTAAAACTCTCGACTCTATTGGAAATTAAAAATCAATATCATGTGCCATAAAAAATGTCATAAACATCTAGTTAGATGAAGCTGCTTGCCAAGGCCTGCTTTCCAATTATTAAACAGGGAGATGAAGCAGTGTTAGTGAGCTATTAAGGGTACATGAGAACCACACTGATGGTTTTTTTTCCTCCTTATTCTAATTAGAAAAAATAATTGCTAAGACAATGCCTCGATTTCTAAGTGCCTCAATGTTTTTTAATGTTGTGCCTGTGTACCTTCTAAAATAATCTCAACTACCTCCAGGCAGCCAAGTAGCACTCTGTTGTAAATTATCCAGAATTTCATAAACTCAAATCTTGTCACTTCTAACTGATCTAGAATTTAGTATCACTGTTGTCATCTACAATCTTATCTGAGCTCTCCCCGCACCCACTCCCCTCCACTGCCCCCCTCCCATTAAATCTCTATTGAGTTTTTCTCAGAGCAGGACTGGTCCCATTGTCTGGAAACTCTGTTCCCACCTGGCTTTGCCACAGGCTAGCAGTCACCATTACCTAGCAATTTTCTGGCTCAATTCCCATATCAAAAAAATAATGGTGGGCTTCATAGATACTCACATCTCCTCTGAATTTACTTTTTTACTTCAGTGTTCTGCTTTCGAAGGTTTAGTCATTTCTCACAAATAATGAGATGCCTAAAAAGCCTGTCTTCCTTGAATTTCTGTTGTCCTGAACTTTAACTATCATTTTTAAGTGAATTATTTTCCTTCATTCTACATGTTAATAACTCTACAATTTCACTGAGAAACAAGGTTCCTTTTCTTAGCTCTGTAATAACTAAATTACTCATCCTAGCTTCTATAAACACTAATTTCAAATCCAATAGTTTTCTTAGCCACAATATTCTTAAACTATAAATTTCCCACGTGGTATATTTTCTACTAGAAAATAGTCAAAGAGCATAATACATACTTCCTTTTTGGAACTACCAGAAGAGCCATGTGGCCTTATAAAGAAATATCAGCAGTCAAGTTAAGAGGTTCTGTATTATCTTTATTGTTATCCATTTCCCAATTATCTTATTTTTTAAAAAAAAATCAAATTTAGCATTGTTGAAAACTAGAAATACTCAGCACTGATATAAAATATGAGTCAGTGGCCAGGGTTAGTTGTGGTACATGAACCTGTCATTTTTCACATGACCAAACTTCTGCCAGAGTATTTCCTAAACATTACATGTGATCAAATGACTTTTCACCCATTTTACAGGCTTTGAAAGGCTCACCATGATTTTACTTACAGCTATTATTTCTAATACAGTTGGGCAGTGACCTGATGACCCACTGGAACATCCAGAATGCAAAACAAAGGACACATACTGGTCAAATGCTAGCTGGCAAGTCCCTGAGTGACCAGGTCATGAGTGACCTAAAAGGCCTCAGCAAGTATAAAGAAAGAGATTAATGGGAAGAGAAAGAAAATCTTCACCTAATGCCACAGTAAAATTAGCTGTTCTGTGAAGATAATAAACACAAAGCTCAGCCACATTGACACAGAACTCCATGCTGGAGTGTTAACCACTTTCAGGCAACTGAAATATTCTTATCCTAATGAATAAGTGGTGCCTACAGTTGACAGAGCCAATGATTTGAATTGAAAATAAACATATATTGTAGTGAGATGACCCCCATATCAATAACTCATTAAGATGATCTCAAACAGATGTTATTATGGGGCGGGGGGGACTGTAAGAAAGAGACAATTAGATGATAAACATAGTATTCTATTGCAGCAGCTCATCATATTTACCCAGGTATATCTTTAAGTTCTTTTTGTGAAAGGTTGCAATAAAATCAAATAGAACTTTAAATTCATTTGGCTTTTGAGATTATCACTCTATTTAACCTTGAAAGCTTTTTGTATTTTCTCATGCCTTCGTTTGCTTTCAGGAATTTATCTTCATTTTAACTTTAATCCGTGTTATATCTCCTGCCTCATCTTTGATCCACAAGGTTCAGCTTTTTTTTTTTTTTTTTTTTTTTAACCTTCTGTGTAGGTGGGGATAGGGAGGCCTCCCGTCTCCTTTTTATAAGAGTATATATTATGGCCTTCTTAAAGGTTATACATGAATAAACATGATAATGAAAATATAACTTTACTGGGGCGGGGGGATGTTTATCCATATGTACGTGTGAGTGATTAACCAATGACCACTTTATTTGTTAGATTGAAAAACTGGTTTCCAAGTAATAGTTGTTCCATATTAAGTAGCAGTTTCACCTGGGATTTACAACACTGATTCTGTCAGTTACACTATCCTCAAGGTGACAGCATTTTGTCTCAAGAAGCCCAAGCATTTCAATATTAGTTCTGACAAAAGTAGAGGCAAACACTTATCAACTTTGCCATAAGAACCATGAAACTAGCTTTGCAATAGCTGTCTTAGAACTCTGTAGAGAATTGCAATAGTTTAGACCAGCTCTGTACAATCATGGGCATTTTTTACATTAGGTATAGCAAATACAAAACCTAGGGTCTATGAGCTTTGGAAGGGCTTGAAAAAAATTATATATCATTGACTCCAAAAAGATTCATAAATATTCAAATAATGTCTACAAAAAGTATGTCAACTGTTTTTCAATTCATATACCAATAAAAAAAGTTTAAATCTCAAGAGCAATAAAAATAACTTATTGTTTTAAAATAAAATTTTACCTCAAAAAATCAATTTTATTGATGCATTCATGTAGGTACATTAGAATCGGAATTTGATATAATAAGGAATGGAGTCTACATAAGTAAGCATGCCTAGGACATATGCTGTGATCACTATAGATTTTCATTTACATGTCAGCAAGGCAGTAATTGGAGACTGTAAAACACCAAGAATTTTGTAAAGCAACAAAAAATCTGTAGCAGAACTAGCTGTAGACTGAAAATTACTTTCTCACAGAGATTAAATCAGATAAATTGGGATTTCCCTGAAATCTTAACCTGTGAAAAGAAAATCCCAGGCGCTGTGAGTCTTATTATAATTGGTCTTATTCTTATCTCAAGTCTAAAAATAATGAGTGGAACAGCTATACTCTAAGATGTACGTGTGTGTGGTGTGTGTGACTAACCAATGACCACTTTATTTGTTAGATTGAAAACCTGGTCTTAAAACCATTTAAATATGGTTTATACTGTCCCAAAGTTATCATGGGTATCAATGTATCTGTGAGAGGGTTGTTGTTGTTTTTTTCCTTTTTTTGCCAACAATTTAAACATACCAAAAATATGCCACAACAGAGACACATGGGAAATGTGCCCATACAGTTGTAGTTATTTTATATTTATTTTATTTAACAACTTGGAGCATGTAACAATGATGCCATACACTTCCTACCTGAGAAAAAAATCAGAGCAGAAAATTCTCCGTCAAATGTTACGGACTTTCAAGGATCAGACTTATAAACTACCTTATAGCAAACCACCATATCCTATTACAGTTCCACACCTTGTTGAAGGCCCAATACAAACTTGGATTTGAAATCAAGCACCCCCGTGTTACAAGGCAGCCTGCTTTTTCACAATAACAATTCCATGGAGAGAAACTGCTCTCACTTTCTAACAGGTTTGAGACTCTGAAATGTGACCGCTTCTCTTCAGTAATTTTCCATCAAATGTGCAAGCTACATCTTGACAGTGAAACACCATTTCTCATTTACCTCTTCAACAAGATTGAAAATATTCCTTCTATATAACTGGACATTCATTTTATCTAAAACCAGGACTGATCTCTGTGGCTTCATTTCTTTTTCTACATATTTCCTCATAGAAAACAAACAAGCATTGATTTCTTAGCTCATAGGACTTGGGGAAACTTTTTAACGTGCTACCTCTATCTAAAAGTTATATACCGATGATATGTTAGATGCTATTTGAGTTATACTAAGCCAGTCCCATTAAGTGGCTAACTTTCTTGGTGACCAGGAATCTATTTGCTCAGAATACAAATTGCAATAATGGACACAATTTAAAGCCATAAACTGAATATATGGATTAGCGAATCTACGTTTGTGAGGTCTGCTGGGGACTGAAAAGTTTTTTAACACTTCCAGCAGTAGAAATGAATAGTTTTTAAGGTTTAAATCACAGAGTTGACTTATATCACCAAGTTTCAAAATTGAGGCTACCACCATCTGCTCCAGATGAGTTATTTTGCTGCATTGTGAATGGGAAGCCCATCCCACTTACAAAGCAATCAGAAGCAATATTTGGGATGAAGATCATTCTGAACTGCCAGTCCTTGTCCAGGAATTTGTCTTTGTCAAACAACCAGTGGTTCTATTTTGTCCAACTGCTAATACCTTGCTCCAATACAATAGTAGGTTGGACAATAAATAATAAGAAAGGCATTTAATCTTTAAGGCCTCTGCATAATAAGCTTCAGTTAACTATAAATGATACCGATGGCCTGAAAGCTTCCAAAACTTCCCGGGAAAGGGGTAAAAAGGAATGTATAAGGTTTACCAAAGTTTACATCCATAAAAGAAGATGTTATCATTTCCCGGAGAGATCTCACTACTTAGGAACCAGGCAAAAAGAAGTTCCATATAAAAGAGTGAAAGATCATAACTAATCTGTTTATTTACAAAGAAGTGTTAATGCTTTAAAAGTGCAGAGGTGCTACAGGTGAGAGTGATACGGTAGGTTTGCACTCAGGAGCCATCAGAGCCCCCCACTTGCATAAGCTACTTCAATTCTCTGTTCCTCAGGTCCCTGGTCTGTAAGACAGACCAAGATTAAAGGAGACAACAATTACCAAAAAAAAAAAAAAAATCTGCACTATGCAAGCTGAAATTTTGTGGGTGCTCATAAACATTCACTAACTTTATATCTCACAATAATTATACAAGATTAATAAAGCATTTCCAATAATTATTTGACAATTCTTCCTCAACAACATAAGACGTAATTTCATATTTTGCTTTTTGGGGTATCAGTTTTATATGACTAAGCAATTACAAAGGTCTAGATATTGCTTATTGTCTAAGTAGGGTAAATAAATTTTCTCCCAGGGTAACGTTTATATTTTTTATCTGGTTTGCAGAAACAATAAACAAAACAAATAAATAAAAGCTGTCATGTTTATCAAAACATCCAAATTTAGCATGGCACAATGGGATTTGGAGTCAGAAATAGCTGTGTTCAAATCCTACTTTTGCACTATAAACATGTTCTAGTCATTTAAGAGGTTTGAACTTCAGTTTCATGTGTCAACCTGGTAATACTGCTTTGCAAAGTGAAAATAAAAAAATAAAAATTGGGTGTATGTGTGTGAGGAAATATATAAACTTAAAATTATATATGCGCAGGCACATATATAAATCTGGCAAGGTCTCTCACAAATAATAATTCAATCTTATTTTTTAAATTAAGAATTTATGATTAATGATGACTAAATTAACAAGTATTTCTATATTACATTTAAATTCTTGGTCAGTGCCCTAAATTTTACCTATATAAGCCATGATACCTATATCTGGACTTCTGTACCTAAGGTTTCTCATCTATAAGGGTATTCTCAGAATCTCCATAGAATAAAAAGATATTTCTGTCCCTCGCCTAACTGCCAAATAGTACAAAGGAAAAATTGTAACTATAACAACTGCTACTAGGATGCTTAATTTTCAGGACAAATCCCAGAAAGTGCCAAATTAGCAGTGGTCTTTACTCTTCCTTGGGATATTATGTGGCTAGAGCTTTAAAATGTTTTCTAAGCAGTGCCCTCACTTGTCACTGTAGTATTTTTTCTCCTAGCAAATAAAAGGGTGTAGCCCGGACAGCGTGGCTCAGTAGTTGAGCATCAACCTATGAACCAGGAGGTCAGGGTTTGATACCCAGTCAGGGCACATGCCTGGGTTGTAGGCTCGATCCCCAGTAGAGGGCATGAAGGAGGCAGCTGATAGATGATTCTCTCTCATCATAGATGTTTCTCTCTCTCTCTCCCTCTCCTTCCTCTCTGAAATCAATTTAAAAAAAGGGGGAGTATAAATGTAAGAACAATATACATTACGTATTTAGTTTTTCCAGTTGAGAAATTATCTTTGTTTTCAAAGTTAAGAGTCACATTTTAGAGAAAGAACTGCAAGACTGTCAAGTAATAGGACTTAATGGCTCATGGACTTTTGTTAAAGATGGATTACATGAACATCTCTACAGAGTCAACCTTCACATGCATAGCCTTGTGCCTTCTATCCAGCTGCTGATTTGCTGTGGTTTCGTACCCCGTGCTTGGAACATTCAGAACACCAGATCTTCTTCATAAGCCACTGTCCTTGTCACCCAGTTCTTAAATGCCACCTCCTCTAAGAGGCTTTCCCTGACCAGTCCACCTAAGTTACCACCCAAATCCAACCCACATCACTTTTTTAAATATTTAATTTATTGAGGTGACATTGGTTCATAAGATTATGTAAGTTTCAAGTGTACAATTCTATGATACATCATCTGTATAGCCCTACATCACTTTTTATCCTATCTCTGTTTTGTTTTCTTTTAACAGTTACTATCTTTTGCATGTATATGTTCACTAGTTTAATGAACTTATTTAGTTTGGAATTCACCACTGTACCAATAACAGCTAAAATACTACCTGGCATATAATAAATGCTCGCTAATTATTAACTGAAAGGATGAATCCCGATTCCTATTACATATAGTGAAAAGGCTAAGCATGTTCAAAAGCATAGACTATCTAGACATTCTCCATCAAGGTATGAATCCACATGTCTTTACAAACTGCATGAGCCTCAAAAGAATACAAGTTAATGTGGGCCCAATCCACCTCAGGCCATAAGCAAAAGTAAAGGGAACCACTTATCAAGAGAGATAATAACAAAAGCGGGTTTCTGTTAGGAGTGAAAAACATGTAACCTCATAAAGTGAAAGCTTGAAAGAAGAGTGCCAGACAGTAAACCTATGATTTAGAAAACCTGACAGATAACAAGCTGGGTTAGATGCTAAAAGTAGACAATATCATATAGTTCTTAGTGATCCAGCATGATGCATAGAGGTATAGCATCTACCCCTCCTGAATTAATTACGAGAGAGAGAGAGAGAGAGAGAGAGAGAGAGAGAGAGAGAGGAGATAATTTTGACACTGAAGTACAATTTGCACTTCAGGAATTTCTTTCTCTATATAGAAAAAATAACTTTTTATTTATTATGTATCCAAATAACATCCCCCAATATTTTTGTAGTTATTTCTGAGATGTACATCTGTCACAGCCTTTATTTGCACCCAGAATAGTGCATGCCAACATTTCCTGGGAACACACAGAAACCTGGGCAAGGCCATATAATCTGACATCCAAAATTATCCCCGATGTTCTCTCATCTGTTTTTCCAGTTTTCTAAGCCCCGATGACTCCTTTAACTTGCCTCAGGCTTTTCCTTTATTTCACTTTTCTTGGACACCATTTTATTTTCCCATATTTAGTATGTCTGGTTCTCTCCCACAAAAGACAGACTATCCTGCTTTCTAACACTTTAGAAAAGAGGGAGATCTCATACTTCTTCATTAGGCATCAAAGGAATATTGTAGATCACGGTGTTTTGGTGTCACCAGAATGTAACACTGCATTCTTTGTCTATTGCTAGCCTCTTTATAATAACTGTAATGATTATCAGTTAACCTGAGAATTTCCTTTCCTGATGATATTCTGCTTTGTTTTATCCCATCTCCCACATGGCCAGCTCTTTGAGGACAAGGGAGATGATTTACTCAGCTTAAAAGACTTTGCAACACTTAACACATCCTTTTAACTTACATCAAATTAACTGAATTGAATTAAATTCTGGACAAATGAGAACTTTTTGTAAAATACTGTCAATTTTTAATTGCTGAGATTCCTATTTTATAATCTGTGTTGATTAGCTTTGTAATTAATTTAATAATTGTTGCCTAGGTGGGAAAACAAAACTTGAACACAGTATATGCAAAATAATAAAATATTTCATCCAAGTGGATCATGGTGGTGCGTATTGGAATCAGGAAGATTAGAAAAGAAGATGGGCCAATTTCCAGACCTACTTCCTGAATTAGAATTCCAGCTGGCTTGGACATACATCCCTGATAAAGAACCACTGGTAGAAGTATAGGCAATCCTATATAATAAAAGGGTAATATGCAAATTGACCCTAATGGTGAAATGACCAGAACAATTGCTCGACAAGTCACTATGGGGTGCACTGACCACCTCTTGGTCCCTTTCCTGGCCAGAAGGCTCCTGTCGCCCAATGATGAACGGGGAACTTGGGGTGGGTGGCAGGGGACACAGGTGGCACCAGGCCAAGGCCCCTGCCCCACCAGTCACCCCACACACAGAGGGCAACCCGAAGCAGGGGCGGGGGCTGGGCTGGTGGGAATGGCCAACCTCTCGGTCCCTTCTGTCAGCCGTAAGGTTCCAATCACCTGATGGCGAACCAGGAACCGAGGGTGGGTGGTATGGGGGGAGTGCCCTAATTCTTAATTAATACTCTTAGGTTCCACAACATGGTTCAAAAACAATGGTAAGTCATTACGCTACAGACAGTGATTTCTGAATTAATTTCTAAGCACCAGCCTGGGAAGATGGCTCTGATCGCAGGCCAGGCCTAGGGACTGTACCCACACACGAATTTCATGCGCCAGGCCTCTAGTTATAAGTAAAAGAGTTCGGGAAGTGAAGACATCATCCAGAGACACTGTGAGAATCAAATGAGTTTTGTTTTGAGAAAGGGCATCATAAACTGGAAAGAGCTGTAAAATGTTCATTCTCATCAGCTCCATCACTTCCAGTAGGAATTTTCTGGTAGCTGCATAGGGAGAAAGTTTTTGAAGTCAACCTTCAGGAATGCAATGTACCTGTGACAGACCATATTTTTAAAATACCCCATGAATCTTCACTTCCTCACTCTGATCTATCTTTAATTATTTACCATTTTTTTCAACTCAATCCAATTTTTTTAAATCACCACTCTTGACTTGTTTTATAAAATCCTCCTCTTTAAATCTCACTTCAATTTTAAATCCATTCAATTGCTTCTAACTTCAATTATTCTTGTTAATGTAAAAATTCATAAAAGGGGACATATACATCCATTAGGCTATCCAAATTGTAGGCTAATGTGTGGTGCTGGTATGATTCAAACCCTCAGAGTACAATAGTATCACTCACAACTTAATCTGAAAATATGAAAATGTGTATTATATTCAAAATACTTTGATAACTGGTTGATTTGCTACAATATGAAACTTCACTCGATTCTATTTGGCCTCATGCCCTAATTCTTAATTAATACTCTTAGGTTCCACAACATGGTTCGAAAACAATGGTAAATCATTACGCTACAGACAGTGATTTCTGAATTAATTTCTAAGCACCAGCAGCAATTCTGCTATTACAAGCTGCATTTAGATCATAAATTATTCTGTGGGCCCTGTTGCCTGTGCCAAATAAATGGGAAGTTACTAATATGCATAAAGTTGGCAATTTGGCAGTAATATTTAGAGCACAAAGAACAAAATTATTACCTACTCTTGGACAGGACTCTCCTGTAGCTGAAAATGCTGATGAAAAACTAGCCAAATGGTCCCTGAAACACATTTGTTGAAAACCTGCTTCATCTTCAGCAGACACCTGAGAAGAAACTAGTTAACAGCTTGACAGATTCCAGACAGGGACAAGCATCTTTCTTTGGCACTATTTTAAATTGCTACATGGGAGGGTGAGTCAGTGAAACTGGGGTCAGGAGAGAAAAGGGAATAATTGCTTGTTAGAAAAGAAGAGAAGGGCAACAGAGAATACTACAAGGTACAGACTTCCAAAATATATACTAAAAGCAAACCTTTATTGAATTCATGTACTTAAGGACATAATTTCATTTTGAAAAAAAAATTACTTCTAGGAAATAAAAATATTGGGCTAGAAATAAAAATAAAGCATGATTTTTTTTTAAATGTTGTAGGCATCATTGCTCTGTTCAAGAATTAGCTAATCCACAACTCTTAAGATATTGCAAGAGTTTTAACAGGGTCATAGGAAACAGGAAAATATTTTCCCAATATCAGTTTGATGTAAAATAGGCCTACGTAAATTAGATACGGTGACAGCAATCCCATAGCGTAGAGGTTGGCAAACACTTTTGGTCAAGGGCCAGATAATAAATATTCTAGGTTTAAGGGCCAGAAAGCCTCTGCCACACTCAGCTCTGCCCCTGCAATGCAAAAGCGGCCATCGGCAATAGGTAAACAAGTGTGCAACAAAACTTACTTACAAACATAGCCCACCTACTAGAACGGCCAGTATCCAGAACACTGACACCACCAAACGCTGGAGAGGAGGTGCCGCAGCAGGAACTGTCCCTCACTGCTGCTGGGCATGCAGAATGGCACAGCCACTGCGGAAGGCACTTTGGAAGTGTCTCACCAAACCAGACGTACTCTTGTTATATAATCCAGCAATAATGCTGCTTGGCATTTACCCAAAGGAGTTGAAAACTTATGCCTACGCAAAAACCTGCACACAGATGTTTATAGCAGCCTTATTCCTAATCACCAAAATTTGGAAGCAATAAGATATTCCTCAGTCATGACAGGATAAAAAACTGTGGTACATCAGTGGAAGGGTATTCCGTACTAAAAAGAAATGAGCTGTCAAGCCACAAAAAGACATGGAGGAGCTCTGGCTGGTGGGCTCAGTGGTTAGAATGCCAGCCTGAGCACCAAAGGGCCACGGGTTCGATTCCTGGTCAAAGGCACGTACCTGGGTTGCGGTTCCCTCCCTGAACCCGGTCAGGGTGTGTGGGAGAGTCAACCAATCAATGTGTCGCTCTCACATCAATGTCTTTGTCTTTCTCTCTCTCTCTCTCCCCCGTCTCCCCCTACCTCCTTCTTTCCCTTCCACTCTCTCTCTGAAAAGCAATGGAAAAATATCCTCCGGTAAAAGGATTAACAACAAAAAAATTTTAAAGGACATGGAGGAATCTTAAATACATATTACTAACTGAAGGAAGCCAATGTGAAAGGCTCCATACTGTATGATTCTAACTATGAGACTGCCTGGAAAAGGCTAAATAATGGAGACAGAAAAAGATCAGTGGTTGCTGGGGTTGAGGGAGTGAAGGGATGAATAGGCAGATCACAAAGGATTTTTAGGACATTGTTTGATACCACAAAGGTGGATTCGTGTCATTATGTATTTGACAAAACCCACAGAATGTACAACACCAAGGGTGAACCCTAAACTACAGAGTCTGGATAATAATGACATGTCAATGTAGGCTAATCGATTGTAACAAATGTAAAACTCTGGGAGGGAGATGTTGATAATAGAAGAGACTGTGCATGTGTGGGGGCAGGAGGCATATGGGAAATCTCCGTACCTTCTGTGTAATATTGCTATAAACCTAAAGCTACTCTAAAAGATAGTCTATTAAATTACAAAAAATAAAGGGCAGCTAACTGGACGCGGCCCACGGGCTTTATGCCATTTGATAATACTGCCTCAGTACACGAACCCTGCAGCAGAAAACAGGGGACAAGTTCTTGCTGCTTCTGGGGAATCTCACTTTAGTCACAAGGAAATCCTCCTCGGTCTAGCTATTTTTCTTTTAGAGACACTCCATCTCTCTCCTATTTCCAAGACACCGATTTTAACCCTCTACAGTGACTTCAGCTTTGGAAATCCTCACTAGAATGGAAAGTGTTGTGGAGCAGCTCTGCTTTGCATAATACAATTAGTATACAGTCTCTGCAGCTCTCTATTCCCATCTGAGCAATGTCAATAATAATGCCCATCTCAAAGGGGTGCTGTGTGAATTAAAGGAGTTCCCATCTGAAGTGTTTAGTAAAGTCCCTGAAATACGGAATATATTTTTAAAATTTAGCTATTGCTAATATATATTTGCTATTTTATAAACCTTCTCTGAGCAAATGAAGCACCTAATATTTTACCTGCATAAAAAAGGAGAAAATACAGGGAGAAAAATAAAAAATAGAAACTTGCCCTAGCCTGTTTGGCTCAGTGGATAGCGCATTGGCCTGCGGACTGAAGGGTCCTGGGTTCAATTCGGTCAAGGGCACATGCTCAGGTTGCGGGCTTGACCCCGTCTGGGTGTGCAGAAGGCAGCCGATCAATGATTCTCTCTCATCATCAATGTGTCTATCCCTTCCTCTCTGAAATCAATAAAAACATATTTTAAAAAATAAATAAATACACCCTAACCGGTTTGGCTCAGTGGATAGAGCGTCAGCCTGTGGACTCAAGGGTCCCAGGTTCGATTCTGGTCAAGGGCATGTACCTTGGTTGCGGGCACATACCCAGTGGGGAGTGTGCAGGAGGCGGCTGATCGATGTTTCTCTCTCATCGATGTTTCTAACTCTCTACCCCTCTCCCTTCCTCTCTCTGTAAAAAATCAATAAAATATATATTTTTAAAAAATAAATAAATAAATACTCAAAAGATTATCCTGGAACACAGAATTGACCCAACATGGCACTGACCAAGATCATTACCAGAATGTAATCTCCTTAAGATACTAAGCAGGGGAAAATACTTGTTTGATTCACTCTATCAAAAGTTCAAAAACACACAATCTCTAAGAAATTCATCAAAACTCTCACGTATGCCTGTGGACTGAGAGACAGCAATATGGAGACAACAGGGAGAGACTTGATAATAAGGCAGTAACACCAGCCACAGAATCTTCAGAGAGCAGGCCGAAGGTCAACCTAACTTTCCAGGTTACCACCAGAACACAGCTGGACCCAACAAAGCAAAGGCAAGTGAATATAACTTTGACCATTATCCACTTCCCCTAATAAAGAGGCATATAGCTGAGCACCTGGATCCCTCCCAGAGAGGCTGTCCTTGAAACAAATGTCCACTTCAGCACAAAATGAGCAGGTATCTAATCCTGATTTTTTCCGATGTGTTCAATTAGGGAGCAAACACTGATTTCCTGACCTAGGAAAGTAAGTTTATGGCATTGCATATTAAAATTCTAGTTTCCTGAATTTTGGAAAAAAAAACTCCTCATCTTGTTGACTTTGACTATATTGATATTCATGGTTACTTTTATGAACACAGTGTTGGCAGTTCAGGACACAAAAGGATAATTTATATAATGTCTCAAAGGAACACAATCCGGATTGTTTAAAATGTGTTTAATTATATTTTTAACTATTAATTAAATGACTTTATTACAAATAATTTACTTACTTTGTATCCCAAGATATATTTATATATATATAGGTCATATCCAAAAACTGGACCACATAAACTTAAGGGCAAGTTAAAATCATATAAATGAAATTCATCTTCATATTATTACCAAGATATAACCAAATATATTTTAACACATTAAACAACTTATGACTGTTCTAGTTAACTGTCTTTTAAAAACCTAAATTAAAACTTTCTGCCTATTTATCCTTTTGTTTCATTAACAAAGCATTTTGGGGATACCTACTAGGTAGGAATAGTAAAAAATATCTGCTTTCTTCCTGCCCAGTATCACTCAAACTTTCAGTATTTGGAATTAACTTTTCAACTATAAGTTCAGCCGACATTAGATGCAGGAACCTAATTTGTACCATAAACTCACAGTCCCAAAATTTATCACCAAATCAGCCTATAGAAGGTAGTAGCACCTAGACTCTTCTCTTTTTACCTAAACATCTACTTGGTTTCTTGAATCCTACATATAATAATTGGTTCTGTACCTTTGGCTCAGACATCTAAATTAGGGTCTTGATTCCTTTCCAGATATCCTCTTCTCCTGTCCTGTCTACCTAAGATTTCTGTTTTGTCTGGAACTCAGCTTCATGTTTGCCCCTGAGGTCTACTACTTCATCTGTTCAGGACTGTACAGACTTCTCTTCTGCCCCTACCACATCCTAATTGACACTTTCTGATCCCAACTAAGACTCGGTTCGCTAAGCTGCAGGATACAGGCCAGATATTAGCATAAGTCATGGCTATGCAAATTGCCATGGCTACGAAAATAAGGCTCGTATTAATTAGTGATTTGCTTTAACTTATGTTTTTAGGAATAAGCGCTGAAGTTAAAATGCTTTCTTATGAACATCCATATTAAAAGAATGAAAATGTCTTTGCATTTTCTCACATTTGCAAGTTAAGATATAAACTTTCACATAAAGTAGCCCAAATTATAGTCAACTCTCAATGATCTTGCATGCATATAATCTTTATATAATTCATCTAATGAAACTATTGATATAGTTGATGACACCTATACTATCCGTATTACTTTAGTTGCTGATATCCCCTTCATTAATGGCTATCACTTACCCCTCTCAGTTTCAAGTAAATGCACTGACTCACTTATGTTCTCAGGATAATATTCAAAATGTTCTAAAATAGAAGCAGCACTGGCCATGGCCGGGTAGCTCAACTGATTAGAGCATCATCCTGATATGCCAAGGTTTCAGGTTCAACCCCTGGTCAGGGCACATACTAGAAACAGCCAATGAATGCATAAATAAGTGGAACAACAAAGTGATCTCTCTCTCTCTCTCTCTCTCTCTCTCTCTCTCTCTCTCTCTCTCTCCCTCTTTTCTCCCTCCCTCCCTCTCTCTCATCAATTAACAAATGAATAAATTTAAAATAGAAATGGTACTAACCAAGTTAAATGGAGGCTGGACATAACTTTGGGACACAACAACATTTTTTCCCTCCTCACATCATACTCCAATTGGATTCTAAGAATATCTTTCTACACTGTGAGTCAGAATATCATGCTTCTTTCTTCTAGTGCATTCTCTTCATCATTTGCATCCATCCAAAAGATGAAGAAAGCAAAACATGAGGAACGAATACCTACCTGCTCTTAACCACCTTGGCCTGGAGGTGATACATATCACTTCCACATACATTTCATCAGAAAAAATAAGCTATATGCCCCACCAAAATGCCAAAGGTCTAAGACGTATAGCCTAGAAATATACTCAGTGAGTAAAAACCACTTTATCCACCACATATAAATTGTATTAGAAGATTAAAAGTGCTGTGGGGGGGGGGGGGATGAGCAAAAGAAAAAGGGGTCACAAATGTAAACAACCTGCTCAGAGTAGGCTTCATTGAACAGGTGATAACTGAGCAAAGGCTTCAAGGTTAAATCAAAGGCTTCCAGGTTAAATCCATAGCTGCATATGGTGGAAGAGCAGCTCAGGAACAGTGGCTGATATGTTTAATAAAAGTATGAAGACTGTCTTGGTGAGAGCAGAGTATTTCAGTAAAGCCCTGAGAACTAAAGGGTGCTTGTAGATTTTTATAAATTGTTATAGACTAAACGTTTGTATCTCCCTAAAACCCATATGTTGAAGCCCTAACCTCCAAAGTGATGGTATTTGGAGGTGAGGCATTGGAAGGAAATTAGGTTTAGGTGAGGTCCTGAGGGTGGAGCCCCATGATGGGATGAGTGCTCTTAAAAGAAGAGGAGAAAACACCAGAGCTGCTTCTCTCTACCATGTGAGGATACAGCAAGAAGGTAGTGGCCTACAAGCCAGGAAGAACTGAATGTGCTGGCAACTTAATCTTGGGCTTCCCAAACAAACAAATCTCTATTGTTCAAGCCACTCAGCCAATGGGTATCTTGTTATAGTAGCCAGAGCTAACTAATATGTAATGCATTGTGAGGCCTTTTGCTTTGATTCTGAAGAGAATAGAAGTCCTTTGGTGGATTTGAGTTGAAAAGTGATATGATAAGAGTTACATTTTAACAAGACTATTGAGACTATTATTTGAGAATACGCTGCAGTATGAAACAAAAGGTATGAAATATAAGATACCACTTAGTAAATTATTAAAACAATCCCATTGAAAGAAGGTGGTAGGCTGGACTGGTTAGCAGCAAAGGAGACTTCAAGCAGTGGCAAAATTCTGAACTTATTTTGAAGGTAGAGTCTATGTATATTCTAACAGATTAGATATAAACTGTGAGAGAATAAAAAGAGCCCAAGATGACTCCAAGGCTTTTGGGCTGAGCAATTAGAAAGTGGGTGTCATCATTAACTGATATGGGGGAACCGTGAGTGAACCAAATTTGGAGGAAAAGAATAAGGATCTATTTTAGACATGTTAATTCTGAAATATCTATAAGCTATCTAAATGGAACTGTCAAATAGTCAACTGGATATATGATTCTGGAATAAGGAGAGAGGTCTTGGGCGAAGATATAAATTTAGAAATTGTCAACACATGGATGATATTTAAGCCATGAGGCACATGAGATCACTAACATAGTAAGGACAGAGAAAGAAGAGGTCCAAGGTCCCAGCCCTAGGCCAAAGAAACATTAAAAGGTGAGGATAAATAAGACAAACCAACAGAGAGGTGAGAGAGAAGGGGCAGGAGTAATGTGAAAAGAAATCCAGGAGTGTGGTGTCCTGGGATTAAGTGAAGAGTTTTCAGGAAAAAGGAATTATCAACTGTGTAAAATGCTGCTAATAGGTCAGGTAAGATGGTAACTGAGAATTAGATTTAGGGGCCTTCGAGTCTTTGTTGACCTTGATGAGAGCAATTTTGGTGGGATGTGGAGTGGCAAAAACCTGAAAAGAGTCAGTGTAAGAGAGATACAAAGAGAAATTGAGGGCTGAAATGCAGATAACTCTTTTGAGAACTTTTGGTGCAAAAAGCAGCAAAGAAACTGAGCTGGAAAGTTTTGTTAAAGTGAAAGATTTTTGTTTTAAGATGAGCTAAAACCATGGTGTTTCCAATATGTATCAATGGTAAGCTTCTTTCGTCTCAAATATAATCACAGATATACTCAGATTTACACATTTCTTTAGATGCTAGTCATAGTGGCACAATTCTCAGTTCTGCTCTTAGTCAAGAATATAATTACTTTGGTTTCCCTTCAATGATTAACATAAAAAAATGCTTATTCAACCCTGCTAACAACTTATTACATTTTAAACATAGTCTATCAATTGATGCCTCCTCCCAGTCAACTTAAAGTTAGTACAGTTATCACATGGGGAAAATGTGAAAGGTGTATTTATCTTTTTGTACCTTGCTGTCAAAATATGTCACACACTAGTGCCTTTCCATTTTTAATATGAATCATCAAACTGCTTCTCTCCTCCAGCCCTTTTGCTGGAAAGCAAGAAAAGATATATCCTCCAAAATTAGAGGAAACACATATGACTTCAGGAGATTAATCTAAATCTAAAATCTCAGGTCACTTTCACATGACATCACTCTCACCATTACCTCTCTACCTGTACACTTAAGGCAACAGAGGACCAGTTGCTGTTTAGCAGCAAGATGCTCCTTGAAAAAAGCCTAGCTGTTTCACATTCATCCACCCCTAAGAAGAGTTCACTTGGCAACAGTGCAATGGACTGTTGACAAGTTTTCACTGAACAGCATAGGGCTGAAGGTTTCAAGAACTGATATTAGTAAAATGAAGGGAAAATACTAGAATTCAATTAATATTTACCTGTTTTCCCACAGTAAGCAAAGTTTAACTTTCTGAGCCTTTGGTTTGATCTAGTAAAGCAGTCCAGTCACCAAAAAGGATGGGACTGTCTGCAGTCCTGTTGAGACTGCATCACAGCACAGCTCCTCCCTCCACTTCCTTCCCTTCTCTTCCATGGTAGCCATCCCAATATACTTCCTGTATGCTAATCACTAGCCCACAGTTTGCATACCTGGGGACCCAATCTCCAACCTCTATTTTTAAGTACAGTAGGATCCAGGTATTCAAATGATATTACCAGTAATCTGTCTCTATCCTTCAGCTCTGCATTAAATTCATTTTAACAAGTCTCATATCTGTGGTGGAGAGAGGGTTTTAGCTCATTTCACCTAAAACATTTTTCCAAAATCAATTTTGTGAAAATAAATTTCCCTAATAACAATGTTTGTGCTGAAATGTTATAAACAGTTTCCAGAAATAAAGTAAGCTCATATACCATCTGAGGAATTTGGTACAAGAAAGCTAAAAATGCCTAGAAGTGGAGAGAATATGGCATTTAAAAAAAATCATTCAACAGAAGTGAAAAGTTGTTCTGATTTCTCACAATAAATAATTGAACATATGAACTTGGAAATTACTTTCTAAAAGAATTTACTTAAAATGATAAAAGTATTCAAAGCAATATTAGGGAAATTAGAATGACCAGAAACAATTATTGTTATTACTGTAATCCTACCTAATAAAATGATAATATATAAATTACCATCACTCCGCTATGCCCACGATTGGGCCAGCGGGAGGCGCAGGGGATGGGACTCGGGGTGGCCAGGGTAGCCGATTGGGCCAGCGGGACACTGAGCGGCAGCACGAGCTCGGCGTCTGCGCCATGGCTGTGCTGAGGAACAGAAGGGGCCTCTGGGGCAGCGAGCTCACGTCCCGCCACGGACCATCAAAAGCGGGGAGCTAGGTGCCTGTCTGCTCCTGCACCAGGCCTTTCAGAAGCCTCAGCTGAGCCGGAGGTTTCTGAAAGGCCTGGTACACCAGTGGACAGGCACCCAGCTCCCCCGCTATCGAAAGCAAAAGCGTGCAGGGGACCCTACAGGTGCATGATTCAATCATGCACTGGGCCTCTAGTATACTATATTTATTATGTCATATGTGGCACAAATGAAACAAAAACACAAAAATTTGGAGGCTCAAAATAGAAAATCCTAAAAAAATATATGTTTAAAGTATAAAACTAACAAACTGCCTAGCCAGTGTTGCTCAATGATTGAGTATTGGCCCAAGTACCAAGAGGTCCCTGATTCAATTCCCAATCGGGGCACATGCCAGGGTTGCAGGCTCCATCCCCAGGAGGCAGCCAGTCAATGTTGATGCATCAATGTTTCTATATCTCTCTCCTTCTTCCTTACTCTCTCTCTAAAATTAATAAAAACATAGTTTTATAGTTTTTTTAAATGTTCCCAAGTTGAAGTAGACAAAATTTGATATATGTTTCATATATTTGATATATATATTAGTATTACATACTTCCATTAAATTAAATAAAAAATAGACTTCTTGGTACAGAGAATTTTATTTTGCTATGTACTACCATTTTTAGTTATTTTGATTCTTTAACATATGAACTATCATTAATTTTACCATGCTTAATCTTCAAATCAATTAACTCTACTCTGGATAATTTAGCTGGCCTATTTGTAATAAAGCAAAATAAGATTACAAGTGTCTAAACTGAGTCCTCAGATGATATTTAAAATGTCCTCACATTTTATAAATACACACTGTGAGCCAGGCCCTGTACTAGGCACCAGGAATATAGCTAAAACAGACGCCTCACCTCATGGAACTCACATTTAGCAGAGGAAGCAGACAGTTAATAAATAAACACAGCACATCCAGTATTGGCAATTGTTCCGAAGAAAAACGAAGCAGAGGAGGGAACTAGAGAGTGAAAGGGGTTTATTGTAGGTAGAACGGTCAGAGTTGGGGCACTCAATTAGTAATACCCTTCCGTTCCGTTTCAATTGAGAAAGAAATGAAAAGGCAAACAGGAAAGAGATAGCACCTTTTTTGTCAATAACACTGATTTTGGAAAATATGTCTAATATCTGTGGGCAAATAAACTTCCTAATATTGAAGCCCACAATTAGAGAGATCCGCCAACCAGTTTTAGTCAGGGTTGAAAAGTTGCAGGCTCCCTATAGGGTCAGACCTCTCCCACAGCATCATAGCACCAAGCTCGAGGAACTAACACTTCCTGCAGGCAGCCAGATCCCAAGCAGGACAAGGGAGATGCTCCCAATTACCCCTTTCAATTGCCCACATAGATAAAGTCACCCCTCCTTTAGTACAGAGGGAATGAGAGGATAGAGACAGACAACTATGTTACTAAAGCCCCTCAACATGGAAGGAAACAGGTGGAGAGGGATAAGAAAAACCTTCCTAATACGTTTCTTTCTCCAACTACATTCTGCTGCTGAGGTGTGGGTGCAAAGGAGGTAAGCAGAAAGTTGGTTGGGTTTAAGCAGGGACACACCTGGTAAGTGGGACAGAAGGTGGGTGTGGGGAAGAGGATGGAGAGAGCGGTGTTGAGCATGTCTGCAAGGTAGTCACTGTAGCAAAGAACCACGGGATATAAATTGGATAAGAAGAAAAGCAAGTCCATTAAGACAGTAATAGATCATGAATAAGCAGCACAGTAAATGGATTAGATCAAATGTAATCAAATAATGTTGGAGACAGGGAATCACTAAGTGACCCAGAAATGTAAGATTTGGTAAAGATCTGAATATGGGTAAGGAGGGAGCAGGATGTACCAATAAATGACATAAATTTTTGGCTGTGAAATGAAAAGCAGGCAAATTCCGAAGTCCAAATTTTGAGGAATAGATACGCTGAAGCCACCAGGATGGGCCCATGGCAGCAAGGGATTTATTAAAGGTAATAAATCCCTTAGATTTATTACATCTTAGAATCATTTTGATATTCCCTCCTGTCTTAGTCAATTCAGGCTGCTATAACAAAATACCATAAAATGGGTGGCTTAAATTACAGGCATTTATTTCTTAAAGTTCTGGAGGCTAAGAAGTCCATAATCAAGGTGCTGGCAGATTTGGTTCCTGATGAGAACCCTCTTTCTGGCTAGCAGAAAGCTGCCTCCTTTCTGAGTTCTCACATCAGAGAGAGAGAGAAAGAGCTCTGATCTCTCTTCATCTTACAAAGACATCAATCCCATCATAAGACCCCCACCCTCATGATCTCCTCAAAATTTGATTATCTCCCAAAGGCCCCACCTCCAAATGCCATCAGATTCATTTGAATTCTGAGGGGACACTAACATTCAGTCTATAACAATCAACTTTAGATCTAAGCCAGAATTGAATTGTTTATAACATAAATTTAATTCCATACAACTTAAATACAAGATTCTGCATGCAAAAAATATATGGAGATTAAAAAACAAAGTTATTCAAAATAATTTAAATATTTAACATTTTAAAATAAAACCTCTTCTCTCAAAGGAAGCCCAAAGTCAAGAGATGCTGATTACAGTATTTTCAAGTTCACTCCATCCTTTCCCCACCCCACCACTAAAATAGCTACTTCCCTAAACAAGGATGCATGTATCTAACACAAGTTTTATTCTCCAATTCCTATCAATGTATGTCATCTGAAAACTAGCAGCAAGAGTGCCCTAGAAGTCTAAATTTACAATGTATCACATTAGGGGAGAATAATGTAACCAAGATCCAGATAATTTTGGACTTCATAGTCTGTGGTCAACACCTAAATTTCATCTGGAATGAGAGCAGATCACGGAACACTGATGTATAACCAATGGAAACATTAGTACAGCTTGATTACATAGCAATATGATGCATTTCTCATGTTGGTTTCATTAAAATAGCATCATATCCACAAAACTTTTAAAAAGAGAGTGGTTCAGAATTATCATCTTATTAAAATGTAACTCCTGCTTTGGTTGCTTTTTCTTGATTTCTTTAAAGCTCCAAACTATGGTGTATGTGACCAAGGGAACATAGATTATCCCTGAGACCTAACACAGCAAGGCCTTAATATTACACAGAGCCCAGACGTCTATTTTCCGTGCTTCTTCTTCAAAATGTTTTCCCTTCACTCCCTCCTCCCCCCACGTGTCCACCCTACCCCCAGGGCATCAGTTTCTGAGTTAGGGCTGAGATGAATACTCCAGATTTTAGGTCTAACCCAGCCTCATTCACTTTAAGCCAGCCTTTTTTTTTTTTTTTTTTTTAATCTTCTCTTTTCTGTCACAGAGTCTCAGAAAGTTCTGCACCTGAATGTCATGCCTTGTCATGACCTAAGCGGTGCTCACTGACAGGTGCTTGGGAGAAAATGAGCCGGGAGAAATAGAGGTGACCGGAGGAAAGTCAGAAAGAAAGCTAAAGGGAAAAAAAAAAGTGAAAGAAAAGGAGGATATTCTGGAGTTTCTCTCAACCTCTCATTTTCCCAAAATTACATACATTGCCTGACAGCTGTTCTTGCTCTCCTTTCATTTTACATTCACTGGATCATAATGATTCAGCCAGAACACAGGGGAAAGTTAAGGCCGTGAGAGGTCATTCATCTTCCCCATAAGGGAAGAAAAAAATATGCAGTCATCCCCTCATTCTCAGAGTGACCCATTGTAAGCGATGATTTTTATGTCAAACTGGACTTTTCTTCATTCTTTCTTGTATAAATGTATGAGGGCTATTCCACATTGAGACAGGTCACCAGGGTAGCTTATAGATTTTCCTTCCCTTGAGAACTTTAAAGAGATAGATATCAAACTGTCTTTGAAGAATGGCATGGAGTCTTTGCCACAGATTGAGGAATGAATAAAAAACAATAACTTTTCCTATCCCTAGTGCCTTATGAGGGGAAAAACACACACACATTTGCAGTAGTTACAATATAAAACAGTGCCTTTTAAATACTAATTCTTTGTTTCCAGTATGGTGATTTTTTTTAAATGTCTCTGACATTAAATGTCAAAGTAGCACCAACTGTGTCCTACTAAAATTAATTTTTTGAGCTACAAAATTAATAGACTACAACGAAGAATATCAATGGAGCATAATGAGCCACAAAAGACCTACCTATATCAACACTAAATTAGAAGACATGACTGCTTCTAACAACTCAGATATACACAAGTCTGTAGTGTCCATAAATTACTGCAGGGTTACTGGGATGTTTATTAAAGTACTAGGATATCTAATGTCTTCTGAGTAGATATGGAATCTAAGGTAAAGATAAATTCACTTCTTTAGAACTCCAAGTACTAAGAATTTATTGGTCTTAAAATAGCAATAGGTTGACCAAGGCCTGGGATGTAACAGAATGATGAATAAATGCACTAGAGCTACAATATTTGCTACTTTCATTCTTTTGATCTTTTTGAGATGACTAGTGACTGCCTCTCACAATATGTTCAGACCTCTCTCTACTTCAGATATGAAATCTAGATCAATATCTTTGTTTTCTATTTTATCCAAAGTATAATTGCCTATCTCTAGACTCCTATTGGCTGGCTCATTTTATACAACTGAGGTTTATGCTATCTTTTGTTAATTCTTGAGATAGGTATGACTCTTATTAGATCTTCCCAATCATTGCTAAAATACTTTTTTTTTTTTTTTTGAGAATTCAGAAAGACTATTAATGTTCTTCTCTAAATTGATCTCCTCCATCTCAACTAGAAACTTGAATGTTGGAAAATGAGCTGGATTAGCTCCAGGCATCCTATCTAATAAAAGAATAATATGCAAATTGACCGTACCTCTGCTACACCCACAAGCCACACCCACCAGCCAATCAGGAGCAAGTATGCAAATTAACCCAACCAATATGGCTGCAGCCATGGAGCGAGCAGGAGGCTTGGGTTTCCCTGGCAATGGAGGAAGCCAAGCTTCCTGCACACCCTGGCCGGCCCAGGCCTCTGTTCAAGGCTACAAAGTTGGAATTATAGAAGATAAATAAATCCCAACAAAAACGGCTGCAGCCACGGAGCAAGCAGGAGGCTTGGGTTTCCCTGGCAATGGAGGAAGCCAAGCTTCCTGCACACCCTGGCCTGCCCAGGCCTCCTCTCAAGGCTACAAAGTTTCAATTATAGAAGATAAATAAATCCCAGATACCAGGGCCTCCTCTTGGGTCGCTGGGGGGCATGGCCAGCCTACAAACCACCACAGGCCCCTCACCCAGGCCACCCCATGCCCCAAGGGAACCCCCACCCTGATCCAGGACACCCTTCAGGGCAAACCAACCGGCCCCCACCTGTGCACCAGGCTTCTATCCTATCTAATAAAAGAGTAATATGCAAATTGACCATCACTCCAACACACAAGATGGCTGCCCCTATGTGATCAAAGATGGCTGCCCCCATGTGAACACAAGATGGCCACCACAAGATGGTCGGCAGAGGAGGGCAGTTGGAAGGGACCAGGCCTGCAAGGGAGGGCAGTTAGGGGCAACCAGGCCAGCAGGGGAGCAGTTAGGCATAAATCAGGCTGGCAGGGGAGTGGTTAGGGGGTGATCAGGCTGGCAGGCAGAAGTGGTTAGGGGCAATCAGGAAGGCAGGCAGGCAAGCAGTTGGGAGCCAGCAGTCCTGGATTGTGAGAGGGATGTCCAACCTCAAGGGTCCCAGATTGGAGAGGGTGCAGGCTGGGCTGTGGGACAGCCCCCCCCCCCGCATGAATTTCATGCACCAGGCCTCTAGTCCATAATAATATCTAACTTTCATATATAAGTCTATGATATCCAGTGATTATTATTTTATTGCCCCAAAATTTGTTATAATAATCCTATAAAATAAAAAGCTAATATGCAAATTGACCAAACAGTGGAATGACCGATCCCTATGATGCTCACTGACCACCAGGGGGGCTGATGCTCAATGCAGGAGCTGCCCCCTGGTGGTCAGTGCACTCCCACAGAGGGAGCACTGCTCAGCCAGAAGCTGGGCTCAAGGCCTGCAAGGACAGTGGCAGTGGCGGGAGCCTCTCTCGCCTCCACGGCAGCACTAAGAATGTCCAACTGCTGGCTTATATCAGTCGGATATCCCCTGAGGGCTCCCGGACTGTGAGAGGGCGCAGGCTGGGCTGAGGGACCCTCTACCCCACCCCAACCCGAAGTGCATGAATTTCGTGCACCTGGCCTCTAGTTTATATATAACAAAAAAATGCACTACTGTGAAGAATAGTAGAGATATTGCCGCTATCAGATGTCTAAAGATATATTCCAGATAGAAAGATGGTGATTTTTAGGGGCATCCTGTGGTTCTAAGATCCTGATGATGAAAAAAAATGAGGATTGCTATGAGCTTTGGGGCATCTCTCGGTATGTGACATCCTACAACAAACAACTGACTTAACATCTCCTGTGAGATTTCACTTCAAAAGTTTATTTTATTTTGAAAAGCTAACATGAACTCACCAAAGAGATTATTTCTAAAGCAGTTCTTTCAGACATAGCCTTTAAACTAAATGTCCAAAAATCACATATTTTTATTTTCTCTCACAATTAATAATAGGACATACAGTTCTTAATTTTTTTTCCTAAGGTTATCACAAAACAAACAAACAAAAGATGTTATTTTGTGAAAATTTAATCTCATCTAATTGTCCAGCTAAGACCAGCCAACAAAAATTTATTACAACAACTGTTCTGGAAGAGGCACCTCACTTGTTCCGTTAATTAACTTTAAATTAATTTTAGGTTCATTGTTTTGTTTAGGTTGGGTTTGTTTCTTAAAATTTGTGAAGGAGCAAATAATCTATTAGAGATAGCCTCACATATTTATATCACTTAAAGTAGGAAGTAACTTTAAGGCCCAAATTAATAAACAGATAGAAACTTTTTTTGTATTTAAAAGAGATTTTATGAAATTTATGTCTTTTTTCTCAAATTTTCCCAAAGTTTCTTATTCTAAGAATTAATTTCCTCTCCTAGTCAAAAGTCCCTCTTCATACTTAAAGTGTACAATTTAGGATCTAGATTTCTCTGAAATGGTAATTTATGCCTCAAAAAAACCCTAGAATCAATTGTTTGAATAGCAGCAACTATAATTATATCCCCTTTCAAATAGTGCTTTACTGACTTGATCCCATTTAAACTTCTTAAGAATCCAACATAGTGACAACTGGCTCATTCAGAAGATATCAAAAAAAAGTAGGATTATACCCAGATGAGCATACACTCACGTCATGTTCAACGAAAATGCACTGGAAGTTTTGAATGTTTTCTGAAATGTCAAATATTTCATAATAGACTTCTCTCAGTCACTTCTCATTCTAGGAATAGGGTTTGTTCATTTCTACAATGCCTTTGCACCCTCTTATGGCCATTTCAGGATCTGTTTTATTGGGAGCAATTTATTCAAGGTTATTCAAATGTTTCATCTTGTAAATTTGAATTTTTATTAGGATGACATTTACACACTCTACAACTTTAAATCCACAATTTTATAATCCCAAATATTAATTGAAGATCACACTTCTTCACACTGTTGAGAAAACAGAAGTATATAGAGTTGAGGTTACCAGGACAATAATTAGGAAATAATCCATACTTTCTAATTATGTCTGACATATTAATAAGCTAATAAGAATTTAAGATTCTGCCTTCTAGGCACAAAGCAATTCAACAGTAAGGCCATCACTAGGTATCACAGTTCTTATTTCCTTATATTGAGATGATAAAGTCAACTTAGGATCTGTTTGGGCCTGTTTATACAAAACATGGAAATGATTAGGACTATCCTAAAAAAGAGAGCAGAGATGTGGCTGCCCTTTGTTACTGTGTAGCAATACCAAGACTAAATACACACACACACACACACACACACACACACACACACACACACACACACTTTATAGCTTAATTGTCTCACACTATCCCAGAACCATTAAATTCATTTAAAATTAGAAATCTTTAAAAAAAAAAAAAAAAAAAACTAATGGTCAATTGTTATCTTTCTATTATATGCAATTTGACACGCATAATAAAAAGACTGCTCATTCCTTTCTTGACTTAAAATCTCTTTGTATTAGTTACATATTTAGAAAACATTTAGAAATATGTGAAAGGTTTTAATGATAAGCTTTATTTCTGAGTTTGTGCTGCGGCCAGTGATAAGAATACTTTGTGGTGAAGAGAAATAACATTTAAACTGTATATTTGGCAAAAGAACTGTTTAAAGTGTTTATGAGAGGAACTGTTACATTTCCATATAATTTCTTTTCTTTCCAGGCTGACAGCTATACATTTTAAGATATCTTTAAGAGAAGTATAACTTGAGCATACTACTGATTATAAATTCCAAACTTACATTACATTCTATATTTTTGTTAGAAAAGTACTTCAGAACCTATACATATATCTATAAATCAATAACAGTTTCAAAATACAACTACGTTTTAATGGCACACACACAAAAAAGCACTAATCAAAAGCACAAGAGAAAACAAAAAGTGCAAGAAATCCCACACTGAATAACATTTGAGGAGAAGGAATATACAATTTCACCAACCTGGTGCCATTTAGCATATAGAATGATGATTCAAATTTTTAAAATATCTATCCATCTTCCAATTACAACTAAAATTTAAAAATAAAGTTTCGAGAGATCCATCTGAAAAATGTAATTATCTCTCACAGTAGTTAACAGCACTTACAAAGGTCCCCAGTGCCTGCAATGTACCAAATTCATAGGTTTCCTGTGCATAAGTCAGTGTGTCAGATGTGCTGACAGCAAATACATATTCAGAACATTACAGTTATTGCCAGTCCAAAAAATTCTTTATCTATAATTATACTCTCAAGAAATCTAAAATTCTACAAGTCATCTCTCTCACAATATTGGATTTTAAATTCCAAACATATATTGTCTAAAATACCTTGTTCATATTTCATAAAAACTTAAAAATCTGATAGGGAGTTGCCAGGTGAACAACTACCAGTACCTCCTCTTGTATGTGCTCTTTCACCGTAACAATCATTGACAACTGGGATCTCCTTTATAAGTAAGTGTATCTTTAAAAAAACAAAAACTAGGTATGCTTTGTGAATGAGCATTGCAAATGCTTGCAATCAAATGTATCCTGTTCTACAAAAGCCTGATGTGTCTGATAACTTAAATTTTATTCAAAATATAAAGCAATTAAGTCTACTAGCACCAACAACCATTTAGGAAATAGTAATGAGGGTTGTTTGAAAGCAGTGTGACCTAGGGGTTGTAAAGTACTTAGCATAAAATTCCAGGCCCTTCAAAATCAGCCACAAGATAATACTTTTTATTTCTTTACCACTATACATTTTCACATCTCACTGATTATACATTTTGCTAGCTCCACCAGAAATAATTCCCTCCCCTACTAGAGTACATCTATATATATGGCTAATATGCTAAGTGTCCCTCCAACCGGTCGCTATGATGCTCACTGACCACCAGGGGGCAGACGCTCAACGCAAGAGCTGCTGTGATGCATACTGGCCATTTACAAAGAAACATCACCACAGACCTGGCGCCGACAAAGCAACACTTGGCTTCCCCAAGTGGGACACAGGCCCCACCACTACCCTGGAGTGACAGCCCACCAAATTGGAGCCAATACTGCCAAGACCCCATGGCGTAAAATGCGGCCCACAGCCCAGCCCAGCCCAGAAATGGTGGCTATGGGCACCGGGTAATGACATAACGTAGCAATGCCCGGCTTCCTCTCCCTAGCAACTAGCCTCCTTACAGGTTCTTCAGCCCAGGAACATGACTTGTTTTATAGCCAAGTGCAAACATTTTACACTTTACCCAAATTTCTGTGAAGTGTTTTCATGTGCCTCATCTCATTTGATCCTCACAGAAGTCCTGGAGTAGGTACATAGGAGACTTGGTAGAATCCTGTTTTCTTTTCATTAGCCAGAAAACAGATTTAGAAAGTTTATAAACTTGACCTGACTGAAAAGAAGAAATGGTGGAACTTGAAAATGACTTCAGGTTTTCTCACTGTACAGAATATAGTCAAACACTGCTGCAGTTTAATATTTTACCCTTTGTTCTCCCTGAGTGATCTACAATAATAATCTGCTTTGTGTTGATATTTACTGCTGTGTTGCTGACAATTACCTGAAAGAGAAGTTGGGGTGCTTCACTGGGCTGGAAAAAGTTTAGCTAAATCAGAAAACAGTTCTAATTAAGCAAGTTTATCTATATAGACTCTAGGCCTGGTGCACAAAATTCGTGCATGGGGGGGGGGGGAATGTCCCTCAGCCCACCCTGCACCTTCTCCAATCTGGAACCTCTCTCACAATCCAGGATTGCTGGCTCCCAACCACTCGCCTGCCTGCCTGCCTGATTGCTCCTAACCGCTTCTGCCTGCCAGCCTGATTACCCCCTAACCACTCCCCTGCTAGCCTGATCTAACTGCTCCCCTGCCGGCCCAATTGCCCCTAACTGCCCTCCCCTGCTGGCATGGTCACCCCTAACTGCCCTCCCCTGCCAGCCTGGTCGCCCCTAACTGCCCTCCCCTGCTGGCCCGGTAATGCCTCACTGCCCTCCCTTGCCAGCCTGGTCACCCCCACCTGCCCTCCCCTGCTGGCCTGGTTGCCCCCAACTGCCCTCCCCTGCAGGCCTGGTTCCCCCCCCCCTTCTGCCCTCCCCTACAGGCCTGGGTCTCCCCCAACTGTCCTCTCCTGCAGGTCTGGTCCCTCCCAACTGCCCTCCCCTGCCAGCCGTCTTGTGGTGGCCATCTTGTGTTCACATGGGGGCAGCCATCTTGTGTGTTGGAGTGACAGTCAATTTGTATATTACTCTTTTATTAGATAGGATAAAGCTCTCACCAGCACCAATCGCACATGTGTATTTCCATCTGTCATTGTCCATCGTGAATTTGGTTGACACTTCTATTATAGAGAAAGGTCGAATAGCGATATTAAAATATTTCTTCTAATTAATTTCCTTTCAATGTGCACAAATTTGTGCACCAGGCCACTAGTCCTTATATATTGGGACTTACCATGTGGGAATGCAAATTATATGTTTGAATGGCTATCTGTCCCAGTAGACAACTATATGAATTATGAATTGCTTGAAGGCAGGAAATGAGTTGATATTTTACATCCCCAATACCTGAAAACGAGTAGGTGACAAACAACATGATGCATTTGAAGTTTAAAAATCATTATGAAAAACTGTGTTTTAATTCTAGGCTCAATCACTTAACTTTCCAGTTTCCTTATATGGAAATAAGTAATAATACACCTTTCAGGATTGTTGCAAACCTGAAGGCTCCTATAAAGTGACTAGCCCAGTACCTGGCACATCAGAGGCACTGCTACCTGTGCTCAATAAATTTTAGTTAAATTGATCTTTCCATATAGCTCTTTCCATTTGAGTATTAACTCAAAATCTTTCCAGATTTCTCAAAATTTAAACAACTGTCTTGTTCCTTTTTACTGTTACGCATATACCATAATTTAAACATAACCATAGCTATAAAAATAAAGAATTTTACTGTGTATTCAGGCAGTTTAGGCATTTGAGGGCAGTAAGTTCAATTTTTTCCTAAAATAAAATATCCTAAGAAATGTGAACTAAAGTTCAGAGTATTCAGCTTTATTTTTCTCTTCTATTTCTCACCAAATGAGAAAAAAATGTTTCAATATTTATAAGTAAGAATAATGGATGTGCATAATTTTGCCTTACCATACATTCCTGCCTTTTAAACCCAGTTTAAACTCAGTGAAAGGCCAAGAACATAGCCCTAATTATGCAGAAAAAGAAAAGATGCTTTAACTGCAGTGCACATTCAATAGACAAAATCCAAAGAAAGCAGTCCTGTCTGAAACGTTTACAAATCAATTCATTATATTGATTTGGAATGAGTTGTGTTGTAATTTAAAACATAGATTACCACAGGCCAAACTTGATAAAGTTCTATTTTTAAGGCACTTTCACTTGGCTATATACACTTGACCTGAGAATTTTCAAGAATCACTGATTTGCCTAACCTTAAAAAAAAAAAAAGCTACTGTATGTAAATAACAGGTTTTAAAGTGGTAATAGATTAAGCATTTAATCATAATGAAATTTCAAAAGTATAAAAAATTGTGTATTAGAGTTAATAGCTTCAATAAATCACTGATATTTTATTGAGGACAGGCAATGTGTTTCTATTTGAAAATGATTTAACCCACATACCATGTATAGAATGTTTCCACTTCATTTCCTAGTTCTAATGTAATCTTGGAAGAAAATTTCAAGGTTTGGTTCTGTTTTGTTTGTTTTTCATGGAAAAAGCTGCTCCTTGGGGAATCAGTAATTACACCTAAGAGTCCTTTTGTACTACAAGTCTCCTGATCACTTACTGTTTTATCCTAATGCAACTTAAATATTTTGTCATTTTTATCACTTATGAATCTTAAAGTGTGGGAATATTAAGAGCTGTCACTACATAGGATAGCTCTTAAAAAGCACAGAAACTAGGGATTCAGAAAGACTCGTCTAATTTTAATTACACATCAAACAAATGGGGTCATGAAGTCAACTATTCAGTTCATTAAGTGCTACAACACATGCTTCTTGGAGAAAATAGAATATCTGTTAAAATAATTTTCTTCGTAATAAAATATCGGACCTAGTGGGTTGACATTCCCCATTCTCCACACAACCCTGCTGTCATGCCCCCCTCACCCCAAAATGTGCAGGAGTCCAGAGAATATAAGTAAATAAAATAATAAATTGCAACTGAGTCATTCCTGAGTCTACCTGAGAAGCAAGATCCAGTGTAGCAAGGTCTTGTCATAACATTAAGTGTCCTTCAATGAAATCTCTCCTGGGCCTCAGTTTCTTCATCTGAGCAATGACCACATGAATTCTCAATTCTACTGTAATTTTAAGTGCTCTGAGCTCTTAATAACTTAAATTAAATTAATAACAGATATCAACTATTCTGCTGTTAGCTAATGTCTAGATGACACATCGACATATTAATATATGAATGTTTAAATAAGCAATATGTAAGTAATTCAAACACATGTATAGATTATTAAAATCCAAGAAACATTAGACAGTTTTATTTATTGTTTTGTTTTTTAAAATGTTTTTATTGATTTTTTTTTTTATTTTTTTTTTTTAGAGAGAGAGGAAGGGAGAGGAAGACATAGAAACATTGATTGGCTGCCTCCTACACACACCCTACTGGGGATTGATGGAACTCGCAAGCCCAGGCATGTGCCCTGACAGGGAATTCCTGCAAATTTTAACAGGATTCAAACTACCTAATCTTTCTATTATAAGTATTCAGTTATAGAATAAGCAAAAACTAAGGGTAAAAAAAGCTGGCTTCCCTCAGTTAAGACAAAATTCAGTCAAACCAGTATTTTTATTTAAAAAACAATCTTGCAGTCCTAACCAGTTTGGCTCAGTGGATAGAGCGTCAGCCTGTGGACTCAAGGGTCCCAGGTTCGATTCCGGTCAAGGGCATGTACCTTGGTTGCAGTCACATCCCCAGTAGGGGGTGTGCAGGAGGCAGCTGATGGCTGTTTCTCTCTCATCGATGTTTCTAACTCTCTATCCCTCTCCCTTCCTCTCTGTGAAAAATCAATAAAATGTATATTTTTTAAAAGTTTTTAAAAAATTAAAAAAAATAATAATCTTACAATTTCAAACTGATTCCTCAAATAATTCTTGATAAAATTAATCGGCAAAAGTGTAAGTCTCTATTTAAAGATTCCTTACTAATTGCATTATTTGTGTAGATTTGAAAGATGTATTCCTTTCCAAGCTGATTAGATACCAAAAGTCACAACCTTTGCTAGCACTGCCACCTGCTGTTGACTCTAATTCATTTTCCTGCACATAGAAATAGAAATAAAAATTAACAGAATAGCATGAGCAAACTGGTCTGGAAAAGAAGCAGTGACACAGATTTTAAAGAGAATTTGTGTGCAAGCCATGATAAAGTTATGTGGGCTCTTTATGGCAACAGAGAAAGTTATATCTACATCATAATAAGCCTCTGACTATAAAAGAGGATATAATGGGTCACTGAGAAGGCCCTTGAGACTTTTTGGTTATTCACATTTGATTGAGGCATATTTTTTACAAGAGTATTATTTATGTGACAAAAAAAGAAGTGGTTCCAATACCCCACCTCACCCCCCCCAAAAAAATTGGAAGTATTAAAGTTCTTCTAAGAGGAATTAAGTAATTTCCTTTTAATTGATAAATCATGTCTAGTAAGTGAGGGAAGATATAAGCATATATGTACAAAGATAATAAGCAAATGTGGAAAAATATGTAAATCCATCTGAAGGATATATGGGCAATAATTTTTCTATCCTCTCAATCTTCCTTAGATTTACAAATTTTCTAAATAAAATGTTGGAAGGAAATTTTAATGCACTGATATTTTAATCTACTTTACCAGCAAAGCTAAACTTCACAGAATTTAAGATAACACTGAAATTATATGACATCAATTTAATATGTAATTTAAATTCTGACCCCAAAATATGAAATACTTTTATTTAAACAATATTGAGGCTTTTTCCCCCTCTCTGCCCTTCCCCGCCTCCCCTCTCCCAATTCTATTGGAACATGATTTACAGCAGCTGTAAGTCTTATGGGAGATGGCTAGTCACATAGTTGAAGCACAGACCTAACACTGCTTCTAGGGTAAGGCAAGAACAAAGTGTATAAAAGAACATGAGTATACCCAATACTTTTTTCTTTTACAATTTAACACCTCAAAGCTGACATGTTAGGCCACATGCAAAACAATGACAGACTAGACCATTATCTTACAGCCTACAAAAAATTAGCTCAAAATGGGATTAAAGACTTGTGTGTAAGACCTGAAACTATAAGGTACATAGAAGAAAACATAGGCAGTAAGTTTCTGGACATTGGTCTTAGTGATGTTTTTGTGAATTTTATTCCAATGGCAAGGGAAATAGAAACAAACAAATGGGACTACATCAAACTAAAAGTCTTCTGCACAGCAAAGGAAACCATCAACAAAACAAACAAACAAAAACAATCAACCAAATGGGAGAAGATATTTTGAAAATGATACTTCCAATAAGGGGTTAATAACCAAAATATATACAGAAGTCATACAACTCAACAACAACATCAAAAAAACAACCTGATTAAAAAATGGGTAATCTAGTCATTTTTCCAAAGGAAAATATACAGATGGCCAACAGACACATGAAAAGATGTTCAACATCACTGATTATTAGGGAAATGCAAATCAAAACCACAATGAGGTATCACTTCACAGCTGTTAGAATGGCTATTATCCAAAAGACAAGAAATATGTGTTGGAAAGACTGTGGAGAAAAGGAAACATTTGTACACTGTTGGTGGGATTATAAATTGGTGCAGCTACCACAAAAAACAGTATGAAGATTCCTCAAAAAATTAAGAATAAAACCACCAGATGATCCAGCAATTCATATTCTGGGTAATGAATTCTAATAATATAAAAACACTAATTCAGAAAGTTATATTCACCCCTATGTTCACTACAACAATATTTACAAAGCCACGGTATGAAAATGACCTAAGTGTCCATTAATAAATGAGTAGATAAAGAACATGAGTACATAGACAATGGAATACTACTCAGCCTTAAAAAGATGAACGTTTGCCATATATGACAACATGGATAAACCTTGAAGGTATTATGCTAAATGAAATAAGTAAGACAGAAAAAAACAAAACCATATGATTTCACTCATATGTGGAACATAAAACAAAACAAACACAGATACATACCACAGATTGGTGGAGGAGAAGGGAGGTGAAGGGAAGGCAAATAGGTAAAGGGGGGTCGAATATACAATGATGGGGGAAAACTCAACTTTTGGTGGAGAGCATGTTATAGTGTATACAGATATCAAATTATAATGTTATATACCTGAAATGTAATGTAGAAATCATTTTATTATATTAATATTAAATTATAAATTATTACAAATTATACTAATATTTATATACTATATAAATGTTATTAACCAATGTTACCTCAATTTTTTAAAACTGACCTGTTAGCTGCCTTGAAAGCTTGATTGGTGTGCTTTCATTTGCCTATCTATCAAACATCTGAGAACTTCTTTAAAACATATTAATGAGCATTTTATTACTGCTATTGTTATAAAGAAAATGTATTTTAAAGCTGCTTATTTTTTATCAAGAAGTAAAGCATAGTAGTTTTGGAATTGTCTGTCTAACCCTCTTTCTGTGGATTTTCCCTCCCACCTCCCCTGTCCACGAAGATTTAAAGTCCATGACACTAGCCAGTCACAACCTACCAGACAACACTTCTCTCTTCTGGGAGTTCAGAACTGGGATTCAAAAAGGATAGTTCAGTCTCAGTGTTTTGAAGTGGTGACAGGTAAACTCAAGCATTATGGGGTTGCCATTGAGAACAAAAGGCATAGAAAAAGAGAGAAATGCCCCTATACAAAGAGAAAACAAGGAAAAATATGCCCAGGAGAAAAAGGAGAGAAGAAAACACAGAGATGGAATAATGCCTGACAGCCTTCCAGTCCCACACGAGCCCAGCAGTGCCTCCTGCCCACGGGTTCCATGACATTCCACTGGATCCATGTAGCCCCCATCACCCATTGTAGTCACACTAGTTTGCTGTGGAATTCTGTTTCTTGAAGCTAAAAGCCATAACTCCAACAATCTACTGACACAGGAGATACAACAAAAAGAGTAGAACTCCCATCTAATAACAAAAACACTGAAAGATGTAGATATTGCCCATGAAATACAATTTTAGAGATAAGCACCCTCCACAGAAAACTGCCATATTTTATCCTGAGCAGCGTCCATACCTGGGACTTTTCATGGCACCTATGGTAGATTGTATTATTTATTCAAAACATTCATTCTTCCTCCTTATAAATTTCCTCTCTAGTGACTCTCCCTATGAAAGAATTATATTTTCTACCACCACAGTCTGAGGCTTGGCCACATGACTTTGGCCTAACCTTAACCCTAATGCTAACCCTTACCCTACCACAGTAAGCCCAAGTCACTTGTGCTATTGCCAAACACGAGCTTAAAGGCCATCTTGTCATTTCACAGAGGTTTTCCTTTGTGACTACAGAGAAAGAACAACAAGGTGAGGTTGTTTCTATAATGTGAGGATGTGTTAAATGTCAACCTGCAATAGACTTATAACATAAATGAAAAATAAATCCATATTCTTGAGAGTCACTGAAATTTAGAAGTTGGTTGGTACCATATATAACCTGACCAAAACTGGTGCATGTCTCATATAGGTTCTCATAATAAATAAGGCCAGTGGGGAAAAAAGTCAATATTTAATTCTGGAGTTCATTTAACTATTGCTAATAAGCTTATATCTTAAATAAATCCTTCTCATTTTTAAAGTTATCCCACTGTTGATTATTTTAAGGATCTTTAAACATAATACTTACCAAAGGATGGATTTACTACTTCTTCCATGTTTCTAAGAATTGCCAACAGATTCATCTAAAAGACATATTTCTTTTTTAAATATTTTTAAGACATTCTAATGTTAGCATCTGTACTTTACTGGAAAACTGTGACTATATTAAGACTTTTTTAAACAATAACTCAATTGAGAAAAGGTTCATAACAAATCTTAAATTCTCCTTCTATACTACAAAAACAACCTGGTACCAAGTATTCTTTCAAATAGTACAAACGAAAAGTAACTGTTAACACCACTCCTATTTTCTTGGTCATTTTATGACACCAACTGTTTTAAGTCTTATATGATCCAGATACAAATTTTGCTTTTAAGTCTCTTTTCCTGAGAACAATATGTCATACTTCATAGAGAGTTTTGATAACTAGATAATATGATTAAGTATGAGGCTAAATGTATACTATCTGCCACTAAGAATAGATGTGTGACCTTAGAGAAGTCATTCAATTTCTCTAAGCTGGTAGAGAGGCTTAGAAAAATGAGGGTAATAGTCAATGCCTATCGCATGGAGTACAAACCAACTAACACTATGACTCTTTCCCTAACATAAAAATATGGGCTACATGGTCACAACAGAAAAAGCAGAATAGGTGGTTACATATAGTTTCCATAAACTTTAGTATGAAGATTAAATTGTTGAAGAATCAAGTAGTGTTGGAGATTACTTCTATTTCTTTACTAATCCCACCATTATAACCACAATAAACTGTATTAATGACAGAATTTTTTCATTCGATTCACTTTTTTATTCTAGGTCATTGGCTGAAAGTCTCCATTCCAAGAAGAAAATACCTTAGTTTAATGGCTTTAACAATAAAGAGATTAAGAATTAACCTCAATTGTTTTAAGTTATATATTAAACTGTTTTTCTAAGCTTTTTACTTGTATTTACTCATTTAATCCTTTAACAATTCTATGAGAAAGTTACTACATATTAATGAGTCCATTATTCAGATAAGAAAACTGACATAGATTAAGGAACTGGTCCAAAGTCCACAGCTCATAATTAGCAGTCAGGTTTTGAATCCAGGCAGGCAGTATTAAAACTCCGTATCAACCAAATGTTACCATACTGATACAAGTGAAGCAACCAGAACTTGGGGAAGAAATGATATGGCAAGAAAATAATAAACTATTATTGCACACATATATATACCTCAAAAATGTCTTTCAAAAATTCCATTTACTTAAATTATTGAAGTTTCAAATGGATAGAAATTATGTGAATGCATCTACTAATATAAATGTTGGTCTAAATGTATTACTTCCATTGCAGCAATTTCTTTCACTACTAATATAAATGTTGGTCTAAATGTATTACTTCCATTGCAGCAATTTCTTTCTTTCACTATTTATTGATGAATCAACTTTGAAAAGCAGATTTTTATTTCAACAGGGTTGAGAAATTTTACTCTGTAAGCTAGATTGTGTCCTTGGTAATGAAAAGGTAAAGTTGGAAAAAGCTACGTAAAGATGACAATGTAAAAAAAGTCCCTAGCAATGTCCTGTGTAAATGTATAACTCTCTGCAAATATTAGTGTAAAACACACACACACACACACACACACACACACTACACACACACATCTTAGATTGATATTTGAATGTTAAGGACAATTTTTTGTGAGCTATCACTTTTATAAAGATACCAGAAGCCTGGTGCATGAAATTCGTGTACAGGTAGGGTCCCTAGGCCTGGCTGGTGATCAGGGCCAATTGGGGCCTTCCAGCTGCCAGTTGGGGCCTCCCTTCGCCGGCTGCTAGCCAGGGCCTTCCTTCATTCCATGTCACCCCCTGGTGGTCAGCGCATGTCATAGTGAGCGATAGAACTCCCAGTCTCCAGTTCGAACTCCTGCAGGGGCACTTTGCATATTAGCCTTTTATTATATATAGATAGATGCCATTGAGAAATTTCAACTTGATTTGAGAAATCACTGAATACCTGAAAAATATTTTTCCAAACTTAAATTGTATTCAGAATCATCAAGAAAGAATCACAAGATTCAGTTTAATTTAAATAACTTAAATTTGACATGTTCAAATAACTTAGAGCTTTTAACTTTAAAGAAATTTTTAAAAATCCTAGCTCCAATATCAAGGAAAGGTGTCAAAAAAGGTCATTACTTTCAGGAAAGAAGAGGCTATTTAACTCCTTAAAATAACTAATTTGCTATAGTGAGCCAAGCTTTTATAATTGGTCCATTATGAAAAAGTAGATCTTAGGTCCTTTATTCCAATTTTTCAAATAAGAAAATTCCAATAGATTGAATTCAAAAGAAGAACCCTACATTTTTACATCTAAATTTGCACAAAGACAAGATATCATTAGAACAGAAATTTGGTTATATCATAGTGTCACAGAATAATGATTACTATAGTGAGTCAAATAGATAAATACCAGTTTCTATAAATTCTCAACTTTTTGGGGAGCACAATAAACCACATAAAACTAAAACTACTGGGAAATTACTACATTTTAGCTTTTAAGAGGTTTGGTGAGGATCATATTTTTTCCCAGAATGTACCTGTTGCTTTTCTAAGGATATCAATAAGCCCAAGAGCTCATCTACACACATTTCCAAGTTCCAATAACAGCCAAAGTATTAAATAACTAATCCAATATAATGCACTATTCAAAATACAGTGTTTGGCCAATATCTTCAGAGAGATACTGTAATTGTTTCACTCTATTTTCAATGAACGATCTATAATGAAAGTTGTATTTTAGGCTTAACCTAGAGCAGCTGAGTCCTGTGGGAAATGCAGAGTCTTTGTAAAATGTGTTACAGTTTACTAATAAGGACGAAGAAGAAGCACAACTGATGAACCAGCAAATCTGCTCTGACTTACTCGGTCTTTGCTGAATGAATTTGAATATCATCAAAATACATTATCCTTATATATAACCTGCTTTCTATGATTCACTGTATCCTCATACACATTACAAAAGGAACTTTAAGCATTTAAATATTTTAGGTATTTGTGCTGGCCCTATGGCAATACATAAAACAATATATTTTCTAAAGTACAAAAATTAAGCTCTCAATAAGAAAAGGTTACTAGGTGAGTATTTAGGATCTGGAAGAAAATAAAACAGAGAACATTTACATAGCAGTATTTATATTTGATACTGACATATAATAAACAGAATTTTTCACCTAAAAATAATGCAACATTACTTTCTCTGACTATTTACCAATTGGCCATTGGGGAACCATGGATATGTGAATTAAAATTCTACTTATACCAGTAACAGATTGTTTTATCTTGAACGCATTTGTTAATTTCTCTCTCCCTCTCCACCTCCCTTCTTTCCTTCCTTCCTAATTCACTCACGAATTCATTTAACTTTTATAACATGTGCTGGGCATTATGGTTGTCTCTAAAGATGAACAAGATAGTTGTTTCCCAAAGGAACTCTTAATCTTTTGAGTAATAGAAATATATATGTAAAATATATACTATAAAATATTATGAGAAAGGTTTAGTTAGAGTGCTCTGGGAGCAGAAAGGGGAATATAATCCAGTTTCTCTGAGATGGTGGTACATGAACATAGTTTTGAAAAATAGGAATTAGTCAAGAAGTTCTGTGGGTAAGGGGGCAAAGCGAGGCAGGTATTTCTACCAGAAGAAATAGGAGTTCACATGCCACAGGCTCTGCAATTATTTAGTTACAGGTCTAGGGTACATAGCAAATAGAGAAATGATAGCATTTTCCAAAGTTGGGTTCATATACCCAAGGGTACAGAAGACAATTACAAGAGAACAGGAAGAAAATATTAAAACTTTTTTACAATTATTCTTACAACCTCATTTTTAAAAATTCTATTCTATACCTATTACATAATGTACATAATATTTTAGTATTGTAAGCCTTGTACATGTGTATAATTTATAAACAAATAAATATGTACTGGGTATATTTCCTCCAAAATTTTTAATTAACGGTATTATAACTTTACAAAAAAAGAAAGAACCACATATTCTATATTATCCTAAAGGTGATGCATAGTAATAAAACATTTTAAGCAAATGAAGAACAATTGGATTTTAACACTCTGGCTATATTCTAGGAGGAAAATTAGAAAATGCGATTTGAGACTAGTAAAGCAATTGTGAAGCCACTGTAGTAATTGTAGTGAGAAGATCCTAAGCAATGATAGTGGCACAGTGGGAATGCCAAGGAGGAGCAGAGGCAGTCTGTAAGAAAATAAGATTATAGCCCTAGCCAGTTTGGCTCAGAGGAGAGAGCATTGGCCTGTGGACTGAAGGATCCCAGGTTCAATTCCAGTCAAGGGCACATGCCCGGGTTGTGGGCTCGATCCCTAGTAGGGGGCATGCAGGAGAGGGCCAATCAATGGTTCTCTCTCATCATTGATGCTTCTATCTCTCCCTCTTCCTTCCTTTCTGAGATCAATAAAAATGTATTTTTTTAAAAGATTATAAACTATAAATCAGATTGACTTAGAGCATTCATTACATTCCTTTAAAGTTTTCTTTTATTGGTTGATTGATTGATTGATTTTGTTGATTTTAGGGAGGGAGGGAGGGAGGGAGGGAGGAAAAGAAGGAGGGAAGGAAGGAGGGAGGGAGGGAGGAAAAGAAGGAGGGAAGGGAGGGAGGGAGAGAGGGAGAGAGGGAAATTTGTTGTTTCATTTATTTATGCATTCACTGGTTGATTCTTGTATGTGCCCTGACGGAGATTCATTACATTTCGATACTACCCAATTCCACAAAGATAATTTATACATCCTTCCAAAAGTAGGTTTACAAATCAAGATCTAATGTATTATTATCCTATTTGAGATCATTAAAACTCAAAGATAAAATTATATTCTGATTTCATGACTATGACCAATATTTGAAAAACAAGGCAATCACTGTCCCAGTTACATCAATCTAGTTTTTCTTATGTAAGCTAAATTAAAATCTTGATCACAGGTGAGGGTAAAAGTTACTGGCTGATATATAGCTAAGATGCTAGGATGAATATCTAATTATTCCATGCCATCATAATGGTGATGGAACAAAGATAGTATTGTTTCTGCCTTCCCTCTCTATTTTATAAGATTCCATAGGCCAGGGACTTTTTAATATAAATTTGCATCCAATATAGCATAGATTGCCTTTGCTAAGAAAAACAGAAACCAAGCAAAAGAGAATGAATATTAAGATATAACTTTGCTTCATATTTAGATATAAGTTATGCTTTATCCCCTGGAACTTCAACAATTGGATTTAACAAAATCAAATATGTACATTTTGTATAACTGACCTCCACTAAGCTTAAATTCAGGAGAAGGAAAAGATTTGATAATAGAATTTGACTAATTCAAGTACTATTCTCCATTAGCATTTTAAGAACTCTTTACCTGTTTTTGAAGGAATGAATGAGTGAATGTTCAAATTTTATTTCATATCAAAGTACTTGATCCTACATAAGAAATATCCCATTTATGGTCTTGTTGCCAGAAAAGCTCTAGCTAATTTAAATTTCAAATGTTTTCATCCATAGCAGGTAACTTTTTAACTAGGACAAAATGGACTATTACATAAGGTATCCCTAATGGCATTTTGTAATAGTTCCTCATCTTGGTTTTTTAAGTATTTCCCATGGCCTTCAGTGGCATAGCTCCTCTCTTAAACTACTCTAGTTTTCCCACAATTGTGTTGGCCAGATTTATATTGAAACTGGCTAAAGAGCATAGTGGCAATAAGTGGATTCTCAAGGATACTTCACAAGAACTTAAAATACATACAGCATTTTTAACATCAACGTTAACAAGTATCATATATATAATATTAAAAATCAGTTTTTTTAATCTTAAAAATATATAAATTCCTTTTGGAATAAAGTGTCTTGTAATGTTTCAAAACTAAAAAATTACTGGATTCAGACTGACAGTTCAGTTTAAAGAATAAAAACAAAATGCCAGCCCAGTTTCAAAAAGTGTTTATTAATCATTCTAAATTTCATTCCTCATTTTAATGTATTCTGAGAATATCGTAGCAATCAGCAATATATTATTGTTGCAATGATAGCTTTGGAGGCAACAGAAATCCTCTGTGGGATACTGAAATCAGACAAGTTGGGGACAGCTGATAGCGCACTTTTGGGGCATTATGTTTGGAAATAACAGCTAAGGTGCCCTCTAATCATAGTAAAGTCATCTGTTTTTCATTCCAAAAATTTAGATTTACTTCTGAACTGATCCTCTACGGGGCTCAAATACAGACTACATTCACCTCCAACAGTAAATTAACTGACATGTGAGCCCATAACATGGGGCTTTAAATACAGTACTAAATTATCCGTCCTCCATAGAAATAGAATGGACTCTGATTCGTAGAGCAGGTAACAAACCTAAGGCTCTCAATCACGGCTGAAGGAATTTACGTGCACTGCAGACATCCACTCTCGGTAGAAGGTCATCGCTTCACAGCCTTGGAAATAATCCCTGCCAACCGCCTTGCAAAGTGCCTGAGGCATCGCTCCTGAGAGGCATAACTCCTCTTCTTTCAAGGCTAGAGGTCAGAGCCATGATCACAGCTCAGTCAAATTTAAAGGAAAAAGTATCTGGGGTCAAAAATATCCTAAGGAAAAATACAAGACTAAGGCTAAAAAAAATAGATATTGTGCTCCTCTGGGCTTCAGCATGGTGATGAAAAAAAAACCTGTTGCAGAATATTAAATTTAGATTTTATTTTCATCAGATAGCTTCAAAATAACTGAACTAAAACTGAATACAGAACGTGACAGATGTCACGCTGCAATCAGTTTCGAGAACATTTTTAAATGCTACAAATCCATTTATATCCTCATCAGCCTAGACATTCTACAAAAGAACAACAAAAAAATCAAGTTTAAGTGACTTAAACACGGAACATGAGCAGCAGCTCGTGATTAAATTACTGAGTCGGTTAACCTGAGTACACAGAAAGAAGGCTGCTCTTTTAAGCATCACTCCTTCTGCCTCTGATCAGACAGACTCCCCCTCACATCATGGCTGCTGCTTCACAAAACACTACACAGAGCCAAGGGGGAAGATCATTTGTAAATAGGGATAAACTGCTATTTGGGAACTCTTTATAAAATACATAAACTAAATTGATGTTTGTGTGAAAAACACAGTCATTTCCTATACTTCTAAAAGTGAAAAACTCCAAAAATTGTTTTTGAAAATCCTAAGACAGATGAAATTACCATTCAACTCAACAAAAGTGGCTTGGGCCCCATAAAAATCATAAAGGAGCGTATTTAAAGGTTATAGGCATTTCTGGATGTACACAATGCAAAGGGTAAAGTGTTTTATTTTGGTCGTCTCTGCCAACTGCTATTACATGCTGTCATTTTCAGCAAGGGGAACTGAATTTGCAAAAGAGTGGGCACAACAGGCCTTAAATCAGACAAGGTGGGGACAACTGACAGAGCGCTGTCCACGCCCTGCCTACCAGGCCCCTAGAATATCAGGATTTATGGTCTATTTTTCTGACATATCTGTAACTTAGTAGCATCTACAACCTCCTGATCTACTAATCTACTTTTAGCTCTACCTTGGTCCTACCCTGGCAAAAAGAAAAGGAAATGCTCCCCCAAAAAAACAGATATTGTCCTGTCATTGTTCCTGGCTTTTCAAAACTCATTTCAGAGGTTATTGTTGTTCCTTGTGTCACTCTGAATGGATTAAGTCATGCAAGGTAGCAACCTAACCCTGAAATCTCAGTGGTATACACCAAAAGGTTTATTTCTTGCTCATGCAAGTCCATTGTGACCCTGGCAGCTCCCTCCCAAGAATGAATGCCAGTCCTATCTCCTGGTGACCTGGTCATCTTCCCATTCCATACCTAGACTGCCATACAGGGAATAAAGATCTAGAGAGCAATTTACTCTCTCCTGACTGCTTTGGCCCAGAAGAGCACCCCGTGTGTCCACAGTGCACTGCCTAGCTGTAAAGAAGCTCTGGAAAGAGAGGGAATAACACATTGGTAAGCACTTGACTAAGTCTCCACTACACCTTTTTTCTAACCCTGGCCTGTAAATGTTTCTTCATTGGTCTTCACTCTCTTATAGAGGATGTAATTGTTTATCATCTATTTTACTTCACTAGACAATGAGGCAAGGGAACAACTAGATCAATTATTTTCCTGACTAAATTCCATAAACACACAAATAAACATGAGCACAGAAAGTTAGATGCATGCCTGCTCAATGTTAGGGAGAAATCCTAACTCCCAGGTATGGCAGCAACCTCAAAAATATATTTAACTTTATATGAAAGCCACCATTTATTCAACATCAACAAATATTCACTTAATGTTTCCCATATACCAATCAAAATTCCAGATACTGAGAAAACAGCAGTAACTGAGATAAACTCGGGCCTTCTCATGTAGTAGTTCACATTCTAATAGGGAAAAACAATAAGCATCAGAAACAAGAATTATCAAAAAGAATAATGCCAAAAACAAGAGAATATCAGAACTGGGTGATCAGAGAAGTCCTCTAAAAATATTTGAGTGATATATGAATAGCAAGAAGGAGACTGAAATTAGAAAATCTAAGGGAAGAGTATTTTTTTTAGATATCTCCATTTTATTTACTTTTTTATCACTTACATAAAGTGCATAAATCTAAATTTATAACACATAAATCTTTGAGTGTACTACACACAAAAATTACATATATCTATAGCTGGATTAAACCATTCAGGTCAAAATATGGAATTTTTCTAGTGCTCTCAACAAAGTGGGTATAGAGGGAATGTACCTCAACATAATAAAGTCCATATATGACAAGCCTACAGTTAACATCTAAAATAAAAAATCCAAGTTCATAGATACAGAGAACATATTGGTGGTTGCCAGAGGTGAGGGGTGGGCAAAATCAGTGAAGGGAATAAAAAGGTACAAATTTCTAGCTATAAAGTAAGTCATGGGGGTGTAATGTACAGCATGATGATAGTTAATAATACTGTATTGCATAATAGAAAATTACTAAGAGAATAGATCTTAAAAGTTGTCATTACAAAAAAATAAAATTCTATAACTAGGTATGGTAGCAGATGTTAACTAAACTTACTGTAGTGATGATTTCACAATATATACAACTATCAAATCATTATGTATGCACCTGAAAGTAATAAAATGTTGTATGTCAATTATACCTAAATTTAAAAAAGATAACTGACAAAGCTAATTTATGGATATAGAAATCAGAAGAGCAGTTATCTAGGGAGGGGGGTACTCTTGAAAGGGGCCCGGGAAATCTGCCAGAAGAGTATTTTAAAAGGAGGGAATAGATAGTCCAAAGTCCAGAGCAAACTTGGTGTATTCAAAAATGTAGAATTTTTGTATGGTATCTGTAAATTATGAATGCCCCTATCTCTAGTTACATGTGAAATTATCTTCTATCAAAGACCGTATGTGGAGCTCAAGATCCCCTCACTTTTATTGAACTCACCTCTACATTGTGTAGAGTTAAAGCATAGTTCCCAGCATACCTCACCTTATCAACCACCAACTGTTAAATGCCTTAAATGTGAAAGAAAAGCAGCTATTACTGTAGGTTTTTAAAATATCTGACACTCTTAATTTTAAATTTTATAATTTATTAGAGAAAAAGGCAAAAATATATAAAGTGTTAATACAAAAATTTAAAAGAAATGTGTGGCAAGAATAAGACATACCTCAAAACAGTATAAGATTAATTACCAAGTAAAATTATCTACATAAACTTTTATTTATATATTGCCATAAAATCAAGTTTCTTTCTGGTTAAGGGAAAGTGATAATGGATTTTCACTATATTTGCAGGATAAAATGGTATATTTATTTACATTATGGAACATTACTAGACTGGAAGAAGAAGAGGAAGAAGAAGAAGAAGAAGAAGAAGAAGAAGCAGCAGCAGCAGCAGCAGCAGCAGCAGGAGGAGGAGGAGGAGGAGGAGGAGGAGGAGGAGGAGGAGGAGGAGGAGGAGGAGGGGGAGGAGGAGGGGGAGGAGGAGGAGGAGGAGGAGGAGGGGGAGGAGGAGGAGGAGGAGGAGGAGGAGGGGGAGGAGGAGGAGGAGGAGAAGGAGGAGGAGGAGGAGAAGAAAATTATACCTTTTGCTACAGTATGGATGGATCTGAAGACTATTCTTATAAGTGAAATAAGCCAGTCAGAAATGAAGGAGGAGGAGGAGGAGGAGGAGGAGGAGGAAGAGGAGGAGGAGGAGGAGGAGGAGGAGGAGGAGGAGGAGGAGGAGGAGGAGGAGGAGAAGAAGAAGAAGAAGAAGAAGAAGAAGAAGAAGAAGAAGAAGAAGAAGAAGAAGAAGGAGGAGGAGAAGAAAATTATACCTTTTGCTACAGTATGGATGGATCTGAAGACTATTCTTATAAGTGAAATAAGCCAGTCAGAAAAGACAAATGCCATATGACTTCACTTATCTGTAAAATCTAATGAACAAAATATACAAACAAAATAGAAACACACTCATAGATACAGAAAACAGACTGATAGCTTTCAGAGGGGAGGGAAGTTGGGGGGCTAGAAGAAAAAGGTAAAGGGATTAACAAAAAGAAAACAAAACAAAACAAAAAAACTCATAGACACAGAAAATAGCATGGCGATTACCAGAGGGAAAGGAAAGTGGGGGGAGGTAGAAGAGGGTAAAGGTGGGATAAATGGACTTGCGTTGGGTGGTGAACACACAATACAATATATAGATGATGTATTATATAAGTGCACATTTGAAAACTATATAATTTTATTAACCAACTAGAGGCCCAATGCATGAAAATTCATGCAAGAGTAGGCCTTGCTTCCCCTGGCTGCCGGCACCGGCTTCCCTCTGGCACCCAGGACCCTGGCTGCTGCCCTCCTCCAGCTGCCCACAGGAACCCGGGACCCAAGCTGGCTTCCCTCAGACCCTGGCTTGGTCAGGAAGAACGTCCGGAATGACTTCAGGAAGATGTCTGGTCTAATTAGCATATTACCCTTTTATTATTATAGATAGATGTCACCCCAATAAATTCCATAAAATTGAAAAAAAAAATTTTTTAGCCTTACCCAAGAATATTTTTTCCATTGATTTTTGGAAAGACTAGAAGGGAGGAAGGGAGAGAAAGGGGAAAGAGGGAGAGAGAGAGAGGTGTAGGGATCAAGCCTGCAACCAAGGTATGTGCCCTTGACCTGAATTGAACCCAAGACCCTTCAGGCTGAGGGCTGACATTCTAACCACTGAGCAAAACTGGCTAGGGCCAGAATATTTTAAAAAATATGTTTTTAATGATTTTTGAGAGAGAGGGAGTGAAAGGGAAAGAGAGATAAAAACTTCAATAAGAAACATTCATCACTCTCTCCTGTACCCTCCCCCCTCCTATTGGAGATTGAGCCCAAAACCTGGGCATGTGCCCTGTACAGAAATCAAACCCACGACCTCTTCATGCATGGGACAATGTTCAAAGAGCCACAATGGCCAGGCATCGTCTGTCCAGAATATTTACAAGATGAGTGTAAAATATGTTTTCATGCCAGAAAGGAAGTAAGCTATCAAACACTATAGTGGTGTGGTCATAAGGACTTAGCCCACTTGAGGGATTCCCACTAGCCAAAGAAGTAACAATTTGAACATCAAAATAATAAATATTATTAAAAGACTTTTTAAATAATATCTTCAATGCCATAAGATATACTTAAAATTTTAACATCCATGAGTTCATAAACATACTTAAAAACTTGAAGGGTATCAGAACACTAACTCATTATTCTGAAAACTAGGAAATAAAGGAGAAAACTACACATTTACCCTAATCTTCTTGTACATATATTTAATGAGGCAATGTTATTATAAAAGAATTTATATTAGTAAATGTAGAATGAATAATCAAATTAGAATATCACCATTTTGAAACTCTAAATGAAATAATGGACCTATATGATAATCATCAATGGCTGCTAAAACCATTAGCTGAAAAATCCATGAAAAAAAATTATCACCAACTTTTATCAGGTTGATAACATCTGAACTCAATAACCAATTATAACATGACAAAAAAAGAGACAACCAGACAGTATTTGCCTCTTTTTTTTTTTTAAATATATTTTATTGATTTTTACAGGGAGGAAGGGATAGAGAGCTAGAAACGTCGATGAGAGAGAAACATCGACCAGCTGCCTCCTGCACACCCCTCACTGGGGATGTGCCCGCAACCAAGGTATATGCCCTTGACCGGAATCGAACCCGGGACCTTCCAGTCCTCAGGCCTACGCTCTATCCACTAAGCCAAACCGGTTTCGGCAGTATTTGCCTCTTAATGTAATACAACAGGAAGGAAATAATAACATCTATGAAATGTTTTTGGAAAAAAAAGGTTTAATCTGGATAGTCCTGTAGATTTAACTATCAATTTACAAGAAATACAGAAAAAGGACATATATATATAAAGGTATATAATTTTCAAAATTCAGAATGTGGGAAATTCTATAAAGCAAAAGATGATCAAATCATCAAATGTAATATGGAGATTTTGTGTAGGTTCTGATTTGAGTAAAACATGTAAAATAAAATTTATGAGATGATAAAACTTGATACTGAATGTCTCATATTACAGAATTATTGTAAAATTTAAGTTGCATTAATGATATTGTGGTAATGTTTTTAAATACCTTTTATATTATAGATATCTATAATAATAAAAGCGTAATATACTAATTAGACCAGACAGCGGAACGACCTTCAGGACAACCTTCTGGGACGAAGCCGGGGTTGCAAGGGCCCCTTGCACGAATTTCATGCATCAGGCGTCTAGTATATTCATAATTCCAAAAGTTTTTTTTCTTAAATATTTATTAGTAAAATAACATGGTATCTAGAATTTACTTCAAAAGAATTTAAAGGACTGGACGATTATATATTAATAATTATTTATGCTACATTACTAATATATTTACTTTAACATATGTTGGAATAGCAAGATTGGATATTCCAAGTGAATAACTAAAACTTAGTATTCCTAACCTCTTGCCTAATCACTGAAATCATTAAGGACTGAAGACAACTACTGACGGACAGAAGCATAAATAAAGCTAAAAAGAGCAGTTATGATGAAAGGACAATGTTGACGGGAACATAAAACTTCACTGTGATAAGCTTCTAATTGAGATATTGGGTAGTGAGACAAGAGCAGAGTAGAAAGGATAGGCCAGGTACAGCAGGTCACCAGGGCCTAAGCTCTGGGTGCCTAGCAACAGACAAAACCGGAAGCACGGTATTGTAGGGTGGGACCTTGCCTCCAGGGTGACCTTTCCTCTCCTTGACTATCGCTGGCCACGTGGTTTAGAACTCCTGACTCCTTAATTGTAGCTGATTGCCCAAGAGACAATTTAGTAAAGAAAAAATCTGGAAGTTAGAAGACTGCCACCACCTACCTTTGAAATCTCGGACTCACATAACTTCTGTAGGTTTTGGAGCATAATAAACAACGGTGGCAATAATAACTGTGTCGAGGGTACTAGCTGTAGACTTAGCACTGCATGCATTATCCAATTTAAACCTCACAGCAACCCAAGAAGGTGTGTTGTGGGCACTTGGTATGGACTTTCTACTGACTGAGGGGGGCATCGACACATGGCACCATTTTTCACATGAGGAGGTTGAGGTTCAGAGGCCAGCAACTTATTTAAGGTCATGTACTGGAAAGTCTTGGTCCAAGTCATATTCCAATTTTCTTTAACATGAAAAAAAAAGAACACTTTGAGCACTCCATTGCATTGGACTCTTATCGACTGGTGCAAATTACTGGAAAACTGAAGTCCATTCCACAGACCTCGAGTTTTCCAAGCCAGCACCACACTCTACACATCTCACCTGGAAGAAGCACCAACCCTTCACTCACCTGCAGGAAGCCTCTGGTCCTAGCCTGGAACTCTGGTGCGATAGGGCTGTCTTCCCCCCAAACCCCACCCCTTCTAGGGTGGCGCACAGCCTTGGACCTTCAAACTACATCTCCCATAAAGCTGTGCGAGGTCACCGGCCCTTTACCGGAAGTCAGGAAGGTTCTATCCGGCTCCGAAAAGAGTAAGTGTCGGGGTTTCCCCATCCCCTGACCACATCCCGGTTTCCGCTGTTCTGGTCTTCACTTGGTTAGTAGCGGCAGCGGCGAGTGAGTCAGTCGTCGGCCCGGTCGGGGGCCGGGGACCCGTCTCCACGCCTTCTGCCCCTTCCCCCGCGCCATCGCCGGGCCTGCGGGTCCTGGGGCGCAGCCTCGCCCTGGGAGCGGGCGAAGGAGCGGTGACCCCGCCACCTGGCCCGGGAGGGAGCGCAGCGCCGCGGGGGCCCCCCAGCCCGGTCTCTGAAGGGGTGAAAGGAAATGCTGCCTCGGATTTGGTTTCACATTAAAAGAAGGACTCACAGTAGCGGCAAGAAAATAAACTGTTTCGGGCATTTGACCCTTTGAAGAGACCGGCGTGGGTGGCGCCTGATTGGTTAAAGGACCAGCCTGAGTGCCCAGGGGAGGGGGTTCCTTAGGTAACGGTGGGTGACTTTGGGGATGGAGCCCCCATTCGAGGTCTGCCCTGCCTCCCCCGAGTTACAACATCAGTAACAGTGGATGTTGGTTCGGAGAAAATGTAAGGCCGGTGAAACCTAAGATTCTGTTAAATGGCCTCTCAGAGTAGCCCATGCCTCTCTTGGAGAGCGAGGGCAGCATTTGGGGAACTGAACCACCCCATCCCGCCCTCCAGTCCTTACCCCAGGGAGGACCTGTCAGTGAGAGGCGGGAAAGGAAATGGAGCCCTAGAGCTGGACTCAGAGTTGGCCCTGCTTCTCTGGAATGAATAATGGCTCTACCTCTAGATAGCTTTTCTGCTGAGAAAGCCGAGGGGGGAAGTGAGCATTTTAAAAACCTTTCTCCTGAAAATACTGTGCTGTCAGGAGCATCGCACGGGGGCTGCTGAATGGCCCTGTGTTTGGGAGGACACTTTTGCAGCCACCTGGAGTGGCCTGTGGGGAGGGGGAGGAAGAGGCCATGACTTCATAAATGAGGCAGTGAAGTATTGCTTACAATAAACCTAACTAAAGGACCTATAGGCTGAGATTTTTATAGCAAATAAATTTAAGAGAAAGGCAATTTAGAAGGGAGACTACGCATGAGTCTGTATATAGCAGTGCTTCAAAACAAAGTCCTTAAAAGTTGTGTATTATAATATTTTTAAAGCATTTAGGAAGCTCAATATGAAGACGATGATCAGGTAAATTTTAAAGTAAATCTAAAGAAAAAAATCGTTTTCTAATACAGAAGTCACTTTTAATTAAGTTATAAACAGATCTTCATTATTAGGTTTTATTCAAATGTTTACATTCCTGTGAATATAGTTCACCTATTTATAGTTTTTACCTACTTACTTGTAAGTAGTAGAAAGATACAAACAGGAAAGGTAAACAAAAATAAAGTTACTCTCTCATCCATTTTCCCCCTACTCATACTATAAAATTAATCAGCCAAATTTGTAGTGTCAGAACACTAAAGACAACTGCTTTCAAAATATATGGATTGTAACCTTTCCTTCTTTTTAGTATAAATATCTATTGCTTAGAATAGTAGAAACCCAAATATTTTCTTAACTGCATTCATAGAAAAAAATTATACATTAAAAAAAGGTACTTTGAGGAATTCATAGACAACTGAAACGAACCATTTCCACCAAAAATAGTTCAGTTTTTGCCCTACCGCATTTAACCCATGTTTAGGCAACATTTATTAAGAGATACGAAACAATTATTTTCTGTATTTTTTTTCTTACTGAAACAGCACAGTATGGCAAAGCAGACCAAGTTAAGGGTTTAAAAAGTTTCTATGATTCAAGGGTAGACAAAGTGACCATTAGAACAGTGTCTAATAGATAAAAAAAAAATATGGTCATCTGATTTATGACAAAGATAATGCTACAGTGCAAAAGGACAAGATAGTAATTTCAAGAATGATGCCAAGTCATATGGATTACTCTATGAGATAAAAATGTATGTTGACCCTTACCTCACACCTTGAACAAAAATCAATTCCAGATAGATTGCAGAGTTGTGCAAGGAAAAGCAATACATGGTTTTCATGAGAAACTTAGCTTTTTAATAATTTATTAAAGGTTAAAGGTTCTTAATTTCTCTGAGGACAGGGACCTGTTTCTGGTACTGCAAACCTAAGGGAAATACTACTTGTCATCTGCTAAAAACTTCTGCCTTTACTTCTATCTGCTTTAAACCCTCCTCCCATTGAAGTATGTCTTGTCTACTTCAAATACCTGCTTCTCTTTGTAAAGCTGTTACCTGGTCCCTCTCCCAAGGATACGGCCCCCTCATCTGTATTACCAAATATCTGTATGTTATGTATATATCCCTCATGTTGAATTATATTTAAAATTCCCAACTGATGACAATTTTGAGATGTATGCTGTGATGACAGTTGACTGCTAATTACCTTTTGCTAATTATGTTTTAGAAACCATAATTATTCTAATTATATCAGCACTCAGATAATGTTCAATCATTGATATGAGGAGCAATTGCAAATGAGTTTTTTTCTATTTTCTTTTTTTTAAGGACGAAATGTCTTCTATAAAAAGAAATCCAAAGCAAGAAATAGTTTCCCAATTTCACTCTTCAGCTGCAGAAGGAGATATTGCTAGGTTAACAGTAATACTCAGTCATTCTCCATCGCTCCTCAATGAAACTTCTGAAAATGGCTGGACTGCTTTAATGTATGCTGCAAGGAATGGGCATCCAGATGTTGTCCAATTTCTACTTGAGAAAGGGTAAACATTTGAGGCTATACCACCTGAAGGATTATACGGTTTAATTTCTGGGTTACATCTTTTCTTTTCATATTTTTTCTTATAGCCATATTTATATCATTGGACTTGTAAATAACTCATTGACCAGTTTTGTGATAAAAAAAAATGTAGCATAATTTCTAACTAAAAGCTTGTAACTTTTTTTACTCAGGAATTAATTTTTCATTCTTAATAACAAAGCAAAATTAGGAGTTAATCTAATATTTTTTTCCAAAACAGAAAATTAAGTTTACCCACTGTGGCTACCATGAATCCCTTGTAGAATTTTAATATCGCATAGTAAAACTGCTTTTTAATTTTATAATTCTCCAGAAAATTGAAATATCCACTATCTATAACTTTTAATGATTTATGATTATTTATTTTAATCTTCCCACTTGTAAATTATGTACTAAATGAAGAAAAGTCTATGTAAGCATTAACTAAAGGAACTATAATATGCATCTGAAAGTATTAAGTAACTACTGGAGAAAATGTTTGTTTCCTATTATATTTTTCCTTTTATCTATAGGTGTGACAGATCCATTGTCAACAAATCAAGGCAGACTGCACTGGATATTGCTAAATTTTGGGGTTACAAGCATATAGCTAACTTACTAGCTAATAATAAAGGTGGGAAGAAGCCTTGGTTCCTAACCAATGAAGTAGAAGAATGTGAAAATTATTTTGGCAAAACGCTGTTGGACCGGAAAAGTGAAAAAAGAAATAATTCGGACTGGCTACTAGCTAAAGAAAGCCACCCAGCCACAGTTTATATACTTTTCTCAGATTTAAATCCCTTGGTTACTCTGGGTGGCAACAAAGAAAGTTCCCAACAGCCAGAAGTCAGGCTTTGTCAGCTGAACTACACAGATATAAAGGATTATTTGGCTCAGCCTGAAAAGATCACCTTGATTTTCCTTGGAGTAGAACTTGAAATGAAAAAAGAGTTACTTAATTATACTGGGGAAGTCCCAAGAGAAGAAGAAGATGGGCTGGTTGCCTGGTTTGCTCTAGGTATAGATCCTGTTGCTGCTGAAGAATTTAAGCAAAGACATGAAAATTGTTATTTTCTTCATCCTCCAATGCCAGCTCTTCTGCAACTGAAAGAAAATGAAGCTGGTAAGACGTGAACACTCTATACTTGTATTGATAATATTCTGGTCTTTGGAACTCCATTGGAGTTGTATGTATCTACAGTTTCTAGGGCAGGCGTCCTCAAACTACAGCCCGCGGGCCACATGCGGGTGTTTTTGCCGTTTTGTTTTTTTACTTCAAAATAAGATATGTGCAGTGTGCATAGGAATTTGTTCATAGTTTTTTTTAAACTACAGTCCAGCCCTCCAACGGTCTGAGGGACAGTGAACTGGCCCCCTGTTTAAAAAGTTTGAGGACCCCTGTTAGGGGCATGCTTTTTTCAGTAAGCAATGAAATGAAGCTATATCTTCATTAGAAACTTTATAAAGCTCTCACCCTAGGGGACTACTCTCCTGGGCAGTTACAGCAATCTTAATCAGCTAAGACAAATTTCCCCAGAATTAACCCTAAAGCATGATGGTTTCATTTGATTCTTCAGTGAATAATGATTGAGCGCCTGCTGTACAATGAGCATGATGGCAAAGACTTCTTGGACTGCTTCGTTTTTTTCTGTTGCTGGATATGCCAGTTCATGTGGGGCCTTTCAAGTCATAATAAGAAACTAGGGGTGTTAGTCTAAATTCCATTTAAATATTATAACCTGACCTATGTTTAAGAAAAAAAAAACAAAAAAATAACGTCACTTTGGCTGTTTTGTAGATCATGAATTGTAGGCAATTAAGTATGGAAGTTAGGAGTCTTGTTGTGAGGTGATTAGAAATTACTGCATCCCAGGTAAGATATTTTATTGGCTTAGATTAGTGGTGGAGTTGCAGGAAAGAGAGAGTTTGAGATATTATGGAGGTAGGACTGATAGGGCTTGATCAGTATGTTGAGACTATTATAAGTGAGAGGGAGATGAGAATAACCTGGACTAAAACCTAAACTAAGGTGATAATACTAGAAATGGTGAAAAGGAGGTACATTCAAGATATATTTTTGAGAGAAAATTGACAGTACTTGATGGAATGAGGATAGAGTATATAACAATGAAGGAAAAGGAACGACTACTAGGCTTGAGACTTTAGTAATTTGGTAGGTAGTGATACTATTTTTTAAATAAAATAATATAGGGTGATGAGTAGAGCAAGGGAAGCAGGAAAGAGTTAAAGTAAGTAAATCAAGATATTAGTTTTGGGCATGCTAAATTTCAGAGGATATTAGAATCTGGAGAGAGGAGAGGGGAGGTCTGAACTGGTGATACCCATATGGGAGTCATCAACACAAAGATGGTTTTTGAATCCCAGGAAACTGCTGAGATTATTTCAAGTTGAGAGCAAGTAAGAAAGAGATCTCAGAATCATACCTCAATCCCTCTCAATTTAAAGGTCAGGTGGAAAGAGAGGAGCCATCAAAAGTGATGTTGACAGTGTGGCCAAAAGTAAGGAGGAACACAGGAGACATGGAAACCATGAGAGCAGAGTATTTTTTGGAGGTACTGGTCAAATGCATTGAATGCCGTTGAGAATATGAGTAAGACAAAGACAAAGTTTTGTGTGTTTTTTAAAGCTCTTTGGTTTGGAGAGTATAAAGGTTTTGGTGAATTTGACAAGAGGAGTACCAGTGGAGTGGAAGAAAAGAAGCTCGATTATGATAGATTGAGGAGTTAATGGGAGGTGATGAAGGGGTCACTTGTCAGTGTTCCCCTTCCCTTAGGTAATGGGGAAGGCCCTTCCAAGAATATGAATGTTGTAAACAGCAGTATTTTTTAAATATTATATGCAGTTTCCAGTTGTAAACAGGATAGGTTCCACAGTGACATGGACCAGTAGTGGCTTAGCCAGTCACCAAGGTAGAGATGGGTACCAACAGTTTGTAATATTGCCTTTTTTAGTTCAAGTCCAAGTTAGGAACAGCCTTTGTAATGTATTTTTAGAAAAGTTTCCATTATAAAGTCACTATTTGTAGAGTCACTATACACCTTGTATGTCCAAAATTTCAAAATCACCTGCAGTAAAAGTCTGAGCTAATACAGTGTGTAAGATGGATGTTAGTACATCTGTCTTAGATGAGTTATATTTTCTTAGTTCAAATTAAAGTTAAATCTAATTTCATTTGTCATATGTAGAATTAAATCTTTTACTTTAAAAAAATGTACACATCATAAAAATAGGAATACTAAACTCTTGATCACACCACTATTCAGAAGTATATTCTTTATTATGACTTAAGAACATTTATACCATATGTCTTTATTATGATTCAAGAATATTTTACTTATATATTAATTTGTTTATAAATTGTCACAGAATTAAAACTTCTTGTTTTTCTCAAAAAGGAGTTGTAGCTCAAGCAAGATCTGTTCTTGCCTGGCACAGTCGATATAAGTTCTGCCCAACCTGTGGAAGTGCGACTAAAATTGAAGAAGGTGGCTATAAAAGAGTATGCTTAAAAGAAGACTGCCCTAGCCTCCATGGCGTTCACAATACATCATATCCAAGAGTTGGTAAGCCTTTTCTTTTACAGTGAAATCTCAGCCATCTGGAATCCTGAGGAATAAGACATTCTAGAAAGACAAGATTTTCAGTTGCTGAGGGGTTGACCTTTTCGTTAAGAGCATGTTTACTTTAACCGTTAAGTCTATAAGTATTAAGTTATTACATACTTCATGAATTTTAAATAAAGGACATTGTACATAATTAGCCATTTCTTAACTCTGGGTTAATCAATATGAATTTGATGTGTTGAGAAATATGATTTCAAAAGCCCACCAATCTGGGTCCACTTAGTTCAGAGACACCAAAAAAGAAGCCCCAACAATTTAGTGCCTGTTTGAGGCATCACCCAAGCAGTACAGCCTGGAGCTAGCTTCTCATAACTGCTGGTATCTGCCTATACTTTCTCTGCTCCTAATTGCTTTGAGACTGCTGTTGGTTTAGAAATCTGATAACCCAGCCCTTTCAAACTGTGAAAAAGAATAGACAGACTCAGTAAGCAACACTTGAAGAGGTCTCCTAAGAGTAAGTAAAGTGCATGGCTTAGTGACATCTATTTTTACTGCTCAGGAACCTTTTACATCTGATTCCTGGATCTCAGTCATGATATAGAGAGGATAATTCACTAGATTAGTGACGTCTGGAGACATGAACTGTATTTAATTTATATGTATATATATTTTTTAATAGCTTAAACATAATCACAAAGCCACCTTAGCTTTTAAAAACATTTTATTACGGATTAGGATGGAAGGGAGAGAAAAATTCACTACATTTACTATGGTAAAATTTGAATTTTATTCATGCCATGTATTATCTACTCACACTTCTTCCTTATAAAAAAAATAAGAGCCCTACCTGGTTTGGCTCAGTGGATAGAGTGTCAGCCTATGGACTGAAGGGTCCCAGGTTCGATTCCCGTCAAGGGCACATGCCTGGGTTGTGGGCTCAATCCCTAGTAGGAGGCGTACAGGAGGCAGCCAATCAATGATTCTCTCTCATCATTGATGTTTCTATCTCTCTCTCCCTCTCCCTTCCTCTCTGAAATCAATAAAAATACATTTTTTAAAAAAGAATATGCCTAGCATACCATAAGTACACAATAAATGTTATTAAAATGAGGACAAAAATGATCTTGTAGCTTACTGACAGTATTCTATATAACTTCCCTAAAATACTGTCATTAGGCAGAAAGAAATAATCTCTTGTAACTAGACAAGTCTTGTTCTTACAATAGATATACCTTTTAATTATCCTACTAGACAGTGACTGTATATACAGAATGAGTGGAAATTATTTTTCCTGTTATTCATACATCTGATTTTTTTTTTAATAGATCCAGTAGTAATCATGCAAGTTATTCATCCAGATGGGACCAGATGTCTTTTAGGCAGGCAGAAAAGATTTCCTCCAGGCATGTTTACTTGCCTTGCTGGATTTATTGAACCTGGTAAGCTTTTTAAAAATAATGTTTCTAATAATTTTTATTTAACGTATAATTTCCAAATAAATATTTTAGGCAGCATTTGAGAAATAATCTTTGATAAATTATTAAATAAAACCGTTACTTTTACATATTTTCTGTGTATTTTAAATGATACAACTTTTGTTTTTACTAATGGAATAATTTTGTGCTTTAAAGATTCAATACTTGCTCTCTCACGTATCTTTCATATATTGCTGTTATCCAAGATATCAGCATGATTTACACCTCACTTCCTTCTGTGCTAGACTCAGCTGTCATCTTTTCAAATAGAACTTCTCTGATAGCCCCAAATACATCCGTTAGCCCCAGAGCCTGCATTCACAATCCCTGTTATCCTGCCAGTTTTCTTTTGCTATAGCAGTCATCACCACCTAACATGGTATGTATGTATGTATTTTTGTATGTATCTATTTGTCTGCTTTTATCAGAAAGTAAGTTTTATTCATTGGTGTGTCCCAAACCCTTAAAGCAGTGCCTCTTACATAGTAGGAGTTCAATAAATATTTGCAGAATAAATTAATGAATATATCTAATTAATACATGTTTAACCTCAAACTTGCAATATTAATCTGCATTACTAGATAATAATAGTAATAAATATATATTAGAGCCACACTCTGTTCCCAAGCCTTTACATGTATTAAATCATATGATCCTCAGCAGTTTTATAGATGGGGCACAAAGGCATAGGGACTGAATAACTTGCCCCAAATCAAGCAGGTAGTAAGTGATAGGGCAGGGACTTAAACCTGGGCAGTTGTCTCTGAGTCCATGATCTTAATCACTCTGCTGCTTCTCATAGCTCTGGATTACTTTTTTCAATGCTATATATTATTCCATTTATGAATATCCTGCAATTTATTTATTCTGCTGTTGGACATTTATTTCAAAGTTATTGCTATTACAAGCAACACTGCAATGAATATTTTTATACACTCCTTGTACACATTTGCAAGAGTTATCTAGAATATATATACCTGAGAGTATCATTGTTAAATTATAGGATATGAGCATCTTAACCTTTTTAGTTATTGCCAAGTTGCTCTCTAAAGTGTCCCTGCCAATTTACATTCCTTCTAGCAGTACATGAAATGTTCGGTTATTCCAAATCTACACCAAGTTAGAGTTTTCAAATTTTTAATTTGTCATTCTGGTGGATATGAAAGTGTCACTGTATTTTTCATTTTTATTTCACTGTTAATGGAGTATCTTTTCCAAATGTGTAATAGGCATCCAGTTTTCTTTACCTCTGAGTTGTACATGTTTGTTCTTTGCCTATTTTTTGTTTTTGGTTGTCTATCCTTTTTCTTATTGATTTTAGGAGTTTTAAAGTATGTATTGTATGCTAATCTTTATTTAGTTATGGTCTTGCAAATATCTTATGCTAGTCAATGACTCATCTTTTCACTGTTTTTTGTGAATATAAGTTGTTAATTTCAATATAGGAAATGTATTAATCTATTTGAAAAAGAAAGCTATATTTAAATAGCACAATATTTCTAAACTTCCAGATAAACTTAACTTAGAAACCATTCCCTCTATCCTAATTCTCAGTTCCAAAAATTCAAAATATAAAGTACATTTATAGACATCATTTTATTTTATTAAAGCTGACTCAGCAGTCATCTAGAGCCACTTTCAGCCTTTTTCATCTCATGGCACACATAAACTAATTACTAAAATTCTGCAGCCCACACAAAATATATTTTTTGCCAATCTGACAAATAAAATATGTATAATCTTGATTGATTTACAAAAATATAATAGTAATTACCTCTCCATTTTGCTCCTAAGTGACTTTTTAAAAAATCAGGTGCCTTATACTTGTATATAAGTATTTCTGGTACAAAGAATTAACCAATCAGACTGAACCTTATTATGCAGCATGACCAATAAGATGCACCTCTGTTATATGACATATATTTATTGTTCAAGACAGGGCATTCACATCGGTCAGTTATTGTTGTGTTGGCTGTTGTCGTGTTTCACTTGACAGCCTAAGGGAAAAGAGGTCAGTGCCCCTAACTAAATAGTCATGTATTGCATGTTTTAAAAATTCTTGCAGCACACCGGTTGAAAATTGCTGATCCAGAGGAAAATAATAATGTTAAAAGAAAAATGCTGAATTTCACTTACTATGGTTTTTAAACTGTTATATGCTTTCTAACTATTTTGAAAACAGTTATCTGTAATAATTGACAACATAAGAAAAAAGTTTGAAGATTTTAGTGAGTAAAAGACTAGCCATTAAAAAATAGTTATAATTTATAACTATTTAGTGATAATATATTAATGAAATAATATATAAAGTGTTTACAGTGTTTAGCCAAAGGTAGGTGCTAGATAGTTGTATATGTTATTTTTTTTGATGTAACTAAAAATTTGGACCTTTAAGAAATGAAAAGTTTGTTGCTATTTTGATTTTGTATGTGGTCATAAACTTTAAGAAATAATGTTTTCTTGAATTCCAATCTAGTTTTAGGCTTCTGCTTTCTGATTCTTTGAACTGGGTTTCTGTCCAAAGTGATTGCCAATGTTTGCACCATTCCTAGCACAATATGTACAGGGCATGTTCATCAGCTCCTTGTTCTTTTGCCCCATTTGATTAGGGGAGACAATAGAAGATGCTGTTCGGAGAGAAGTAGAAGAGGAAAGTGGTGTCAAAGTTGGCCATGTTCAGTATGTCTCTTGTCAACCATGGCCAATGCCCTCTTCCTTAATGATTGGTTGCTTAGCTGTGGCAGTGTCTACAGAAATTAAAGTTGACAAGAATGAAATAGAGGATGCCCGCTGGTTCACTAGAGAACAGGTAAAGTTCAATTTAATTTCCTTCTTCTATTGATTGTTCTCTGACTGTATCGGTTTAAGCATGCAGCAAAGATACTTGTTTTCAGCAAGTTGAATGAATAGCTATGGCCTCTCATCATGCATGGATTACAGTGTAATTGATGTGTTAAGTCATCCTCTGAGATTCTTCTAATAATGCTGATTCTATGCAATTTTCTAATATCAAATGCCATTCCTTTAGATTAATACCTTTTAATGGACTTAAAATAGGTAACCATTATATCAGAGATGAAAAACAGGAATATTGTTTTTAGACATTTTGTATTTTAATTTATAGCTTTAAAACAGTTTTCTCTAAAAAAAATCTATAATAATAAAAGTGTAATATGCTAATTAGACCAGACGTCCTTCTGGACGACCTTCCTTCCAGACAAAGCCACAGCAGGCAGGGGCTGAGGCAGAGGCGGCAGAGGACCCTGGCCGCAGCGGCAGAGAGAAGGGGCCGGGACCAAGGCCCGTGCATGAATTTTGTGCATAGGGTCTCTAGTATCAGTATAAAAAGCTTAAAATTTGTGAAAAGTTCTTATTCAATTTAAAATATATTTAAGGATAAGAAGACAAAACTCACAAGAACTTTTTGAAACATCATTAAGTATTATAATGAGAGATAAATTACTTGTGTTTTGTATAACCCAGAGTATTTATGTAGAAAACAAATGGATATACTGCAGTATTGAACACCTGAAATCCTTCTATGTCTAAATAAAATTAATTTTATTTTATGCTCAACCTCCAAAAGTAGAAATTAGATTTTTTTCCAGAATTTTTTAAAATGGAACCTATCCCAGAAGTTGACTTTACTTTGAAAATAAGTGTGGCCGAAACCGGTTTGGCTCAGTGGATAGAGCGTCGGCCTGCGGACTGAAGGGTCCCAGGTTCGATTCCGGTCAAGGGCATGTACCTTAGTTGCGAGCACATCCCCAGTAGGGGGTGTGCAAGAGGCAGCTGATCGATGTTTCTCTCTCATCGATGTTTCTAACTCTCTATCCCTCTCTCTTCCTCTCTGTAAAAAAATCAATAAAATATATTTAAAAAAAAAAAAGAAAAGAAAATAAGTGTGGAGCATATACTTAGCTTTTTCATGACCTTATTTTCTCAAATATTTTAAAAATTGAATCACAAACTCATTGAAGCAACTAAAGATGCTGTACTAAATTTTGCATGTTGAATATGGATGTTAATCACTTTTTACTGTTGTCATTCACTATAAAAGTTCTCACATTTAAGTTGAATTGTATAAGCATAGAAATAATATTTAAGTATGAGAGTGTTGAAATCCTAATACATTTTATTATGTGTATTTTAGGTTGTGGATGTTCTGACCAAAGGGAAGCAGCAGGCATTCTTCGTGCCACCAAGCCGAGCGATTGCACATCAGTTAATCAAACACTGGATTGGAATGAACCCCAATCTCTAAATCAATAACTAGACTTTGACTGAGTACTAATTGATTTCTAATACTACTTATTTCCTCACATGATATTAGAAATGTTCACTGCTCTTTAGAATGTCACAACACAAAATATTGGGTGTTTAAAATATTTTCAAGTATACTTTTCATCTTAACCACAGAATTCTTAACTTTATAAATTACAACATTGCCTCAGATTTTGTTAAGTCTGGATCAGCCTTCTGTAAACAGTCTTTTGGGTTTTTTTGGTTGTGCTCCATAATTTTATCTCACAAAACCATATTACCTTATAATAGACAAATATGCAAATTGACCGCACCTTCGCTACGCCCAAGCCACGCCCACCAACCAAGTCACGCCCATCAACCATGCCCACCAGGAAACCGTTGCAGGGAAGAGCCTGCTCTGATCACAGGAGCGAGCCGAACCCGCTCCTGCGATTGGGTCGCAGGGAAGCTGGGGTGCGGGCGGAGCCCAAGGCCCGGAAAGCCGCCCGGGGCTTTCCGGGCCTTGGGCGCCAGCAGGGTGCCTGCTCCGATCACAGGAGCCGGCTCGCTCCTGCGATTGGGTCGCAGGGACGCTGGGGTGCGGCGGAGCCCAAGGCCCGGGAAGCCCCCCGGGGCTTTCCTGGCCTTGGGCGCCAGCCGGGTGCCTGCTCAGATCGCAGGGACACTGGGGTGCAGTTTTCTTTCTTTCTTTTTTTTTTAATATATTTTATTGATTTTTTACAGAGAGAAATAGAGAGGGATAGAGAGTTAGAAACATTGATGAGAGAGAAACATCGATCAGCTGCCTCCTGCACACCCCCTACTGGGGATGTGCCCGCAACCAAGGTACATGCCCTTGACCGGAATCGAACCTGGGACCTTTGAGTCCGCAGGCCGACGCTCTATCCACTGAGCCAAACCGGTTTCGGCTGGGGTGCAGTTTTCACCTGCACCAGTTTTCTGCCGGCACGGGGACCCTCAAAGAAGGTATAAGGCGGTGGCCACAGCCAAGGCCTGGGTCCCCGGTGCCGGCAGAAAACTGGTGCAGGCAGCCAGGTGAATGAAGGTCTATTGCACGAATCTTCGTGCAAACGGGCTACTAGTATTTCTAATAAGAGAAACCATGTTGTAAAGAAGTATATTTTAAAAATGTAAGTAACCTAAATTCCAGCACCTCTTGTAAGCATTAGACCAGACATTAAAGACCCAATACTGAAATTAAACATATTCAAAAGGAATTCTCAAATGTCAGATTTAAATCTCAAGAAGATTTACATCTATATATATAAAACTCTAATATGCAAATAGACTGAACGGTGGAACAACCGAATAACCGGTGGCTATGAAGTGAGCTGACCCGCAGGGGGCGCGCATAGAACATGGTGGGCATCAGCAGCAAGTGGCAGAGCGCAGAACCTGGCCATGGTGGGATGGTGAAGCAGGTGAGCGGGGGCGCCAGACCAAGGCGGGGCACTGGTCACTGTCATTGGAGTGAGCCTATGGTGGTTACTGAAAATTCTTTGTTCCCATGCACTGCGGTCCTGCCCGGTGCTTGCACTTGCTGCTGGCACCAGTCCTGCTTGCACCCGCTGCCGGCACCCGGCACCAGCCCCGATCACTCAGTGCCGTCAGTGGATGCAAGTGGCAGCTGCCAGCCCCGATTGCCCCTGAGGGCTTCTCCACCTTCCCCTGCTCCTGAGGGGCGATCAGGACAGCAGCTGCCACTCACACCCACTGATGGCACCAGTCCCACTCGCACCCGCTGCTGGCACCGGCCCTAGTCGCTCCACGCTGTCAATGGGTGCAAGCAAGGCCGGCGCCTTCAGTGCATGGGAATGGCGGTTGCAGGAGCGGGCCTGCCGGTAGATGGGACCAGGGGCAACAGTGGGAGGGGTGGGTGGGAGTGCAGAGAATGGGCTGAGACCCGCCCCTGTGCCCACCGCAACCTCACGGCCCACAGTTCCTTTCAATATGCACGAATTTGTACACTGGGCCCCTAATCTATATAATAAAAGCCTAATATGCTAAGTGTCTGGTCAGCCATTCAACCAATCAAAGCATAATATGCTAATGATGTGCTAAAGCCACTCAACTGCTTGCTATGACGTGCACTGACCACCAGGGGGCAGACACTCTGACTGGTAGGTTAGCTTGCTGCTGGGGTCCGGCCTATCAGGACTGAGCAAGACAGGCTAGACACGCCCTGGAACCCTCCTGTGGTCCCTCCCTGGCTGGCCAACCTCCCACATCCCTCCCCAGCCCCAATCGTGCACCGGTGGGGTCCCTCAGCCTGGCCTGTGCCCTCTCGCAATCCGGGCTGAGGGGACCCCCCCCAAGTGCACGAATTTTGTGCACCAGGCCTCTAGTATTTAATAAAAACCATGACTATGTCATATCTTTTTTGAGAAATTAGACAAAATAATTTTAATGAATTTTGAGCTTGCTTTTTTAATCTTTCCATTACCATAAAGTTTCAGTTATCAGTAGCTGATTTTTTTTCTCATCTTCCCATTGTAATAAACTTTTTTCTCCTGGTTCCATTGTCCTAGCAGTGGTACAGTTACAGTGCTGCTACTAGTCTATTTCATCAGTGTTAAGAATTTTCTATTTTGATAACTCTACTAGTGATCAGAATAAGTGGGAGCATACTATTTTATCTAGGACCTACTCCTTAAACCTAAAATTAATCTATCAATCTGTTAGTTCTACTCAAAGTCTTAAGACAAATCGGGATTCTATGCTTTTTCACTGAAATTAAACATATTTTAAAGGAATTTTCCTCAAAGGTCAGATGTTATATAAATCCCAGATAGCTTTACATATTTTTAAAAAACACTGGCTTTATGGCATTTTCTGATATAGGTTGTATTTGCATTAACAAAAAATTGTATAACCATTACTCACTTTATTAAACTCAAATATAACATTTGATTTTGGCCTTAAATCATCACATTCTAAGAAGTCTTTGTAAAATAAATATATCTTAGAAATGAATCAGTAAGATTCTAGAGAAAGTAAATTGTAGTAATTCACAATTTTGCAACAAAGAACTATCATATTTTACAAGGCTGTTTTGAAATTGCCTTAAAAGCTAATGGTTAAATATATAAATTTATATAATTTGGCTCTATACTATAGTATGTTAGAGCTGGAAGAGCATTTAAGGATAATATATATAGTTCATTGCCCTTCTTTTATGGATTAGTTAAGGTAAAGGAAATCCTAAAAAGTGAATTTAATTCATTAAAGGTAAATTTAAATAATTTATGATGAAAGTTACACAATTACACTTTATAATTTTTAATACAATTAATTGTAATTACAATTAAGTAACTTAATTACAACAGTCTGTACTGTGTAATCTAGTGCAGGATTCTCTAATAGGAAGTTGAAACTATTACTAAAAGTATTTGCAGGATAAATCAAAGTAATAGATGATAACAATAAATTTAGTTTACCAAATATTGTTAATTAACATTTTAGATACTAAAATTTATTAACTTAAATAATTTTATTAGATAAAACTTTATTTTACTGATGAACAATGGTTTTCTTAGTAATTGATGAAGACTTACTGATAGCAGGACTTTAGACAAAATTAAGACACAGGACATTTAGATACATAATAAAATCTGAACTACGTTCATATTTAGAAAATGACTTGCCTTGATCATTATGAAGTATAATGACTTAAGGTTCAGTTTTATTTCAAATGTACTTTTAATACTTATAGACCCCAAGATTACATAAAAAATTTCAGGTTTCCGTAATGTTAGGATAGCAAAGTAAAATACAAAGTATCAACAAAATGTAGTTATAAATTTAGTTTTGATATTTAATCCTGTACTCAGGGAAAATCAGTATCTAAGTAAATTATTGTTTTAAGAATTATTCTTAAATTGCTAACCTCTGAGAGGTGAATAGCTACATTAAGTAGAAGGAATAGCCAAAAAATGGTAGCGATTCAAGTGCCATGAATGTATTCTAATGGAAATGAATGTAACAATACATTAAAAATTTTATCTATTTTCTGTTTTGTGTTATGTGTGTTCTTTAATGTTTTGATAAATGTCTTCTAAAAAAATGGAATAAAACAAATTTTAGTCATTATCTGTTTAATATGTAAATAAAAAGCACAAAAGCCTTTTAAAAAGTTATTGTGTTGGAAGACTTAAATTTTTTGTTTAAGTCTTTTTAATTGCATAATTTTGGGTCATATATATGTATGTATGTCTACATGTATTATATATATATGTGTATATATATATATATATATATATATATATATATATATACTGTGTGTGTGTGTATATATATACACACTCTGACCTACATATACATGTCAATAATTTATTTCATATTTAAAGTTATGTATCCAGTCTAATGTCTGTTTTTATTACTTGTCCAATATTACCAATCTTTGCATTTTGAATTTCTCATTTGTTTACTGTTCAGAGAAGGACTAGAATTAGAAGCCTACATATTTTATTTAGTTGGAAAAATGACTAACTCTTTTAAAGATCAGGTAAAGAATATCGGTAAAGACAGAAAAGAATGAAACAACCAAGGTGAGACCATGATATGGAAGGAAAAAGTATAAACTTCTTAATAAACTAAATTAAATATCATATGAAAATAGTAGATAGAACTGATCCTTGAACTGTGTTGTTAATGTGTATATAGCAAAACATTAAGGGGAAATGTTCTATAAAATAAATCCATTATTTAGAATAAAATTTCCACAATGCAAATTTTATTAGGGATGAGAAACAGTTATTAAGTTCTGAGTATTATATATATATATATACATAGATAGATAGATGATATATATATATATATATATATATATATATATATATATATATATATATATATACTAGAGGCCCAATGCATGAAAGTTGTGCAAGAGTAGGCCTTCCCTCCCCTGGCTGCCGGCACTGGCTTCCCTCTGGCACCCAGGACCCAGGCTTCCCTCGAACCCCTGGCTTCATTCAGGAGGTCATCCGGTCTAATTAGCATATTACACTTTTATTATCCTATATATACAAATCGACTGAAGGGGCGGGCGACCAGTCAGCGGAGGGTGGGGCCAGCAAGCAGGCAGCATCAGGCCAACCAAGGCGAGTGCCAGCGGGCAGAGGGAGGGGATGGTGATGTGGCGGGAGGGGGTGGGGGAGGAAGTGGTGGTAACCAGCTGCTGTGGAGAGGCAGTGGGGGGGGGGGGCGCACACCAGGCCGGCACTGTCCTCTGATGGGGCTCCTGGTCACCCTGTCGCCTCCCGCAGAGGGAGGCCAGACTGCAGCTTAGGCACGCTCCCTACGGCATCCCCTGAGGGCTCCCGGACTGTGAGAGGGCGCAGGCCTCTAGTTATAGATACATGTGCATGTATGTGAGGCATAAGTGGGGTGGGCATTGAGTGAAATTTGTGTGTGTGCTACACTTAAAAGGGCCAATTTTCTTAAGTAGAAAACTAGGACAAAGTAATTCACAGTCCAAAATGAAGAGTATCTATCTACAAATGTAAAAGGTCTAGGTTGTGAGGCATTGACAAAGGGGTTGGAGAGTTTTGACTTCAGTGCGGATGGGAAAGGGTGCTCAATGAGGGGGCCAAATGCTTGGGAGCTTTGGCACCACAATGGTAGATGAGAGACAGACACACAGTTTATTTTGAGAACTCTTTTGAGGAGACAAATAATGTTGCCAAGAGCCTCCATCTTCAAAAAGGGTCTCACTGGTCAGGAGAGAACTGGAAAGGAAATGTTTGTGAAAATAAACTCAATTCTGAAAATGATTTTTTTTCCTATACTGTATCTTGTCTCCTCCCCCCCCCCCCACTCAGAATTCTAATAGCTTCTGAAAGAGGAAGTATAGCTTATTATAACCTACATTAGATTTTCAAATAATTCAATTTATTTGCCCAAAGTAGAAATGGTCAAAGGAAAGTTAGTCAAGTAGTAAAGATGGCATGGGGGGAAATGGGTAATTAGAAGCCTGAGTTATTGTTCGAGAAAATAAAAATTTAACTATAAAGTGAATATTTGCATCTATTAATGGGGCAGGCAAGCTCCTCATTCTGTTTTCACTAAAGGATATGCACATATAATTGTACTCGGTGGAAGTGCACTTAACTTTTCTTTATTCCTTCAGGAATACTACGTTTCTCTTTCCTTGTGAGGCAGACAGCACCACAGCATTGGACAATGGATATGTCTCTTTTCACAACTCCCATTATAATGATGCTGTACAGAACAGTGGGGGCGGCTATGAAATTTTAAAACACATTTTAAGTTTAAAAAAAAATAAACCTTTCTGCTAATGGAAACATTTTTTCTTTCTAACAAAGTCTGATAAGAAACAAGCTACAGCATGAAGAATGAAAGCATATCCTGGCTTTCCATTCCTGGGCTCATGGGAACTATACCAGACCATCTCCCTGTCTCACCCCTGATGGATTAAAAACATTCCTCTAATCACTTTCGAGGTGGCTTCCTACTTAGTAATGTGGAAGTTCCAGCCCAGAGTAGAAATTGAAAATGTATATCTATTTTAGAACAGAGTAAGTGGACAAGTGATCCAGTCTGAAGTTTATTTTTGGTTACTTTTCACTCAGCCCATTTTACTCTAGCCCCAACTTGTAGTCAATTGGAGCAGTGTGAGGTTTTGAACACCTCAATAAAATACCTCATAAATATTTATTACTGCTTTCAGATAGCAGCAAGCTAAAGTCATCTCTATCAGTAGGGGTAAAAACGATTTAAAATGCCATTGAGCCAACAGCTTTGCTGCTAAGAGTTATTTTGCTTTTGTTGCTGGGCTTACTTGTTATGAAAGAAGTTTGAAAACTCTAGTGCCAAACAGGCTGTATGGTTCGGAACTCCAAATAAGATGCCCTAACAGTGGGTGCCAATCCAAACCCCAGGGGCTGCCGTGGTCCTATCTGCCCTGCGTCTTAGGGCTTCAGTAGGATTGTAGCCATGAGTGGGAAGCCAGTGGGAACGTGGTGTGGGAGATAGGCCATTTACAATAAATTGTAAATTTAATTCAACTTCAGATTTCTGAACCTTGTTAAAGTTACTTTTTGCTTGTTCTTTCCAATGTATTTCTAAGAACTAATAGATCTCTACTTAGAGTAAGCTCCTAAGAAAATAGAATTCTGGTTAGCTTATTCGCATAATATTAATACTATTTACACAGGACTTTATATATAGAATGTTGACCATTATTGCTTTTTTAATCCTTAAACAGTCCTATGAAATACTTACTAATACTGTATCATTATCTCCATTTTACAATTGGCACAGAGGAATTAACTTTCTTAAAGTCAGATTGTTAATAAATAGGAGAGCCAAAACTTAAACCCAAGTCTTTCACTCCAAATCCTTACACTTTACCAGCTATTTTAGAGAAGTTCCTTAATAATGCTGCATTGGCAAAAGCACATCCAGTCATGATATCCTCTTTCAATTCCTTAAATTCTGGTCATTTTTCAGATTGGGTCTTCTATTATTATTAGACTTGTTTTGTGTTTTTTTTTGTTTGTTTGTTTGTTGTTTGTTTTTCACAACCTTCAACTACTTATTTGGTTCCCAAATTTCTATCTCCAACTGTCTGTTAGACATATTTGTTTGGACATTCAGAGCCTCCCATATACTACATGTGTAAAATTATCTTTTCTCCCAAGCATGTTCCTGTTTCTACATCCCTATCTCAGTGGTCTTGCAAGTTCATCATGGAACTTTGGATATTGAAATCTTTGTCTCTCACCCTACCCTATAGCCAACCCTTTTATGTTCTCTCTCTCTCTCTCCCTCTCTCTCCCTCTGCCTCTCCCTCTCCCTCTCTCTCTCTCCATTGTCACTATCCTACTCAAGGCTACTCACCTGATTTCTAGCTCAGCTCAGCTTCCTAAATGAATCTCCCTACTTCAAAGCTTTACTCCCAATCCAATCTTCACACTGCAGCCAAGGAGATCTTGCTAAAGGGCAATCTTATCTAGTCTTTTACTTACTCTTATTCAGAAAAACTCCTCTGTGGACAAAGGATCACGTCCAATTTCCTTAGCATAGCAATTTACCTCTAACTCTCTTTCTTCCAACCCCTTATATTTGTGTTTTTTTGGGGGAAAAGCCACAGACAAACCTTCTAAAATTTTATAATGCATTAATAACATTCACTAAGGATCATCTGAGTAATTATAATCAATTTCATAAGCTACTAGGTTAAATAGAAATGTTTCATTAATTTGCTGAAGCCGGTTTGGCTCAGTGGATAGAGTGTCGGCCTGCGGACTGAAGGGTCCCAGGGTTCGATTCCGGTCAGGGGCATGTGCCTTGGTTGCGGGCGCATCCCCAGTGGGGGGTGTGCGGGAGGCAGCTGATTGATGTTTCTCTCTCATCGATGTTTCTAACTCTCTCTCCCTCTCCCTTCCTCTCTGTAAAAAATCAATAAAATATATTTTAAAAAAATAGGGAGCTACTGCTGATGGATATAGGAATTCCATTTGTGGTGATAAAATGTTAAAAAAAAAAAAAAAAGAAGTGTTTCATTAATTTAAAAATTCTAAAATGGCCCTAACTGGTTTGGCTCAATGGATAGAGCAAGCGCCTGCGGACTGAAGGGTCCCAGGTTTGATTGCAGTCAAGGGCATGTACCTTGGTTGCAGGCACATCCCCAGTTGGGGGTGTACAGGAGGCAGCTGATCGATGATTCTCTCTCATCAATGTTTCTAACTCTCTATCCCTCTCCCTTCCTCTCTGTAAAAAAATCAATGAAATATATTAATAAAAAAAAACTAAAAAAAAATTCTAAACTGAATTTCCAAACTATATTTTCATTTGCATATTTCAAAGTATTTCAAAAATTCTAGGTCAAGGTCTTTATTATTTATCCCAGTTTTAACAAATAAGCACTTGAGTCTAATAAGTCAAATGACTTCACCAAACAACCTAGGATATGGAAATAGAACTCAAATTTAAATCTTTCTAATGAAAGCCTACAACCTCCACCATACCATACACCATACTGCTTCTACCCCTGTATGTACTACACAAAGATAAGTGAATTAGCTGATGAAGAGCCAAACTAGACCATTTAAGTTTTCATTTTTTTCTTGTTTCTTCCTCTTCATCTGCACCACGTGAACATCATAGCTATGTTTCATAAACGCTCCTATATCCAAGCTCCTAAGACACAAGAGCACCATTGTGCACCAAAAATATATTTGAAAATAAACAGACTTTAGGAATGGTTAAGACAGATAATAATAGACTGATTAAAGGATGCTAGATCATTCCTGACACTGCATAAGATTAAATATGGTAATCAGATTTTGGATTTAGACAACCCCAGATAAATCCAAAGTAGAACAAGATGAGGTCTTCAAATCTCTACTTCATTTTCTTGCCTTTCAAAATACATATTTGCATTTAATTCATGTCTCCTTCAGAGCTGAGGAATTTATGAAGGCTTTACCCAGGTGAGCTGATTATATGTTCTTTTTACTTTTTTCTTCTTTTCTGTTTTGAATGAAGTAGTCTCTATTTTAATCCTTGTTTTCCTAAATTAGTTGCTTAGCAAAGGGAAACTTACTTGAATGTTATATGTGAGGACACTTTAACAATGTATTTCTTACAGTCATAGAAAGTCCAACAGCTGTTTGTAACTGACTCTGTCATCAGAGAGGATGGATGCATCCTAAAAAGTTCTCAATAGTCAATGTGTTTAGGCCTCTTTTATTTAGGCTAAGAAAGACATCATATGCACAGTTGAATAGCTACCAGCCATATCCTAATTCGGTTATTTGAAATAAATTGTGCATTTGGAAAGCAAGGAAAATGCAATTGACAAGCTAGGCTTCTAAGCATAATTGAAATTCATTCTGAATTCAAGGACGGTCAGTTTCATTTCAAAGCAGTAATGTTTGTTTTGAATTCCTATATTCTGCTTTGTTTCCATTGCAGCATTAATTTACTACCAAATGTAAATTTGATTTTAATAAATCACCAAATGATTTTCTCATCTGGTTGAGTTAGGAGAATTTTTCTTCATTAACTTTACGTTAATTTTACTTATATAAATGTTTTTACTTAATTTTTAAAATATATTAATCACCCAAAACATTGTAATCTGATCTCAAGAAAGAAGACATAAAAGATTACTTTTTCCTATAACAATAATTGCAATTACTCTGAGATTTAAACCAATTTCATAGGCAAATATTCTGGCTAATATTTTTGTGTAAATAATCTCAAATCAAACTTTGCAAAATGATCAGGAATTCAGACAGTCCTTGCCTTCCTCATTCTCACTCAGAATTTAAATATTAGATGGATATTAGTCTCCCTTTTCTTCTTCCAGGATTTAAGCATTAGTTGTTTTTTATTCTAGTGTCAGATTACTCTAATGTTAATAAGTATCCTCAAATTATTTATTTATAAAGAAAACAAAAATAAATCTTTATTGTCTACTTATTATTTTACATATTCCCCCAGTTACTAACTATTCGCTTTTTACAATTTCTTATATGAAGGCATTTAACTTCTCAAACAAATCTGTAGTAACCATGTGAGTAAATTACAATGAGGAAATCAGCATGCTCATAAAATAGTCTTGGTGTGTTCTTTTCAAGAGGAAAATCATCCAATAACCAAATTTTCAAATAGGTCTTTAAAATGACATACCAGGAACTTAGATGTAATGGGTCAAATTCTCAACCCTCTCTACAGCCATGAAACCTCTTTCATAGACTGGCTCCAGATTATTTTTGCAATAGCAATAAAAATTCTCAATATGGCCCTAGCTGGTTTGGCTCAGAGGATAGAGCGTCGGCACGCGGACTGAAGGGTCCTGGGTTCAATTCCGGTCAAGGGCACATGCCTGGGTTGCCGTCTCAATCCCCATCATTGATCTCTCTCTCTCTCTCTCTCTCTCTCTCTCTCTCTCTCTCTCTCTCTCTCTCTCTCTCTCTGCCTTCCTCTCGAAAATCAATAAAAATATATTTTTAAAAATTCTCAATATGATCTGACTTGTGAAGGCATACAGTAATTACACAAAATACAATGGTATGTTACTCTTATTTCATGGGACTGCCCAGGCCTCAGTGAATTTGAGAGATGGGATGAAATGTTAGCACTGATTATCTGTCTAATATAAACCCAATCCTAATGTGATTAAATTAACCTGGCAGATTAAATCTAAGCATAATTTCTCATTCTAAGCATAATTCTCATCATTAGCCAGACTGCAATTTACACACTTTTTTATGATAATGGACAAAAATATAGCACAGTAGTTCAAACCATGTAAAAGGAAATCCAGAAAATATCAAGAATAGAATAATGTAAAGTGTCCTATGGAATTTGAGTGACTAGAAATGGTCTTCCCAAGATCGCTTCTGAAAGTCCCTGTGCTGGTCAGGTCAGAGTAGGAGAAAACCATAATTACAGATTTCTCAGACATAGAAATTGAAAAAAATTCAGAGTAGCTAGCGTTCTAATTGCAGTTGAATAGGGTGACTTCTCTTTCTATACTGATACTTAATTCATGCATCATTCTGCATGTGGGATTAGCTAAAATTGCACTCTAATACTCCTTCTAAAACCAAAGAGGAAATTAAGCAAAACAAAATACACTTCTTCAGGGTTTCCTAGTCCAACAATGTCATGATAATAATACATAAAGTATGACTGTACCTTCTAACGTGAGTGACACATACCACTGCTGGTCTGCAAAATGGTTTTGGATGGTGCACAATGAAGATATTTTTGTTATTTTTTATTTATTTGTTTTTGTTTTCATGAGCATTTGCTACACCCCAGATTTTCACATGTAGTACTGTCTAGTATGAAGCTAATCTAAAAATTGTAATGAATCAATAAACTATTAAGCAAATTACAGCTATTTCATGGGAGTAGTAAGTCTCATGAAAGTAGTACAAATATGACTGAAGTTGGGAAACAAACAGTGCAAGTTGCATTCAGTCATTCACTCCTTCATCCAACAAATGTTTATTAACCACTGTGTTCTTCCACATATATGGAGCAGGAACACATCAAAGTATAAGACAAGATCTTCGTCCTTGTGGATCCTACACTTTGGTCCACATCTCTAGTGCTTCCTCAGAAGAGTAGGCCAGTCTGAGGATGTATACACTGGGGTGTTTTCTCTTCCTTTGCTGGGCCTCAAAGTAAATTTCCTCTGGAGTTCTGTTGGCTCAAATCAGGTTAGCAAAGGAGCAGCCAGGGATCTGGTTTAACCCCAGGAAGATAGTCTCACTGGGGGTGCTTCATAAAGAACAATGCCCTATAAACACTGGAGCTCTAAGAAGATGATGGATGCCCCATCATGAATAGGAAGGTCATGGTTTAGGTGCCTCACTCACCCCTCCAGACATCCTCCTTCTGAACACTTCCACTACACTAATCCTCCATGTACTTGCCAACCATTTTAGCTTACAGACAAAGTCAAACCCAAAATACAGCATAGGAACCTTTTCACTCTGAGAAGCCCAAAGTGAGCACAGGGAGACAAGCAAAGAAAATACGACATGATATCTTCTTACTCTATTGGCCCTGGCCTACTAATCTGGCTTGCTAAGGTTTTACCTACTAGTAAGTCATGTTTAGGACAGATGAAAGAAAGATAGTGAGGAATTAACACCTAAGATTGATTTAGGACACAATTTGGGTAGAGCTTTTACACTGGGCTGAGAAAAAATAAAAGAGTATCTCTCAAGAAGGCTTTTTCCCTGTAAGTTTGCTGATATAGAAAGAGAATCTTTTGTGCTTAAACCAAAATAATAATAATAAAATTTTAAAAAAGAAGGTAAAAAATGTAAACCTTAGAGGTACCGTCTGGGAGGGGAAGAATATGAAGTGGAGAGAAGTGAAACTGAATTCATTGCGGGTCTCCTCAAGACTGCCCTAGGCCAGTGGTCGGCAAACTCATTAGTCAACAGAGCCAAATATCAACAGTACAATGATTGAAATTTCTTTTGAGAGCCAACTTTTTTAAACTTAAACTTCTTCTAACGCCACTTCTTCAAAATAGACTCGCCCAGGAAGAGCCACACTCAAGGGGCCAAAGAGCCGCATGTGGCTCGCGAGCCGCAGTTTGCCGACCACTGCCCTAGGCCATTAAATTATGTTCTGAGTGAGGTTTCATTCCACCTATTCAAAATTGTGTCTGTTTCAACAGTGTTTCTGAATCAGAATCACACGGGGCTGGAGGTTTCTGAAATCAGAATCACATGGGGCGGGAGGCTGGGTGCTTATTTAAAATGCCTACTCCTGGGCTCCCCCTCAGAATCTGAATCTACATTTTTAGCAAGTTGCTCAGTGACGCTTAAGCACTCTCACGTTTGAGTAAATCCCTGTGCTAACCTGTAAATTCCTTTCAGGTTGTATTATATTTACATTTTTATGTTAAGTCCAGCTCAGAATCTTGAGCCCATAGCAAGCACAGCGGCAAATTCTTAAGGCTCCCTCTGTGAGGGGGTTTCCCCATTAGAATTTTGCTCCTTTCCCTTGACTCATTCTATAAGAAAGTGAGAGAGGAAAGGGAGAGTTCTGGAAGCATGTCAGGAAGAGCCTCTGCATTTAACACAGTAAAGCAATAAAAACCTTGCAAAAACCATCAGCAAAAAAACATTCCTCACTTTCAGAGGCTTGCTGTGATGGAGAAAGAAGTGAAGCCATATCTCAGCAGTATGTTTCCTTGGGCAAGTCGCTACCATACATCACTCTCAGCTTCCTCTGATGAGAAGTGAGAGGTTGGGTAGATGACTTCACACCTACCTATCCTGTCCAGCAAAGGGTAGACACTTTTGGAAGTGGAAGAGATTTTCATTTTTAGTTCATCCTTCCCTTCCTTTGCTGGTATTACTTAATGTATCAAACTTTATTAAATACTGAATTTAATTTTTTTCTGGTTTACAAATGTAAACTTTCACCTAGCGTTTAAAATGTTAATAATAACAGTAATAAATCCCCACTGCACAATGCTCTTTTCTGTCTGCATTTTACTTCTGCAGGGATTCTGGTTTAACTTGTATAAGGTGGGCTTCTTGTTCTTCAAGGATTACCCTCATCTACTAAATTCTATTTGATCCAGGATAGGTCAAATGGGGTGATGGCATTCCACCAAAGCTTATGTTTAAAGATAATTCTTTTGGCCCTGGCCAGTGTTTCTAAGTGGTTAGAGCATCAGGCCTGTGCACCAAAAGGTGTTGGGTTAGATTCCCAGTCAAGGGCACTTACCTGGGTTGCAGGTTCACTCCCTGCCCCCAGTCAGGGCAGGTGTGGGAGACAACCAGTCGATGTGTCTCACAATGATCTCTCTCTCTCTCCCCCCCACCTCCCTCCCTCCCTTCCACTCTCTGAAAAGCAATGGAAAAAAAATATCCTCAGGTGATATATATTATTATTGTTATAAAGTACTTTTATATTTATTCTTATGAACTCTATACATTAACAGATTAATGCTACAGTGATTACCAAGAATCTCTTTTGCAGGTAGACATGAATATTCTCTGTGAGATTTAACAACTACCCATTGTATGCTCAGGGAGAGGAAAAGTTGGTTTCATTGGATATGAGATTTGGATGTTTCTATTTTAAAATTTTAACCTAATAGATTCTAATATTTTACCAGTATGAAAGTATATAAATATAGATATAAAAACAGTCTTCAATGTTTTCAACAGACAGAAGGAAGTAAAGGTGTGAGGAACAACTTGCTTAAATGATCTTAACTAAAGCTGTTCAGTTTCCAGACACTGGGAAATTTTTATTAATAACTACTACCTAACAGCCAAGTTCATTAAGTTTGATCCTGGCATCCCCTTAGTGCAAGTCTAAAGTGATGTATGGGTATTATTGAAACAGCTGTTTTTCAACGTAACTCTTCTTAGGCTTATACATACTTTTAAAAATGTTTAGACAAAAAAGAGTAGTAGTTTAAAAATACATGCTATTCAAAATCAGGAATGACAATAGATAAGTTTGTACAGTTAAAACATACTTTCAAAAGTAAATAGAAAATTTACAATTTTCTTCTCTTCAAATTTTTTTAAACTTGAACTTTTCATAATTTGTTTTATGTGTACAAATTTCTTTTAAACATTTAGTGCAAAGAACAAGGGCTTTGTGATAAAATCATGAAAGTGAAATTATAAAAAATAGGCAAAAGTTGTTTTCAAATTCTACAGAAAACTGGAGCCAATGGGCATTAAATGCTACCCTGGAAGTTAAGCATGTAACCTTCTGAATTAATTTTGTATTTGGTCTCCTCTAGAATTTTAATAGTGATCATTATTTACACTTTTATGAGTCTTTCTTTTTTTATTGATAACAGAATAGTCCCTTTGAATGTTCCAAGAAAAACATTTCAGCTTAGCAATATAATAGAGCATTTTTAAGTAATTTGTCAAAAAAAAGTGGCACTAGTAAAATTTCCTAATACCTTAAAAAAAACACACCTTTACATTCTAACAATTTTCTCAGAATAATGCTATCAATATGTAATTCTGCAGTGGAAGGATATTGTTACTATTTCCTGTTTACATTTTTTTCTCATTCTTCTGTGAATTATAGTAATGAGTCAAAGCTCAGTTAGACAAAAAAAATCCATAAAATCCAATATAAAGGTCTCAAATGTGATAGAATCTGGCTGATATATAACTGCAATCATGGTAACTCTCCTGAGCTTTATTGCCAATTTTGCACAGAACAAATAAACATTTATGAAAAATATAAATCCAGGGAATCTGTGGTGAAATTGGTACCTTAATGTATATTGTAAGGCCTAGTGGTGATGTATTTTACTGGTGGATAAAATTATACTTTATACATATGTGTAAAAAAAGCTAAAGTGCTTAGAAGTTTGTCAAAGTGTAATGAGAGTCCATTAGAGAGAAGGTTATAAAAAGGGGATGGCATGATTTAATTTATATATTTTTAAATCTGGCCCCTTTTTAAATAATCAAAGGATGTAAATATAAAAGTAGAAAGTCAGTTAGAAAGCCATTGCAGTTGTCCAGATTTAAAATATAAATTAATATATATTTAAACATTTAAATATATTATGAATATATATTTTTAAAGTCTGGACTACCTATGTACATGTACCTGTACACACACATATGTACATATGTAGAGGGAGAGGCTTACAATGGGGTATTAGTAATGGAGGGGGGAAAAGTACACATACTAAGGATAGATATTTAAAAACAGAACACGGAAAAATTGCTGATGGGTTTGATGAGGAAAGTAGGTTAAAGAGAAGCATCAAGAATGAAATCTAGGTGTTTGATTTGAGTGAGATAGATGGTGAAACTGTCAACTGAGATTGGAAAGATTCTGGGGAGTAAAGAATTGGAGAAGGCAAGGAACCTCAAGAGCTCTGTCTGTGACATGATAATAGGAAATTACAATTAGACATCTAATTACAATTAGACATGTCAACTTAGCAGTTGGATGTTTAAGCCTAGACTTTGGGGAAGAAGTCTGGGATAGAATTATGAATTTAGAATCATTTGTATAGATTTTAAAACCATGGAAATGATTAGGATTTCCTGGAGAGTTTTGATCAAGAAGCAAAAGGAACCCTGAAGATGCCAAAGATTAGAGATTGAGCAAGAGAAGATCCAGCAAAAGCGTTTAAGAGGGAAAGGCCAGTGGAGCAAGACAGAGACCAGGGGAGTGTAGCATCAGGGAATCTAAAGGTAGGAACAGAGTCAGCAGGAATGGAGTGATCACTTGCATCAAATTCTGCTGAAAGTGTGACTAAGTTGACCACAGAGAAGTGACTGTTGGCTTTGGCAATACAGATGTCACTGTTGACTGGGGGCAAGAGTGCTCTGAGTGGAGTGGTGAGGATAACAGACTCCGTGGAGTGGGTTTGGGAAAAGGATGTGAGGAGAGAAGGTGGAGTCAATATGCACAGACAACTCCTTCAAGATGTGTTGCTGAAAAGGTGATCGTAGGCGTGTGAAAATAGATGGAGGGGTCAAGAAATATTTATATGCCCTTATTAACTATAAACCAATTAATACACAGTAAAAGGGAAAATGCATTTAGAAATACAAGAGGGCACATTTTTGAAAACATAATTAGATAGAGATTGGCGCTTCCAGCCATTTATTCGTGCATATTTATTAGTTGAGATGCCTACTAGGTGTCAGACACTGTGCTAGATACCAGGTACATATTCCATACTACCTTCTATTTCCTAAAACAAAACTGTAGTGCTGTTTTGTAGCTAAAGTGCAAACTGATTTAAATTTGTTCTGTGTGGTCAGAAACAGTCCCGAGGCATCAATATCAGATGTGCTGGTTCAAAGCGTAAGTATGCTTAATTCCTAACAGCATGGATTCTAGCCCCGAATTTGCCAATATTAGTGCAATATGGGAAGCTAGGACTCTCTGAGTATCCGTTTTTCTAAAAAAGAGAACTTTGGATGAGCTGATCTTGAAAATGTCTAGATTTTTTTTTGGGGGGGGGAAGGGGGTGTCAAAAAGGTTATGGTTTGATTAGTTTTATCTAAGCACTCACTCGCAGCTCTGATATGATGGATATTCTCCCAAAGTCAGGCATTGCTCAACTCTATGTTTGCATGTATGCTAATAGATACATTATATTCTAACCCAAAGTAAGAGGAACAGATGTCATTGACTGGAGTCATTTATAATATACTAGAGGCCCCATGCATGAAATTCGTGCCCGGGGAGGGGTCCCCTCAGCTCAGCCTGCACCCTCTCACAGTCCGGAAGCCCTCAGGGGATGTCTGACTAACAGCTTAGTGCCATCAGACATCCTTAGCGCTGCTGCAGATGCAGGAGAGGCTCCGCCACCTCCACTGTGCTCACCAGCCGTGAGCTGGGCTTCTGACTGAACAGTACTCCCCCTGTGGGAGCGCACTGACCACCAGGGGGCAGCTCCTGCATTGAGCATCTTCCCCCTGGTGGTCAGTGCACATCATAGCAAACGGTTGTTCCACTGTCAGGTCGATTTTCATATTAGCCTTTTATTATATAGGATTGTCAGTTGTGTTTCTTCAAGGTGAATCTGTAAGGTGGAATTCATAATTGCCATCTCAGAGGCAAAGGCAATTCAGCCTACCAGAAACTACAATACTTGCCCAGTAAGCAGCAGAGCCAGACAACAACCCAGAGCTTTTGAGTCGAATTCCAGGGTACTCTCCATTAAACACAGCACAGCCAGAGGCTGCATTTTGCTATTCAAACTATATGGGGCCATGGAGAAGCAATTGATAACCTAGTCAAGTGCCTTTGAACCATATGTCAAATTAGAAAATCCAATATGTGTAAGACAGGGATTTAAGAAAAAGTAAAATATTAATTATATGTTTGTAATCCTCTCCCCAACCCAACCCCCAAGTTGGCCTTCTAAGAAAATGGATTATTGCTTGCTTAATCAGCCATAGGAACTTAATGGTGCCTTTGGAGGAGTGAATAGAAAGGATAATTGGAAGATGCCAGAAGAGTGGTAATTGCTCTCAATAAGAAAGGTAGCCTAAAGAAAAAAAAACCAATTTTCAGAAAGTTATGAGAATGAGAATTTATGGATGAAAAAGGTTGTGAAATCAACACTTACTATAATGTAGGAGAGATGAGTTAAGAATTTACATATATTTTTTGCAAAAACTGGCCACAAACCAGTCCATTTTATTTGATTTATAGTAAAACAGATAAAAGTTGAGCTTCTCTGCTGAGGCATGTAAAGGCACAGACTGCCAAAATGCACTTACAACAAACTATTTCACTGGAAAGCATTCTTTGCATCTTTGCAGACAGTTCAATCGTCTAAAAGTAAAGCAATGGAATCAGTCTTAGCTCTAAGTGTGGGCAGGTCCCTACTTGATGTGATACCTGGAAAGTTATGCCTTTCCCCTAAGTATCTCCCCCAAAATACTTTCTGTTGGCTAAGACATCATCAACAGAGAAAATAATCCTTTATTTTGCAATAAAAATAAAGAATTAATTTGATCTTCTACAAATAATAAATCATGTGCATTTAATCCTATATTTAAACATAGTATACAGTATATGGTAATAATGTAATTAAGGCAACCTATCTCCCTGCTTTACTTAATTTAGCAGGGCCACAAATTTGATATTAAATTTGGTTCAACTTCATAAAAAAATTAGGTATTTCTATTAGGCCAAGAAAAATTGCAATATAAATAATTAATTGAACAGAATATCATTTTATAATCTGCATCCTACATGTCTACGCATATGAAAATACATGTTTGACTGTTCATGTGGTATAAAATAATGTACTAAATAGTTTGGGGGGAATGATACAAAAATGGAAAGTATAATTATGATAAAATGTATTCAAAGGAGAACACTGTAGGGTACCAGAGAAAGGGACAATGCTGTCAAGCTGCAATGAGTTGAACTAGTAATTTTACTAAACCTAAATTTTGAGTGGAAAATAATTTCAAATTTTATGCTTTCAAAGGACAGTGAAAGCTGAAGACCCTCAGCTCCCAAAAATGAGGAGAAAAAGAAGAAAAGCCTATAGAAAATGGAAACTCTTGAATCCCACAATATGTATGTCCAATTCATTGGTTTTATATGTAAATATGAATTACCCAACTTATGTACTTTCTTCTTTATCACAGGAATGTTTATAAAAGTAGGAAGATAAATGCATATAAATGTTATAAAACTATTTTAAATGTTATAAAACTATTTAGAAGTTTGGTCAATTGTTATTATGTATATACTTCTGCATTGATTATTAATGTTATTAGTATTGTGAATAAAATGTAAATAAAATATTTGAGACAAAGGCTATTAAGACCTCTATTCTTAGAATCTGTGTTTAATACATTGCTATGTAACTATCTATCTTCTTACTTGCAAAAATTGACATGTCATCAATTGAAAAAGGCTATCTATACTAATAAGAGGGTAATATGCTAATTAGACCCGATAGACCAGGTGTCTTCTAGACAAAGCTGCGGTGGTGGGGGCTGAGGCAGAAGTGGTTAGGGGCAATCAGGCAAGCAGGCAGAGGTGGTTAGGGGCGATCAGGCAGGCAGGCAGAATGGTTAGGGGCAATCAGGCAGGCAGGCAGGCAAGCCGTTAGGAGCCAGTGGTCCCGGATTGTGAGAGGGATGTCTGACTGTGGGATCAGGCCTAAACCAGCAATTGGACATCCCCCAAGGGGTCCCAGATTGGAGAGGGTGCAGGCCAGGCTGAGAGACACTCCCCCAACACCCCCATGCACAAATTTTGTGCACCAGGCCTCTAGTAAATTATAAAACTGTAAAGGACTACAAAGTGAACTGTTCTTGGCATGAGAGTGCTTTTTAAGAATATATTGTAATCTACAGTCTGGAAGGCAGTTCTATCAGTCTATAAACTGCTCTCATGTACATGCTGTATTGTAAATGGGTTTTAGAGAAATACGTTTCCATGTCTTTTCTCCCAGAACTTCCACATAATAGCTCCAGGTTATAGCCAGACCTGCTGGAAACTTTCAGTATTTGTGGTGAAAAAGGCCATTCCCTCAGACTAGAAGAGCGGCAGATGGGAACGGTTAGACTCTTCACGGAAGTTCAGTATGCTTGGAGAGCACATATGTCAAATCAGAAGTCTGTATACCTCTCCTGAAGTTGGGAAGTTATGATTTCTAAACCTATGATTCTTCATTTGATTCTGAAACAGCAATTTTTTTGTAGCCCATACTTCTATGTCACCTCTAGTCAAATTTTAGTAGAATATTTTTCTTTCTGTTGAAGAGAATTTATGTATTTACTCTTTATAGAAGTGTTTATATGTTTGTTTTTATATTTTATATTAAAATATATGTGTGTGTGTGTATATATATATATATGTAAAATCACATTTAAATTAAGAACATTTCAAGTAAATTTATAAGTAATCCTTTATAATTTTTAGCTTAATCAATTTATTAAGACTACTAGAGGCCCAGTGCACGAATTCATGCACAGATGAGGTCCCTCAGCCTGGCCTGCGCCTTCTCGCAATCTGGGACCCCCTCAGGGGATGTTGGACTGCCAGGTTTCGGCCCTACAGGGATCAGGCCAAAACCCGGCAGACAGACATCCCCCTGAGGGATGTAGCAATGCTGAAGCTGCAGGCGGCCAGGGAGGAGCCCCAGCTGGGGCCAGACACAGCTCCCCTGCCACTCATCCCAACCCTGCTGTGCCTGCTGCCACCACTGGGTAGCACTGCCACAGAGGTGGGAGAGGTTCCTGCCTCTGCAGCTGCACTCACCAGCTGCTGTGGGAGCACACTGACCACCAAGGGGCAGCTCCTGCATTGAGCATCTTCCCCCTGGTGGTCAGTGCGTGTCATAGCGACCGGTCAACCGGTCGTTCGGTCGTAATGATCACTTAGGCTTTTATATATATAGATCCTTATGGACACCTGGTTTATAGATTTAGCTGACATCATTATCTACTTGTCATCCTTCACAAATACTCTCTTCCAGATGTATTTTAAAATATAATTTGAGGACTTCATGTTTTATCCACTGTTTTTTACACAAGGTCTGATAGTTCATGCTCAAGTTCACTAATTTCTCATAGCAAAATATTTTTACATTATAAGGCAGAGAAGTAAAGGCTGCAAATTGGAAGTTCTTGTACCAAAGCTGGTGCCTAAATATATTGGTCTCCATCTATGGAGCGTTTTTAAAAAATGTGTGCCAATCCCCAGAAATTGGAGGTTTCATATAATAAATCCAGACTCTAGCTTACTTCTGGAAAATGAGAGGATCTGATAACACCCGAACACCTACTCTGTTATAAAAAAGCCCCTAACCTGGGCAAAGGAAGCTACCAAACCTGTTTAACAGGCTGTCTAGAAACCATTGTTAGGTATCTTCCATTCAGTTTACCCACATGTTTGTTTGTTGTACCATCTCAAATTAGATCCAGCTTGATTATAATTGGTATTATAATGGTACATTCAAATACCTGATCATGACAACTTCCTGTTTATCAAGAAGTCTTTTTAAAATTTATTTGCATAAATGTGCTCTGAATTTTTTATTTCACTCATTTTGGAAGTCTCTTTAATGTTAAGCTTAGTTAGATTCTTACTTCCTAAAACTACCAAGTGATATTTTGCGTTCTAAGATAATTGATTTAAAATAAGATGTTTATTAGAAATGCATGTTGTGGGGAATACCATGAAATGTTATTCAAAATATTTACAAAAGATATGCATTGAATAGAAACTTTTTCCCCTGCTTCATTTTTAGGTGAACCTCAGCCTGCTAATCAAGCATGCCAAAAAAATGTAAAATGTCTTGAAAAGGTCAAAGGAGACACCGCAGAGGCTGTGTCTCATCAAACTAGGACATCAGGGAAATCTAAGGGAAACGGAGATGAACATACATCTGCTTCTATGAATGGAAAGCAGAATTCCTCTTTTCCCCCTAAAGCTAAGAAGCAACCTCCCTCAGACAGCAAAAGAAGTAGGGAAAAGGAAAATGATGATTCTTCTCCATCCATTTCTCATCAACTAAAGAAAGTCTTACCAGTGATCATGTTTAATGACTGTGAAGGATCATTATCAGGAAAAATTACTCTACAGGATTTCCCAAACACAGTGGGAGGCTCTAAAGAAAAAGGCAAAATTACTACAGAAGTAAAATATGGGGGTTTCATTGTTCAAGTTGCAAACAACAGATTTTTCTCTAAAACAGAAATACAGTTCCCAACAAAAAAGAGATGTCCCAAATGTCACCAGTGTTACTCTGTCAGACATATTCCAAGATATTACTCTTCTCGAAGCTGCTCTTATAAGTACAGGAATATATTGATAGAAGAAATAAAACCGGAGGCTCCATCTAAATATGAAGGAGAAACCGCCAGAACTGAGAGCCCCTCCCTGGAAGTTAGCATTGTAGGGAAAGGAACAAAAGTTAAATACATGAGTAAGAAACAGAATGTAATAATTAATATCTGTCATCCTAAAAGAAGGGGGAAGACAGCTAAATACAGAAACGTTTCCTCCAATCACACCACTAAAGAACCTTCCAGGTCTTCTGCACAGCCTGCTGTCAGGCTGCCTGAAAAGGGGCGGCTTGGAAACAGGCATCGGAGTCCGGATCCTTTGCACGTCTCTCCTCCTGTTCTGTCTGCTGTCCAAAAGGAGGAGAATCCTGACACAGTTGTGGTTTCTCTGTGCTCAACCCCCGAGAGGAAGAATAAGCCTGACAGGCTATTTTCAGTCTTAGATGACTGCGAGTTAGAATCTGCCATCTCTCAGCAGAAGGACTCTAAAATTAGTCGGAACACCTCACAAAAGAAACATTTCTTTGAAGCTGAGGCTCTTCTCAAAAGTATTTTTCCTACTTCACATGATGCCCTAAAGACCCCAAGTTTAAGTAACACAGACTTAAGGAAAATGCCTTTTGAGGTTCCTAAAGATGTAGCTGGAGATAGAAAAGTCAACTTCAATATCCCAGAAAATATCGCAGCAGACTCATACGTGCAGCAAAGCACAGGAGGAAGAAATTATTTGCCAAGTACCATTACTAACATCTCTCCAGTCCAACGTGGCCAAGACTCTGACTTTTATTCCTCCTCTTCTCTAAATGCGAAGCACACAGGAGCAAAGGTAGCCAGCATTTATGGCAAAGGCAGCAAAATTCTGCCCGCAGACTACGGTGAGAACTCAAGTTGCAAATCTCTCCCTCCCAGTCAAAATACTGTGATGTCTTCCATTCCATTCTGTCCATCATATGGGGCCAGCAGACATTCACAACATACAGAAACCCCTGGGGATGCATTTCCCTTTGGTCACTGCGCTGAAAGTGTGATAGACCATGAGGAAGAGCACGCTGATGGGACCGGCAGAGACTTCAAAAAAGCCACTTTACATAGCGACTCTCATACAAACATGCAGCAACTACTGGAAATGAAGAGGACTCAGTGTCCAAGTCTCAGCCCTGCGTCCTCTGGCGGGCTTGCTGCTGGGAGCCCACTCCACAGTAGTAGCCACAGCTCTGTGGAATGGAGTCAAACAGGGTCCCAGGCTAGTCATGCAGAGATGGCAGCCCCCGGCGATACAGAAATGTCAGCCGTGACCTCAATAACTGATGCGTTAGAGCAAAGATTAATTATCCAAAATGATAAAGAAAGCATGGTTGATTTTAATTGTCCCATGGGAATAAAACACCTTAAAGAGTCACCCAGCTTTTGGGGAAATGTTGAAAAAGACAAGTTCCTCATAAGGCCAGCGGTAAAGAATACATGCCACAGAGAATTTGAAGACCTATCCAATGAGAATCATGATGAAGCCTGTTTTCAAATGAAATTTCCACCGAACCCTGCTGAGTTCAACTCTGCAGTGTGTGCTGCCGATAATCTGTTTCTTATTGAGAAACCACTGACCAGTGATGCAGACCAGTACAGGACGCAAGATGAAATAAACCTGGGACGAACCAGCTTTACACAGGAGGCAGCGGAGTGCCAAAGCATTGCATCCGTGAGGCCAAATGCTGAAGGAGATAAAAAGGAAACTTACTCTCACCAAATGGGCATACTGCTCTCCCCTCGGAGGCGGAAGGCTCGGAAAGGTACAGTGCTACACAGAGTCCTTCGTTTTTACATGTTTGAGCTTTGGAACGTCTTAACGTGAGGGCTTTTTTATTGCTTTGAATATTTTTTTTTCTTTATTGCTGAAGATATATTGAGCATTTTAGAGTTAAATGAATATGGGCAAGCATATATCAACCAACCCACCCATAAAAGTGCATAACAAAATTACCAAGGCTACAGATTAATATAAAGAAAAAAATCAATTTCTCTTTAAAAGGTTGATGTATTGCCAAATCAATTTTGTAGGAGGCATTAGCCTTTTGCCACTCTTTAAAAAATCTACCATTTCTTTCCTTCTTGCAAGCTAAGCATGTTTAGAAGAACAGGAAAAAATGTGTTTGTGATAAAATGTGTTTTTAAGCCTTGCTGTGGTGTTGCAGAAGTGTGGTATACATGTCTCAGGAGGCCATGTGGAATAGTAATTGAAGCAAAGGACACAAACCAGAAATGGCTATGGCTAATCCTGACCCAGCTGTCCCTAGGGCCTCTGAGCTCAAGCAGACCTCTGACCTCCCTTGTGCATTGGTTGGCCCTGCTCAAACCATTGATAAAACCCAGAAACTCTCCAGGCCTCAAGAGGACTAAGATGGAAGCTCTTTCCTAAGTACATAATCCCGCCTGTCTGCTTTCAATCTTGGGTCCATGCTATACCATCTTGGTCACTTCATTAAGAGCCCTGGTTGTTTTTCTCAGTAAGTCCAAAATATTTTATATTTAGTGTTAGCATTATGACACATTGTATATTAAATTATATCTTGAACAAATAAAAATTTTATACTGCCAGTAACATTCCTAACTTGTCCAAAAATGGAATGTGGAATGATGAAACTTTGAGAAGCCATCTTTTCTTTGTTGTTGTTCTATTCCTAATTTTTAAATAGGATTAAAAAACTTGAGAAGTTAAAGTAAAAATATAAAAAGGACAATTACATAAATGTTGGCATAAAATGTGAAGTTTATTGCATGGAGAATAGATGCCCTAAAACAACACAAAACCTATACAGTCACCAGCTTAAGATGAGCACCCGAAGGCAAAGATCCATCAGTTACATGACTGCTTCCCAGTGCCAACATACCTCCAGATACCAAGTGAATTGAATCAACCCCAGCACTGGGTTCATTCCACAATTATTTAGGTCTTCAAGAAGCAGACCTGCAATAAGAGCACCTGTGTCTTCTAGAGCAGACACCTTGCTCACCTAGATGTATATTCTTCCCATATGCCTCCCCTTGGACTGCCTCTTCCAGCAAGGCACATTTCCTTAAGAAAATCAATAATTCAAGTCAGAATCCTCCCAAAGTTGATATTGCACTTCAATGGGCTTTGAAATTGTCTCAACTGGTGAACCATTTCAGCTACAGGTTCCCTATGTTACTGTGATTCATCTAATGGCTTTTTCTGTGACTCCTCTTCCCCCATTATTCCATTCCAGCAACACTGACTTCCTTGAGTTGCTAGAACCTACCAGACAAGATCCCTCATCAGTCCTTTGCTTGAGCTGCTCCCTCTAACTGAATCACTTTCCCCCATATGCCCACGTGGTTCACTTTCATCGCTCCAAATTTTTGCTCATGTGGTACCTTCTCAGTGAAGCATTCTCAGCCCACTCAGTTTAAAACTGCAATCTGAGCTCTCTCCATCTCAACTCAAGCATACGCTATCTCTTTCCCATGTTTTAGCACTTTTCCACATATAGAACTTTTCACTTTCTAATATGCTATGTATATTTTACTGGTTTTGTGGGGGAGGGGGGTTGTTGTTCTATCTTCTCCCACTAGAATGGAGGTATGAAATTTTCTGATTTAATTATTGCTTTATCCACAGCACCAGAACAGTGCCTGCCCTGTAGTGGAGACAGTCAATGGATATTGATTGAATAAAAGAATGGATTCAGGGAAGTCGCATAGGCTTCTTAGTGCAAAATGCTGTTCACATACAAAACTAAAAAAGCATGAAAAATGATAGAGAAACTTAAATATTTGTATTAAAAGATATTTGAATCTATAAACTTTCATGGCTTTGACTCTCCTAGAGCTATAAGTATTTTTATACTTTATCAATACTATTTTCATCATACTATTGATACCTCAGGCCAAGATTTTCAAATTTTTTCAGGGTGTAGATTGCTTTGAGAAACTGGGACATCTTTGTATTGTTTCACCAGAAAATTATAAATTTGATATAGGTACAAACTTATGCCTGTATTTTCAAAGGGGTCCTTCAACTCCTCAAAGTCTAGCTGCGTACCTCAGATTAAGAATCCCTGACATGAGTGCTGATTATAACATTTACATAATTCCCTCCACCCATGTGTGTGCCCTTGGAAATTAACTAGATTAGAGGTCCCAATCTGGATTTGTCTACTGGGCCAGGGACATAAGGTAAATGAGTGAAGCAGGCTGCCTGTGAGAAATAATGAAGTGATGGTAAACTAGAGGGAGCACTGTCCTGAGGGAATAAGAATGCAGGTCCAGTACAGCCAAGCTTTTTGCTTTTTCAAGATAGCTGGAGATCTGGATTTTTAATATATATAAATCTCTACAGTATATGACTTACAAGACGGTGCAGACTAAAAAAAAAATCTATGACATCCGAACTAGATAAACAAGAGAGGGGCATGTGGTGGAAGGTAGAAAAGCCAGTGGCAAAAGGAAAGGGATACCAGCCTGGACCCCTCAAAACTAAATTCTGGGTTTTCCTCTGTCAGGCCAGAGGAAAAGAGGTTTCTCGGGGACTCATTTCTTCAACTTTAAATGGACTGAAATATATCTTTAAAAATCTCTGTCCCTCCCCCCCCCCCAAACCCAGAAATTCTCTGTCATAAAAAAATTTTTTAATGAGAAAACCAACACTAGGCTACTCTGAGAGAATAACAGATAACGAGAAGGATTATATGATATTTTACATGACATAGAAATACTTATAATTAAATAGCCCTTTGTATGATGTAACATGGCACAAAACTTGTATGTGTTGTGTAAGATATTCTATTTCCCTGTGCCCCCTTAGATTCCAAAAACCCACAACAAGGCAAAAAGGTGTAGAGCATTGCAGCTCTGAGAAAGTTTGTGGTCCCAAATTCTGCACCAAGCACTAGGGATAGAAAGATGAATTTAAAAATGATTTCTTTTTCAGTAGCAGAATACAACTGTTGAGATAATTTTCATTATGTTGACTTCTGGTGAAACAGAACTTTCCACACTCATGCTCATTTCAACATTTCTCAGTTGATGAGTAAGGCCAGCGTCCAAGGCCCAGGGTCCAGCTGCAATGCCTGTGCTGTTTTCCAAGTCAGGCTCCTCCCAGATCAGCATTTTCCTCTCCTTGGCTTCCAACTCACTTTCCAGGCCTACCCCCGGCTTTCAAAGTGGTAGCTTTCTACTTTCTCACTCATGATGATATTAGTGTGTTCTTTAATGAATTAGCATATTATGTCTACAAAGTGACAGTGTGTATTTTAACGGAGTCCTTCAAGAAACTTGATTGTCTTCATTCTAGCCCCAAGCAAACTGCCTGATTCTTAGAATGGCTAAATAAACATCTATTGGGTATTTGTGGAATGAGGGAGAGAGTTGCATGTGAATGTAGGTCACTAAGATACAGAGTCAATTCACTATCAGCTTGAAGTACTCAAGGGTTATGCTAATTCAAGTAGTAAACAGGTAGCAAATCTGAGTCTGGGAAGTGTTCAAGCTTAGACTGAATGACTAATTGTTCAAAATCTTGTAGAAGTTTTAAGCATATAAAGGGTGTTTGGACCAAATTACCTTCTACATTTTTGCAAACCTGAGATTCTACAACGAACAAGCAGGACAATGGGAGTGCTTTGCACTCAGTGGGCATTACAAGTGGTTCTCAAATCAAACTATGAGACATACTGCAGGGCACATATTTTCTTGGCAAGTGAGTAGGTAAGAAGATACCCTAAACAAAAGCTTTTCCACCACATCCCAGGGTCATATTTCCATCACACACTTTCCTAGGCCCATCAGACTTCTTTTTTCTCCAGCAATTTCAGAAAACAATCCACTTTAAATGTAAAATATTTGACATTAGAAAATTCTTCTTCTCATGGATGCCTTCAGAATCAACCTGGACTCTCTATCTCTACAAATAGCGAAACTACAGGGACACTGGAAAAAATGGCCAGAGGCCAGTTCTGTGGCATTTTTTAAAGTTCCACCGCTCTGGAAAGTTCCAGAGGATAAAAAGTCATCTTGTTCATAGCTGTAGACCAAGTAACCAGCACAGTAGAAACTAGATATAGATTCAATTCACTATCAGATTGAAGTATTCAATTACAGTGGAAACAGTAATAACTATTACAGAATGAATGTCATTTTTCTGTCACCATATTTCTTTCTAGGGAAGAGGTAGGAGTCAACAGCAGAGCTTTGGAAAATTAGAGGACTGGATAATGACTTTCCCTCCCTTCTGTGTCTTTAGCCCTGCCAAGTAAAATTTAAATTATTATGCAAATGGATCACTAATAGTTACACATTAAAATAAAGAAGATGATTTATTCATGGATATATCCTATTTATTATTTAAATAGTTCTGGGAACAAACTTTGATACTGCTAAGTTAGAGCTTAATTTATAAAGATCCAGCTTTAAAAACTCCTCTGCTCCTGGGAATAGAATAAAAGTAAAGGTTAAGAGTTGGTCTTTTTTTTTTTTAATTGAAGTTTACCTTTTCATATAGTACCAAAAACTTAAAGCAAGTAAAATCTTAACCAATCCTAACCTATCAAATTACTTTCTAGGTATTACACGCTCCACTATTTGAGTACTTTTATTTCACTCTTTTAGTTATTTTCTTAAAATTTGCTTGTATTACAATTAGTTTATTTGTAATTTTCTTTCTTTTAATTAATACACAGCCTCTCAGCTTCTGAGGACAGAAGGCAAAAGTTTTAAAGTTATAATTGATATTTATTTAGAAGTTATTAAGTTATTTATTCAAATATAAAATTGTCAAGACTTTCATGCACTCTGGCTTTTTTCCCTCTTTTTCTCATTTTGAACCAACACATGTAGCAAGAAAAGTATCATGAAATTTTTATTCATGTGATTCATGGAAGTCAAACCATAAAGGACTGGAGTTCAATAGTAAACTTATCATAGACTATAATATAACTAATTCAGGTAATAATATCTTGTCTTCTTATTGAGAATTCAGAGGACATAATTAACAATGTATTTGCACTTTGCTCCTCTGGAGTAACTAATTAATATAGTATTGTGTGTACTCCTGCTACCCAAGAAATATCTGTTGAATTGAATCCAACTGAGGCAATGTGTGGTGATCCCCCTTTCTATATAACTCGATTTTTCAATTATGTGATTCTTCTTTTTTAAGCAATACAAGTTTAGAAAGTGAATCACGAAGAAGGTAAATGAAATTATTCTAATCCTAGTAGTCTCCAGTGATTCTGTTTTAAATATTAGAATATTTTAAATTCTACCTTTTCATATATAATGTGGTTTAATCTAGATTGGAATTTGCAAATAAATAGCCTCCTCAAGTTACCCCAGGAATTGCCTCCAAGAGGAACAAGGGCCAGTGATGGTTCCCAGGAGGAAGCAATAGACCAGTGGGCCAGGAGGAGGCAGCGATTCAAAGATGGCAAAAGAAGCAGCTCAGCAGGGGGACGTTCATTCGCCAGCAACATCACGGAAGGATCCAGTGAGTAGACAATTACTTTCTTTTCCAAAACCAGAAGAAACGCAACGACTTACTGAACCTATAGGACTTAGGACCTATCCACATATATGTCTAGCATTCCTATCACAATGGACGTTGGTACTTATTCCACTCTCTCCAACCCACACTAGCAAACAGCTTCCCTTTGCCCCTGTAACGTAACTTGCTTTTCCACTTCCTGCCCCAGGAGTCTTACCTCTATGGACTATTTCAAGGGGATAATTTGTCCTCTGGCTTCCTGTTGGGCTTAATCAGTAGGGAAGATCAGCAGGAGCTGGAGGGAGCGGGGAGAGTGAGGACTGGGACACTGAGGCCCAGAACCACCTATTTCCACACGTCTTAGGCTACATCGCATGACCTTATCCCAAAGCTTTTATCAACACAACTTGACTTTCCAGGAGGCTCTGGACCAGGCAGATATTTGTATTGTTCATTACAGAAACTCACCCTCCCCCACAACCATCAGATTTGCAACAGAAAACACCAACAGATAGTTTATTTCCGTAGTCTCTTTGAAACCCTCAAAAGCCATGTCTGTAACTCGTGATTCTGACTCAGTCCTAATCAAGGTCTCACTTTGAAAGAACTGCCTTAAACCCAATTTCTAACCCTCAATAAAACCGGACTTGGCCTCAGACCTCTCCCTGTGGTGTGCCAAGGGCTGTTTGTGTCCCTAAAGCCGCACGGCTGTAAGATGCCCCCTCCACACTGCCTTCTGTGGTTCTGGTCCTGCTCATTGGTACCTGCTCCCTCCCCGTACCTTTTCGGTGTTAAATGGACTAGTCTTAACCCTTTGCACTCGCTTGCTTTTTTCTTGATTCCTTTATTCTACTCGGGATTTAATTTTTTAAATACCCCAGATTTTACAAAGCAAGGCAGTAGAATAAAAAACTGGAGTTTCTTTTCATACAAACTTATTTATTTGGATTTTTTTTATATTTCAAATTATTGATACATTCAATAACCGTCACACTCGACATCCGAGTGCAAAAGGTTAATTTTACTATATCACACCTGATTTCCTTCCATCTTCTCCACACTTCAGTATTTTTATTAAATTGTCTGTAAATTACTCATTTGAGGGGGCCATCTATTTTGTGCCACAGCCTATGCCACCCCAGCGCTCTGTTTTCATATTACAGCAATGACCAGACATCACCAACACTGCACCAGTGTGCAGACAGAATGGTTCATTGCTTTCAGAGATAAGGGAGGACTCCCCCTCCACAGAGTATTGGTAATGTCTCCGGGGGGTGGGGGAGGGGGGGGCGGAGGGAGGGAGGCAAAGTCTATTTTATTGAGAATTAGAGGTTTTGTTCTCAGTGTACTCAAACCTTCCTCAGTCATGAGGTGAATAAGCAGTGGAAATTTCTCTAAGATGGATTCCCCAAACTGGATTTCCTAGACAGCAATATTCTTGAAGTGCCATTCGAGTGTTTCTTGACCTTTTTGTTTGATAAACTTGCAGTCTGGAAATTATCTGTCTTTTCACCGAAGAATACAAATCTTGTGTTATGCATGAAAGTCAGATACAATAGCCACTAGCCCTACTATTCCGGGTCCTCCCTGAAGAATGTAGTTACACAAAAGCAATAGTCAGAAAGACAGAGATCTCCTGAAGACATCAAAGGAGAGGTTCCGGAGGACATACATCACATACCCCACAGCAAACAACTTTGAAACCTTCTTTAGATGCCACACACTTCAAAGGTCCCTGTGCAGCGCTTCAGGCACCCAAGGGGGCCCTTTCATAGCCCTGCTTTCCTCATACGATACCCGTGTTCCTTGAGTTCTATTTTCTCCTTTCTGGGTTTTTCCCTGGACCCTTGAAATTCCTCTCCTGTATACTGCAGACAATTCAACCGCAGTTCACACCTCCAAACACAAGTAAACAAAATTATCAAAGTGTTCAACAATTAATCAACCCTATAGTAACCAGAATTAAGCTATCTTAAAAACTAAGAAGGAAGGATCTGAGGAAAGTACAGTTTGATGATAAATAAGAAAAACAGAAGCACAATTTTACATGTAGTAAACATTTTTATTGCATATGGCAATAGCTTCCATTATTACCTGGAACTGTTTATGATTGATCTAAACTAAAAAGTTAGATTTGAACGGAAGCTTTGTTTAGTCTGATTAACCTAGGATGATGCTCTTGTGGCACAGAGAAAAGGGCCATTTTCCCATGCTTTCAGCTCTTCCTCCCACAGGACCAGTTCTTTCTAGTTCACAGAGTCTGTCAGCCTTCTGGACCCTTTAAGTCCATTTCATCCTCTGATTCATGGACAAGTCTGCCACTACTAGTGCTCTTAGACATTCATGTCTGTTCTGCATTTCTTTTTTTAAAAAATATATTTTACTGATTTTTTTACAGAGAGGAAGGGAGAGGGAGTTAGGAACATTGATGAGAGAGAAACATTAATCAGCTGCCTCCTGCACACCCCCTACTGGGGATGTGCCCGCAACCAAAGTACATGCCCCTGACCAGAATCGAACCCGAGACCCTTGAGTCCGCAGGCCGATGCTCTATCCACTGAGCCAAACCAGTTAGGACTGTTCTGAATTTCTTGACACAAGTGTAGGTGTGCAAGAATCAGCCCACAGTGGTTCACGGTAGCCAACTGTGCACGGTTTTTTTTTTTTTTTTTCCGACACTACAATTCAGTAGCATCGGGTTGGTAGCTTGAAATGGGCCATGGTGGGAGTATGTGCCACAGAAACTGGCAAAGCACTACACATCAGGGCTTTGGTATCTTCCTTTTGGGAACTCTAATGTTAAACATTGGCCAGTGCCCACTTGAAACAACCCCTGGAATCAGCTGGATAACTTGCACCAATTCAAATTTCAGGCCAAAATAACACAACCATGTTGATTAAAACAATGATTGTGTTTTCTTTGGGATGACTTCTGTTTTTAATGAAAATTTATACTAACGATTTGTTTTACGTTGGACTTAAGGGAATGGAACCATCTGCTATTTTATTTTGCAGTTTATCTAAGCCCCAGACACAAGAGGCATGCTGCATTTCCTCAGCAGCTTTTTAGGAGAGACTGCACTTTGCCGAGAGCCGCTGGAGCTGGCACTGTTTAATGTGTGGTTTACATTGTGTCTCATTTATAGAGTCAGGATATGCTACTAATCCGTGACTTGGAACCTGACAGCTTTATCGAGCATCATTACAGCTGGTGCTGTTCAGTCTGTTAATCTTACTCAGCTCTGACTTGCTCCATGATAACTGGAAAAGACATTAGGAATGACATATTTACGTATGTGGGCACAGCTGATCAATCCATCTAGGCTGTGGCGAGTGCTGACTAAGGCTCACCAGGTCAATAACCTGAAGGCTGCAAACTGAAGTCAGAAGGGCCTGCAGGCTCTGATTTTTAGATTCTCAAATGACTCCAGTGTCACCAACAGCTGTGGTAAGGATTTGGGTTTAATTGTGTGAGGCTACTTGAGAGCATTTTTCTTATTTCAGCTGTAAAAATTATTATGGAAATGTATTTTCAAATATTAGTTTGCATAGAAAAAAGAAAGCAGGAGTGTAGGGTGGGGAGACAGAGAAGGAAAGGAAGGCAGGCAAAAGAACTTTAATTTCTAATAATAAGAGCTAAAAATTACATTGTGCTTATTCTTCCAAGTTTTATAATACAACTAGAGGCCCGGTGCATGAAAATTCATGCACAGGAGGGGGGGGTCCCCCAGCCTGGCTTGCCCCCTCTCACAGTCCAGGAGCCCTCAGGGGCAGGAGGCAGGTGACCCAGTGATCAGGGGAAGGCGACGCCCCATCACACCTCTGCTGCTGCTGCCACTGCCGGCAGCATAAGCCTTGGCCGGCCCTGGGCAGCTGGGGGGCTGAGGGGACTGGGAGACTCTGGAGGCAGGTGCACGGAACGTCCGGGCCCGCCTGCCACCCCGATGGGGCTGAGGGGACTAGGCGTCGCCATCTTGTGGCTGTGGGTGCCACCATCTTTGAGGGCGTAGCAGTCAATTAGCATATTCCCTCCTTATTGGCTGTGGGCACTGCCATCTTTGAGGGTGGGGCAGTCAATTAGCATATTCCCTCCTTATTGGCTGTGGATGCCACCATCTTTGCGACAGTGTGAGGGTCAATTAGCACATTCCCTCTTTATTAGATATGATAGCTTATTAATTCTCCCAATAGCACTATGAGCTAAGTACTATAGTTTTGATCCTAACTTTACCAGATGAGGGATCTGAGTCATGGAGAGAAATGACTTGCCTAATGTCACTTGGCCATAGTTAGTGGTTCAAACCCAGACACCCTGACCAGAGTCTATGCCAGTGAACACAACAACTCGCTGCTTCTGGTTGGATCATTCAAATCTGATCATAGTCTCTCTCTGGGAAAGTCCAAACAGGGTCTCCCTTAATCAGATACCAGTTTTTATTATCCTCAAGTAGTACAGTGGAATGAACGAGAGTGAGAATGTCTAAAGACACCTGGAACTGAGCTAAGTATTTTATATTTTTTATTCTAACATCAAAAATAAGGGAAGTATTTCAAGTTTTCAAGAGCACAGAAGTACAAATGCAATTTCAGTAATGCCAACATATTTTAAGAGCTCATTGTGTTATGGTTTCATTTATTAAAAGGCTCATCTAGCAAGCCAAATGTTGGTGACAAAGTCACGTTTGGGTGTGTTTGCTACTTGGCTCAAAGGTCCCCAGGGACAGTTGTTGAGAAATCTAGCAGTTCAAAGCTGCAGCAGGTGTGTGGCTTGCTGCTTCACTGGACTTTAACACAGGTTTTATGTCTCAGTTTATGTAAGAGGATGCTGATTAGCTCTGTCTTGGTAACTGAATGAACAGAGAACTGCTCATCCACATAATCAAATCTGCTTGTAAATAAGTGAGCTATTTTAATAGTCCCATGCATGCTGTTAAAAACAAAGATCACTATAATTTAAAGGCCCACCCTCAGACCTTAACATAATAGGGGATGATTACATAGCCACCATGGACAGCTACTACTAAGAAAAAAAATAACGATAAGTCCAGGGGCCCAGGAATGTATGTACATTATGGTCATAAATATTAAAATGTAACTGAATATTTAAGGCCAAGGATATAGAAGATAAATCAAACAAGGGAAGATGCTTTAAATGCCTTTGGGGCTTCTGTAACTTTAGCAACTGCTATGTGTGAAAGCAGTTTGGATTAGATTTAAAGCTCAAAAAGATGGGTCTGTAAATTATTATAATACTAGAGGCCCAGTGCACAAAGTTTGTGCATGGGTAGGGTCCCCAGCGGCTGCCAGCTGACGGCCTGGGCATTCCTTCATTCCATGCTGCCCCCTGGTGGTGAGCACACATCATAGTGAGTGATTGAACTCCTGGTTGGTCAACCTCCTGAGGAGACACTTTGCATATTAGGCTTTTATATACACTGAGTGGCCAGATTATTATGATCTCTGAACACATAATAATATATATATATATTTATATATATATATATATATATATATATATATATATATATATATATTAGAGGCCCAGTGCATGAATTCGTGCATGGGTGGGGTCTGGCCAGCCTGGCCAGGGGGAGGGGACATGGGCGGTTGGCCAGCCTGCCTGCTGGTCAAACTCCTGGTCGAGGGGACAATTTGCATACTAGCCTTTTATTATATAGGATATACACTGAGTGGCCAGATTATTATGATCTCTGAATGCATAATAACCTGGCCACTTAGTGTATATAGATTTGGGGTTTACATTCCCTACCATATAAAGTCAAATGTCACACTCAGACTTATTCAAAAATAAATGCCAAAAAAATTTTTTAAATATTTTGAAATATTATGCATGGAAGATGGCATCCCATATCTTGAGTTAAAGTATTCTATTCTAAAGAGTTCATAATTTTATTTCAATAAATAAGATATCCCACAAAATTCTCATATCATTTACATTGCAACTTCGTTAATATGTAATATTCCCATATATCATCCCCTTTATTTCCACACACCAAAATTATATTTAGTCAATCAACATGGTCTTATCTTTTCAGTACCTATTTCCTTCTATATCATGTCTATCTTCCTGTAAATGTTGCCCACTCCTCAGGGTCCAGTCTAATGATATTCTTCCTGTAATCCTACCCTTCCCCTACAGCAAGAATCACTACTTCCTCTGAGGTCCATATCATTCTCATCTTTCCATCTCCATTGAGCCTAAAATTGTACCTTGCTCATGACAGAACACTTATTTTAAATTAAATTAATAAATGCATGAATGTACCCGAAACTGTATAAACTGTGGATTAGTGTCAAATGACTAATAAAATGTTACTTGGTGTACAAACTATAAGAGCAAGCATTGTTTCTGACTGCAAGAAACTATGCTTTGTGAATAAACCACCCCTGACCATTTCTACACAGGTTAAACAAATATATAAGCTAGAAAACTATTGTTACACTTATCTGTGTGTCAGGACAACTGCTGGCATTTACACTCTTCAATCCTGAGCTAGGGAAGCAGAGGTAGAAATGTAGGGGCCAGGACAAGAACCATTGGGAACGAGTCTCCAGAGGAAACCAGTGAGAGCAGCGCCACTCTTCCAGGGGCTGTATCAAACCGACCTGCAGCAGAAGTCCAATGGTTAAGAGAGGGGCATAGGAGCAACTACAGTATGCGGGAAGAAACAGAAAGAAAGGTGTGTTTGTTGTTGTTGTTTAAGAAGCCTTCTGTGGTCTTTAAATCTCACCCTCTTCAAGGGAGTTGAGAAATGCACATAAAAGAGTGTTGTTTTGAAATTATATTTTGGTTATGAAATGGGGCTTCTTAATCCTGCACCCTTGAAAGACTGGAAGACTTAGGGCGTGGCTTTATTCATGTTTGAACTCCTGCACGGGGCCACAACGGAGCACTTGGAAGCTAGTATAAAAATGTTATTCCATTTCCTTAATTGGCACAGCCTTCCACACTATCCAGGAGACTCCCAAATACACAGAAACCCCTAAACCGCTAGGATTGAAATTGTCAGATGAAACTTTGTTTTATTCTACACATTAAGACCATAGTGAGTTTTTCTAAGAATGTATGGTTATGTTGTTGCACCTTCTTTGAAGCACAGAGAGACAATAATGATTTTTTTCCTTGTGCTTGGACTTTTGAAAGGAATTCTAAAGCTAACTCTCAGTCTTATGTGGCTTTTTCTTGATGCCTAAATACTAATATATGTCTCAACAACAATTATTTTTCCCATAGTTTTTTCACACAAAAAATAAATAATAAGGATTTATTGTGCTGTCTGTAGTCTGCTGATTCCCACGGTGTAGGTCCGCAAGCAATGCCTACTTTATTTATGATATTTTCAGATTTTGTAAGTTCTTCCCCAGAGAATTGTCTCTCCAGCTTAGTTACTGGTTTCAAGGGTGATACTCTGCCTTTAGCACAGGCTTCGTCCCGCACACATTCATTGGCTGTTTTCTCACCGTGGCCATCAGCGTGTGCTCACCTTCTTGCCAGAGCACAATTCATGATGTCACCTTTTCTGCTCCTCAGTCATCTCAGAAGACAGCCGTTCTGTGGATGTTGGCTTTCGAGTTGATATTGAGGAAAAAGGTTTCTACACGGAGAATTTCCATTCAGCAGCCTGGGTTTTTCGAGGGGACGATGGCAATCCTGAGGACAGTCCCAGATGCCTTAGTAAAAAACCCCGACCTGCAGCTGGTAAGGACTCTATGATGGTGATAAAATGAATGTGTATGTCTTAGAGGCCGTAACTGGGCTCCAGGCAAGTCTCTGAAGTCGGCAAACTTGCACACTGGGTGTAGCATTTGGAGAGAAGTATGTGTGCTTGAATATATAAACATATATAATGTGTTTATTAATAGTGTGAAAGAATCTGAAGCTATTAAAATAAAAACTGTCTTAAGAGCTCAGTCAAACATAGAAAGCAATTTCAAAGTTGGAGTAAAGATATATGGAGGAAGAGTCAAGTCTATTTCATCCTATAACTAAAAAAATACTATTTTTCAAAAATGTACTGAAGAGTATAAACAAGTAACAAATTATAATTTATTGCTCCAATGCCAAGATATAACCATTTTATTGTTTCTGCATTGTCTTTTTATTATACACTAGAGGCCCGGTGCATGACATTCATGCATGGTTAGGGTCCCTAGGCCTGGCCAGTGATCAGAGCCAATTGGGGCCTTCCAGCTGCCGGCCAGGGCCTCCCTTCCCCAGCTGCCAGCTGCCAACCAGGGCCTTCCTTCATTCCACGCTGTCCCCTGGTGATCACTGCACGTCATACAAGTGATTGAACTCCCGGTCGAACTCTGGAAGGGACACTTTGCATATTAGCCTTTTATATATACTGAGTGGCCAAATTATTATGATCTCTGAACACATAATAATCTGGCCACTCAGTGTATATATATATATTAGAGGCCCAGTGCATGAATTCATGCATGAGTGGGGTCCAGCCAGTCTGGCAAAAAGGAGGGACATGGACAGTTGGCCAGCCTGACTGCTGGTCAAACTCCTGGTCGAGGGGACAATTTGCATATTAGCCTTTTATTATATAGGATATACACTGAGTGGCCAGATTATTATGCATTCAGAGATCATAATAATCTGGCCACTCAGTGTATATAGATAGGTCTAGTCCTGTTTTAAATATATATGGAATATGCATTTGATATTGTCATGTCTAAAGTCTGAAACATAAGATTTATAGCCTACATTTTACATTTAGTAATATAATTGCTTAATATTATACCTTCATTTAATAATGTAAATATTTTCCTTGTGTTTTTGCAGACTTCATTAATAATCTAATAGTTTCAAGATGTTTTATGAGATTAATATTTAGTTTACTAAAACTATATAATTTCCCAATGCAATAACAACTTAATGAGTTTTAAAAAATACTGATACCTGAATTATAAGTTCCAGCATGTGAAATTATTATTTCAGTCCAATCTTGGCTGCAAAATACATGTGAAACTGTTGTAAACATCTGTATTGGCATAAATAAATGACCTTGAATAATAGTAAACAATGTAATTCAAGGAAGCAAAGATTCAGGCTGCAAATAATGTTTTAAATTATTTATACAATCGTGCATTCAACAAACACCATGTCTACTAGATCCTGGCACTAAGGGAACTTGCTAAAGACATACAGAGAGAAATTACAAGTATGAATTTGATAAATTCTACAAAGAATCTAACTTTTTCAGTACAGGCATCAAAATTATCACCTGTTTATGGCCAGCAAAGAACAAGCATTTGGTTAATTAACTATCATTTGCTTTGGTTAAAAAGAAAAAAAAATGTGTTCAATTTTTCCAATAATTTTATATACATATACCTATATTTACATATACATATGCACATACATATACACATAACATGTATATTTGTATATACATGTGCATATATGTGCACATACAGGGTATCCCAAAAAATGTATACACACTTTAAGAGCTGATAGCTCAATTTTGAAAATGAAATGTATTTTAATAATTTATATATAGGGTGTCCCCAAAAATGTATATACACACTTTGATAATTATAAAGGCAATGTTTATTAAAATACATTTCATTTTCAACATTGAGTTGTCAGCTGTTACAGTGTGTATACATTTTTGAGGGACACCCTGAATATATAAAATGCTTAGATGCTGCAGGTGAGTTTTATGATAGTATTTATTGAACTGAACCTCAGTTCAAGAATGTGCCAGTTGTTCTGATTGTTACTAAGACTTGAAGTGTTACATATATAAAATGCTTATTTTCTTAACTATGTGATATTGAGAGATCAATAAAGAAGATTGAGATTGGGAGGAAAAGTGATTTGTAGACAAAACCAATCATTTTTAACCCGAAAAGCATCTTTAACCTAATGGTATTTTAAGATATTGCAATACTAATTTGTATCTACCAGCATGTATTTTGTGAGAATAAATATTACACCTTAAAAAATCCAATTCGTTATCTCCTAAAAGAGATCTTCTATAAGTTAGAGAAATAGATAAACAAAGATTTGGATCACTACAAAATTCTATTGCTGGAGCCACAAGAAAAAGGTAGGGCATTTTAACTTTCACATTTAACAAGATGATTCCAAAGTAGTGTTATCTGAGGGGATAAACTACTTGAAGATGAGCCCACACAGTCCCTGAAAAAGGCAATGACATTTATTTGTGGCTTTTCAGCAGATGTGTCATACATTATCCACCAGACAGTGGCAAGGGAAACCAGAACTATAAATCTTAAAATATGAAAAAAGTGTCTTCAGAATGGGGGTGGGGGGGGAGACATGTTGCAAAACATTTTGATTGTCTTTTCTTCCACAAGAGATTGCTACAGTTGAGCTCACCAGTTAAAGATTTTATTGAATTGTTTATATCTTAACAATTTCATGTTACATGGGAAAACAACAAACAATTTGATTTGAATCAACAGTAAAAATACTCCATTAAACAAATATCCATTGGGTAATCAATATGTCAAAAGCATAAGACAGTATCAAGGGAGTAACCTATAGGGAGCAAGAAGTTTTGACAAGTGGAAAAGTTAAAAATTTTTTCTACAAAGGTCAGAAATAGTTTCTGATTTTCTTTTTTGCCCTGATTAGCTACCAGCCTATTGCAGACTATTAAAATATTCATTTCTGTCGCCTTGAATTTCCCAGTTCTGCTTCCTAAGTTATACTGAAATCCAGTAACTGGCAGCCCAAACAATCGTGTAAAATGACTGCCACAAGGGAACTGTACTAACAAATGATGGAGATCTTCCCAGGAGCATAGAATAGAGCAGAGAGCATAATTTTAGAGCTGGAATATACCAATACCTTCACGGCAACTTGGTATGCTTTTCCAGATGCTGTTTTCAACAACAGAAAAACTGTATTTTTCTCAGACATTTTGGAAAGATCAACATTCCTTCAAGAATCCACATGAAGAGACTTTACCTTTCCTGCCTTTGAATGTTGGCCAGTTTTGGCAGCCAATGTTTATCATGTAAACTCCATGAGAAAAAGTCTCTTGTCTGTCTTCACCACTGCAGTCCTGGTGCATAGGAAAACACCTGGGCACATAGTAGATACTCAGTAAATGTTTGTGAAAGACTTCTGCTATTAGGCTACAGTGAACTGTTCAAGACAGAGATGCTTGCTTCCTTGTTGTTATCAGATATTTTTATTCCCAAGCCGACCAGGAAGATGGTCACATCCAAGCACATTTGAACAGATTGACTAATCTTTCACTGTCCTTGTCATTTCTTATAGGAAAGTGAATTTTTAAAAAGTATTGATTTACCCCAGAATATCTGGAAGAAGTTTTAATGAAATAATGACAAATCTTCTTACAAATTCTGCAAAATACAATGTAAATATCTATATATATATAAAAGGCTAATATGCAAAGTATCCCCTCAGGAGTTTGACTGAGAGACTGGTAGTTCAATCACTCACTATGACGTGCACTGACCACCAGGGGGCGGCACGGATTGAAGGAAGGCCCTGGCCGACAGCCAGCAACCGGGGAAGGAAGGTCCCAGCTGCAGCTGGAAGGTCCCAATTGGCCCTGATCGCCAGCCAGGCCTAGGGACTCTACCCATGAATGAATTTTGTGCACTGGGCCTCTAGTATAATAATAATATATCTCCAACAATTAGGGACTCACCCACCTAGAGCATCTGTCAGAGATGACAAGGAAGAGATTCCCCATCAAGTAGGAAGCTGGACTAAGTTCCTTCCCCACTCAAAGTACAATTGTTAAGTCATCTTAAATTCTCAGGATTTTCTTTGACCTCTTGATTGCTTCTAGTTTTATCCATATTTTGTCTACATAGCACATTCTGTAACAGCCTTTCAAAGTGTACCTAAAGAGGATGCAACCCTGCAAAGGAAAAATGTTCTTGATATCCAACCCAGAGGACGATATAAATCTATCTGTAAAATGAGAAGTGAAATACAAAAACACAATTAGTCTAATGTATCCCTATTTTTTAATGAAAGGGTATTCTAGTCAACTATAATTTTAAGACGATAATTTACCCTACCCTTATTAATAGATAAGCATTCTTATTTTATACTTAACTGGAGGCCCAGTGCAAGAATTCATGCACCAGTGGGGTCCCTCGACCTGGCCTGTGGGATCGGGCCAAAACTGGCTCTCTGACATCCCCTGAGGGGTCCCAGATTGCGAGAGGGTGCAGGCCAGACCGAGGCACCCCACAGGTGCATGATCAGGGGAGGGACACAAGAGGTTGGCCAGCTGGGGAGGGACTGCAGGAGGGCTCCAGGGTGTGTCCAGCCTGTCTCACTCAGCCCTGATTGGCCAGACCCCAGCAGCAAGCTAACCTACCGGTCAGAGCATCTGCCCCCTCGTGGTCAGTGCACATCACAGAGACTGGTCGACCTGTCAACTCTCTTCCCCCTGGTGGTCAGTGCACGTCATAGTGAGCAGTTGAGCGGCCTTAGCATATCATTAGCATATTACACTTTGATTGGTTGAACTGACGACTGGACACTTAGCATATTAGGTTTTTATTATACAGGATTACCTCAGAGACCTATAACAGGGCTATTACTAATAATTCACTTCTGAGGCTCAGGAAGTTTATCATTATATTTTGTTATGATTCTTCCCTTATTAAAGATATTTATTAACAAATATGTACACACAAGCATGCACGCACATGCACACACAGACAAGACTTGATGAGGTAGCAGGAGGAAAGGAGAGAAGATACATGAAAAAGCAGAATGAGAAGTGGTTGAGCCACATTAATAAAGACCCATGGACTAATGTAAAAATCCATGGGTTCTTACTGTGAAGTCTCTGGAACTCTCCACCTTTAAGGCAGCACAACTGTACAGTTATAGTTTCTATAAGGCTCAGCTTTTTCTGTTTCTTTCTGAGGAGCTCAGTTGTTCAGTTATTCTTGGATTCCTATAAGACCTAAATGTACAGCTAAGAATTCTGTTTTCTTATTTCTACCTTGAAATAAATGTCCCACTATTGACAGATCTGAGTGACAGACCTGTAAGGCTCAGCTGCCTGTTGGGAGTCATGCTGCCTGAGAATCGTCAGCAATGTCCCTTCCTCACCCTGTGACTCAGGTGACTTGTTTAACCTCGCTGTGCCTCAGTTTCCTTCTCTCCAAAAGTCTATATATATAAAAGCTTAAGCGACCTAACGACCAAATGACCGGTTGACCAGTCGCTATGACATGCACTGACCACCAGGAGGCAGACGCTCAATGCAGAATCTGCCCCCTGGTGGTCAGTGTGCTCCCACAGCCAACCTCCCACTGCCAGCCAGCCCCAATCATGCACGAATTCGTGCACCAGCCCTCTAGTACAATAATAATAGGCTAATCAGAAGATTAAATTAGATATTTATAAAGTGCTTAACCCTTTGCACTCATTTGCTTTTTTCTTGATTCCTGCTACCAATGCTAACCGTGTCGAGTTACACTTGACATCTGAGTGCAAAAGGTTAAAACACTTTTATTTAGGCCTGGCATGCAATAAACAAGCAGTAAATACTAGACATTTTTATAATCATATTTATTGTACCTAAAAAATGAACTCAAAAGAATGTCCTCTTTGCTTCCTCTATAGTTCGAGAGCGAACCCTAAGGCTCTTCAAAGGAACTGATGATTGTCCCTGGGGCTTCCAAATTCAATTCTCCAAACCAATCGTGGTAACAGAAGTGGATGCTAGTAAGTTGTCTCACTCTAGCAGTTTTAATCTAAATAGTCTTGGATATTATAGTCCTGTAAAGCACATATATACAATACAAGCAATTTCTAAATCTCAGTCTATCAGAAACTCATGGTGATTGACAGGTACCCATAACATGACCAGATGTTTTTTATAAGACATGCTTTCCGATGGAAAATACCCCTCTGCTATACATAGGGCATTGGTCTCCCTACCAAAAACTAACCCTACCTGCAAAGAATAACAACCTAGGAGTAGGTTGTTGCTGATTTATTAGTACTTAATGTTTTCCGGGAAGCATTTCATTCCCCCTGAATTATTTCCCTACAGCTTTTCAGATCTCCTTATTTCCTAACAAGCAAATTAAGAATTAGCAGATGCCTAGTGAAAGTTGGATCCTTTGCTCCCTAATCTATAACACGAGTAATGTGAGATCAATACTTTGAGGCCAGAACACTAAGGTTGGTAGGCATCTATATATGTAAAAGCCTAAGTGGCCATTCGACCATTTGACCATTCGATCAGTAGCTATGATGTGCACTGACCACCAGGGGGCAGATGCTCAACACACAGGCATGGAAACATGGAACAGACTGATGAATTTCAGAGGGAAGGGAGGAGAAGGGAGAGCCAGAAGAGATTAACAGAAGATCTTATATGTGTAATAGAAGCTGGGTGCACAGATTTATACACCAGTGGGGTCCCTTGGCCTGGTCTGCAGGGATCAAGCCAAAACCGGCAGTCCGACATCCCCCGAAGGGTCCCAGATTGGGAGAGGGCGCAGGCCCAGCCAAGGGATCCCAGAAGTGCATGAATTCATGCACTGGCCCTCTAGTATAAAATAAAGGTGTCCACACCCACATGATGCATTAGATGAGGCTTAATGAGATTATCACAGAGGGAGGCCCAGGGCCACTAGAGGGTTTCTTATTGACATTCAGTATTTGTCTGGACTGTGAGTTTCCCGAGGTCAGAAACTCTATCTTACACATTATTTTATCCTCAGTAATTTGTGCAGTATCCCAAAAGCAACAGAGTAGATGCCCCAAAATGCTTGTTGAGTGACAGAACGAGCCCTGGGTACCTAAGAGCTGGGGAAACATGGGGCAGAGAGGAAGGGAGGAGTGCCGTTCAGGAGATTTAGGACCCGTCCTGCTTTGTCCTGGTGCTCTAGTCCCTCCTCTGGCGCCCTTATCACCAGGGTAGCATTGCACTTCCCTTGGCCTGTCAGCATTCAGGTATTCCTCTGCTGTGTGCTCTGTGGTTCTACTGAGAGTCAGCTCTCCTACCTGTAAAGAAACGGGAGGCTACTCATCTCTAGTAGCAGGGATGGAAGATGCAGTATATGGAATTGGTGCCTCCTAGCCCAGCATTTCAGTCATAGGTGACATTAGTGGGTAGGAAGCAATGTGCCCAGACAATCACTATTTTTATGTGAACAGAATTTTCTAATTAATTCTTGGTTCATGGGAACAAAGGAAAGAAATACTGAGTATCTAGATAGAATGTGAGATATTCCTGGTGCAGCAAAGAAGCTGTTTTCTAGTTTTAGGGCCTGCCTACGGAAACATTTTACAGGGTATCACTTTTGCCAGGTGCTCAATGGCACAGATTTTGTATAATCCTATAGAGCTTAGTCTCCTTTAATCATGAGGGGATTACCTATGTACTAAGTAACCTGGATATCTATTTCACACTCATTGATGTTTATAAAGAAGGAAATTTACTTATTTATAATATCAAAGTAGTAATTAAGTGCACAGAAAAGCCTTCAGCCCATAATTCAGGGCTGGCACCTGTGAAAAGAGAGAGAGAGGGAAGCAGGATTGGGTAGGAAGAACCTCAAACTGCAGTGCAGCTCTGAGAAATTCTGAGACAGACTGATAGGGAGCTTCACAGCAGAGTGTCCCTGAGCGAGGTCCCACAATGGCCAGAAATAGCTTGGCTCTAGTACCCGCTCCGAAGCACTCACAGGCCGTAAACAGTACCTTCCTGGGGAGGATGTAGCCTTAGTGTGAGGTGCGATGATCAGAAAGTGTGGCAGTTGAAGACTTTCACTCAATTACAACTCTCACATCCCATCTCTTGAAGGTGTATGTTGGCAGTGTAGATCCAACACCTCCACGGAGGGTGTGAATAGAAAGCCCTCGGCAAGCAGGAGAAAATTGATTGGGACAATTCCAAGAAAGGTGTGACAAATACTAGTTTGAAAATAACAAAATATAGAAAGAAATTTAAGACCATATAAATTAATGGCAGAAAAAACATGTGTATCATTTGTAAATCTTAATGTGTAAAGATGTCAATTCTTCCTTAAGTTGATCTATAGATGTAATCCCAATTAAAATTCTAGTAAAGTAGCTGTTTTAGTTTTTGCTTTTGTGGTAAATTTCTTTTAATTAGATTCTAAAATACTTATAGAAAGCAAATTTTCCCTGAAAATTATTTTTTTTCAGGGAAAAGAAGCCTTTTATTCTGAGTTAGATGTCAAAATTCAAATGCATGGATATATTTTTACTTTGAAATGAATAAATTTCAATTAAAGTTTAATCAGTTAATCAAATATGTAAATGATGACTTAACAAATAATTTTCTTATTCAGGGAAGGGAAAGGGAGGAAATTTACCCAAATGTAGGTGGGATTTGGGGGTGGAAGAATGAACCCCAAATAAGTGCAGAAAGGGTAGAATTGGAACATGGTGACAGAACTCAGGTGACAAACGATAAAGACTGCAAATTTTGTCCAGGGTCATCCTTACTTGGCCCGTTAGTGCCCTTCAAATTAACAAGAACAAAAAACAATTGTGGAATTACTTCTTTATAGACACAAAGACAAGCAACTTTTTATCAAAGTGGCTTCTGGTTTTGTCACTGCGTTTTTAAAAGACATTTAGCTTTAAGGAAATAAATGTTTATTCATGGAGAATGTATTCATTGATGTTTCTATCTTCCCACTCCACTTTCTTCTCTCCCCCTCTTCCTCTGGCCATTTCTTCTCTTCTCTTCCCTTTTCCCCTTTTGCCTACTCTCCTCTTTCTACCTCTGACTTTATTTCTTAAATAAAGAAATAAACTAATTCATAAAGAAAATAAATGACTGCCCCTTTTTCTAAAAAATCAAATAGGTCTGACTTGATAAGTTTAGCAGATTTTTGCAAAATATCCAAAACCTCAACAGACTTGACTCTGTGCCTGTCATTCTAGATAAAATAACTAAATGCAGTTTCATAAAATGTTATGATCTCTTTAATTTTTGATACCTTTGCAACTGTTCAACTGAAATAGTTAACTGTATCTCATCCATTCAAATACGAAACAAATAAAAATGTTTGGATTGCAAATGACCGTATTTAGGAGGCCTTGAGGTTTTGTAATAGGAAAAGCTGAAGCGTGTCTACTGTAGCAGAAATGGTACAATACATAGTTAACCTAGGATTTTATTCAATATCAGAAAGTGCTGCCCTGGCAGGGATTCATGTAGCTGCTGAGTCTACTTCTTTTTTAAAACGTTTCTTAAGCACAACCTCCGAAACCCATTGTCTAGTCAAATCTACTAAATGAGCGGTTGAGGGACTTCAAAATTACACATATTTTCAGCACTTCTGAGAATCTCATTCACACCACAAAACATTGTTCTGGATGCACTAGAGAGGCTTAATTACACACTGGAGATAAAAAGATAAAGCGGGAGATGTGTAGGTGGGATGGAAGTGATTATCCATAAGTATACAGAGAGGGAGCTTGCGTGTAGCTTACATAACTAATTGCCCACACCCAGCTGGCATTTGCATGAACATTTTCTATGAAAGACTAAATGCTTGTGCGATCTGTTGGCATAAACAAAAGAACCAGATGTTCCAACTCTGATACCAAGCAAACTTGAAAAGAAAACTATACATTTAGGGATGGACAAACCATAGAGGAAATTGTGGACAGGCCCATCTTTCTGGAAGCTCTAGAATTAAAATGCTACTGTTGTAGTACAATTTTTTGAAATGAAAAGGACAAGCCCCTGTTTTAAATTATAAGGTTTTCAGATTCTGCTTTGTATGTAAATAAGCATGAAAGGATGGAGTAGCTCAGCATTTAACTTTTTACAAACCCAGAACTATTTAGTCAAGTATCCTTTTGGAGAAACAAACTTAGAAAACAATGGTCTTGTTTTTCCACCATGTCATTCCTTCCTGTGTAATGTAGGATACACACTTCTAGCTGCTCCCAAGACCAAGTAGGGCAAGCATCTGTATGGTATATTGCCAGGTAAATTTCTACCATTTTTTGTAGATAGGGAGAATTTGTAAGTTGCATTGCAAAATGGGACACGATAGGTACCATCTATCTTTAAAGCTAAAAACAAACTATCAAAAATAATAATACCTTTACAAACAAGAATCCTTTTTACTCTCATAACTCAAAAGTACAAAGATAAATACTGTAACAATTTTTGAATGAGTAAAATATTTGAGTAGACATTTCTCCAAAGAAAATGTACACATAGCCATTAAGCACATAAAAAATGCCCAACAGTCATCAGGGAAATGCAAATAACCACCACAGTGAAATGCCACTTCACACTCACTAGGGTGGCTATCATCAAAAAGTCAAAAGCAACAATTCTTGGCAAGAATGTGGAGAAATCCAGAACATGTATGCAATACCAATGGGAATGTAAAATGGTGCAGCCATTTGGGAAAACAGTATGACCGCATCTCAAAAAGTTAAGCATAGTTACCATTTGACTCCCAGTTCCACTCATAGGTATATACCTAAGACAAATAAAAACATATGTCCACAAGAAAACTTGTACACAAATGTCCATAGCAGCATTCTTTATTCAAAAATTGGAAACAATACAAATTCCCATCTACTGATGATGCAAAAAAAATGTACTATATCCTTACAATAAAATATTTATTCAGCAATTAAAATAAATGTAATATATGCGGATGAATCTTAAAAATAGTTTGCTAAATAAATGAAGCCAAACACAAAAGACGACATATTGTATGACTTCACTTATATGAAATGTCCGTAATAGGCAAATCCATAGAGAGAAAAAATAGATAAGCGGTTGCCTGCAGCCAAGAGGTTGGAGGAAATAGAGAGTGACAGCTATTGGTTAGAGAGTTTCTTTCTGGGGTAACAAAAATGTTCTAAAATTATATTGTGGTGATGGTAGCACAATTCCAAGAACATAGTAAAAACCATTTAATTATATACTTTAAATGGGTGAAATATATGGTATGGGAATTAAATCTCAAAGGTGTTGAAAATGAATTATTTCCGTATTGATGGAGCCCTTAGGTCAAAAATTATTGTTTAAAGGCAGAGTTTACTTAGGAGTCAAGATGTGTTATCAGACACTTATACCTTTGATTATAGTAGCTTATGACTTTATCTAGTCAATTATTTAGCAAGTATTGACCAGCACAAATAGCTCAAACATTTGTCTTCCACTTTCCTCATACCCCTTAAAATTCTTTATCATTTACTTTCCCATCTCCAGATTTAATCACTTTTCATAGATTCTTGTTCTTGACTTCTTGAATAGACTGGAATTTAAAAGGCTATTTCTATGGGATGTTCTGTGGTGTCACTGTAGAACTGCGGACCATTTTCTCCATCTTGAAATTCTTCTCTTGCCTTCACTGATCTTATATTCTTGCTTCCATGTTCTCTGGGATCCATCTGCTCCATCTCTATGTTCCTCTTTGGCTCCTCTTTCCCTCCTCTCCTTAAAGGTGATTATTCATCAAGGTTTTGTCCTCAATACCCTGCATTTCTCTCCTTACATTTGTCCCTTTCTTCAGACGTTCTGAATCCATTTCTCAGACCCATCACATATCCTGGGTTTTAAAGCTTTTTTTCTATCAGCTCAATAAACATTTTCAATTTTCTCTTCCATGGTTATTTTAGTATTACCAAAAAACACACATGTTTAGCCAACTTTTTAAATGTCCCTACCATGTGCCAGAGATTATACTAGACATGAGAAACACATAGATAGATGATAGATGATAGATAGATAGATAGATAGATAGATAGATAGATAGATAGATAGATAGAGGCAGATAGGTGGTAGGTAGGTAGGTAGATAGATAGATAGATAGATAGATAGATAGATAGATAGATAGAAAGACAGATAAATTTTTACTTGCTCTTGAGGTATTCATAGTCCATTAGGTATAGAAAGGCAGATATGCAAATGAGTGCAGTGAAGTGGTATAGGTCCTATGCCTGCATTTTACACCTTCCATTCATTTCCAGTTCGTATTCCCAGAGTCCCATTACAGGCCTGTTTTAATTCTGATAATAACATATTTGCTGATCTTCTTAATTTAATCTCTTCCTATTCTAAATTAATCTTCTGAAAGCCACTGCATATCTATTTTCTGCTCACAAGCTTTAATGGCTCTCTACTATTGAAGGATCAAGTACAAATTCCTCATCCTCACATGGAAGATCCTTTACACACTGCCTAACTTTTCAATCTTCTCCTCCACACTCACCCTACCTACCCACAACCTCTGCTGCAGTTGATTTGAGTCACTAACTTTTTGGCATGTCTTAAAACATTCTGCTTGTGTACCTTTGCTCAGAAAACTTCTATTTCTTGGCTTGCTGATTGAGGTTATGCTAGCTTTGGAAACAAAAATATATGAATGGCTTAAGAGAATAAATGCTCATTAGTCACTTGCGTTAATAGTCCAATGTGGATGTTCTTGATTGAATGCTGACTTTGACCTACACAATGTTTCAAGATCCAGGTGTTCTGTTTTTTGTTGTTGAGTGTTATCATCCCCTAGGGCCTTGACGTTATCTGCATCTGGCAAGCAGATGGGAAAGGAGTATGAAGGATGGTCCCTGAGATGTTTTTATGGGTCAGGCCTAGCAGTGGCATATATCACTTCTATCCAGATTCTTTTGGCTAGAACTCAATCATATTGCCTATCCAATTGCAAAAGAGTAAGAGAAAAGCTGTCCAACTGTGAGCAGATAGAAGAGGAATTCATTTTGTGAACACCCAGCAGTCTTTGCCACCCCGACCTCCTCATTACTCCCCACTGTGGAGAATCTAGTTCCACTTCCTCTGGAAAGCATTTCTTAACCACTTGAAATGGGAATGAGAATTCCCTTTTCTGATGTTTCACAGGACCCATTGTCTTTGTTACTTACTTTACACTTACCACTCACTGTGTTGCAAATTACTTTTCTTTTTCATTGTGCATTATCTTTTCATCCCCAGTGGAATCCTAAACCCCTTAAAGGCATACTTTTGGGCCATTCATTCATTCAATATGTGTTTTATGGGCAACCACCATATAGGACTTAATATTTGGTGCCATAGGGGACACAAAAATTGATTTTTTTAAAAATTCATTCTGGACCTATATTGTCATTTTAGAATTTGATTTAGAAGGCATTGACATAACAAGTCCTCTGAGTCCTTTAAAACTATAGAGGAATTCATTTCAATGATCAACCATACCATACCATTTCAATTCATTACAAGGATGGCATTATGTAAATTAATGGATATATTAAATGTTATTCTTCACTTACGTTTCCACATTGATTGGCCGTTGCTTATCCAAGCAGCAAAGACCTTCCCTATTGCATTGTAAATAGATGTAGACAAATTGTGATCGTTTCTAAAAATATTCAAAGTCATGTTACCTCACCAGTTGAGTCATGCTTTAAGATTAAAAGTCTTTGAGGAGGGTTATGACAACCTAGATAATGACAGCCTGGTGATTCTGCACAATACTCGGCACGTCCATGAACCGTGCACATGCATGCAGCACTGAGAGCTGAGACAAAGGAAATGGGTTCACACTGAAGTGAAGAAGAAAAAGTAGATTGAAACTGCTGGTGAAGGAATCTTGGTTAAATATATGGAAGATCTTATTAAAAATGAATTAACCTTAAAATGGCTTATTAAGCCCTCTTTCACCCCTAGAAAATATTAGGTATGTTACAGGAAGTGCAGATGCTAGAAAACCAGGGGATAAAATAAATAGCCTCTGGATAGGTCCTCCCCACCTTTCAAAGCCTAAATCCTAAGGCTCAGGCTATTTTTGGTTTCCTTTCAGAACGGAGCCTATACAATGAAAGCAAAAGCAGCTCTTTCTTTCTTTTTTTTTTTTTTTCTCTGACTACTCCAAGATCTGTTTTTGCCACAACTTCATAAGTATTTCAATTACTTGTTCCCTCAACAATCCTGCAGCGAAGCGCTGCCCCCACCCTCCTCTTTATAGATGAAGATATTGAGGTTAAGTGATTTTCTCAGGGTTACAAAGAGACCTAGCAGCAATGAAGGAATGAGAACTCGCGGTTCAACCTTCTGGTGGATGAATAGATGAGTTTCTGAGCAGCTGCTATTATATTGCAAAGAGGCCACGTAGATGCCTGGCTGAATGTGCAAAGAAACCGGGTCCAGGAAATGAAAGGGAGGCTGCGAGGACAGCTTTCTCCTTCCTATTAATGACACAGTCAATTGTTTAAAAGTTGGAAAGAAAGGCCCTTTAGAGAAAGAGCTCTTTAAAAAGAGGACAAACAGCAGGGCACTCAATTTGGGACCCTGCCTCAATGAGGCCCTTGTTGTCTGTCTTCTCGCAGACAGCGCGGCTGAGGAAGCTGGGCTGCAGATCGGAGACGTGGTGCTGGCTGTCAATGGCTCCGAGGTCAGCAGTGTGGAGCACGCAGAAGCTGTGCGCCTTGCAAGGAAAGGTAGGTGGGCGAGCCACAGACTCGACAGTTAATCCGAGGAAGCACAGAGCTGCACTTCACCAGGGAGTTCGAACAGGTGGGAGAGGCAACATAATGTTTTCATAGGAATAAAATCACATCTATCTCTGCCCATGCTCCTTCTGTATCAATGGCCAGCCACAATAGTGAAACCAGAAAATGGCAGTAAGCCAAATGTGCTCTATTTAATACCAACGTATTTCCTTCAATTCCCTCCCTCTATTGTCTTTCTTCCTTTCTCTCTCTTTCTTCCTTTTTTCCTTTCTTTCCATCAGTTGTTAGAGTTAAGAGACTCAGAGTTTAAATTTAAAGAGAGAGAGAGAGAGAGAGAGAGAGAGAGAAGTGAAGAAATTACAACTTAAAGCTTTTACAGATTCTCCTACCTAGGGCCACTTGAAGCCTGTCCTTAAAGCAATTCTTTCACGGATGGAAACAAGAGAACAATAACACATGCCCTGTACCCTTGTACCCACTCACATTAAACTTTGTGGGAAGGCTAACACCATCTTCCTCTCTGCAAACCAAGTTACCTCCTTTGGTGTGAAGTTACAAATCCTTGCCTCCACACAGACCTGAAAGCATGCAGCTGGCAATTGCTTTATTCCATCATCGGCTTACTTGGTGAGGTGCCCCCCATGCCTGGCTTCCCAAAGGCTGCATGCACACCTCCCTGCCCCTGGAGCATATTATCAGACAGTGATATTAAAATGGGAGCATTTGAGATGGGCCACAGGTGCCCCTTGCTGAGCTACATCACTTGCCCTTTTTTGTGAGGCCATTATGCCTGGGGGTTAGCAACAGCAAGAGACTTCTCTAGTGCAAAAAATCACTAACAAATGTTGCGTCCTGATAAGCTATTCTGGACTTTTTTAAAGAAAGAATTTAGCTTAGTATTTGGCTAACTCTGAAGGAGTTGTCATGTACGAGGTGCACCAGGAACCCAAGGACACGATCAATTCACATGTGCACAACTACTTGTGAGTCCTACATGTGCAGATGAGAAATTAAGATAATATGGTAATGACTGTACGAATGAATTGGTAGCATCCCATACAATATGGGAATTTTATCCCATTACTTTTGGATTTACCTGTTCCTAGGTTCTTTGTCACAAATGATTATTTTTTGAGTTAAATAAAACCTAATTTTAGTAATACTTATACTTATAGGATTTATTTTCTTTTCCCCCAAGAAGTTTAATGTTCTTTATAATACTGAACCATTCAGCCTCACTATATCAGTTAATGGAACATCTCTAAAACTTGAACGGAAGGTTTTCAGATTTCTAAAAGATGACGAACTAACATTGATACTGAGAGAAGAGCTAAATCTAACACCCTTGCTTGTGCTGTTCCTGGCCACTATTTGTAGGATGGATTTACCTGCTGCTATATTCTGGCTTCCACCATACCTTGGTTTCCCTTCCCCAAGAAAACACTCACCCTCGGGGCACCTCCCTGTGTCTCCAATCCTTCTCAAACCCAACAGTGGAGATGCTTCAGAAGCAGAAAGGCAAATTGTAGATCTGATGTTCGAAAGTGAGGACAGTAAGAAACTTTTGAGAAGACAATGTCATTGTGGATGTTCGGAGGAGTGGGATCTACAGCCAAGAGCAGAAGAGGGCTGAATGCCTCATGTGGGGCATAGCTGGGGGACCCTTTCTTAATGTTTTCCTCCCCTATGGCCCTCAGTGGGCCATTCCCTACCACTGAAAGCCAGACAAACAGAAGCACCTGTTCTGGACAGGTGGAAACATAAGGTGGCGCGTCAGCCCAGCTGGATTAGGGAGATGATTATTCCTTTCTCAGGCTTCCTCTCCCGCACATCTCTAAGACTAACTGAGAAATAATAAAAAGAAAAAATGCAAATAAAAAAAATAAAAAAAGAAACAATGAAAAAATAGTTTAAAAAATAATTAAATACTACTTTGAACTATATAACAATAAATCTGAAAACTAGATAGATAAAAATATTTTCCAAAAACATTCATGGTGCCAAAGTAAGTGCAAGAATAGATAGAAAATTTGTACATTTACAATAAATTTCCATCCTACTCCATCCACCATACAAAAGCCCAAAATACCAGTCCCTTTTATAAATGAAATTTATTTAACTTTCAAAGAATAAGTAATTCCTATTCTATAGAGTTTTTTCCAGAAAAAGGGAAAGAGAGAATGCTTCTTGGCTCGTTTTATAAGATTACTATAACTTTGATTCCAGAACCAGATAAATATATGATAAAAAATAAAATAATATATCTATTTTACTTATGAAGTATAAGAACAAAGAGTAGATATTTGAATCAAGCTGTTTATTCAAATTACACATAATACATCATAATCAAGTCAGGTTTAAAATAAAGATGGCTTATCATAAGAAAATATTTTAACACAATTCATCACATTAATGGACTAAAGAAAAAACATCACATGACTATTTCAATAGAATAGAAAATCATGTAATAAAGTTCAGAAAATTTATTTAAAATTTTCTAAACAATAGGAATAGAAGTTTCTTTTCATAGCTTTGTAAAGGGAATCTACCAAAAATCTAACCATGAAAAGAAAAAGTATATAAAAGAATGTACCCAACAACAAAACTTTTAATAGAGAAACTTTGGACACATTTCTTTTGAGATTGAGAAGAATAATGCCAATTTTAGCAACCTCTGTTTATCTAATATCAAAGGTCCTGACTTATCCAATAATACAAAAAAGAGAAATAAAGGTGTATTGTCTAGAAGGAAAGAAATAAAACCATTATTATTTGCAGATTATATAATTGTAACAAAATCAATAGACTAATGCTTAGAACGAATTAGGGAAATATTGACCAAACCAAGATCTCCTTATAAAAATCAGTAGTGTTCACCTACACCAGTAATAACCAAAAAGAAGAAGAAAAAAAAGGACACTAAGATATGATAAAAAATAGCAAAAAAAAAAAAAAAACCCTACAAGGTAGAAAAGAATTAATTTAATAAGGAATGCACAAGAACTTTATGAAAAAAATATGTACAACTTGACCAAAATACATAAAAGAAGACATAAGTACCTGGAGATGTACAGTATCTTTATAGGTGGAAAAAACTGTAAAGATATTAATTCTCCCCAAATTAATAATTAAATTTTATTAAACATATTTGAGTAGCTTGTCAAAGTTATCCTCAAATATATGCAAAAGAATACATGTCTACAAATAACTACATCATTTATGAATGGGGCAAGCAATGGCAAAGAAACTTTTTATACAAGATATTAAGGTACATTACAAAACCATAATAATAATAAATAAAAAGTGGTACTGTCACAGAAAAACACAAGTGGGATAGAATGAATTAGAAAGTTTAGAAACACACTAAAACAAACTAAATATTTATTAAAACTTGATGTATGATAAATGTATCATCACAAAACAATGAGGAAAGGACAAATTTTTAGTACATCATTTTTATACAGAACTATAAGTATGCTACCTTATACTTTATACCATCTACAAAGGTGGACAATAAAGAAAATTGTGGGATAGTTAACTTGGTTAGTGGTCAAAGAAATGCAAGTTAACAAGATGACATTTTAGATCCACCAGATTAGAGGGGGAAATTATAAATGATATGATAGCCAACTTTGGTAAGGATATGAAGAAATGGGAACCCTCATGCACTCTTGTTAGGCCATAGGCATTTCAAAGAGCAATCTGGCAACATCTAGTAAAGTACCTTATCAATCTTTTGCACTAGATTGCACTTCTGGGTTTAAAAGCCCAAAGAAACTGCTGAGAGGACAAATACAAGGACATTCAATGCAATGTTCTGTGTGGTAGAGAATATTTCAAGGAAGTCTGGTTGACCAATGGATATGTAACGTACTTGGACTTCTATGCCACACTTTGAAACAATAAAGGAGATGAGCATTTAGCATCATGGATAGATCCTTTAGAAATGGTTTTGAGTTGAGAGAGAGAGAGAGAGAGAGAGAGAGAGAGAGAGAGAGAGAGATTAGCACAGTATCATTTATGTAAAATAAAATGACATACACAAAAGAGTGTGCCCACAGTCCTATGCTCTATGAGTGCCTACTGTGAGGAGCAGAATGTTGGAGGAAAGTTAGGAACAGAGGGAGAAAATAAAGTAAAATAATACAAAAGGGAGCTTCATCCCAAAGACAATTGTGTGCAACAACCTGAGTGTCATGATGGGCTGGGCGGTCTGTACCCAAGTTCAAGAGTGACAGATGAACACCTCCTGAGCAGGGACCCACCCATACACAATTTTGCCTCCACCCACATTCTAAAATTTATAGGCAGTATGGTGAAGGAAGGCAAAAGCAAAAGCAAAACTGGACTATTGAGATGCAGTGGGTCTGTGAGAAGAAACTAAAAAGAGGATGAGAAAAGGGAAAAAATAATAGGAATAAGTTCGTTTTATGTAGTGCTTCACAGGTTTGATATTGTTAGCAAGCCTATAAACTGGTCAGGGTGTTTCTGGAACACAACATTTGAGACAAGCTTTTGGGTGTCCTCTCTGTGAGAGAAAGTCACCAACTTATCTGAAAAAGAGCAATATTCATAAAACAACTGACAGAGACTTTTGTTAAACTCACTGGATGTGTACAGATCTTGAAATATATATTTAAGCATCCATTAAAAAGAGGCTTATTTAAAAATCAAAAATAAATAAAATAAAAATCCAAATGTTTCTGCTTGCCTGTTGTATCTGTTTGCCTAAACTTCTTAAGAGTCTACCTGATATCATTTTGGCCACTATCTATTTCTGTACAGTTTCCTTCCCAAGTATTTAGACTTATAAACATTAAATCACTTTTCTCAAAACATTAAATCATAGATCTCCCAGTATGTGAGACTCACCAGAGACACTCTTTCAAGTACAGAGCTCCTGGTGGTGGCCTGCACGTTGTCATTTTAATCAGCTCTCCCTGGTGGTTCTTTCAGAGCCGGCTCAGCATCAGTACACAGCGCGGCATTGGCATCGGGGAGGCATGGCCAGAGGGTTACAGCCATAGGTCAGGAGTCTGTTTTGTTATCTTCCAGTGCAGGTGTTACCATATCTCCCTAGACTTGCATTAGAAAGGGGGTCCACCGTCTGTTATAAGGTCAATTTTTCAGTAATTCTATTGAACTAATAATTCTAGCCAATAATAATCATAGAATAATATAGTAATATATATTACAGAAAATTATAATATAAAAATAAAAGTAATTGAATAATAATCCTATTCAAAAACACTACTAATCACACCCACTTGTACAAATTACCTTAATGTTGCTGCTGGGAAACCCAGAACAGATTTAAGAAAGCATTCAGTATCACACCCAGAATGACCATAGTTCCATGTGAATCTTGACCTAATTAAGTCCCTCATATGCTCTAGTTTGGGTTTTTATAGACCTAGTTACTTGCAGACTCACATAGAAGGTTTAATGCTCCAGGGGAAAGGCTGGAAAGAAGAAAAGGGAAGGAAAACAATAAAGCGTCACCTCCCTGGAAGCCCTTGGCGTCTGAGGGCTCCTTGTTTCACTGTGAGCAGGCTTCACTGAAGACAAGGCAGGGTGCCCGCGGAGCGGGACCATGGCCGCTGCCCCAGTGCCCCCCCACCGAGCAGCCCCGAGGGACAGCGCCTGTCTGGCAGGTCTCCCTCCTGCGCCTGCGGGGGTGCTGGAGTTTGTCTGACAACAGAGGTGCGACTCTGACACGGTTTAAGATTGGTGGCATAATGGGAAGACAGTGATGCAAGGAGCAAGTGTGAATTAGAAAAAGAAGTCACTTTTCTCTCTCCTGTAGCTGTAAATAACCTCACCCACAATCCCTTACTTCCAAAATTCTAGGCCCAAGTGCTAGGGAATGGGAGTTTGCTAGAGACTTTTTTCTTTTTAAGGACATCATCACCAAAGAGCTGTGTTAAAGACACGATTTTCAAACTCTCATCGCATGAATAGTTCCCTTGACTATTTCACCTCAAGCCATTCATCTTCCCATATCCTTCCTCCCACCCACCCACACGCAGCAAGCAAGATTTCTGGGATGTCTAATAGAAAGCAATGGTTATGTGTGTTCTTTCTCTAGGGTGGAGAGATACTTAGAGAAAGAAGTAATCCATGGAAAAACTAATAATTTCGTGGTTGCAAAATATTGGGGCTGAAAATGAAAGCATGCAGGGGAAACTAAATCATAGTCAAGGAAAGGAAGAAGCGTGGTGGTTGGTAATAAAGCTCTGTTTATGAGCAGAGCTTCTCAGCAACTGAGAGATGCCTGGGGACTTGCTACTCAAACTGTGGTCTGACATTACCTGAGAGCCTGTTACAAATGCAAAATCCTAGGCCTCGTCCCAGACCTGAATGAGGACATGCATTGCAACAGACCCACCAGGTAATTTGCATCTGCCTTTAGTCTGAGAAGCCCTGAACTGGGACATTTTAATATTTTATGGTCCCAGTAAATTAATAGATAAATAATAATAAAACCAGGAGGTTTTAATTGTTTGTACGTTACATTGAGTTTACACACACACACACACACACACACACACACACACACTATAGTAACTACATAAATAATCTAATTTGGAGAGGACATCTAAAGTCTAAAGTCTCTGTGAACGCCTAGGTCCCCTGGCCCCTGATGGAATCTGCAGAGGATAGCACCACCATCACCCAGCAGCTGTTTGGAACTCAACAGCTCCCCGTGCATCAGGATCACGTCCTAACTCTGAACATGAAAAACGTTCCTTTAATAGATGGCACCATGCTGCAGCAGGACCATTTGCATCTTGCCCCCGAGAGAATGTTCTTGGTGCACCGAGTCGTGTTGATGGCTGGCTGAAGCTCAAGCTTAGCCTGATCAGCATCAGAGAAACCCACATGCAGTCTGTGTAAGCAAGAGGAAAATGACCTCCAGGGCAGCCCACTGCAGCAGCACATAAATAAGTTGGCAGATGTGTCAATGAGGCACATTAGTCCAGGAGTGCAGCTCTTTGGGGACTGAAGTCCAAAGACAAAGACATTTGTAGTTGCCGGTCAACCTGGAGCATTTCTGCTAATTTTTCTGGATGTGTTTTTGACAGGAGCTTAAGGGCAGTTCAATAAATTAAAATGTATTTACATGGCAATGAAGAATTATCTTGACACACAGAGTTATTTAATTACCAAAGTGCTTTGTGTGCTGCTAAAGTTAAGACTATGTCAGCCTTTCTGGGACAAACCTTTATTTTCAGGGCCGTGTGAATGATCCCCGGGTTGGAGCCTGTCATTTGTGTAAGCGGAGTCTCCTCACTGACCCCCATTTCCATAAACAGCTCTAAACAGATCAGTAATCTCAATGTCAGACATCATGATGAAGTCAGCACGGCCAAGGCCAAATGTCCCCCTTCCGGGATGTGGCCTGCCTCTCAGAGGAATTGTAAATGAAGCCATACCCCATTTGCAGTCTTCAAAACTTGTCAGGGTTGCTGTCTGTCTGAATGACATTCAGAGAATTTTCCTGAGGCATCAAGAGGTGGGCGTATGATGCAAGTCTGTGTCCATGCTGGCAGCATCAAAGCAGTTGGTAAACAGTGATCGCATATCACCAGGGACAGGGACAATTTCCCCTAAGCTATGCACCATTCTGATCCTATTGGAAAGGAGGTCCAGGCTGGAAGGAAGGCACTCGGAGAAGTCGAGGACACACACCTGGAAGCTTAGGGTCCAATCCTCAGCACTAAGTTTGGTAGAATTGCTGTCTACTTCCAAGTTCAAAGGTTTGGCATTGATTTTGGCCAGAGATAATATTGGTGACAGGAATATTAGCAGTGGCTTAGATCCTCTCTTTAACTAACCCAGGTCAAGGAGGCTCATTGAATAAAAGTAAGAAAGGAAAGCCAAACCATCACCTATCTTCCTTCTTAGGATGCAAATCAAAATACGTTAAAGATTTCGCTTGATGCTGTTACAGACAGTCAGAAGGAACAGACTTGAGTGATTCATGATCAGACCCAACAAGGCTGATGGTTGAATAGAGAGAGTTCTGCACCAGAAGTTAGGAAACCTGGGTCCCACGTCTGATCCAATCCCTTGTGAGCCGTGGGGCCTCACAAAAGTCACTTTACCTCCCCAGCTTTCATTTTCCTCTTCAATGCGAGGGACTGAATTACTAAAGAATGCTGACTCATTCCAATCGTGGGATTCTATTTCATTTATGAAAACTATAACCTCTTTTTCATCCATTTTTCCCCCCCTGAAAAGCAGCAATCCATCCAGCTGATTGAAAGATTCAGCCACTGAACCCTCCCAAATTCATTCCCCTAGGCCCAGACATCCTGACTCTGGTGGTGGGATCTGACATCAGCCGCTGTCCCAATACCCCTCGGCCCACCTGCCGCGGCTACCTGCATAAGAGGACTCACTCTGGCTTCGTGAAGGGTTGGAGGAAGAGGTGGTTTGTGCTGAAGCATGACGGCTGCCTCCACTATTACAGACATAAGAAGGTAAATTGAGGGCAGGTGTAAGGGCTGGCATGGGTGAGCACAAGAAACCCTTGGAAGTGCAGTCAGTCCATGACCAATGCATTGTCTTGCAAGGTGCTAGGATTCTGGAAACCGTGTTCTGTTCTGTGACTTCCAAAACTTCTCCACAAGGCTCAGAGCATTGTAATTTATTTTCTCTGCTGCCGCATAAATCGAGGTTGGCATACGTTTCTATCTCCTTTATTCCTATTTTCAGTTCCTCTGTGAATACTTCCTTATCAAGCCAAGAAAATAAGAACCAAACTGCATACTTCGTACCTTAGAGAAATCAAGGTGGGTTAAGGCAAAGCGCAGCCAATATCCCACTAGACCGCGTGCCTGGGCACTGTTCCCCAGGTTACAGTGACTGTTGTTAGCAAGGCTTTGGAAGCTGATCCCCAAGAAAGCCACCTGGAATACCTTGTTTCATCCCCCAGATTTCATTAGCGCAGTGATTTCTAACTATAGGTGAAGGCTGGACTCATCTGGGGAATGTTCTCCAAGGGTGCAAAGCCGGTCCTCCTCCCAGAGGTTTCTCGTTCTGTCAGTTAAGGACGTAGCCTGGGCCTGTTGGTCGGGGGAAAGCACTTCAGGGGATTCTAGAGAGCAATTCTGAAGAACAACCTGAAGGCTGTGTCTTGTCAGCAGATGTGTTTTCTTAGCCCTATGCAGTACGGTGTTTAATGATTTTAATATGATGCAAACATAATATTCAGAGACTTCATATAGAAATCCCAGTTTCCAAATTCGCCTGAAAAATTCCTTAACGACATTTGGTGGAAGCTAAATAGCGGCCCCCTCTCCTAGGGAGCACGGGAACTGTCCAGTTCAACAAGGCCACTCGTCCTGTGTCTCCGGCCCCGCTGGCCTCACTCCAAACCATGTTTGCGACCCTCTGTTAACAAGTGTTAGAGACAGGAGTTTGGGTTGTTTACCTTTTCATGACACAATCTTATTATTTCTGCCTTTATTTCCACTGCCCTAGTTTCTTCATTTTAAGCTTCTTTTTTTGTTATATATAAGTGTGTGTGTATGTGTGTGTATACTTTGAATGACCTTAATTCTTTCTAGAACAAAGAAAGGAATCTATCTATGTAAAAGGCTAATATGCTAAGTGTCCTTCCCACCTTCCGACCAGTTGCTATGACACGCACTGACCACCAGGGGCCAGATGCTCAATAGAGGAGCTGTCATGATGCACACAGAGAAACAGCCCCAGGTCCACAAAGCAATACTCGGCTTCCCCCAAGTGGGACACAGGCCCCGTCACCACCCCGGAGCGACAGCCCACCAAATTGCAGCCGATGCTGCTGAGACCCCATGGTGCAAAATGCGGCCCACAGCCCAGCCCAGAAACGTGGCTGTGGGTGCCAGGTAATGATGTCACGTAGCAATGCCTGGCTTCATCTCCCTAGTGATAACTAGTCCCCTTGCAGTTTCTTCAGCCCAGGACACAGGTGGAAACGTTTTACACTTTAGCCAAATGTCTATGAAGCGTTTTCCCGTGCCTCATCTCATTTGATCCTCACAGAAGTCCTGGAGTAGGTAGATAGGAGACTTGGTGGAATCCTATTTTCTTTTCATTAGCCAGAAAACAGAAATTTAGAAAGCTTAGAAACTTGACCCGACTGAAAAGAAGAAGGAAATGGTGGACCTTGAAAATGACTTCAAGTTTTCTCATTGTGCAGAATATGGTCAAACACTGCTGCAGTTAAATATTTTACCCTTTGTTCTCCCTGCGTGATCTACAATAATAACCTGCTTCGTGTTGATATTTATTGCTGTGTTGCTGACAATTACCTGAAAGAGAAGTTGGGGTGCTTCACTGGGCTGGAAAAAGTTTAGCTACATCAGAAAGCAGGTCTAATTACACAAGTTTATTCTATATCTATAAAAGGCTAAGTTGACTCGCACATGTGCGATACATATAAAGCTCTCGCTGGCACCAATCGCACGCGTGTGTTTCGATCTGTCATTGTCGATCGTGAATTTGGTTGACACTTTCATTATAGAGAAAGGGCGAATAGCGATATTAAAATATTTCTTCTAATTAATTTCCTTTCAATGTGCACAAATTCATGCACCGGGCCGCTAGTATATCAATAAAGAAATCAACACATATTTTAAAGTGAGGAGTAATTTTGCATATTGAACCTTGTGAAGACTCTCTGTTCTGTGATTATTTCTCACTTATCTGTGACACAGACTAGGATTTGTCTGCCTTTCATGGCTATGAGAGCTGCACAGCTACTTTGGAAAAACTTTGTCTCCCTCCAGTGCGGGAAAATAAGATTCTCTGTAATCAGAATGAGAAATGATGGTTCGGCCGTGTTCTCTGTATTCTGAGTATTAGAGGGGAACAGACCAGAAGTGTCCGATCTGGGTGTGCTTCAAAAGCCCCTGGAGAGTTTTCCAAAGTGCACACGCAAACCGTCTCCTTCTCTCTTACCTCCTAAGTGGGTCCTGGAAACCAGGTGTTCTTTCTTAAGCTTTCAAGGTAGTTATGATAGACCTGACTGGTAACCTGGCTGAGTCCCACAACAGAGTTTATTTCCATCTATAGTCAGAAGAAAAAAACGGGAGGCAAAAGCAAAGCTTGCCAGCTTTTCTTCCATGGTTCTTTATCCTGAGATTTTGTTCTTTTTGCTTTCTCTTATGAAATAGTGACAGCAGTAGATGCTGGCTTTTCTTTAATGGCCTTCCTCAGTAAAATAAATCCATAAAAGCAACCTTTTGTCAAGCACCCCATATATTAAAATTCCTGGTTCTTGAAAGTCAGAATGGTTCCTGGAGTCAGTGTTTTAGGCCTGGGTTTGCCAGGTGGCAATCACGGGACTGGTGCTGCCTGCAGGTGTTATGTTTGGCTTGCACAATATTTTTATAAATTTTTAATTAAATGCATTCAGGTGTCGCATGCGCTATCCAACTTACCATAATCCCTACTACTCCTCATTACCTTACTCTGAGCCCAGTAACATAAACTACCCACTAGGCCCTGTAGGGATTTGAGTATTTGAATCCTGGGGGTAGAATTCATATGAAAAATTAGTTCTGTGGTTGTATAGTGGTAGGAATTAAAATAGATTTTTTTTAACTGCTTCTAGTCCTCTTTGGAAAAGAAATGTGGATCTTACAGTAAGTTTGGACACAGCTAAGGAAAAACTATTTGAGTAACTGCAGTTGTGACCATCATTGCCACATAGGTTTTAATGTGGAGATGGTGAAATATAAAAACACAGTTTTATTCTGTTTATAAAGGGCCAAAATCAGATCCCTTGTGGTGCTACAGATTCCAGAACACATTATGCCTGATCTTTAGAATAGATAGCAATGACTAAGAAGAATTAATGAGGCATAATAAGAACATAACAGAATAAATTAGCAGAAAACTAACTCAGCCATACAGTATTTATTCATGCAAATACGTATTGAGTGCTTTTTATGAGCCAGGCATTATGCTAAGTACTGGGAACACACACATAAAATAACAAATATTGTACCTGCCCTGTTTGCACTTATAATTCCATAGAAGAGACTAATATTAAGAAATGGATTCACAAATATATATTCAATTATGACCCTGGCCAGGTGGCTCACTTGGTTGGAGCATTATCCCATACACCAAGGTGGCAGTTTCAATTCCTGGTCAGAGCACATACCTAGGTTGTGGGTTCGATCCCCGGTCAGGGCCCATTCTGGAAACAACCAATCAGTGATTCTCTCTCATATCGATATTTTCCTCTCTCTCTCTTTCTCTTCCTTTCTTTCTAAAATCAATAAAAAAATATCCTAGGGTGAGTATTTAAAAAAATATGCAATTGTGATTGGTACATAAGTAAAATTAAGGAGTACTAGTAGGTGAAGAGAATTGTAGCAGTCTGGATACAAGAAATACAATCCCATAGTGATTTAAACAAGTGAAGTTTAATATAGAATACAAGAGGCCTGGTGCACAAAATTCGTGCACTGGGGGTGTCCCTCAGCCCAACCTGCACCCTCTCCAATCTGGGATCCCTCAGGGGATGTCCAAATGCCGGGATCGGGCCTAAACCGGCAGTTGGACATCCCTCTCACAATCCGGGATTGCTGGCTCCCAACCGCTCGCCTGCCTGCCTGATTGCCCCTAACTGCTTCTGCCTGCCAGTCTGATCACCCCCTACTCACTCCCCTGCCAGCCTGATCAACGCCTAACTGCTCCCCTGCCAGCCCAATTGCCCCCAACTGCCCTCTCCTGCCAGCCCGGTCACCCCTAACTGCCCTCCCATGCATATTCCCTCTTTATTAGATAGGGTTTTTTCTTTAACATATTGGACACTGTACCTGCCGTGGTCTTGCCAAACCAGTAAAAATGTAAACCCAAACTAAAAGTATTATAAAATAAACTCCTTAAACAGGAATTTCATGAGACCTTGGAAAGGTGATATCATGTGGTTGTTTCCTCCTTTTTTCCTTCTCTTTCTTTTTCTTGATGTTTCATGTTTTGTCCTTTCTTTCTTTTCTCCTTTTATTCCTTTTCTGTCTCTCTTTATCTTAACTTTTCAGTTGGTAGAATCATCAGTACTTAAATCTGTCTTGCTTCCAGAAGATGAAGAACAGGGAAATACACCGTCATCTGAAGAAAAAGATGGAGATGGCCATCGACGGGAAGGCAGACTGCAAGATAGTGTGTGAGTGAGAGAATGAAAAAAGAGTGTGTGGACGTATGGGAGTGTATATTTGTGGGTGAGGGTCAGCTATACTCCAAGGGACTGTTGGGGACTGCCGGACCGGGCTCCTGTGACTGGGAAGCCTACACTGCTGCTTAAATCTCTCCCGGAGCGACGGGCTCTACCACGGAGACCACGCCATGGGGAGAGTGGCTGTTATCTGAAGCCTATACATCCCGCAACTCTACAAAGAGAATACCCAGGGACCAACTGCAAACCCAGGAACACCGGATCTCAGGCAGTGCAAATACGCTGACTCGGAGGAACTCTGCACCTTCTCAAGAAAAGGTCAGATTACGCCTAGGGAAAGGAGAGAGAGAACTACATAACCAGACACCCAGAGAAGAGAGACCATGGGGAGACAAAGAAACAGCCCACATATGAAAGAAAAGGAGGCAACACCAGAAAAGGAAGTAAACAAAATGGAGGCAAGCAACCAGTCAGAGAAAGAATTCAGAGAAATGGTCATAAGGTGGCTGAAAAGAATGGAAGACAAATTCAACAATATGAGTAAGAACCAAGAGGAAATGAAGAAGAACCAAGAAGAAATGAAAAATGGCATTGCTGCTATAAAGAACTCAATAGAAAGCATCAACAGTAGACTAGAAGAAGCAGAGGGCCACATCAGTGAGCTAGAAGACAAGGTAGGAAAAAATACCCAAGCAGAGCAGCATCTAGAAAAAAAAAATTAAAAAAACAGGAAGAGAGCCTAAGGGAACTTTGGGACAACACGAAACAAAACAATATCCGCATAATAGGGGTGCCAGAAGGAGGAAACTGAGCAAGGAATAGAAAACCTGTTTGAAGAAATAATGACAAAAAACTTCCCTGATATAGGGAAGAAAAAACTCCCCCCTTTCCTCTCACTCCAATCATTCGGCTGGGGGCAAGGGAAGTTCTGAGGCTGAGATCCTGAGGCTGCAGGTGTGTGTGGGTGGGATCACTTGCCAGGGACACGCAAGGTTCTGAGGCTGAGACCCCGAGATTGCGGCTGGAAGGGGATCGCTCCGTGGGGGCATGGGCGCTTCTGAGGCTGAGACCCTGAGGCTGCAGGTGTGTGTGTGGGGATCACTCCGTGGGGAGTGAATTTGTTTTGTTTTGTTTTGTTTTGTTTATAAAGGGTCAGGAGGACCTCTGGGCAGCATTCCGCCAGGCTGCTCATGCTGCCCGCTCTCAGCGGCCGCCCCCGCTGGGACTGGGGGACTCCAGTGGGGCTGAGAGGACTGGGGGCCGCCATCTTGTGGCTATGGGCGCCGCCATCGTTGTTGCAGAGTGACGGTTAATTTGCATATTATTCTTTTATTAGATAGGATTATTAAACTATGAGGGAAAAAAAATAACTATAGGCTATAAGAAAACTGCATGGTACTAAGGGAGAGTCCCCAAGGAAGGACAATCAGAGAAAGGAAATCCCTCTCTAAGGTTGAGGATTCAGATCTCCTTGGGAAATGCACTGCAACCACTGGATGGCAGGGCCACTCACTGGTTTGCTGGGTCAGAGCCAGTCTGCAGTCCCAGGACCCTTTGGAGCACGGGAGAGGCAGGGAATCGGAAGCTGGTAGCTGGTGCCTGGGTGTGTAAAAGGAGTGGGGATGCCGGTGTGGCGGGAGGCCTGCAGCATGAGGTGTGCTGTCGGGAAGGCCAGACAGACCTAGGGGAGAGGGGAAGCGAGCAGAGCTCTCAGGCACCAGGGCTGGCAGGAGACCTGGAGCAGAGGACATCCACCCGGGAAGGGTCACAGGAAGGCGATCACCAGGCCACATTGGGGCTGCAAGGTCTCCAGGGACAGCGTGTTCTTGGGTGCATGGCTGGGGCAGAGCACCCCCAAATGTCCACACTCCCACGCTACAGACCCACCCAGAGCACCTGGAGAGAGCAGGAGTGCCCCTTCCTCCTGAAATGTTCCTCTACTGCCCTCTACTGAGAAAGCGTAACACCATGCTTACTGCACAGGAGTTCCATCCATAACTGCAGAGCCCATATCGAGGGCTGAACTTGGAGCTGAGAAGCAGTAAGTGGACAACTGGCACACGAGTAAAACAGAGGGTCTAGTATAAATTAAGAGAAGGAGTCATATTTAATGAATTCCTTCTTGAGGATGTAATATTTCAACCGAGGCCTGGAGTTTGAATAAAAGTTAGCCAGACAGAAAGTTGGGCTGAGCATTCTCCAGGAAGAAGAGATAGCATGTGTGAAGTCCCTGAACTGGAAAAAGGCTTGGGAAGTGTAAGGAACTCGGAGAAAGGCCCGTGTGGCTAATTCAGAGTACAAGGGGGAGAGCAGGGAAGGCGGGGTCAGGCAACGCTGGGCCCTGGGTCAGTGACAGGAGTTTTGTATGTTCTTCTAACTACAATAAAAAGCCTCTAAAATAGCTTAGGCGGGGAAGTGTTGTTTTTAAGGTGTAAGATACCAGTATAAGTATGAATGCTGCTGAAGAGTAGAATCAAGCAGAGAGAAAAGTTAAAGGTACAGAAAAAGAGGAATACCTAATGGATACATAAGCCATCTATCCTAAAAGTTGGGTATCTAGTCCAGAGGTACCCGCAGAGAAACTGAACTTTATGAAGGCTAAGATTGAATGTTCGACCAGGTTAAAAACAAAAAGACACATTCTCTGTACATTGTAGCACAACAAGGCGGTTTTGTTTTGTTCCGTGAACCTATGTATGCAAGAACCCACATGTGGGTGTGTGGGGGAGAACCAGGGGCTGGGAGACACTTCACACACTGGGTTTCACAGATGCTCAAAGAAGAAAGCAGTGTTATGCCTTCAATAACTGCCTCTATTCAGGGCTTCTGATGGTCACAGCCTGTTTCCGTGGCTGTGCTGGAGGAGGAGTCCAAGGCGCTGAACAGCACACAATAGTGTGAGAGTCCTCATTTCGAACAAAGAGTAAAATGTGAAGCATGAAATAAGATTACTCCTTTGAGTCATGTGATCTTGAACCCCTTTTCTAAGTGAGACCTGTTGATGTGTTACTCTCCTTTATGAAAGGCAAATGAAGGATATGCCTTCCCCAAATTGCCAAGATGCTAACAATTCACTTTTAAAAGCTGCAAAGCCCTAAAACTACATGGAGGCTGGGTGAAGTAGAACAGAGTGTGGGCTTTGAATGTCAACCCAGCTCTACAGACCCCAACCTTAGACTAGAACGGTTCCCCTGACCCGCGGGGGCTTCCTCCCAGGACACCCTATGAATGCCTGACACCGAGGGTCGTACCTAGCCCTACTCCCTTCTGCAACTCTGCCAGGAAGGTAGCAGCACAGAGGCAGCCTCTCCAGTCATTTTTATGTGGTTTTTATTTTTCAGAACAAACCTAGTTCTGAGTCTGTGTAACCACCCCTTACTTAGTAAATGGCTTGGTGTCACTCATTTCAGAGATCCCTTGCTGAAGTCTCAGTGCTTTCTGGCGCAACACCTTGCCATCAACGAGAACACATTTTTGGTTCATGTCTTCCACCGATAAATTTAATGCCTTTTCCATTTTAACTAAGCACTTAAAATGCACTGTAGCTGTAACTTTTTGCAGCTTGAGGTGCAATAGCAAAACTAGCAGGAATTTCTTTTTTCATCTTCACATTTTCATGGCTGGAAGATTTATTCTTACCGTAGATCTTAGCAACCTCACCATACGATATTTTTCTTTCCTTATTAAGTTGAGAACTTTTACCTTTGCACTTAAAAGAATCACTTTTATGGTTTCTCTTTGGCATCAAATTGCCAGTATCCCTACTCCTGTGTTTGGGCCATTGTTAAATAGAATGAGGGTAACTTGAACACAAGCCCCATGATTCCACGATAGTCGATCTGATACGAGACAGCTACTAAGTGACTAACAGGCAGAAGTGTGGATAGGACAGATGGGCCGGATGGAGCAGGAAGGTAGGAGATTTCAGCACTCTACTCAGAACAGAGCACCCCCAATTTCAAACTTACAAATTATTTAATTCTGGAACTTTTTATTTAATAGCTTCGTATCTCAGTTGACCACAGATAACTGAAACTGCAGAAAGGGAAACAACAGGTAAAGGGGAACTAATGTAATTTTATACTACGTCTTTAAGCAAACTAAGCGTTACCAGACAATGGGTGACTCCTGGGACTTGCCCTAGAATTGATCCAAGAAGCAGAGGAAAAGCCGGCCCACAGAATGGGTTTGAATGGGCAGTGTAAGGCATCAATGCAGTTGATTTCTGATGACACCTTATGGCTCTGCTTGCTATCAACATGATTCCAGGTGACCATATGGAGGAGACAGAATGCTGGAGCTCTGGGGAGTGATCTGGCAAGGGCTGTGTTAATCATTTGCATATAGAGTTGGCACCATATGCCTTGAGGTCACCCAGGAAGAATGTCGGATTACAAGAGAAGAGAGCTGAGGTCAGAGACTTGGGGATGAGGACAGAGCCCGTCAGAAATCTGGTGCAGGGGAGAGGATCCGGCCTTAGAGGCTGAATAGGAACAGCCAATGAGACAAGAGGAAAACCGAGGGAGTCTTATGCTCTCATCAGACAGAGATGAATGTGTTTCAAAAAGGTGAGATTGGTCAATAGTTGTCAAATGCTGCTGTGAAGTAATGGCCCACTGGATACAGGCCTCTTACTGGGAGAGTGGACCTCCCTGGCTATGACTGGTCTTATGTGGAACTTACTTTTTTCCCATCTAAAAGCATATTGTCTCAGCTATTCTGAGAGGGGAGGGGAAACTGCCTTGAATGCACATTTTTGGGGACTAACTTTCTACCTTTCTTCCCCCTTTGTAAGGCAACCTCTTGGAAAGAGTTGTCTGATACTATCTTCCTCCACTTTCTTTCCTAATCCACTGCAATCAGGAGTCTACTTTCATTATCTAAGTGGCTGCTGAATTACAGTCATGCCCAGACTATTCGGGAAGAGAGTGAAGGATGAGAAAAACGTTGAGCCACCAACATTTAATGGGACATGATATTATCTACCTGATAAGATTCAGGTGAAGTGAAGTAGCATATATAAACTAATAATATAATCAGGGCCAGCACATAGTCTCAAATACTACTTTTTATCCCCTTGGCCCACTTTACCCTTTTCTACATACCCTGCCTATGGTCCCATGGTTCATCAGTGAGAACAGATTTAAACTCGTGTCTGCTTGGCTAAAAAGATCATGTTCTTTCTTTCCGTTATGCCAAGCTTCCTTCCCAGTACTTCCGTCCCATTGTGTGCCCACCTACAAACCACCTGCCCCTGGAAACCTCCGTCTCTAACCCGTTTCCCAGGTTCACCCCTAGGAGCTTGAACTCACTCTGCTCATCTGCGTCTACTGCAGGAATCATCCTCCTCTGGATGCCCATCTCATTTGTCCTCACGTCCTAACTGAGTCAGCCCCAGAAGAAGATGCAGCACAAAAGAGAGGCGGACGTAAAAACCAAGTGAGCTCTGTGAGCATCATTTACTGAATTTACAGGAATGGGGTGAATGCATACCCCACCAATGAAAGAGAGCTTGCGGCACTCAGAGAGCATGGAACGAGTCAGTATGTGCATGTGTCCATAGAAGAGAGGATCTCCAAGTTTCCAATAGTTCATTCCCAAGTCTCAGTACCTCATTGGAGTCTTACATTGTCATTTAAGAGATGCCCAGTAGGTGGAGCAGCTTACTCACAGATGGTTTTTCGTGGACCGCCGAGGATAGTATTTTGAATCATAAATTTCTTGTTAATTCAGGAGATTGAGAAACAATTGAGACCAACCTCCTCCTTTTCCAAAATACAGAAATGATAAAGATTATATAATTGACAATAGCATATCCAGCACTTAAACCAGGTGGCTGGTGTTCACCTGAAATCCTGATTATGCGATCTATGAATCTCCACCTTGGGGTAACATTCCATAAGAAGGCCACGCCAAGGCACCAAGCGGCACATTCTGGGTGAGGAGGATGTACGGACACACAGTGATGTTGTCTGCCGTTAGATGACCTCATTTCTTAGGATGATACCCTGTTGGAGCTACCTCTCCTGTATCCATAAGTCCCAATTTAAAAAAGGACATTTTAGAAAGGGCAGAGTACACCTCTTAGCCTTTTTTGCTTTCTCCCACCACCTGCTGCTGTTTCCCCTACAAAATCCCACCTGCAAAGTGTATGTTCAGGGTGTAAAGCAGAAGAAAGCCAATTTCCTGAGATGGCTTCCTTCCTCGGTGGTCCCAGTACTTGGAATTCCCAGGGATGAAGGCGGGGCCATGTCCACTTTTAAGAGATATTCACATCCATTCAGTTATCAGCAAAACACTTATTGAAAGCTTTCATATTCCTATGAAAATATTCCTATGAAAATTCCTATGAAAATACTCCTATGAAATTCCTATGAAAATATTCAATTCCTATGAAAATATTCCTATATGCCAGGAATAGAGCTGTAAAAAGAGTAGACAAAGCCAACAGCTCTCCTGGAATTACACTTTACTGTGGGAAGAAACAGGGAAGAAACAAGATAATTTCTGATACTGATAAGTATTTAGAATTTCGAATGCCTGAGGGAGAGGTGGGGTTGAGAGATTCTTTTCAAGGACCTGTCGAGGAAGCTTGTCTGAGAAGATAATATTTAAAACACAGATCTGGGAGAATGATTTTTGCAGAGGAAACGGCTAATACAAAGACCTGAACAGGGAGTGTTAAGCTGTTTTCAATTAGTTCATCAGGTTGCCTTTTTTTTTTTTTTTTTTTTTACTCTATAATCTTTTACTTTAAAAACTCACAACACATGGTAATGTAATAGTTATACTCAACGTGGGATGGGTTGGGTCACTGTGTTTGAATATTTGAAGTATTTTATTAAGAGAGATATTCTATTATAAACAGCTCCAATACTAGTCATGAGATGTCCCCAGAGTGCTTGGGGACCATCACAGGAATGTTTAAATACAGCATGCTTTCCTCTAAAAAACATAGAAAATTACTTTTTATGGATGAATTATATTTCAATTTGCTACCTCCAGATGTGGAAGGTACCAAGTCCCATGGGTCTGAATTTAAAACACTAAGCAGCTTTATTTTTCCTTCAGGGACCATGGTATCCGGGGTTTACATTTAGGTTTCAAAGCCAACCATTTCTCTAAGGAAAGGGGAAACATAAGAGAATTCTGCTGGAATATCTAAATTTAGCAAAGAAAACATAGGGGGGAAAAAAAGCCCTATAAAGGATAACAATCATTTTAACCGAGCAACTTCATCCCACTAATTTCTAGACCAAACACCTGTCAGTCATCTCGATGACACAAATGTCACTGAAGTGTGCTCTGAAGGGCAGGCGGATTGCTGCAGCGAGTTCTAGCATATTCTCGAGAATCAGAAATGCACGCGCACACACACACAGAGTAAGGGGGGAGAGGGCCAACCCCCTAAAATAGTTTGTCTATAGATTTTTAGCCTCGCGTTTTTTTAAACACAAAAGCACTTACCTTCTATCCTGAAAGACGGGCTCGCCTCTCCTCTGCACGGGTGGCCCTGGCGCTGGCAGGACAGAGCACTGGTCACAAAGCACTGGCTCTTCAAGCCCCAGGGACGGGCACGGCGCTGGTGATGAGCGGCAGGTGCAGGCGGGCACAACCCGGACGCAGGCCGAGCCGGCGGGCTTCCTTCTCCAGCCCGGCTACCAGCAGCCGCCCTCCCCCGGCCTCGGGATGGCTTTGCCCAACACGCGGGAGGATGCTGGCAACGGCCCTCCTTCCGCGCACCTGCACCTGCGGGCCCGCTAACCCGCGTCTTCTCACGCGGGGCCGGGGACGCACCTGGGCACCGAGGAGTTGGATGGGCCTCCCTGGTGGCTGAGCCCATTGGACTTCTGGCGCTGACACCTGCTGGGCACCCTGGAAGCCAGAGTCCGGATTTAATTTTCCCGAGAAGTCGTCTTTTTCATTCCGAACTTCCACGCCTGCGTCATCTGGAGATGCTCCAGGACAAAAAGGCGCCTTCAGGCGCTGAGGCGGTTTTTCCGGTGAAAGTGGTCAGATTTCTCCTCGATTCCATCCTACCGATCACTTGCGGAGCCTAGCAGGGGTCCTCAAACTTTTTAAACAGGGGGCCAGTTCACTGTCCCTCAGACCGTTGGAGGGCCGGACTATAGTTTTAAAAAAAAAAAAAAACTATGAACAAATTCCTATGCACACTGCACTTATCTTATTTTGAAGTAAAAAAACAAAACGGCAAAAACAACCGCATGTGGCCCGCGGGCCGTAGTTTGAGGACGCCTGGCTAGAGGTTGTAGCCCGGGCACTGAAATAGCTTCGGCGAGGGACACTGACTTCCTAAATATTCCAAGATGATTTCCTTGAAAAAGATCAGCTGTGGGCTCAGGGCCGCCTGGGCTCTTTGAAAGTGGGGAGGAGTCACTTTGGGGCACGCATCTTCCTGCTTGAATAGCTCCTTTGCCCAGGTTTTTGAAAGCCTCATTTAGACTCCGCTTTTGTTTTGCTGAAAGGTCTTCTTGGCCGGTGGTTTTTTTAAACCCTGGGGGCTACTAGGGCTTGCTGGACCCAAACCTGACTCCCACAGGAAATCAGCCCATCAGGGTGTGTTTTTGGGGTGTGTTTTTTTTGGTTAGTAAAATATTTTTTAATCTGATCAAATGGTTACCAGTTGCTGTGAGGCACCTTTTATTTTACTTTTTTAATCTTTATTGTTGAAAGTATTACATATGTCCCCTTTTCCCCCCATTGACCTCTCCCAACTCTCCCCGGGTCCCCACCCCAGGCCTTCACCACCCTAGTGTCCGTGTCCATGGGTTATGCATATATGCATACAAGTTCATTGGCTGAGTTCTTCCCACCCACAAGGGTGCTTCCCAAGTGCTACTTGCTACCTGGCATAAGGAAAATACTGAAGGAACTAAAGTTTAAATGAGGGAAGGGAAAGGGATGATCCTAGAACACAGCAGGTGTGTCCTTTTCCCAGCGGGGAGGTGGTAGGCAGCTGAGTCCAGCTGTGTGACATTAGTTCATTGGCTTTCTTCAAAGGTACAGTGTTATTCTCTGGAAGGTGTAATGTGGTGGGCAGGAATGTATTCTCCCTTAATCTCAAGCGCATTGAGCTCTCAACTCATCCTCTTCTGGGGTCACGATGGGCAGAAAGTTTCATTCGTGAGACTGTGGGTTGAGGGAGGCGATTTCAACTCCTGCCCAGACCACCAAGAGAACACAGCAAGTGCATTGGGAATGGAACTTGCTATCCATTCCTCATGTCTGCTGGTATCTTTGTATTCAATTTAGAAAACCCTGGCCAAAAGGCAAGAATAATCTGGACTTCTTACTTACCCACCTCCCATCGGTAATTAGGTATTGAGGTGTGTGATTTTAACTAACACTTCCATTCACCTCGCTCCAGTAAACAAACGAAAAGAGCAGGGTTATTTGGTTACCTGACACAGCCTGATGCATTTAATGCTTGATTTTTTTCATAGTTTTATCCTCAAAAACTTGAAGAGAAAACCCATGCCTTCTTTCTTCCACATATTTTTCTAGTAGGCCACGACGCCTCATAGTAGCAACAGCAACTGCAGTCACTAGTACAGCCACAGGGCCTTTGGAAAGATGTGTGTGTTTTTTTCCAGAAACCTAACAGCCTTTGCTTAAAGACTATTCAATCACTATTCACACTCTTCAAATGCTTTAACTGAAATGTCAGAGGCTGCATCCAGGTGGAAATTATTTTATGACTCCATAAGACATTATTTTTCTCTGCAGTAGCCTTATCTCCTTATTTCAATAAAATATCTGCTAAATATCAGCAAAACGAGAATGAGTCAATTAAAGTTTGTATATTTGTTCTTCACAAGCAATTTTCTAGGTACAAGTCCAAGAATGGACAATTAAGGCCAATTATTCATGAACTGAAGTGCCATTTGCATTTTTCCCTTCGGGATACATTTGTTATCATCACTTACAGGGAGAGTATTTGCTTGCAGATCTGCCCTTTTACCTCCGAACGGGAGATAATGTTTCTATTTAAACTGAGTCATCCTTGTCCTAAATATTGCAGTGGCAAGGACTGCCATCTCCTGTTTCCTTGGGCCAAGCATGATGACAAGGCAAACTAGGCTATGGTTCCTAAACCTCTTTGCACTCACTGCCATTTTGTGTGGTGGTCAGATGTGTTTATCATATTGCAGAGAATTCTAATACTGGATGAGTTGCAGAAAATTCTACCCTAGAAATTTTAAAATAAAATGCTTACAAATGAAGTGCCTGTTCTAGCTATGAAAAATGTGTTCTGAAAGCACTGAAGGAACATTTGCAACTTGAAACTTTTCATCAGAATTTGAGAGAACTCAAGGTCAGTTTAATATTAATTCTCCCCCAGCTCTTTCATCTAACAGATATCAAGTTGCATTTGAACCGGTAAAGAGATATGAATTTAGGTCAGTTTAGCCTTCAAAGAATGAATTTCTTGAGAAATATTTTGTACCCATCTATTTAGTCTTAAGTATCACAGGTTATTTTGAGGTAAAAATGACCAAAAACCTGCCTTTTTCATAGAAATGGAAATTCATTTCTGGTAAATTGAAATTGCTTTTGAATAATTTATGGGAACAGAGAATTCATCAGATCTGATAACATCAGTAGCCATGAGATTACCTTGTTCTGTAATGGGTGCTATGGGAACTGGAGAGCTGGAGTTGGTTAACATGAGACTTTCTATCCAGAATCTCATACTGGTTAAAGGCAAGCAACATTTAAGGAATGCAAAGACTTGGTCAAAATGATTTAAGAAGGAACCTTAACAGAAAATTGCTTCCATCTAAAGGATGTTCTCTATTCCTCCCTGCCTGATGCGGATATTCATTCCACTGCAGTTCCCAGTCAATATACAAGGACCCCTCTCTTAGTATCACCACCCTCTCTTCCTTTTCATTTGATGGGGTAAGGAAAACCTCCAATCCATTACTGATAAACTCCCTATTTCTTGTATTCAAATATTAAAATTCTTTCTCTCACTCTTTTAGACCTGCTGCTGAATCTAACTACCTTGAATCTCACCTGAAATTAAAAAATGTATAATCAGGGAACTCCTTCAAAAATACATGTTTAGTCTTCTTGTTCATTCATTTAAAATGCTATGTTGATCATCTTTTGTGTGCAAAGGACACAGCTAATCATTAGTTTAGAAACTAAGTTGAATAAGACGAAGTTCCTATTTTTAGCGTGGATAGAATTTCTGCACATATAATGTGGGAAAGAAAATTCCAGATGGAAGTAACAGCCTGAGGAAAGTCTGGACTAGAATGTGTTGGGACCCAACCATGGAACCTCAAGTGGACCAATTTGACTGCATCATGGGGTAGATGGAGAAGACCAATGGAGACTTCGATTATAAAGATAGAACAAAGCCAAATGCTAGTTAACCTTAAAATCAGAATAAAAAGTTATACTCTATTTGGGAGACAATGAAGAACCACTGAATGGTTTTGAACCTCAGAAGCATAACTGAGAGACATAGGAAGCTTTTTCTATTTTATGAGCCTTCCTTGATACATCGTCTAAATGCCAATTCTTCTGTAACCAAGCATAAGCTCAATCTCCATTTGTCCTTTTGTTGGTTTGTTTCTTAAAGAATTATTTCTATGTTAAATAAAATGCTGTACTCTTCCTGGATCTAGTTAGTTTGTTGTTGCTGCATACCAGAAGCCAGCAACTTTTCAAGGTGAATGCCAAGTCTCCACTGATTCACTTCCTTTTAAGTGGTAGCAGGAGATGAGAGAGGAATTTCCTTCTGGGAAATTAATGCTGCATGAAGCACGAGGACAAACCTATTGACCATCCAATGATTCCAATGATGTGGAGAGAGAGGGCAGGAAGGAAATTGTTGACTAGAAAATAGACAAGAGGGTATTTTCGGGTACAAAGAGTGCACCAAACATGAGTTTCCTCTAGAAATGACTCTGACTGCTCCCACTGAGTGATCTTGTATGTTAAGAATCTTGGCGCATGTGCATAAATTGATAACCTCTGTTACATAACTTCTCAAAGGGCATAGGCTTAGGCCACACACTGAAAATGAAAGCACAGTAAATATTTTCTTTGCTGACATTGTGATGAAACTAGAATAATTTTAACAGATTTTGTTTTTGTGAAAGTTCCTTCCAATTTACCTCATTTCCTATGACTAAGAGATGGCACTGGTGATAGAGAAAAAATACTATGTATACTGTAGAACTTTGTGGAGGGTCCCATGTGGGGGTTTTGTTGTTGTTAGGTTTTCTCCTCCTTTAGCTTACATATAAAATGACAAATTAAAATATAGTTTTCCAGAATATTGTACACAGAATTTTCATTAATAGTTTCTCCCATTATTGGAAGTAAATAATAAGATTTCAGGGGTTGTAACTGAACGTCTGTAACTTGACAGTTTCATAAATAATCAAGAACACAGGAATATGAGGTTTGGTCAGTAGATTGGAGCAGCAGATGCAAGGATGAGTAGGATCACAAAAGGTAGACTGAGCATTCAGAGACCAAAAGTGTCAAGGGATGAGAGTGGGCCACAGCAACTGCAAAGCAAAACGAAAGTGAAAAATGCTCACTGTCTGGCCACCGGGAAGTCATTGTTTCAATAAGGATAGCACGAGGGTGCTTTACCTGAGTCCTGTGCCCAGAAAGACATGAAGGAAGGTAACTGTCACAGAAAAGGTAAAAATTCATATCGTATTTAAACACAAATTATTAAAAAGGTACAAGGGCCGAAACCGGTTTGGCTCAGTGGATAGAGCGTCGGTCTGCGGACTGAAAGGTCCCGGGTTCGATTCCGGGCAAGGGCACGTACATGGGTTGCAGGCACATCCCCAGTGGGGGGTGTGCAGGAGGCAGCTGATCGATGTTTCTAACTCTCTATGTCTCTCCCTTCCTCTCTGTAAAAAATCAATAAAATATTAAAAAAAAAAAGGTACAAGGGATATGACATATTACATTTGGGGGAAAATAAGATTATGAGAATTAGGGTGAAGAGACCAATGGTGTTCCATGGTGGTATTCAAAGAGTCCATAGAAAAAAAGAAAAAAAAAATTAGAGAACAATGTATAAACTGTTCATAACTAAATTATTTTCATTTTAATGGTTTATCCTTTCTTCTGCAATCACATTCTTCTTAATTTTCTGATGTTAAACTGTCTTTTCTTTTTAAAATACAAGTAATAGATGGCAGTCTTTTCTTAAACAAAAAAATATATATTTTTTAAGAATTGAAAAGTATATCCAATCTTCCCAACTTATGTTAATTTTCTACTTTTAGAATGGGTAGTTCAGAACAGTGATCCCTGAACCTATTTATTACATATATCTTTCAAAAAAAATTAGCACACATCCCTAGCATATGGGACTGTATAAAGTACATTCATATGCTGCTCTATAATATATATTGATAATATTAAACTTACACAAAAATATAAATATAAAAGGATGAAATAAAAATAAACATTAAAACTTATTTTATTTATTAAAGATTCAAAAGACACTTCATGTTCTCTCTCATCTTAAAAATATTGTTGCGATGCCCTTATTTGATACATTTTATTTTTTTAAAATCTTAGTATAACACTTTGTGAGACAGAAATTCAGTTTATTTTTCCACGGAGTTTTAGTGGTGCCATAACTTAACTGCACACTTTACAAAGACAGCAGAGATCCGAACGGAAAAGTGCCTTACTGGCTGTACTTCCTGAATTATGATACTCATTTTTCAGTCCCATCCACCAATTATGCAAAAGCTTTTCCTTTAAATTTGGCTAGTAAATTTCCATCTGCCCTGATGTCAGTCATTCATCCATGCAAACTAACTGGGCAGTGTTGCATTCTGCTATTTTTAACAAATGGATTCAGAACATCTTATTTGGGCATTTTTAAAATTCCAAGTGCCTTAAATGTGGAGATATGAGTTTTATAGGTGAAACCCACTGTTTGTGGCAAGTAAATCATTACTAAGAACAGCATTCCCCAAATGCTTTTTTCATGAGTTTCTTTCAAAAGCAGTTCCTTTCTCATCCATTATTAAAATGTGACCTTTGCCTTGAAGAGACAAATCAAGTCTGCTTATTTTTTTATATATCTGCTAGGTAACACAGTACTGATAGCTACTTGTCATCGCCAAAAAGGTCAGCAAACCCAGCTCATGAGGGCTTTGTTTTGTTTGATTTTGTTTATAAACATAACCAGCAAACCTCTGTGTTGTGGAAAAGATTTCATGGCCATTGTCTCATATCCTTAGAAAGCATTCTAAAGATATTTTTAAATATAAGGTAATATATTTGTATCCCTCTTACCCATATATTAATTTCACATTGCACTATGCTGAACACATAGCGTGGTTGAGCAGTCAACACTTCAAAGTGTGGAACTCCCGCTCTGCCCTTGAGAGGTGGAGTCTTGGGTCCAGGTTCCTAACTGTAACTGCTGGAAATGCAGGCTACATGATGATGCCTGGGAGATACAGTAAATGTTTATAAAGCTTACTTTATTATCATGCTTGTAGATAAAAGTCTAAAAATAGAAGTTCTATTATTTTCTTCTTGCATCTCGGTCTCTGAGGTGTACATACAATGACTACCAAGGCCTTAGTTGATTTGGAAATTGTGCTTTTTTATTTTTTGAATTGACTGTCAAAGATCAGTAATTTTAATGGCAAAGATTATTAATTAACATTTTCAGTTGTCTTTATGAACATAGTGGTATATTATATAAAGTGTGGTATCCACGAATTCTTTAAGTTTTCCAAGAACAAGTTAAAAGTGTAAGGACATGAAGCCTAGAAAAATAATTCTGGATAAATTAAAATAAAGAATTCCTTTTTAATGAATAGTGTTAAAACAAATTCTAAAAAAAAATCTTTCTCTCCACATCTTTTCTAAAATATTAAACTGCCTGAGATGAAAGGAAATCTGTATAGCATATGTTGGAGCCAGACTTTCCTGCTAATCTATGAACACACAGCTTCTGTGTCTGAGTTTTCACAATAAGAACCTAGGCAGAGCCTTTCCTGGTTCCCTAACAATTGCATTCTCCCTTCAATTAAAAGATGCATTTGATTTCTATTAATACCACCTTTATCAGGATCTTGTGATTATTACTCAAAGAGATCAACCAATGGAACTTAAACACAAACAGAAATTTAATTGAGGATTACTAAAAATTATAAATAGCCTGAAACAAATATGCAAGGAATAAAATAATGAAAACATTAGCCTTTGACATTTTGTTTTAATTAATTTTTCACTAAATTGATAGTATAAAATTAGCAGATTACAACAAAACACTATAAAAGGATAATCAAATGAAATTAGTATCACTGGGCCATATACTAATAAATTTACCAATAAATAACAAGTTTCCAGAAATATTAAATAATACTTTGATATTTGCAAAGGTATATATTCTTTTTTTTTAATTCATTTTTTACAGAGAGGAAGGGAGAGGGATAGAGAGCTAGAAACATCGATGAGAGAGAATCATCGACCAGCTGCCTCCTGCACACCCCCTACCAGGGATGCGCCCGCAGCCAATGTACATGCCCTTGACCGGAATCAAACCTGGGACCTTTCAGTCCACAGACCGACGCTCTATTCATTGAGCCAAACCGGTTTCGGCAAAGGTATATATTCTTATGGTGTCTATTGATTAAATAGCTAACACACCACCTATTATATTCATTGTTACAAAGACAAATTTCAAAAGTACATTCAATTCTCATTATTCTCAGTATTATATTCTATAAAGTAACTGCAAATGCTGAATTCATGAATACTGAACCACTGCTCCTAGGAGAAACACAAGGTTAGGTTCCTGCAGGCCTCTGATCATAGCATTTTCATCAGCTAATCAATACATCATCTTGTTTTATATGTGTTTCTTTTTAAATATACTTTAATATATTTTTGATTCACTGACATTGGACTCACAGCTATAGCATTATAACTCATGCTTGAATGAAGCTTATTTACATGCAGATATTTTCTCCATGAGGCATGTCAGTCTTCTTGCACTTAGGAACACTAGCCAGCAATTCAACATTATCTTTGGAGACCATTTTAAAAAGTGAAATTGCCAACCCAAAAGAACATAAAAATACAAAGAACATGGCACTAAATAGACCAGGAGAAGGGCATTTGTTTACAAAATAAGAACTGAAATGAGAAGACAGAGCATTGCTCTGTTTGGCCTCAGCTGAGAACATGGGCATTAGACAACTCGATTTTTTTGAAACTTTACACGTGTCCATGAATGACCATGACAGTGCTACATGTATTGATCTGTGCGTTACAAATAAATTTTAGGCCCTAACTGATTTGGCTCAGTGGATAGAGCATCGGCCTGCGGACTGAAAGGCCCAAGGTTCAATTCTAGTCAAGGGCATATACCTTGGTTGCGGGCACATCCCCAATAGGAGGTGTGCAGGAGGCAGCTGATCAATGTTTCTCTCTCATCAATGTTTCTAACTCTCTATCCCTCTCTCTTCCTCTCTGTAAAAAATCAATAAAATATCTTTAAAAAAAATTTTTTTAATTTTAAAAATAAATAAATTTTAGCAAGCAGGTGAATTCACACATACAGAATCCATGAATAATGAGGACCTCTGTTCCTTATAAAACTTATAATACTAAGTTAATGGAATAGGGAAGCAAAATATGAAAGATTATTCTTTTTCAAGTCTACAACAATCCACTAAAGTGGTTAACACTATTATGCCCATTTACAGATGAGGAAACTGAGGCTTAGAAATGAAAGCAGCCCTGACCAGTGTGGCTCAGTTGGTTGAGCATCATCCCATGCAGCAAAAGGTCACCGGTTCAATTCCCCATCAGGGCACATGCCTGGGTTGCAGGCTCTATCCCCAATAAAAAGTGTGCAGGAGGCAGACTATTGATGTTTCTCTTTCATGTCAATGTTTCTCTCTTTCTTGTCTCCCTCTCCCATCCTCTCTCTCTAAAAAAAATAGTAAGTAAATACATACATACATACATACATACATTAAAAAAATAAAAATAAAGAAATAAAAGCATATTCCCCAAGCTCACCCAGCTATTACTTGGCTGAGCTAGGACTCAATGTAAGCTCAAAGGTCAGAGTGCTCCTACAACTCTATGAAATATGGCTTTCCTAAATTTAATTCTAGGTTCTCATTTTGAAATCAGTTAATAAACTTACCATAATGCCATTTTTTAGCTAGAATGTAGTTGCATTTTTTAAAGTTTTTCCTTTGTTCATGTTCTTGTAAACATTCTATCTAAATCATTCATCTTAACCATGCACAGTCATTCTGTTAACATTCTTGTAAACTCTGAGGAACGTAAAAGAGCCAAATGTAACCTTTCGGATAACACAATCCTGTTTTTCTCGTATTTGTTCAGAAATACACTCTTTTGTACACAATCTTACAGTACTTTCCTGGAAAGGTGGAAATGTGATCTTTCAGGAACACAGATGGTAATATTTGTCGCACCTTAAAAATACTGCTAATTCTTCTTTATATTTTGTTATAAATAATAGCGAATGGTGTCATTTTGTTTAACAAGTTTCAGTTATTTTTTACTATACACAGAACAAAGTAAAACTCCTCAGCCTGGCATTTAGAGTCCACAACATGAGTCCGACTTCCTCCATAGCATTCCTCAATGCTTACTCTGCTCCATCCAACCCATTTAATTTGATGCCACTTCAAACACCCTTTCCCTCCAATCATTCCTTCTACTTGGCTCTCTTACCTCCCAACACCTCTAGATGCAAAAATATGGTCCCCGCTATACAACATCAGTGTCTCCGGGTCTCAGTTAGTTTATTCCACCTTCATAGCTCCTGTATGCCCTTGTCTTTAAGAAAGTGACTGCACATCCTAGGTGCCCAACATATGTTAGTCAAACTGAAATGAAAGTGCCATGAATATCTACGACATAGGCATATCTGTTAGGACATCTTTTACAAAGGACAGCTGAGATATCATTGCTAACTCTTGTTGGGAAATAATTGAACTTTACATGGGGTCAGACTAGCTCTGGGTATTTGGTAATCAATCAATAAATCAACACTTTAATATAGCTCTTTGTTTTTGTTAGCATTCTCTACATCTTCCTTACTGCCTGTACTACCCGTAGATTTTGGTCAATCCAAATCTTGGGCTAGTGAGATCTAGACCACATCAAGAACTCCCTTCTGATCTGTAAGGGAAGCAGGGATAAATTTCATTTATTATGCTCTTGGGAACATAAATGTGCCTACATCCTAGCAGTTAACTCGCAGTTTGAGAATGAAGAGTGACTAATAGCACCTTCTCCGTGAAGTGGGGAGATGATTCTGGATTATGTAAGAGGGTCCAATGTCATCACAAGGATTCCTATTAGAGGGAGGCAGGAGAGTCAGACTCAGCAATGCAGACGTGACAAAGGAAGCAGAGGTCAAAATAGTGAGGGGCCACCAGGCTAGGAATACAAGCAGCCTCTAAAGCTGGGGAAGGTGAGGAACCATTCTCCCCTACAACCTCTAAAAGGAAGGCATCCCTGCCAACACCCCGATTTTAGCCCAGGAAACATGGTTTCTGACTTGGGGCTTCCAGAACTATAGGAGAATAAATGTATGTTACGTTAAGCCACTAAGTTTGTGGTATCTTACTGCAGCAGCAATGGGAAACTAATACAATGCCATGGCTTCTGATTGGGGAATGGCTTGGAGGGGAATCAAAGATGGAACTGGGAGGCCAGCTGAGATACTATTACAACAATCCAGACAAAGTAGGTCTGTCCAAGCAGAATGGTGGCTGCATAGACCTGAGACAAGGAGACCAACTGGGGCTATATTTTGGAGGTAAGGCTGACAGGACTGGCCAAATTCCCATACTTTCTAAACCATTCTTTGTTTTGGCAGAAGCTGGAACCCCTGGGTACTATTTGGCATGCTAGAGTCATCAGTCTTAGAAAGTAAGTGCTGCTTTACTAGGTGACTGATTTGACAAATAAATAATTTACTCACCACCGGAAACATCCAGCCAATGGAAAAAAAAAAAAAAAAAACAGCTCACAGCCTGGGCTAAACAAGTTTCAAGGCAAACTCTTGGGTTCTGTACTGTCATAAGGAATGGAAAAGCAAGGTCAGAGATAGCAGCAGGCACGAAAGTGGATGCCTTCAAGGGGAAACTGTGCCATGGTCTAATCCCAGGCTCTGCAGAATTTCCTCTTTACAAGAAGTAAGAAAAATTCTTTTCTCCACCATGGAAAAGAGAAGGAAAGTAATAGCCTTTTCACCCCAGTGCTATTTGTCAGACCTCCAGTCCATGCCTCCTGAGGGCCAGGACCCCACCTGGCTGATCGAGGCATTCCTAGAGGCACGATTCCAAGCTGGGGCCTCTGCCCACAGTTCTCTCACTGCAGCCCAGGGCAGTCTAAAATGCTAGCTTGAGCACTGAAGGCCCAGGGAAGGGGGACATCCCGCAGGAGACCAGCAATGCTGCCCTTCACACAATAGATGGTCATCTTAGGGAAAAGACTAACAGAAGCTCTCACTCCACCAAGCCACCAGGACCTTGCCTGCAGGATTTCCCTAAAATCACTCCCCACACCAGCCCCACCAGCCCACATCATCACACCTTTTCCTATCAGTACCCAGTTCATCTCAGCTTCCCGAGGACGCAGCTGACCCAGCAGACAGGTCTCAGGGCTACAGCATGACTCTCGCTTACCCCACAGCCTGCATCGTTGTGTGTTGTCCTGTGTGTGCCATGCACTGCCCTTTCCTCCAACACACTCTCTCTGGATTTCTAACTCTCTCTAGAAATGAAACCACTTTCATCACAACACAGAGGCGCCCCATCCCAGGGTTTTGCACTGTTAGTGGAGCGGGGGAAGGAGGGTGGAGGGAGGAGCATCCTCATTATCACGTTAGTAGCGGGATTGCCAGTGCTGATCCCTGAGGCTCAGCGTCTCCCGTGAGGAGCTCTTCTCCATAAGGGAAGAGGGAGTTAGTTGTGCGAACAAGGTTCAGAACGCTGCACACCCTCTCCTTGCCTGGCTCCAAATCCCCCAGCCTCGTGCATAATTGTCCTGTCCTCCAGCGTTTGGACATCATTTGCAGCTCCAGTCTCTTTTTTGTTTGTTTGTTTTATTGATTAAGGTATTACATATGTGTCCTTATCCCCCCATTACCTCCCCTCCCTTCATGCCCTCACTCCCCTGGTGTCCGTGTCCATTGGTTAGGCTTATATGCATGCATACAAGTCCTTTGGTTGATCTCTTCCCCCTTACCCCCACCCTCCCCAGCCTTCCCTCTGAGGTTTGACCGTCTGATCCATGTTTCTCTGTCTCTGGATCTGTTTTTGTTCATCAGTTTATGTTGTTCATTATAATCCACAAATGAGTGAGCTCATGTGATATTTATCTTTCTCTGACTGACTTATTTCACTTAGCATAATGCTCTCCAGCTCCATCTGTGCTGTTGCAAATGGTAGGAGTTCCTTCCTTTTTACAGCAGCATAGTATTCCATTGTGTAGAGGTCTCTCCCATAAGGGTTTCATCTCTAGCATTTACGGGGAACTCATACAATTTAACAAAAAAAAAGATAAACAACCTGATCAAAAAATGGGCAACGGACCTAAATAGATACTTTTTGAAAGAGGGCATAAGGAAGGCCAAGAGACATATGAAAACATGCTCAAAGTCACTAATCATCCGAGAGATGCAAATCAAAACAACAATGAGGTACCATCTCACACCTGTCAGAATGGCTATCATCAACAAATCACCAAATGACAAGTGCTGGCGAGGATGTGGAGAAAAAGGAACCCACCTGCACTGCTGGTGGGAATGCAGACTGGTGCAGCCACTGTGGAGAACAGTATGGAGTTTCCTCAAAAAACTAGAAATGGAACTCCCATTTGACCCAGTGATCCCACTTCTAGGACTATATCCCAAAAAACCAGAAACACCAATCAGAAAGGATATATGCACCCCTATGTTCATAGCAGCACAATTTACAATAGCTAGAATTTGGAAACAGCCTAAATGCCCATCAGCAGGTGAGTGGATTAGAAAACTGTGGTACATCTACACAATGGAATACAGCTCCAGTCTCTTATCCTAGAGCTTACGCAGCCTCATCTCAACCCAGCCGAGCTCATCAAAGGCCTAGTGTTCTTACTCAGGACAGCCAGAACAGATCACTCTACCATTTTTTAATGCACACCATTTTGACTTACTGGTCCCATTTCTGCCCCAAACCTCTCACTCTCTGGATTAATACCTCACTTTACCTTTTCACATCCCCTAGATTCCCAAAATGATTTATGGGCATCTCCATTTTTATTGATAAGGAAAATCAAAGTGCTTTGCTAAAAGAATAACACAGTGCTCATAGGAAGGTGCCCTCCAGCTCTGGTCCCTCCCATCAGAGCCAAACCTCATTCTTGGTCTCTATTTTGGGAAGCTTTTCATCCCATAGGCCACAAAGGCAGCCGGTTCCCCGAAGAGAACGGCACTGTGAAGAACACAGAGGTCACACTGGATACTGTGCTGCTAGTTGATTACACCCTTTTCCAAGTCCGTCCTTGGTACAGACGCGGTGAATGCCTGTGATTCTCGTTCCGGCAATTAGTTTTGATCTCTCTCAGGCTTAATGCTGTGTCCAGTTGTTCTGAAAGAGAAAAGAAATGCTCTCTGCCTCTGCACCATTTATTTTTATATCTGCATTCAGTGAAGACTTATTGAAGCCAAGGTCTCTCTCCGGCATTGTGAAGGATAAGAATGAGTCATTCCCCACCTTCAAGGAGCTAGTAGCATAGAAGAGAGAAAACGTGCAACCAGTATATGACATACAATATACTCCAGTATTTGAGGGAGGGAAAGGGCCCTTCCTTTATTCAACAGACAAATGCTGAGCACGGTTTAAGGCAGGAGGATACGGAAGTGAAGAAGGCAAAAGAGGTCTTTCCCTTCCTGGGGAGAGATGGTCATTAAACCAATACAAAAAAATTAAATATACAAAGTTAATTTAAAAAGTGACCAATACAATTCCTAGAAGAGGAATGGGATAGGGTGGGATGGAGGTCAGCTTAGAGCAGGTATTCGGGTAGACCTACCTGGAAGGTGAGCTTCTTCCTGAAAGACGAGCGGGTTCCCTGTACAAGGCCTAGGAAAGAACGGTGTCGGTGGAGGAAACAGGTGCCAAGGCCAGGAGGTGGGCATGGCGGGGGGACTTCAGCAGAGAAGTTAACTTGGCGTTTTACAAACACAATGGCATCAGCAAAGACACAGAGCAGGAAAAGCGTGAACTGCAGTCAGTTGGCAGCAAGCATGGATTTGAATCCCGGCATGGTGAAGCCTGAAGGCAGGGTGCGGCCGGACGATTTACGGAGCCCCCAGGGCCACGCTGTGTTTGTGAGCAGGAGCGCACGCAGTCTCTGGCTGGATAAGAATGTGCTTTAGGAAGATTTCTCTGGCCCCAGTGGGAACTAGCTTTGCCTTTGACAAACAAATAGCCCTCTGTGCTTCTGTTGAAGCTTCCTATTTCCTGATAAATATTCATCTTCATGCCCAGGTTTCTTGTAAGAGGCTGGGCTATAAAATAATTTTAAGTGCGCTGGCAATATAATTTGTGGGGCCCAGCACAAAATGAAAATACCGGCCCTTTGTTCAAAATGCAGTTTAAAAGCTTTCTCCGGCCATCTCTGTCATGGCTTGTCATGGTGTTTTGTGTCTGTTACTTAATATACCATAACTCCCTCAGGATGTTCTTGGGGGCAAGTGCAGCTGGTCACAGGCACCCAACGTCCCACCCTCACCCCCAGGCCTTCCCCCCTCCCCTGCACCCTCTGGAACCCACACCCAGCGCCCGGCAGCAGGGGAAGGAAACAGTGTCACTGAGTGGGACGCCCACACCCTGACCACAGAACAGACACAGAAGAGGAACCACACAGGATCCAAGGCTCCCCATCCCCGGCGCATGCTCCATTGTTCTCCTATTTCACATACAACACACAACTCAGAGGTACAATCATTAAGAATTTCAAAATGCGGATTGCATCCTGCTTATGGGGCTTTGGCGCACGTGCAGCCCGGCCTGGTTTGAGGCCTGATGAGAAGGTGACTGCATCTCACCATGGATTTCTTTTGCCCCTAGAATTTAAACTCAAAAACAAACATGCTTCCCTCGTTCTGCAAGATGTTGCCACTGGGAGAATTGAGTGAAGGGTAGATAGGACCTGTCTGTATTGTTTTTTTCAACTCCCTGTGAATCTACAATTATTTGAAAATAAAGGTTATGTACGCAAAGCCCTCACACATGCACTATTCTGCTGAAGGCAATAAGGAGAGAAAGAGGGATAAAACGAAGGAAGAAATCGAAGAGCAAGATTGAGAGAATGAAATTAAAGCCACTTAGTGGTACTCAGCCGGACATCAGTAGTTATCTTGCAACCTTAGCTGGAAAGGCAGACCTGTCCTTGAGCTGGGAAGGGATAACAGGACAGTGGTCAGGCTCACATTTCCAAAGGTGAAGGTCCAACCAGCTTGTTTCTGACCACACTCCCCTTTCAGCCTGTTCAAATCCATCAAATGTCGTCCACTGATTGCTCACTGTGTGTGAGGAATGCACCACCCTGCCCTGTGCCCTTTGGGATTACAATATGAGACAATTGCATTTTATGCAAAGAATGTTTTCTCCAGAACTGATGGAATCCAAGAAGAATATTGACAGAATGGCAGGTACTTCTAGTTACCAGGTAAAGAAGTACTGCCTTGTGGCAATAGAGTAAAAAGAATTCTTTCGGCCCATATGTTTTGAAATTCTTGTTCATTTTTTTATTTAATTTGGGAGTATATCTAATTTTGTGCCTAATGTTTGCATAATGCGATTGCAAATTTGCATAATTCAAATTGTCATAAAAGGAACTACACAGTTCCTAAAGGCATATTGTTGGCATTAAGCTAACATATATAAAGCATCTAACGCAACCTTGGAAACAAACAGGCAGAAAATTAAAGGTAGTCATTCTTATTATTGTTATATTCAATAATATTTCCAATAAATCACAGTCTCCAATCCCGAAGAATAGTATCTCTAGGCTATAAAGTTGGGACTTTTTTTTTAATCAGTATGAGTAGAATAAAAGTAGAGCACATAGAGTTAAAACATTTTATAGGAAAATACCGTTTAGCATTGAGGTTCTAAATGTTTTTCCACTGAAGGGAAAATTAATACCTAGTTAATTCTTTTGCTTCTGTGCAAATGAGGAACAGAGTAACACATCAAACCTACACATCATCCCAAAGCTTTCATCTAATCAGTGATTAGGATACATCTTCCATTATGTTATTTTTCTTTGTCCTCACCATGGGGGAAGGATTCAGAGATCAATGAGGCCTCTGAATTAAAGGCAAACAGTGGTAGAGGCATTCTGCAAGGTCATTCTCTGAACAGCTAGTGAGTAAGGTACCCCCTGAGCAGCAGAGCAGGGCCAGCGCACCAGCGTTCAGGGCACCCAGCACCATCCTTATGCAATCCAATGGCAGGCTTCCCTTTGGCTTTGGCCATTGTCATCTGTCCTGCGTAGCATGTCCTCCGGAGCCAGTCTTTTATCTTGGTGAGACCTTGAAGATCAAAAGAGGCCCAAAGTCTCCAGACAAGTAGCCTTCACACAATCCCAGGGACAGGGAAATTTTTATGAATATAACTAGGAAGAGTTATCTCTGGAAAGGTCATGTCATTGCTGTGAAGAAATACCAAAACAGTAGAAACATATTCCTGAACTGGTGCTGGATTCCGGGACTCTGGGCTCCTTAACAGTTGTCCACCTACCTGAGTACTTCCTCTGGATCCAGCACCGTCTTAGCTACTATTTGGGAAAAACGCAATGTCTGCTCAGATGGAGCTTGTCTGTACCCTGGTCCATCATACCTACACAAAACAGTCCACCTAACAATAGATTGAGAGCACCTTTTCTGGACCTCATAGACTGGGACCCAGGCTTCAACCCTGCGAACTTGCAACCTGGATGGACCTGGGCAATTCAATGGAGTTTTCTAAGCCTTAGAAAACTATAGGATGGGGATAATAACAGCCCTGACCTCCCAAGGTGAAGGCAAACATGATTTGCCTTTATGAAATAAATCTGATTTCCTAGAGACAGTCTCGTGTTGTGGTTAGGTAAACCTTGGTTCACATCCTGGCTTTACCACCTGTTAGCTGCATTTCCTTGGTCAAATTACTTAACCTCATGTGCCGCCCTCCCTCCCCCCCCCCCCCCCCACCACTTCCTTGTTTGTAGAATGGAGATAATGTAACCCTCACGGTGAGATCATTTTATAAGCATGCCCAAATCAACAAGGAGTATTAAGACATCTTTCTGGACACGTAGAACCAGGACGAACCTGCTGCCGTTTTAATCTTCACTCAAGACAAAGGCTAAACGGCATTCAGAAATCACCTACACTATATTTAGCTGTATGCTGATGGAATTTCTTTTCCTTTTTTCAAAGGTCTGAGTCATTCAGTTTTCTTGAGGTTAGCCAGAAGAGGGTTTGCTAGAAACTTCCATGAAACTCTATGGACATGACACAGCAACTACTAAAAGAGGGTTAGGTTTTCTGACCCTTTCTATCACCTCCCTGGGGTTTCACTGTGGATCACAGGATGGGTTATCTCACTGGAGGCAGGTTCAGAAGAAAGGCTTCTCTTTATCATTTACTAGAAAGACCAAACCAGCGGGCAGCTATGCTTTTCAGATGCGCAGAGAGATTTCTCACAGGAACATGACACATATGTCCTCTCCCTCGTTTGTACCTGTCATTTATCTTCTAAAAAGGGTGTGCCCTGACCTCATAATGTCTTACTTAAGAACAAGAGACTATAGTCCCACTTTGCTGATCTCATTTGGTTCCAAAGAAAAATAAGAGATTTTCTTGTTATATGGTGACTCTTAGGGGAGCACCTAGGCCCATAAATAGAGTATTGGAGGGAGTATCTCCCACAGGAGATGATTAAAAGTGCACACCACAGTTCGGTGTGCATAAGAACTCGATCTCAATAAATATTAGGAAAAAAACCCACACGAATCACAGGAACCAGGAAGAACAGCCCTCCTGCCGTGTCTGTCCAGTGTTCTGTGCTGGCAAAGGGGAAACATTTAGAAGTCCCAGTTCTCTTCTCACAAATCAGGCAACGAAGTATAAATTAGGGGCAGAGAGGCAACCTGTTGGCAGTGGCACCGCGGGCAGTGCAGTGGGAGCAGCCCTGTGTGGGTGGTATCGGATGGTTCCGATTATGTTGTTAAGACTTTACTGGTCTCGAGAAGCTCAGCCAGGAGGCTGCTGGAGCGATAAAGGCACGAGATGCCAAGGCCTCAGAGCAAAGTGATGTCAGGAGGAATAAACTAGAAGGTGGAGTGAGATATTTCAAAGGAAAAACAAAATTCTTCTCAGGTTAATCACCCTGTCACAGTCCATTCAGGTTGCTTAACAAAAATATCATAGACATGGTGATATTTATTTCTCACAGTTCTGGAGACTGGGAAGTCCAACATCAAGGCTCTGGCAGGTTTGTTGTCTGAGTCACAGACAGCTGTCTTTTCGATGGGTCTTCCCATGGGAGAAGGGACACTAATCCCATTCATGAGGGTTCGACCCTCAGGAGCTAATAACCTCTCAGTGGCCCTGCCTTCCAACACCATCACAGTGAGGGTTAGGATTTCAATATGTGACTGGGGGGGAGGGGGGGTGGCGGTTGGGGGGGTGGGGAACTTTAGTCTAAAAAACATCCCAAATTTTTAAAAGTAGAAAAGTGAGGAATCTGCAAAGAGCTTACAGACAGCCACTTTTCCTCTTCTTGGCAGTGCCAGGTATGCCGTCATGTGTACAGATAAACATCTGAATCCACTGAGAGCAAAACACTGCCCTCAGGAGAACGGGTCAGACAAGCCAGTCAAAGGACCATGAGTAAGAATGGGCACATTGGGTTTGGCGAGTTCCCATGGTCGAAGAACATGGCCAGAGAAGGGGCTGAGGAATTGTCAGGACTGAGACCAGGAAGTCAGTCTAAGACAAACGCTGTGTAGGGCCTTAGGGTGCAGCACTCTGGCAGGAGGCACAGACACTCAGTAAGCACTGGTGGGAGGAAGGAGGGTGGGAGGGTGGCAAGAGGAGAGAAATCTTTAAAATTTAGAATGTTAATCCAGGAGGGGCGGGGCTTGGCAAAGGTCTGAAAGGCACCCTTGTAGGATGAGAGCACAGAGGAGGCATAGACAGTAGTAAGAGTCTGGCTCTCAACAGCAGGGCAGCCTCTACCTGTGGACTGTGGCAGACTCTCCATCCAAGTGTAGCCAGAGGCAGGTCCTGGATCTCTGAGGAAGGGGCAGAGAGCATTCAGTGAGCTGTCACCTGAATGACAAGAATCCAGGTAAGAGAGCCAACCACTCAGATCATCACAACTCACTTCCAGGATGTGACAGTGGAGTCACCCAGCCTCCCTCCCCTCTGGCTGCTCCCTCAATCCAGGCAGAGTAGTACTGGGAGGAGGGCCGGGGTGGCCTAGGGCAGGAGCTTCTCTCACAGCTGCCCTGGGTCCTAAAGACAATGTAGCGATGCTTCATTTGCACTTAAACTGAAAGTGGACCCCAGACATAGGGAAGAACCTCCATTGAGCAGCTATGTGTCAAACACATTACATAGATGAACTCATCTCGTCCTCAAAGGAAGGTGCTGTTACCTCATTTTACAAATGATGACACAGATTTCAAGAGATTAAATCCTTCCCCTTGTTCCTACAATCTATTTTTTTTGGAGCAAACAAACAACAACAAAAAAAGATAGATAAAGAAATTTAGTTTAAATAGAGTCATACTGTCACCCATATTAAAGCTTCTTGGTAAACTAATTTTCTGGGTTCTTACTCTTCACTTTCATCAAATTTGTACATAATAATGAAAGCTAACATATATATATATATATATATATATATATATACATATATATATATATCACTTATGAAGGGCAAGGCAGTGTTCTGAATAATATATATTATATATACTAGAGGCCTAGTGCACGAAATTCGTGCATAGGAGGGGGGTGTCCCTCAGCCTGGCCTGCACCCTTTCCAATCTGGGACCCCTTGGGGGATGTCCAACTGCTGGTTTAGGCCCGATCCCTGGGGATCGGGCCTAAACCGGCAGTCGGATATCCCTCTCACAATCCGGGACTGCCTGCCTGCCTGCCTGATTGCCCCTAACCGCTTCTGCCTGCGAGCCTGATCGCCCCCTAACTGCTCCCCTGCCAGCCTGATTGATGCCTAACTGCTCCCCTGCCGGCCCAATCGCCCCCAACTGCCCTCCCCTGCCAGCCTGATTGCCCCCAACTGCCTTCCCCTGCAGGCCTAGTCGCCCCCAACTGCTCTCCCCTACCAGCCAGCTTGTGGCGGCCATCTTGCAATGGCCATCTTGTGACGGCCATCTTGATGACATGGGGGCGTCGTGCGAGGACCACCTAGGCTTTTATTAGTATATATTATTCTACAGGTAAAGGAAAGTGAGGCACAGAGAGGTTAAGTAACTTACCCAAGGTCACATAAGTGACAGAATAAGCTGTGCGTGAGGATTCCAACCCAGCTCATCTGGGTGTAGAATTCATCCACAAACCAACAACACAGTGAGTGCAGAGGGAAACCTTGTAGGACAAACATTCAATGGCAGGGCTTAAGAGGTAGCATGTCTTGATGTTATAGTTCACCTGGTAACTTTTTTACAACTTGGAACTAGTTCATGAGTATGACTCAGACTTACTACTTCACAGTCCTTCTGTTGTGATGAGAGTATTGGGTAGTAGTTGTTGTACTCTAAGGGATAGTTTAGGAGCCAAGGAAAATGGTGACAAATGAGACATGTGATTGAGAAGGAAGTGTCTCTTCAAAGCTGCAGCACCTGGGCAGCCCCGACCTGCATCCTTAGCAACCCTCCACTGGGCTGCCTCTCCAGCGGGAAGCCTGTCTAGGCCCACAAGCTCCTTCAGCCTCAGGGCTGCCTGTGCTTCCTGGAGCCCAGTCTCCCCGGAGCCAGGAGACAATGCGGTGCTGCCAGCATGCATTTATCACTCCTCAAAACTGGTCCACCACTCCAGGCAAACGGAAAAGAAAAGCACCACATCTGAGTTTGCAGCCGTTACCTCTGCTGATGCCACGTAGCCAGGCAGCGTTAGTAACGCAGGGAAAGAGCAGTAGTGCATTCACACTGGAGAGGTGCTGCGATTGGGCGGTAATGAAATTGCCATCGTCTCAATTTCGTGATGAAATCCACGAAGCTCTGGTGGTGAACATCTGCCTCGTACAAACAAGCACCTGACTTGCATGCTCACTATACTTTCTTTTCTCTATTCTTCATCCATCCTTTCTGGCCTACCTGGAGGGAAGAAAAGAAAGCATCTATAATAAAAGCATAATATGCTAATTAGACTGAACAGCCGAACGACCTTCCGAACGACCTTCTGGATGAAGCCAGGGCTGCGAGGGCCGAGGCAAGCCACTGCGAGGGCCGAGCCCCTTGCACGAATTTTGTGCATCAGGCCTCTGGACCAATATAAACAAACACATGCCTCCATAGATGCATGTCATAACCATGAGTGATGTAGTGAGGGGCTCACAGTGCCCAGAGTCACGACTTCTATTTAATGACAGGACGAAGGTAGCAGAGTCACTACAGGGAAAAAGCACTCTTGTATCTTTCCCTCCTTCTTGCCTTTGCAGGCTTTGCTGATCTCCTGATCCATTCAGCCAAGACATGGACAGAGGCCATCCTCTCATGGCTATCAAGGAGTGGTGGTTGTCCATCACCAGTGGGGAAGGTGCTTCCAAACTGCTGCCGAGCGATAAAGGGCCCCAGCATCATTAATAAGGCTCCACAAGACACTCATTCTTCAATTTTGCTTCAACCTGCCAGCTTTAAATATAGCACTCTAGCTGTATAAGTCATGCACCCTTTCATGTGGTACGTTGCTTTAGGACATGCTTTCTTGTCCTCTAAATTTATCTTGGCTCTGGCTTCCCCTCTGTGATTTAGCTATTTTTCATGGCTAAAGATGCCTTTTTTCCTCCTCCTTAGTTTGTGGATTTTCATGACTGTGCCTTGAGATAAAAGGAAATATGTTGGTATAGCTCAGTGGTCGGCAAACCGCGGCTCGCGAGCCGCATGTAGCTCGCGAGCCACAGTTTGCCGACCACTGGTATTGCTTTCCAGCCTTTTCTCTTTTCCTAATCAAAGAGGCCTAACCGTAACAATCAAAAAAATAAATAAATCTAGCATGTTCAACCCAAAACTTTGACCAAAGCAAATTAACTCAAAAACATCTGTAGGGAATTCTATTTTACCAGAGAGCCTAAGTTGCAGACAGACACAAATGTCCTTGTCTATTTTTCTTCATAAGAAATAATTAGAAGTGGATTCACTCTGGGCCGGGTCTTTGTCATTACTATTGTTTACTGTTTCCCTTTGCTGAGCAGTGTGACCTTTGGGATTACTGCTGTAGAAATGATAGACAATGTCAACATTATCCTAGGCCATCTGGCATAAGCAGCCTAAGTTCCTTTATTCTCCGTGGATAGCTTCTGGACTTCCCTGAGCAAATCCCTTCACCATCCCTGCTATTTTAATCAATCCTGCACACATGAAGCAGCTGGATCTCTGACTTAGCTCAGGAATTTTTTTTAAATGGAGCTAGAGCCTTTTCGCATCTTGGAAAGGAGAATATGAAGTTTTGGGAAACCCGTACCAACAAAAGTGAGACTTTTGGCAGAGCCAGAGGGGCGGAATCAAACAGACCCTATTTAAGAATTATTGCCAAACTGAAGGACTAAGTTTTGCTTAAGGGAAGAGTTGAAAACCCCACAGGCACAGTTGTAATATAGAAAAAGGATCCTAGTTGTTCTTTATCTCTTGAAAACATTCGACTGGGGACCATGGAACCACAGTCAAAGCAGCATTGGGATTAGACTGAATAGAGAACCTTTTCCAAATTCTGTGTCTCCACAGGATTGGAGCTTCAAGGTGCTTGGGCTGGTGAAACCCAAGGAAAGAGTCAGATGAGTAAGCACAGCTGCAGGAGCACCCAGCCTCCCACACAGGCTGTGCCCATGGTTTTCATTGCAGCTGTTTCCAGGGCCACCGCAGGCTTGTAATCGTGGGCAGAGAGGCAGCAGGTGAGATTAGTGACAATGGAATCTGGGCCAGGATAGAGACCATTTCAGACAAATAGCCTCATTTTCCATCTAGTCTGTTCACCAATCATTCATTCTCCCCCCACTGCTGCAACTTGAGCAGAGGGGAAAGCGCCTCCGGTGTGTGTCATATGCCATATGAGTGTACTCTCTTGCATGTTCCAACAGCAAAGGATGTGGGAGAACATGGTAGTTCCAAAGTGACCTCAGAGGGCTGACTCTGAGACATCAACATATGATATCATCTTATCTGCATAATGGGCCCAAACAAAAGAAGACCCAGTGAATATTTGCTTGTAGCAAATGAGCAGAAGAAAATATAACCTCCAGGATTTATTTATACTTTCCCTTCTCTCTCATTTTTCTTTATTTGTTTAAGATGCTCTTGGGGAAATTATATAAATAATTAACCATGATTTATAGTCATCTGAACTCTTTTTCCTTATTAAAGCTAATGAAAATATATTCTTTTGATTTCTAATGTCATAGTACTGGCCATATGCAATTATTATAAGATGTGCTAACTTTCTAATATTTACTAAAACTGAACAAAATTTCAGATTTCTGTCTCTATTAAAGAAAATCTGATGACTTCAGGAAATACTCTGTCTTTAAATGTTGACTACCCAGTTTTCATGTGTTGACTCTAAGAGTCAGCAGTCTCCCAAATTGCAGTGGCCCAAGAAGGCAGACATGTGAGAGAAGCAGTGCGGAAGACAGAGCCAGAAGACCCGGTTTCTTTCTCTAGAAAATTGTGTAGCATTAGCTTCCTACTTTATAGAATAGTTGCAAAGAATAAAAAGATAGAGTCCATGAAAATATTTTATAAATTGAAGTACCATACAACTATGATATATTACCTTTAGAGAAAGAATATCTTTGTATCCTTTCACCCATGAGTTGCAAGACATATTTGCATGTGTGTACATGCACACATACATATGCATGTGTATACAGGCACACAAACATGATTATACATTTTTGGTGGGGTGTCCATAGTTTTCATCAGCATTCTCGAAGGAACTCATTTTCGAAAATTGGTTAAGAACCTCTGCGCCAAATGGGGTCCCACATTATCAGTCATTAGAAATAAGCAAATTAAAACCACTAGGAGATACCACTATATACCCAGTAGGACAGCTGTTATCAAAAAGACAAGCAATACAGAGTACTGGTGAGAGTGTGGAGAAGCCAGGCCACTCATACGCTGCTGGTGGGAATGTAAAAATGGCACAGTCACCGTGGAAAACAGCTTGCCAGTTTCCTATAAAGTGAAAGCTGAATTTACCATGTGGCCCAGCAATTTCACTCTTAGTGATCTACCGAAGAGAATGAAAGCATATGTCTACACAAAGAGCTGTACACAAATGTTCTTAGCAGCATTATTCAAAATGGACAAAAACTGGAAAGAAAAGTCCCCATCAAGTTGTGAAGGGATAAAGTAAATGAGGCATAACCATATAACAGAATACAGAGTGGGGCAAAAGCAGGTTTACAGTTGTGAGTGCATGAAACAAAGAGTTTATTCTTGTATTATTATTTATTAATTATTGTATTCTTTTCCAAACAAACAACTGTAAACCTACTTTTGCCACATGTTGTATAGCTCAGCAACAGATGTGAAATACTAATAAGTGCTGCAACCTGAATGAGGCTTAAAAACATTACACTAAGCGAAAGCAGCCAGTCACAAAAGACCACACAGTATATGATGTCACTTCTATGAAATGTCCAGAAATGGCATTTTTATAGGGACAAAAAGCAGGTCTGTGATTGCCTGTGATTGGAGGGGCAAGAGTAGCAATTGAATGCACATTGGCTCAAAGAAAATGTAGTGGTTGATGGAAAAGTTCTAAATCTACATTGTGGCAATGGTTTCAGGACTCTATAAATTTATTTAAAAATCACTGAATGGTACACGTACATGAATGACTATGGTATGTAAAATATACCTCAATATATTTTATAGCTGTTTTTTAGAAAAGAGATAAATTATGGAGAGGATGTTTTGAAATAATATAAATAACAAAATATCTGTAAAATGATTTAGTCTTGCAAACATATCATGGTATTCTAAACTATTGTCATTTAAAGAAAAGTGTTCTTTATTCTCACTCTACTGCAGTTTTCTCATCTGTAAAATAGAGATAATAAATGTTAACTACCTCCTGAGCATTTGTGAAGACAAATCAATTAATATATGTGAAGTATTTAGAAGCGGTCCTGACACACGAGCATGAAATACATGTTAATTAGACACTAACTAGAGAGCTCATGTCGCTACCAATCACATACACTTTATAATATCAATTTCTTTTGATGTTCTTTTTTCCGATACTTTCATGAGATGGCATGGGTAAAATGCATATTAATAGATGCTCTTCAAAAGGGATGTGGGAAAATATCCTCGCTGGAAATTTGGAGCACCATGGAGTATATCATGGAAAACATAATCTACAAAAACTCATTTTGGTTTTATTTTTATTCCAGAACAAGCAATCAATTCAAAGAATAACTCGAGTCCTTTCCTCTCTCATTTTCTCCCTTATCTGTTAGTTGCAGCTCCCATGCTGACCCTCTTCCGTATCAATTGCAGGATGAAGGGAAATGCCCCCCTCTAGAGGTAATAAAATTAGAAGGCGCAGAAGTCGACATCGACAGCAGTTTGGGAAAACCATTTGTGTTTAACTGTGTGCCTCAGTCTGGAAATAGAACTTTTTGCCTCTGTGCAACCTCAAACCAAGAAATGAAAAGGTAATTCGTTCATCTTTTATCTCACCGGATTCATTGGAGGGGGGTGCTTCTTCAACAGCAGTCTTATAGATTATTGGGATTGGAACAGCAAATTCATAGCAGGAGTCAATAAAGTATCTGTTTCTTAGGTATGAGAAGTTTAGTCCTTCACTATCCTCCTAGGTTTTTCTAACAGAATTTCTAACGAACAGAAGCATCTTCTCCTAACTTGCTTACTTTGGATCTCCACATTTTCCTAAAAAACTTAATAATGCCACAGTTCATACCTAGCTTCCCCAAAAGTTACTGAATTTATATATTTTAAGCTAATTTGATGGGTAATCCCAGGCATAAAAGCAAAGTGGTGTGGCTATAATTTAACACACTACAGTGAGGTGAGCAACATAAATAATAGTAATGTAGCTTGGTGGGGAATGAATCCCCACCAAGTGACAGTTGGCACTTGTCAGCATACAACCCAATCAGAGGGTAGACGTGTGCAGGCATTCTCAGAAGGTAACCTACAAACTCCATTCATTTAGAGACTTATGATCATTATTCAGTGTATCACCCTGAGGGAATGGAGGTCATTGGTCAGTCCAGTGAGTCAACTGACAACTGTCATGTAACTACTGCTAATTTAGGGTGAGGGATGGGATGGATAGGGGTGAAGGAGACAATGACACAGAGGTAATGAGTGGTTCAACAGAGTTAATGTCAATGTCATAACTCTTTAAGAGAATTTGGCCTCAGCTCCAATTTTAAAGAGAGCCCTGGGTCTGGAACATCTTAGGCAAACAATATACTGTCCCTATATGTGGAACATTATATGTCAAATGCATGTTTTTTTAAAGGACAAACAGGGAAATATGATGATAGCGACTTGATTGTATTTTAATTCATGGACAAAATACAGGGTGAAACAAAAGAAGGTTTACAGTTGTTCATATGGAAAATAATACAATAATTAATAAATAATAATAAAAGAATAAATTGTTTCATGTACTCACAACTGTAAACCTACTTTTGCCCACCCCCTGCATTTATTGGAGAGCCTTTATATGTGTAAGATTGCTTTAAGGTTTCTAGGACTATTAGTATGACGAAGCCTTCAGAAAGCTCCCAACTAATAACATAGGGCGTTTATTCTAATATTTTTAATTCAAAGTAGAAATTGAGAAGTGCTGCAGGAGACGACAAAGGTGGCACAGGAACTGAGGGGAGGAGAGAAGGTCTCTGGTGTAGGCTGAGTGAGGAGTTTATGAAGGTGGGAGAGCAAATCAGATAAGCAAACAACAGAAGAAATGGAACAGAGGAGGAAGAGGGACTAAGTCAAACTTTTGGACGAAGAGCAAGCAGTATGGTTTTATTGGAAGTTACGGGGTTCAAAAGGAAATTTTAAAAGATTGGCAAGACGGGATGGGCTGAGGTGGATAGGCTGGTCATGGCTAAGAAGACAGGACTAAGAAAATTCACTTCTCAAGTAGAGGCACTAATTGCGCCCTAAAGGAGACCACTATGCCCAAGAGACACTTGAGAGTGACTATTGACTAGTCTTCCCATATTTTAACAACCAGTTCCTTGCAGTTAACACATGAGTTGCTATCAGCCCTGCTGGTATTAATAAATGCACATGCCTTAGGAACATGAAAAATGAATGAGTTTGCTCTAAGGCACTAATTAAACCATAGTAGAGAAGAAGAATTTATTTTAAATATGCCTGACAAGAGTGGGATTTGCCACCTAGTAACAGTAATTTTGTAAGAATGTGTTGCCCTTCAACCATGAACTTAAGAGAGTAAAATATATGTGAGCCTCAGGACCATTCTGTCGGGTTGATGGGTTTCAGGGAGAACAGCCAGCCCCTCCAAATGGCACTTATCGGGGACCCCCAAGGAAAGCATCCTCATTTTACTGTCTTTCAGGTGGCTTGAGGCAATGGACAAAGCGGCCCATCCTGTCCACCAGGTAAGTGTTCTCGATATTTATCTCGGCCTTCATTCTGGTTTTCTATTCAGAGCGGCAAAGGATCAAGTCAGATGCTGGGCAGTCCACCCGGGGACTTCTCAGATCTGCTCTAAAAGCTGGGAAAGAGGATTTTAAGTCAACAGGGTTTCCTACTCAGAGTCTAAGGGGGCTGGCATTCCTGCAGCTCTTTTTCTTTCCAGGAGTGTGTGTGAAAGTACTGTGTGGGAGTCACAAACGGGGGTGGAATTTGTTTCACACAGAGCAATCCTGTAGCTCCCCGTGAGGTTAGACACTGCTGCTGTTTTCTTTTCATCCCCAAAGTCCAAGGTGTCGGGGATGGCTTGGGATAGCGCTGTGGGCCGAGCAGCTTATGAGAAAATGAGTGTCTTAGTTCATATCCTTGTTCTGGAAACATATTAGGCCACCTTTCTTGCCCTGTCCTTGCTAGTTCATGATTCCTAGCCTTGGAGCAGTATAATTTTTAACTTCGATTTGACCTATAAACTGACAGATAACTTCATAACACCAACAGGTGAGTCATCACTTTAGCCCTAAGGCATGTGAGATTCCTTTCTCTGAGCTCATGCTATGGCCTGGGGGAGGCGGGGAGCAGGGGAGGGGAGTAAGGAAAATTGCTTTAATACCCGACTGTTCCACTTTTATACTCTGTGTATTATTTCTAACGAGGGGATAGATTTCCTTTAAACATGTTCATTTCCTCACAAAACGGCATATAAGCAAAAGGCATTTTCAGTCAGTTACCTTCTGTACATATTTTGGCGCGTGTCTATTTTGGAAAATTTGCCTCATTTGAGCTTGAGTGCACTGCCCCGTGCCCTGTAACTGTCCTTGCAGAACAATCGCTGGCATCATCAGATGACAAACAACAGGACTTGTGTTTCATATCACCTGGAACACAGAGCTCACTGCACTCACCCACCGCTTCAATGCGGGCTCCCAGTGAGCGTCAGTATTTTAAGAGGGATCTTTTCTGCTTAATGCCCTCAGTGTCCGCAGCCGAGTGAAAAAGGAACATCCAAACCCCCAGCGGGCTCCCACTTCACAGCAACGAATAAAGCCAGCTCCACATTCTGAAATCTTTCTCAATGCCTTGTTAAAACTAAAACTAAATAAAGAGAAACTGGCCCTGCGCCAGGCAGGGTGTTCTGATAAACTGGGATGAAGCACTGTGTCCTATGCCTCGGGTCAAGTTCCCCGGAAGAACCTGCCTCTAAGGCCTATGGACTGAGGACTACCGTCCAGGGTAGAGGATCTTGATTTGTTGTGGGCCTGCCATAAGAGCCTAAGGCTCGATCTGGCCTGGGGCATTTAACTTGTTCCATTGCACACATGGGATTTCTAGATAAAGTAAAGCATGAACCAGGGGCTGCTGTTAGTCACAGAGGACCCACCTGGAACAGGGCAAACGGGGACCATAGACAGCGCCATTCGAACTAGTCTTTGCTGAGATGCCTGTTTCCATTTCCTTTCTGTACATCACTGGTGTCCTCTTGATTTCCTCACAATAGAATCCAAAGAGAAGGGCTGTCTTTGGACATGAAAAGGGAGACATTCTCTATGGCCAAGAGATGAATTCAGGTTTTCTGGCCAGTTGCTCAAGTATTCACATTGCCTTAGCAATAGAATCACTGAGGACTGCGGCTTCTCTGAGGTCAAATAGCCTGCATGTGATGCCGCCGGCCCAGGGAATCTCTGGCGCAGGCCGATCACTCAGCCGATCCCTTTGTGCCGCACCTGCAGAACCATGTCTGGGAAGATGTTACTCTGCACAACAGTAGCCTCCCACCCCTGGCTATCAAGAACCCGGAGTGCCTGGGCCTTCTGCACCAACTGGACAGAAGCACAGACATGTGGGCCCAGCACTACTGCATTCTGAAGGATGGCTGCTTGTACCTCTACGCTAGCATTCGCTCCACCCAGGCCTCAGGTACGGACTCAACTTTCACATGAAATAATAGTGATTACAATAATAATAGTAATGACATCTTAGCTTTATGGAGCCCTTACCAAGTCTTGTGCTATGTAATTCACCTAAATTAACTCAATTATCCTCCAAAGAAGAGGTACTACTATAATTTCCATTTTACAGGGAAGAAAACTGGCTGGAAAGTCTACGTAACTTGACAAGATTACATGCAGTAAGCAATGAAGCTGAGCTCTGAGCACAGCCAAGCTCCAGAGCCTTGCCCCTGACCCCATGCTTTTACTGCCTGGAAATGTGAAATATCAACTCCATTCTAATCACATTCAGAGTCAGTGTAGTGACGGGTAGTGACTCCACCCTTTTCTCACAGTACCCCTAATCTTAGATAAGTCAGTAAAAGAAGAGAACTTTAGCTGTCTAAAGTTCTATCTCTCTTTCCCTCTCCCTTCCTCTCTGAAACCAATTTTCCCTGGGCAAGTTCTTAAGTTCCTAAAACTTTCTTTCCTCATTTATAAAATGGAAATAGCTATCTATTTCACAGGACTATTGTTAAGATCAAATAAGATAATTGCCAATGGAATGACTTAAGCTCTACATAGAAAGCTCTCTACATGAAAAGCTCTTGATATTTTATACACATATATAGGTATATATACATTTATTATATTTTATATTTATTAAATTGTATATATTAAAAACTATATATACACAAAACAAGTATTTAAAAAATACAATTTAATAATAAAATAATTGTGCCTGATTTCTACAAGAAAGATTACTTAACCTTCTTATCATTTTTGACAAAAGAGATCATTGGTGTTTTGTTTGCAGTTGGACTTTTTCCAAAATCCTTAAATAATATAGCAGTAGTGAACATTCTGCAATCTCGGTCATTTAATTTCTTTTTGTAGCATTAATGCTTAGGTTTAATTAACATAGAAAGACATGACAACTGGGAAATGAGTATCTTGTGACAATTTTCTATCTTCTTGGAAGGGTACAAAAGAGGTACAAAGCAAGCATGGCCCATTTCTCATCATTCAGGATGAACAATAGAATAATTCTCCCCACTTAATCGTCCTTTGGTTTTGAGAGTTAAAACATGACCCAGAATATCATTCAACTATTAAGAGATAGAGGGCATCTCTAAGCACTTACAGGACAGCCTGTTCCTGTTCCAGTCCAAATCCACAGCTTCAAGCACCTGATACCAGGATGGGAATGAAGTAAACAAAACAAACCTCCAACCTGGTCATTGCCTGGGACTTCTGTTATAAAGTATCATTATAAAAGTCTGAACATTTTAATTCCCAAATCAATGAAGCTCATTTTCAAGAGACTGTTTCCTCCCATAGCTAGGGAGGAAATGTTTAGGATTGAACGCTCAGATTACTCCAAACTGAAATATTAACACAGTGCTGCCAACCCCCTAGGGCCAGAGACAGCTGCTGATTCCAAAAGTTTAAAATAGCCAGCGGCAGCCACTAGATGGCCTCCCTTAATCTGAAAGGTCAGAGGAGGCCCTACTTAGAAAGTCCTAGTTGGAGAACTGGAAAACAGCTACTAATAAATGGCCGTGGCCAAACTTGCCGGTTCGTTCCCGGGTCATGGCACATACAAGATTCAACCAAAGGCCCGGCCGATGTTGCTCAGTGGTTGGGGTCGGGGGACCTCTTCCTGGTAGGGGCATATGCCCAGGTTGTGGGGAGCGTGCAGATGCAGCTGATCAATGATTCTCTCTCATCATTGATGTTTCTATCTCTCTTTCCCTCTCCCTTCCTCTCTGAAATCAATTTTAAAAAAAAAAATCAAACCAGTGAATGCATCAATAAGTGGAATAACAAATCGATGTTAAAGCACCCTGCACTCTACCCAAACATGGTCACATTCTATTTCCTTAGCATATCCCCTTGGGTGTTTTCTGACCCATCTCTTTTCTTGTGCTAACTCCTTCCCTGGAAACAGTCTCTACCTACTGATTCCCTAACACAAGTTGTCCAGATTCCACCTGTCCTTCAAGTGCTTGTTCCATTGTTAGCCGACTCTGCTCTAAAGCAATCCCAGGTGGTCCTGGATAACAAGCATCTCCCTTTTCTGAACTTGCACACTAACCTGTTTTATGACTCTTATCACCCTTTACTTTGTATTTTTATCTTTATTTAAGCAATCTTGTCTCTTCTAAGGCATTATATACTCGGAGATATAATGTATGTTTAATGAATGAATGAATGAACCATATTACCTCAATTGGCCATTATTCCCATGAAATGTGAGAAGTTTGTCATTCCCTCATTTAGTAGCAGAGAAAGATTAGAAAACTGAAAACTCAATTCAAAGATCAAACCAGAACTCAGGCCACCAGATAGATGCCTGGCCTTCCTGCCATATCACACCCTTTTCAGCTATCATGAATTACCTAATTTCTAATTCCTTTCTAGAAAATATATTATTTTGTGGTTTAAAAATTACTTAATCTGAAGCCATTCATTCTTTCTCAGCCTTAAGTCTTGAATATTCCTATCTCCACACGTCATCAATTTCTAGCCCAAATTATCTCAAATATGGATTGAAAGAACATTTTCCTTACTGAAATTCCAACAGAAATTGTATATCTAGGCCATGTTCTAAAATAGAGGCCTGTGATTTTTAGTTTTACATGACTCTGCTCTTCCTTGAATAAAAAATACCACTTGCCTGAGCACATACCTTGTTCTAAAAGGTGCACGTTACTGCCACCCCCTCCACACTCCCACCCTGACAGCTGCTGGGCCTCAAAGAAGCTCTCCAAGGGTTAATCAGGTGGCTGTTCCAAAACTCTTCTGAAGTCTTTACCCTTCCCTAGATTTCAATTTTAAATTGAGGTTTACAATCTATTTCGGGGAGTCCTGCTCAACCTTCTTGTACCTTTTAACTTCAATCATGACCCGACGTTCACAGCCAGTGATCTGGTACAGGAAAACTAAGATAGGATCGATGCATATCCACATCTCCAGTGGGAAATTCCCAGGATAAATATGCCCATCCCCATTGCCCTGGTTAACCACATTTTTTTTTAGATGACTAGACCACACTGCTCTGGTGTATTGAAGTGGGAAAGTTAGCATGTATTATTGGATGCCCCCTGTGTGTCCAGGACTCGGATAAGCACTTATGTTCATTATCTAAGACTGATACTTGCAAAATATCCACTGTTATTTCATGTTTCAATAAGTGAGAAACGAAGGCTTAGAGAAGTTAACAATATCCGATGGTCACCCAGCTAGTAAGTGACAGCGACAAAATGTGAACAAATGCTATCTGAATCTTGTGCCCAAACTCTTAGCCACAGTGCTACGTGTGGTTCTCCCTGACAGAAAGTAGTCTTCTGAAAGTAGCACTCACTCAATGGTGCTGTTTGTCTGGTTTCTGTACTCTGGACATCAGCAGTCCAACTGTTTATCACAGGCGCCATGGGAATTGTGAGGACAGCAGAGAAACTTACTGAGGATGGCTGAACCCACGATGTGCCATAAACACTACAGGCACTCAAATTCGCCATTTAACTTAATCATGTTACATGCATGGAATGTGAATCATTATTATATTCATAAAGATTATACAGAGTCTTACTACTCATTTTCAGTTTTTCCCAGTGATGCCAAGTGAGTGGCCTTGGTGCTGGTCGAATCTAAAATTCCTCCTTTACTTGTATTGTCCAAGCTCTGCTTGGCTCTGGCACATCCCACCCTAGTCTGGTTCCTTGTTCTCCAGCCCTGTGAAGGTCATAACCTTGAAATAGGTCACGATTACCATTTATACCAAATTGCAGGTTTTGACCCCGTTACTGAGTCATGCAATCAATGTAGTAGGTTGGGGCCAGTATTTAAAAATAGAATAGAATAGAATAGAATTGAATAGAAAATATTATGATATACCACAACAGTTTGTAAAATTTTGTCCTAAATGTATGAAAACACATAGAGGTATGTTTTTCTCACAGGCAAAACAGTTGGGAAAATACAAAAATACTGTCTCTGAATATATGCTTATTCAGTCAGTTTTCTGTTCAGAATCGTAGAGTACTTAAAAGGGCTCTTTTCTTTCCGTTATCTTTATAATATGCTGATCATATTAGTTGACTTCTGTGATCACCACTTCAAAGAGACATGGCCCACGGGCTATAGCATCCTTGTTGCTTTACTGTTTCATTTTTATTTATTTTATTTTTTAAATTCACTTTATTCCATTGATTTATGTTCTTTATGAACATTTGCTATTTCTCACTTCTGAAAGTTTCTGTAATATTTCGAGCATGACTTATTTCTTGTAACAGTCATCTGAGATGCTAAGACAATACTGAGGACAAGAAAGGGACGACAAGAAGAAATAACAGTGAAATGAGGAGAAAGAGCAAGATATGAGAAGCCACACAGCCCTGATTTCCTGTAAAAACCACATCAGATGCGAATCCCACATTTTACTTTCAGCTAGATAAATATGCCTCTAATGTGTATTGTGGGAGTTAGAAATAGCCGCAGACAGTTCCCTGAAGTCCGCCCTTACTGTCAAGGAAAGTGCTGGTACTTTTACAATATGGATTACTGGCTTGCCTGTGCCTGTTAATACTAAAAAGGTATTGTGTGAGGATTCTAGAAGCCCTTTAGTCAAGTGCCTCTTGACAGGCCTGAAGCCCTTTGTCATTCACCATATACTTGATTTTTTTTTCCCTTTTATCTCTCTCCAGCCAAAGCTGGAAGTAACAAATTGTGACTTTTAACTATGCTTCCTGAATAAGTCACAGCAAGGTCTGTGAGCAAATGGGACACGTAATGCTTGCATAGCTTTTGTGAGAAATTTCTGTCCAAAATTATGCCAGCTTGCTATTTATTGCTGCTACCCAGGAACAGATAGAGACTAGCCCAATGAGGTCACCTCAAATGAGGTAATTGGGTTATAATTGGATGTTTTCACTGCCAATCATTTCTACACTATAACTAATTATAAAAGGGGTCATATAACTTTCCTATTTGTAGTGGACACATTTGGACAGTATCTTCTCTCTATTCTAAGAAAGGGTAGGGATAGGGAAGGGTATTCATATCTGCTCAGATAGATGAGAAAAGGAAATCTCACAAGTAGGAAGATGTCAGAAACCAGTGCAGCAAGATATAAATGCTGTGTGCTATAGTTTGGAGCAGAAAATTAAGACAGCAAAATTACCCTCTGAATTATCTTTAGTTAACCTAGAGTCCTGAAACATCTATCATGTTGCTTAATCCACTTCTAGCATATACCCCCAAAACACATATTTATGCAAAATATGTACATGAATATTCATAACAACATTATTCATAACAAAAAATTTGAAGAAAATCCAATTATCCATCAACTAGTGAATAAATGAATAAATAAAATGTGATATATCCATACAATAGAAAGAAATGAAGTACTAACACATGATATAACATGGATGAATCCTGAAAACAGCATGCTAAGTGAAAGAAGCCAGTCACAAAAGACCACATATTATATAATTCCATTCATATTAAGTGTCCCAGGAAAAGCAAATCTATAGAGACAGAAAATAAGTTTGGATTGCTTAGGGTTAGGTTGGGGCAGCAGATGGGGCATGACTACAAATGGGTATGGAGCTTCTTTTTGAGGGGATGAAAATGTTATAAAATCTACACGAATAAAAGAGAAATATGTAAATTGACTGTACCTCCATGACACCCACCAGCCAATCAGGAGGGAATATGCAAATTAGCAGGACAAAGCTGGTGGCGGCCCCACCCCCCAGCCACTCCATGCGAGGAGCAGCTGGGCAGGGTAGGACACCTGCTATGAGGGAGAGGGTGAGGGGTGGAGAGAGCTACAGGAGCAGCCGGAGCGAAGTGAAGACTCCGGCTAGAGTCAGCGAAGCCTGCAGACTCTGGCCGGAATCAACAAAGCCTGTGAAGACTCCGGCCAGAGCAAAGACTCCAGCAAGAGCAAAGGCAGAAGGCGGTGGCCAGAGCAAAGGCCTGGGTCCCGGGTGCCAGAGGAAAACCGGTGCCGGCAGCCAGGTGAAGGAAGGCCTATTGCACGAATCTTTGTGCAACGGGCCTCTAGTTAGATTATGATGATGGTTATACAACTCCATAAATACACTAAAAATCATTGATTATACACTAAAAATGGGTGAATTTTATGATGTGTAAATTAAAGTTGACACATATAATGCAAAGAAAGAGGTCATTCTCTGATTTTAGTAAAAACCATTGTACGGGGTCTACTTAATAAAAAAAAATATCCAACCATTTCTAAAAATGAATGTTTTCCTAGTAGTTCTAAAATTGACTTTTTTTAATGAAAAATTAAAAAAACTTTAATATTATATCTAAATCCCCTTATAAAATAAACAAGTTTTCCTTTAATTTTTAAAGTCCAAAAGCCACTCATTCAGTTTAAAAAAGAAAATATATGACTTCCTGACAGTGCACATTGGTACCAGGTTAACCAGGTTAACCCATATTCAAAGGGACCAAATTTTCTCTGACAGTCCCTTCCTAATGCATGGGCATGAAATAGTTACTGTGTAGAGCAGCAAAAATCCAAGTCGTATTTTTGTCAGTACAGTGCACTAAAGTGGCTCCTAGGGGGAGGTGGGGCATGAGAACAAGAGTTAGCAAGAGCAAGAGAGAGGTTTAAATATCTCATCATCGCTGCTAATGATGTTGCCCGAAGTCTCTGCATGAGATGCAGGTTACCTCAGAGCATCAAGACACCATAAAAAAAAAAAAAAACAAAAAAACCTAAAAAAAATCCCACTCAAGTGTTTGATTTTTCAGCACCTTCTACACTGATATCCTCTCCCAAACCCCCAAATAATGGAAAGAAATTTCATGCCAAGCAATATGTAACCACTAACATAGATTCAAAGGACCATGGGGAGGAAATTATCTTTTAAAACCAGTCATTTACTCTCATTTTAATTCGAGTTGGCTCCCTCACTTCACCCTGTGGGTTCATATTTTAAATGTGCTTTGCATTAAATATGTACAAAGAAGGTAAGAATCTGTTGGTTATAGAAACTGCTGGCAGTCTACATTATTCTTCAGAAAGGATGCCTTGCCTGGGTGGCATGGCTCAGTGGTTGAGCATTGACATATGAACCAGGGGGTCATGGTTCACGATTGTGGGCTGGATCTCCAGTAGGGGGGCATGCAGAAGGCAGCCAGGAAATGATTCTCTCTCATCATTGATCTTTCTGTCTCTCTCTCCTTCTCCCTTCCTCTCTGAAAGCAATAAAAAAATATATTTTTAAAGAAAGATGCCTAAATAGTTCTGCCCAACCAATATTATTAAATTTTCCTCAAATGTGGTATTGCCGGTGTAATTCTTTAATACCAAAAAATTTATTTCAAAATGTGTTCCCCAGGTAAAGAAGCTAGCTTAGTAGGCCCACAGTAAACCAAAGCTCAGTACCAAACATACAGTAAGAAGAATGCAAAAATGAAAACCAGAAAATCCAAACTTTATTACCAATCTTGCCATTAATCATTAATGGCAAGACTAAAAAAGAACATCTGGACTAGTTTCCTTCAGATGCAAGTTTTTTTCTTGATACCGTTTCAGTCACATTTTCTCTATTTTAACTCTTTCTCTATTCTCCTCACTTGTTTTTTCTTTTCTTTCACCTTCTATAGGTGGCCTATATCTGCAAGGATATAGGGTCAATGAGCAGACCCTTAGCTTCAAGCAATCAATAATTGAACTCAAACCTCCATCTGAAGAATTCAAGACTTTCTACTTCTGTGCAGAAAATAAAACAGAAAACCAACGGTAAGTCAAGATCTGCACATTTTTTCTTCTTTATTAGTCCTGGCAAGAGCCTTCATAACAAACCCTTATTCTTATTTTCCAACTTCAACTCCTATCTTCAATCAAATCACGCCCTTTCTTTGCATAGTCTCTCCATAATTACCATTACCCAGGATTCTTTTTCTTTCAATGCATATGACTCTTCTCAAAGTATTATTTTCAAATAAAAAAGGAAGTTCACAATTTTTCCCAAGGCAGTGACTGACTCAGGCTTCAACATAAAAAATATAATGCCATAATCTGTGAGGTTGTAATTTACTAATTCAGATTTGCTGTTTCACCTCCTATCACATAACTCTTATTGATATGACCATCTGAATTTGATAATTTTTTTTTGGTGTTGTCATAAGCCATTGAAGAACATGGGACTTCCATCTAATTCCGTGGTCGGCAAACTGCGGCTCACGAGCCACATGCAGCTCTTTGGCCCCTTGAGTGTGGCTCTTTCACAAAATACCATGGCCTGGGTGAGTCTATTTTGAAGAAGTGGCATTAGAAGAAGTTTAAGTTTAAAAAATTTGGCTCTCAAAAGAAATTTCCATCGTTGTACTGTTGATATTTGGCTCTGTTGACTAATGAGTTTGCCGACCACTGATCTAATTCGATATGTTCATTGTATAACTTGGTATGTACAAATGGGCACCTGATTCATAAAGATTCTGGAGAAAAAAAGCACTAAAGTTAACAAAGACAAGATCATGAAGCAGAGGGAGTGTGCTCTGGTGTCTAGAGCGTCCTCCTGCATCTCTCAAGTCTCCCTGTCCTAACTCCAATCCCCAAGAGTGCCGTGCCCTCTAACCGCTTGGTGATCATTCCTCACCTTTATGGACACTTTCTCTTAACTAATAAAAAGTATCTAATAAAAAATTCACAGTAATTTATTAAAACAGATGATGTAATAAAATTTCCAGAGACATTTGCAAGAACTAGATACACTGTTTTAACCCAAAAGAATAAAACTCTGAAAGTAGAATTTCAGGATCTCCAGCAAGTGACTATTTGAGGAAGGGAAAAAGGATCTCCCTAAACCTTCCCCCATATGTAAATCTTGTCTGTTTCCTTCATTCCTAAGGGCAGACTAGAGCAAGAGGAAAATGAATATAGAATTGCTAGATATTTTCCAAGCTTTTCTTCCTTGGGATGGTACTATCCAATTAGGGTGGCAGATGAAGATGTTTCCCTTGAAGGTGAAGCTCCAATTGGCATGTACAGGAAACAGAGTTAACTTCTATTCAATAAAATGGACTGGCTTCTCTGAGAAGAGGTTGAATAGTTGGATCTCACCACCAAATCCATGAGTGGATATTATCAAAAGGAAACAATATGTAATCATGACAGAAATATTTCAAAGCATAAGAGCAAGAGTTTCACAAAGTGGTTCATGGAACTCTGGTTTCACAAGATATCCCACTCACAAAAAATAAGTGTAAGAAATGATATAAAATATTACCCTCTTAGATAATCACAATGCACACTAACTTACTAATGTTGCTAAGACACCCTGCCCTGGTAGTAAGAATCCTGGTTAATGCTCCATAGCTCCCATTACCCAAGCTTATCTGACCCAAACAATTTTTTTAATAATACCTATTAACCACCCTTAGAATAAATGTTATATATGCACTTTTAAAAAAAATCATCCAAGAAAATAAAAGGAAGGGAGAGGAGGAGAAAAGAAAGTTAACTGCTGTGGTTTCCAAAATTTAACACAGAATTATTTGCCCTAACGGCAATATTTGATTGCTATATGTTTGGTCAACTAAACTTTATCTTTAAATAGAAACAGAAATATTTGAAAAAAGTCCTATAGTTTCATTATTCACTATTTACAAATATTGTACCCTCTTTTGATTCTATTATTTATATGAACATAGTTTTATTTTAAAACTACAATTGCATATTTCTCATTTGGTGTTTTACATTTTTGTTCAATCTAAAACCTAAGAAGCATTGTTCACTTTATTAATTTTAAGCTAAATAACCAAGAGAAACAATTAAAAAATAAATGAAATGATTTTGTAACATTTCACCTTCTTAGAGTGGGATGATTTTTTAATGACTTGTCATACACTGTTATTTCTGCAGCTGGATTACAGCTCTGAAAATGTCTATCAAGAAATGGCTTCCTTTGCATCAGGCTATTCAAGACTTCATCAATCGACCTCTAGAGGAGACCAGAATGTAAAAAGAACCCTAATCTTAAGAGAGAATATCCACAAAATCATCACCAGCTAGTTGTGGGGATAAACAAAAACATTTCTCATTATATAGCCTTTCAAATGAATGTTTCTCCAATGTAGTAAAACTTTGTGATAAGATTATAGTTTTGTTTTTTAACTAAAGTACCAAAATCGATGTGACATTCAAATAATCCAACTTATGTCAACATTATTAATACCCCCCCTCATGTTTTCCCCCTAAGGCTGTACATGTTAGCATCAAAATATACTATGCCCTATCCCCTCCCTGTCTTTTGAAAACATAAATACAATAAAGTTGATTTATTTATTTTCTCTTTTTTATTCTTTTCTAAATGTTCCACTATCTGCTTTAGCTGTAGGCTTCTAAGAATGCCTACAGGCCATGATGTGGGAAGCTGATATTTGGGAAAATTAAAACATGGAAATGAAGTGGCTTAAATTATGAATAAATAATTCAGCTAAACAAGGTCCTCTCTGTTAGGGTCATCTTATAATCAACTGACTCAAGTGACTCCTAAGACTTCCCACATGAAAAAAAAAAGTAATATTATTTTTATAAAAATTAAACAAGTAAAGAATTAGACTAAATTTAGGGGAGAAAAATGCAAAGGCATAGGTCTTATTATTACCTGAATATTTATCATACTGTCAGGGGCAAACACAAAATAATTAAAAATGTCTTGCTCTTGATACTGAAAGTAAAATTCAGAGAAATTGGAAAGTGAATTCTAATCATTGGGTTAATTTCTCAAGGGAACAATCCTTAAGTGTATCCAAGATGTCAGGATGGAAGTCCTACGCCTTCACTAATGGAACACAAAACACAGATTCCAGGGAGTTCAACTACCAGATTCAAGTGCCCTGCAGCAACTCAAAAATGAAAAGAAAAAAAAAATTGAAATCTTGTCTTTTCATAAAATCATAATATTTCAGAATTCATATGGGCCTTACAATGGAACCCCTTTTCTTCATAGCTGAGGCTCAGGGAGGTAGTAGTCTGTTGAAGATCACATTGGTTGTTACTGGCAGAACTAAAACTGAATCCCGGTCTTCATCTCTCCATCCACTGCTGCTTCCATTCATCCTACAGCTCCTCATTGTGCTCAAGAATGTGGTGCATTTTCATAGAAACAGTGCAACCACCCTCTCCCCAAAGTTATCAGACTTCTAGTCTTTGGCTGAGAACTGAAGCACGTCAATTCCAGCAATGTTTATATTTCCTCAATCTCATGGAAGACTTCATCATCTTTCAAATTATATCCTTTTCCAGAGAATCTTAAATGTGAAAAATAGATCAAAATTTCAGTCATTTTTCCTATACTCTTCACCTCCACTGCACGCCCCTCTTCCCGAAACTGTGAACTCTTCAAATAGATGGCTCCAGTTTGCAGCTGCCTTTCACAACAACTCAGATAAAGGGGGTTTGTGAGTAAGCAGACGCTACTTAGTTGCCATATTAAGAGAAGCGGCCCACATGAACTCATGCCCAAAACAACACTGTAATCCTCTGGCCAACGTAATACCATAATCAAAAATATCCAATTAACAATAACAGATAGCCCTCTGTTCTGAGAATGGCTCCTTTGTTCTCCCGGCATTGACCATGATAATAATGAGGTCTTTCAGCAGGGGCGTCATCAGTAATGCTCATGTCAGAAACCTGGAGCTCACACATCCGCTCCCAGCAGGGTGCCCTGCGGTTCTGGAGCCCCGCCATGGAATGCAGAAGCTGCACAGCCAGCGAGTGCCCACAGCCAAGGGCAACACTGACTCGGAGCTTCCCCGCAAGGAGAAAAACAAGAGCAACTCCCTCAGGAAAGTGTGAATACGATTTTACCTGAATTAAGCAAGCACTCATATAACTCGCTTGCAAGTGAAGGGTATCAACATTCGAAGTTCCAAATCACAGCCCCAAAACTGTTGTTGTTAGTCCTGGAAGGTTGTAGACATCTAAACAATCCTGGACATCATACAAAAAAAAAAAAAGTGTGTGTGTGTGTGTGTGTGTGTGTATTTTTATGTCGAGAGGATTCTAAGCTTTTATATGATTTGCAAGGGATATGTGACCCAGAAAGAACTTTCTAGTTTTAAGATTAAGAACATTTCCCTGGATCCATAGGCTTCCTTCTCCAATAGACCAAATACGGAGGGAAAAGGTGCAGGGCCAGCCTTCTACATATGCACTACCTGACTGCACATTTTATTTTTTTTTTTATTTTTATTTTTTTAAATATATTTTATTGATTTTTTACAGAGAGGAAGGGAGAGGGATAGAGAGTTAGAAACATCGATGAGAGAGAAACATCGATCAGCTGCCTCCTGCACACCCCCCACTGGGGATGTGCCTGCAACCAAGGCACATGCCCTTGACCGGAATCGAACCCGGGACCCTTGAGTCCACAGGCCGACGCTCTATCCACTGAGCCAAACCGGTCTCGGCCTGACTGCACATTTTAGTGTTAGCCCACCTTCTGGCAAATCAAGAAGAGCTCCCTATGAGCCCGATAGTCACGGAGTCAATAAATTTTCATTGGACACCTACTGTGGGCCAGCTGCGGGCTGCCACTCAGCCTACCATTTAAGGAGAGGCCGAAAGAATTGTTCAAAGCATGCACTCTGCAGCCCAAGGGCCCGAGTTCAAATTCTAGCTTTATCACTTCTGTCCATCACCTTGGGCAAGTTACTTTAACTCTCCCAGCTTTAGTTTCCTCATCTACAAGTGGATATGATTATAGCATCTGTCACATGTTTATGAGACTTAAATGACTGGTGCATGAAAAGAACTGGAACAGTGAGCAGCCCCAGTGAACTCTCGGTCTCATTAGCAAGGACTGTCAGCTGGTTCTATACAGACCTCTCATCCCTGTGGACAGCTTCAGAAGGAATGCATCTTGCCTCCTTCACCTCACTACCTGCAGAGCATCCCATCAGGGAGGAGCATTGTCTTAAGTGGACTTAGGAGAAGGCCAAGTATAGTTTCAGGCTTTCTGCGTCGTATGCAGCATAGTGTTGCCTATTTAGAACCCCAAAGACTGGCCGACAGTTGTCAAAACTCTGCTAGCCCCACTCCTTGATAAACTTGGAAGAGTTTCCATCAGCATTCCTAGAAGCCCTAGACTAAGCCCCCATTGTTCTCAGGAGGTCCCGCAGGGCCTAAGTTAGTGCTGGTGTAACTCCAGTTCTTGTTCTGCCTCATCTGTGGACTTAATGTGCACACAATGAGGAAAACCCCTGGACTGTTCTGTACTTAGGAATTACATTTCGTGATGATAAACTAATAAACATCAAAGACACAGTAATTTGTTCCCATAGAAAAGGAACACTAGAAGCAATCGGTCTGTTTCCTTATTTGCCTCACCCACTCAGCCTGAGAAAATGATACCAATGATCCTTTGCCTTCAAATCACTTCTCAAGTTGCTTCCTGGGTTTGGAACAATCTCCCCCACCCTCAAAATGAGAATAAATGTTTTCCCTATTGAGGTTTGGCTAACATAGAAGAATTGTCTTTTCCATTCTAGTCCACCCAACAACCATGTAAAGCTCATCTCTAAGACATGCTCATAGCAGGATGTAAAAGCTTATGAAATGATAAAACATACTTTTAAAAAAGTAACCACTCCTTCTTACAATTATATCTTACTTGATATCTTAGATATGTATAATATTTATGCATGCATTATTTGGTTAAAAAATATCCCTTCATATTTTTTCAAATGTCTTTTTAGAATGAAACCATTCTTAAGCAAAGAATGTTCACTGTAGTGATTCTTCATAGGCTATGAATACCCAGGATGCATAAACAAGGTTCTGAATATGCTAGTGGATTATTTGATCATTTTTTGAAGCAGACTAGGAAGAATCTCATGCCTGTAATTACTGGTTTGATGATTTCACGAGGGTAGGAATATGGCTGTCTTACCGTTTTCCCTGAAGCTAGCTCAATAACTAGCCTACATTAAGCATTTGATATTCATATGGTAAAAGCATAAATAAATGAATTTCAGGTATTTATTTAATCACAAATGAAAACTAAATCTACTAATTTTGTGTTAGGAATTTAAGGACGGCAAATTACAGAAAGGTTTTAGAGATAAGTTAAGCATTAAGGTATTATAATTATTAAGAAATAGTGGCACATTATGGAACCTAAAGGCAAGAATGCACCTCAGAGGCAGCCTCAATAGGGATTGGAGCATAAGATACCCAAGGTATCTTCTCTCTCTGCTCTACTGCTTGCTGTCCATTTATTTCATTCTTCTTTCTGCACGTTGACTTTGTTTGATATAGAGAATGAATGCATGACAGTCATAGCCTCTTATCAGCATCACCCATGAAGATTGCCTAACCTGCATATTCATAAAGTCTATGACCAGAGGAGGGGGTAGACTAGCCTTTGTAGAATCATATCTAGAGTCAACATGTTAGAGTCGGCATCTCACCAGCAACAGCAACACTTAAAGGAGAACCAAACTCAAAAAAGGAGCTTTCCCTTTACCAACGATGAGATACAGGAGCCTCCCTAGTGCAAAGGCACCTGCTCCCACATAGAGGTAAGTGCCATCCCTCCACCCTTTCCAAGAGCTTGAAAGCTGCCGTACCTTGGATGATGGTACTCAGAGAACTAGGCAGCTGCTATTCAAGCAGAGCTTCTATCACTTGTCATCAAAGTGTCTTGAGTGATTAAGATAGCCACATGATTTAGCTTCCAAAGCAGGGCATTTTGAGAAAAGACACTATTTTTATTCATCCTCACCTGATGATATTTTTTCCATTGATTTTTAGAGAGAGTGGAAGGGCGGGAGAGAGACAGAGAGAGAGAAACATCGATGTGAGAGAGACACACATCTATTGGTTGCCTCCTGCATGACCCCAACTGGGGCCAGGGATTGAGCCTGCAACTGAGATATGTGCTCTTGACTGGAATCAAACCTGAGACCCTTTAGTCCTTGGGCCGATGCTCTATCCACTGAGCCCAACCCACCCACTAGGGTGAGAAAAGGCACTGTTAATAATTATACTGAAACAACAGATATAAGCAGGCAGTGTCTCAGCAAAGTGAAACATATGCCATCTTATGGATACTGGACAAACTGGTGTTCTCTGCTTCATCATCCACAGGGGCGGAACATGATTTTAGCTGACAGCTTCAAGTATGTATGTTCTCAGGTCCAGTTCCCTGTGAGAGAATGATTTCTCTCTTTCAATGCCAGTTCCAACAAATTGAAAGAGACTAATTACTCATGACCAATAAGTTGGGCTTACCATATAAAGAAATAGATTCTGGAAGCTGGGTAGCCTTAACACTGTGTTTGTTTGGAGTAGAGCAAAGGGAGGAAGAGCTGGATTTCCAGGAAAATGAAGTCCCTGGGAAGCCAAGGGTTGGGATTTTATTCTACTTAAATAAGTTGAATGGTGTGAAAAAAGACTTAGAAGCCAAAAAATGTCCATCAAATGACTATACAACTTAATGAATTAGCCTGCCACAGTTCCATGCATGCTTGCAGAAAACATGGGATTCTTGTGTCTGAGACAAGACTTTTTTTACTCACAGCCAAAGCACTGTTGTTGCTATAACCTATGACACTGGTTTCAGCTCTGTCACTAACTAGCTGCACCGCCTTCAACAAAAGTCATTTGGCTTTTCAGATATTTACTCTCATCACCTTTATTTTTGTGCTATGCAGACCCCGCCCCAAAATAGATTTCAAAACTAATTTACTTAAGCAACAGTTCTTGAGAAATATGGTGGAATAGTGGAATTAGTTACCCCACACTTTAAAGAAGTTTCTATATTATACAATAAACTAGAATGTAGTTTGAGATTATGAGGAAGGTATAGTAATCTGTAATTAAAATTATAAATATGAAACAAGAGACCCCTTTTGGCCAGACATTGTTCAAATAACACTGGAATCAAATTTGACCTTTCACAGAGCTTCACTACTGTGTTGACTTAGCAGCAAAGCAATGAAGTGTTATATTGTAAGTGTGAGTTTCAAACAGGAACTCTCATGGGTGAATGCCATTGAACCACACCAAATCCTTTATTTTACTAAAATACCCCTCTCAGACAACTTTCCAACTGATTATACATATTTGTCCTTTCTGCTTCATCAGTTTCTCAACTTGTAGATATAAATAAAATGTTTTGTTCATGGAATCTGTTCAATTGTAGTCACTGTAATTATGACTTTCTTTTTAAATGATCATGCTATATTTTTCTATGCTGTAAGATAAGTTAAAACTTTGTTTGGGGGAATTTTACTCTATTTCTTGTGCCAACATAAGGTAATATGATCCAGTCATTTTGTTCTATTTTCATATGGACTTTTCTAGCTTCTCTCACCTTCCTCTGGAGCCGTGGTTGGCAAACTGTGGCTCGCGAGCCACATGCGGCTCTTTGGCCCCTTGAGTGTGGCTCTTCCACAAAATACCACGGCCTGGGCGAGTCTATTTTGAAGAAGTGGTGTTAGAAGTTTAAGTTTAAAAAATTTGGCTCTCAAAAGAAATTTCAATTGCTGTACTGTTGATATTTGGCTCTGTTGACTAATGAGTTTGCCGACCACTGCTCTGGAGTGTTAATTACCTGTGAAATCTGATAATTGGACCAATAGAGTTATATATAGACCTAGTTCTTTCACAATATTATATTTACTGTGAATTAGTTAATTATAGATTTCCATGACAATATACAATGATGATATTTTCATGTTTTTTTTTCCTTATTCTCATGAGAATATATTCTTGATCTTCTGAAAGAAGTGTGTTTGTGTTTTGATCATCTTTCTTTTTTTAATCTTTGCTAATAGTTCCTAACTTTTTTTTTTTATTGCATGACAGGGTTTTAATTGAACACAATGGTCCTTGATTGCAACAGTGATACTGGAGGTTCCCCTTCCACAGAAGTATCATTAAAAACTGGAGGTTCCCTCTAGCCAGGCTCACCAAGAAGCAAAGAGAGAGGACCCAAATAAACAAAATCAGAAATGAAAGAGGTGAAATAACAACAGACCCCACAGAAATACAAAGAATTGTAAAAAAAATACTATGAGCAACTTTACTCCAACCGACTAGTCAACCTAGAAGAAATGGACATATTCCTAACAAAACACGACTTTTCAAAACTCAACCAGGAGGAATCAAAAAATCTGAATAGGCCAATAACTATGAAGAAAATTGAAGCAGTAATAAAAAAAACTTCCAACAAACAAAAGCCCTGGACCAGATGGCTTCACAGGGGAGTTTTATCAAACATTCGAAGAAGAAATAAAACCTATCCTCCTCAGACTATTCCAAAAAATTCAAGAGGAAGGAGCATTTCCAAGCTCTTTCTATGAAGCCAGCATTACCCTAATCCCCAAACCAAATACAGACAATACAAAGAAAGAGAATTACAGGCCAATATCCCTCGTGAACATAGACAACAAAATCCTCAACAAGATTCTAGCAAATTGAATCCAGCATTACATTAGAAAGATCATACACCATGACCAAGTGGGATTTATTCCGGGGATGCAAGGATGGTACAATACCTGCAAATCAATAAATGTGATACACCATATAAACAAACTGAGAGATAAAAACCACATAATCATATCCATTGATACTGAAAAAGCATTTGACAAAATCCAACACCCTTTCTTAATAAAAACTCTCAGCAAAGTGGGAATAGAGGGATCATACCTCAACATAATAAAAGCCATATATGACAAACCCACAGCCAACATCATACTCAATGGGCAAAAACTAAAACCATTTCCACTAAGAACAGGAACAGGACAGGGATGCCCACTCTCACCACTCCTGTTTGACATAGTACTGGAAGTACTAGCCATTGCGATCAGACAAGAAGAAGAAATAAAAGGCATCCAAATTGGAAAAGAAGAAGTAAAACTGTCCTTATTTGCAGATGACATGATATTGTACATATAAAACCCCAAAGACTCCATCAAAAAACTACTAGACCTAATAAATGAATTTGGCAATGTAGCAGGATACAAAATTAACACCCAGAAGTCTATGGCTTTTCTATATACCAATAATGAACTCACAGAAAGAGAAATTTTAAAAGCAATCTCATTTACCATTGCAACAAAAATATTAGGATACCTAGGAATAAACTTAACCAAGGAGATAAAGGACCTGTACTCAGATAATTTCAGAACACTGAAAAAAGTGATAGAGGAAGATATGAATGAACAAATGGAAGAACATACCATGTTCATGGATTGGTAGAATCAACATCATTAAAATGTCCATACTACCCAAAGCAATCTATAAATTCAATGCAATCCCCATTAAAATACCAATGGCATATTTCAAAGACCTAGAACAAATTCTCCAAAAATTCATCTGGAATAAAAAAAGACCCCGAATAGCTGCAGTAATCTTGAGAAAGAAGAACAATGTTGGAGGGATCACAATACCAGATATCAAGCTATACTACAAAACCATTGTTCTCAAAACTGCCTGGTACTGGCACAAGAATAGACATGTAGACCAGTGTAACAGAACAGAGAACCCCAAAATCGACACAAGCCATTATGTTTAATTAATATTTGACAAAGGAGGCAAGACCATACAATGGAGTTAAGACAGTCTCTTCAATAAATGGTATTGGGAAAACTGGACAGATACTTGAAAAAAAAAAAGAAACTAGACCACCAACTTACACCATAACAAAAATAAACTCAAAATGGATAAAGGACTTAAACATATAATAGGAAACCATAAAAATCTTAGAAGAAGCCATAGGCAGGTAATTGGCAGACATTTGTCGTAGCAATATATTTAATGATACAGTTCTTAGGGCAATGGAAACTAAGGAGAAAATAAACAAATGGGACTACATCAAAATAAAAAGCTTCTGCACAGCAAAATAAACCATCAACCAAACAACAAGAAAGTCCACTGCATGGGAGAACATATTTGCCAATGTTATCTCCAATAAGGGTTTAAGCTCCAACATTTACAGGGAACTTATACAACTTAACAAAAGGAAGATAAACAACACAATCAAAAAATGGGCAAAGGACCTAAATAGACACTTTTCAAAAGAGGACATTCAGAAAGCCAAGAGGCACATGAAAACATGCTCAAAGTCACTAATCATCTGAGAGATGCAAATCAAAACAACACCTCACACCTGTCAGAATGGCTATCATCAACAAATCAACAAAGACAAGTGCTGGAGAGGACATGGAGAAAAAGGAACCCTCCTGCACTGCTGGTGGGAATGCAGACTGGTGCAGCCACTGTGGAAAACAGTATGGAGTTTTCTCAAAAAACTAAAAATGGAACTCCGATTTCACCCAGTGATCCCATTTCTAAGAATATATCCAAGGAAAACAGAAACACCAATCAGAAAGGATATATGCACCCCTATGTTCATAGCAGCACAATTTACAATAGCTAAGATTTGGAAACAGCCTAAATGCCCATCAGCAGATGAGTGGATTAAAAAACTGTGGTACATCCATACAATGGAATACTACACTGCTATAAAAAAGAAGGAATTCTTACCATTTGCAACAGTATGGATGGAACTGGAGAGCATTATGCTAAGTGAAATAAGCCAGTCAGTGAAAGAAAAATACCACATGATCTCACTCATTTATGGATAATAAAAAACATTATAACCTGATGAACAAAAATAGATACAGAGGCAGAGAAGCATTGAACAGACTGTCAAATTACAGCGGGAAGGCTGGGGAGCATTGGGGGGTGGGTAAGAGATCAACCTAAGGACTTATATGCATGCATATAAGCATAACCAATGGACACAAGACACTGGGTGGGGGGGTGAGGGCATGTGCCAGGGGGTTGTGGAGGCTGGGGGAAGGTCAATTGGAAAAAAAGGAGACATATGTACTACCATTTCTAATATTTTAAACAATAATAATTAAAAAAAACACACACACACAAGAGAGATTATGGGAAATCAAGCCACAGGCCCTAAACAAAGAAAATGGCTTTGATCTGAACTTCATAACTTGCATGAAGTGCCACGAGTTTTACAGTAAGTAAAACTTGGATGTTGGAGAAATTAGATGGCATCTAAATTTTGTGCATTATTCATGTGGAGAGATTATCTACTAATTAACTGCCTGGTCAAAAATTACATTTGAAATCAACGTGAAAATTATGTAGTATTCTTTTTAAAATAAAATTTTCACCTTTAGAAAAAAGTTCACCAAGCCAAAAAAAACCCCACAAAAACACAAACACACACACACACAAAACTGGAGGTTCCACTGTTCTACAGCATCTGTTCTTCTGTCCATGACTGTGGTGCTTTTACTTCAGGAACCACTTAAAAGTGGTTTAAAATGCAGTAGCAGCTTAGAATCATGCATGCACCATTCAGCTGAAGAAGTTATAGGTGCTAAAGCGTGCATTCATTCCTAGAGAGGTAAAAATTTTCAAGTTCTTCCCAAGAATTAACAAACATGCCATGTCAAATAAGATCATTACTCCATCATGTCCTGCTACAAAGTTTCCATGCTTCAGGTATCAAGTAAAATAAGTGTGGCTTCTGAAAAACCTTCATGGAATTATCTTTCTCATGAACATTGGTTAAAACAGCAATAGGCTTTCATCTAATTGGTAACGAATCAATTGATCAGGGAAAAAAATTATGAGCACAGCATCCATATATTAAGTCAAAAGATAAAATCAGGTTTAAAATGTATTCAGACTTTTAGCTTCTGTGATCATTCCTTCATTCTCAGTATGTGTCAGGCCCTGGAGAACAGTTGCCTGGTGCACAAGGTCACTGTCCTCACTGTGGAGCTGACCTTCTAGTGGAGGAGTCTAGCATTAAACTAGCAATGCAGTAAATGAATGAATGAAGTGCAAAAAGTGATGAAGGCAACAAAGAAAATAACCAGCTTATTCTGAGAGAGAAGAAAGTGATCGTGTTAGTCAGATAGGATGGGCAGGAAAGGGCTCTCTGTTAAACTGAGACCCAGAAGATGAGAAGAAGCCTCTTTAGGAATAGCTGGATTTCTGTCAGAAGATGGAAAACAAGTGAACCAAGAAAAAGAGGTTGCAGATGCAGAAGAGTTTGCTAATCATGGAGCGGGAGCTGTGGAGGCACAAAGAGCCAAGGGAGATTGAGTCAGATTGGCAAACATATTGAGCCCCCCTAGAGACAGGTACTGAGCCCCTTACAGAGACAAGGTTATTACTATAGATGCCTGGGTGCTTGAGCTTCATACCACTGCTGAGGTAAACTAGAAAGGGAGGCATGATTCAATTAATTATAATAAATTCTTAGTTAAAAAAGTAAGCATTGTTCTAGCATTGAAGCTTCACACATTTTGCTGGGTGGGGTGACATCCTACAGTACACCAACTGACTAGCTATTATTAAAGTACCACTGCTCAAATTTGTGATGACATAACTTTTCATCAGTATTTTCAACTAATTATAATAGTTTAAAAATAAAATGTGATAAAATTGCGTGACATTTTCTTTGCACTACCTAATCCCTATACCTCTTGGTAGGCTGAACAGTCAAGAGAGTAGATAGAACTGGGTGCTAATGGATTCTGATTCCCCACCGCACCTGTACTTTTCCACTGGTAAGTACACTGTCATAGCATAGTGTTAGAATAACAAAGTATTGTGTCTAAATCATTTTTTATTTACCTTGAAAGCACTTGGCTCAGGTAGTTACTTGCAAGGTGAATAGATGTTTTAATAGGTTAAGTACCTTCATGATTGAATTAGCTTTGTTCTCTTCCAATGCCATAAGTTGCACTCTTAATACAGACAATTTCTCAAAAGACCGTGTTGTTTGTTGTTTTTAAAAGTTCTCTGCCATTATAAAAATAACTCCAAGCACAAGTCCTAAAATCATAGGTCAATTGTGTCACATGCAAAGGACATTCAGTACATTCTTTTGTCATATCGTAAAGTACTTGCTTTGTACTGAAGCAGAGATATAAAAAACGTGACTTACTGAGAGCATAAAGGAAAACAATGATAAAAAAAGAGAGAGAGAGAAGTGAATACCCAGGCCTGACAGTAAAGAGGAAGAAGATTCTATCTAAAAGATAAGCCCTACCACATGATCACTAACATGATACAGAAAGAAATGTCTGACAGTTTACAGGTGAATATGTTAGAACAAGAGGATAAAGGCTCAAGGTAACCACTACCTTGGAAGTTTACATCTTTCTTAAAAGAAAAAAAGACTGAAAAGAGTGAGTTTTTAAATCCTCATTTTCAAAATAAAGAAATTGAAGTCTGTTGGAAGCTGAAAAATCTAGAGGTTACCCCTAAATAATAGAATTAGAGACACCAGATCCTATAATAACATAGAAACACTAGTCTAAGCAGCAGAGATTTGCTTAGAAAACGCAATGGTTTATGAAGAAACTCCAGTATAATATAGAAAACAGAGAGAGAAAAGAAAAGATGGTGACCCGAGAAATGCATTAGGTTCCCTTTCATTCTTTAACAACTGAAGTCAGTTCATTGACAAAGAACCATAGGTGGAACCTTGGCCAACTGAGAGCTCAGTCATTGAGGTGGTGATTTCTTGATGTGTCTAAAGAAAGATGAATCCCCAATGGCATGATGATTTGGTCACCTGAAGCAGCAGTTCTGCTATGGGAATGGCTGCATGACATCATACAAGGTTCCCGAAAATTCAAAGGCCACTGATCAACACAGTAGGAGCATTTCACAATGACACCAAGAAATGAGATCAAGAAAACACTCTGAATTTAGGGTAGAGTAGAGTCAACTGGCCCCAGTGATAAACATGTTGTCATTGCATTGGGCATAAGGACAGGAGATACAGGTTCAGGCAGCACATCTGGAAAATGTGGTAAGTAGTAAATGTCTAGTTCTAGAGAACACTGACCTTCTGCTCCATGAAGGAGGAGCAAACGATCATGAATTACTACACTGGCTAGGAAGAACGAGCAAAAACAGGCCCACTACATCAAGGATCTAAAAGTTTACCATTCCAGTACTAAAAGCATAATAGGGAAAATGTACTTTCCTTGTTATAGTTTCCATGTCAAAAATCTAATCCAACTAAGAATGTCTCTGAAAAATGTAAGGTCCCCAGGTGGTTAGTACTAAGGAGCCTAGGGTAAACTATGTCAGTCACGAAGTTATCCTCAGCCAGAGCCTTTTAGCTATACATGTGTAAAGAGGCTGAAAATTCCATGGTGGTGCCAGCCAGCTTCGTGCTACATGTCATATCACTGAAAGAAGTGATGTTGACACATTAATTCCCCTTCCGTGGACCTTTGAGCTACAGTGAGAGAAAATAATAAGTACCTAAAGACACAAGACCATCACATTCTGAACCAAAGTGAGTTGTGCTCTCTCTAGTTAGAGCAGCACTGTCCAATAGGCAGCCTCTCGCCACATGTGGCTATTGAACACACTTGAAATGTGACTAGAGGTGTGTTGTTAGTGTAAAATATACACCAGATTTAGAAGACTTAGTACCAAAAAATGCAAACAATTTCATTAATGATTCCTTATATTTGTTACATGTTCAAACGATAATCTATTGAAGTTATTAGTCTAATTAAAATAATTTTTAAATCTTAGCTATGATAAGTTGTGCCGCTATGAACATAGGGGTGAATATATCCTTTCTGATTGTTGTTTCTAGTTTCTTGGGATATATTCCTAGAAGTGGGATCACTGGGTCAAATGGGAGTTCCATTTTTAGTTTTTTGAGGAAACGCCATACTGTTCTCCACAGTGGCTGCACCAGTCTGCATTCCCACCAGCGGTGCACAAGGGTTCCTTTTTCTCTGCATCCTCACCAGCACTTAAATAATTTTACCACTTTTTTTTTTAGTTTTCTAATGTAGTTACCAGAAACATTTTAATTACATATGTAGCTCACAATATATTTCTATTGAACATTGCAGAGCTTTAGCTTCCACATTATACTGATAAAACAACAACAACAACAAAACACACTTGCCCTAGCTGGTTTGGCTCAGTAGATAGAGCGTTGGCCTGCGGACTGAAGGATCCCAGGTTCAATTCCAGTCAAGGGCACATACCCAGGTTGTGGGCTTGATCCCCAGTGGGGCGGGTGTAGGAGGCAGCCAATCAGTGATTCTCATAATTGATGTTTCTATCTCTCTCTCCCTCTCCCTTCCTCTCTGAAATATGTGTGTGTGTGTGTGTGTGTGTGTATTATATATATATATATATATATATATATATATTATATTATTATTATTATTATTATTATTATTTTTAAAACAAACCAAACAGCAATGGAGACACGAGTCTCCTCTTCCAGGAAGTCTTGGCTGGAGACGAGCTCTGACACAGTATCACTAAGATGATGAGATACAGAGGCTCCACTTTTCCAGCTGACTAAGAAACTGGGAAGTCTGCGATCCTACAAAAATTAAATGAGAGCTATAAAAGAAACTGTCCATGCTGGAATGAGTACAACTTTTAAAAGTACAAGAGAAAAGGGGCTCAAAGAATCATGGGAATAGACCTCATTCAGACAGATGCAGTAAGATAATCAGTGTAAGGATTGTACAAATTCAGAGGTAGAAACTAAAGTGAGGCATACTCCAGGATGCATTTGTAATCATATTTTAAAAAATATATTTTATTGATTTTTTTACAGAGAGGAAGGAAGAGGGATAGAGAGCTAGAAACATCAATGAGAGAGAAACATCGATCAACTGCCTCCTGCACACGTCCTACTGGGGATGTGCCCACAACCAAGGTACATGCCCTTGACTGGAATCGAACCTGGGACCTTTCAGTCCGCAGGCTGATGATCTATCCACTGAGCCAAACTGGTTAGGGCCAGCGTTTGTAATCTTGCTGTCAGCACACATCCACATTATCCCAATCCCAAACACCGTGGCTCCTGCTGTGACATAGTGAGGGTTAGCTTGCTCTATCTCTATTCCAATGCCCTTCTGGATTTCCTCCTATGGATAGAGCGAGAAAACTGAAGAAAACGGCTTCAGTTCAGATAATAGTTTTTTGGTTCTGTCAGTCAGATGCACAAATAGGAGACCTGAGTTTGGAACTGCATACACGGGATAAGAGCAGAGCAGTAGCATTTATGTTGCAATCTTACTTCCCAAGCTGATACAGGGGAAGACAGAGCATCAGCTGGACAGGTGATTCTCTGCTGGTGTCGAGGGCAGCAGCTCCTTGGCAGCTCAGTTTTGTATGAAGATTCGGGAGCCTTTCCAAAAAGCTCAGTCTAATACTAGGTGTACCGGTTAATAATGCGGATTTTATAATCAAAGAAAACATGATAATTTAAAGTGAAACATCAAAAGTGCTATATTCAAAGTAATGTCCATTGCTAACTACACATTTCCCCCATCTTTCAGGTAATTTGTGGATACCATCCCAATAGAACTTTTCTTGTTTTGAGGCAAACCATTCAGAGACCCAATTTTCCACTTCTTCGTACGTTTAAAGTGCTGTTCAGAAAGTGCGTGTGCCATCAATCGGAACAAGTGGTAATCTGAAGGAGCAAGGTCTGGTGAATACAGCAGTGGGTTAATACTTCCCAGGCAAGATCTTTTAACGTGTCTTTAACTAGTTTTGAAATGTGTGATGGTGCGTCATCATGAAGCAAAATTACTTTGCCGTGTCTTCTGGCACATTCTGGTTGTTTTACAATCAAAGTGTGGTTCAAATTGATTATTTGTTGTCGGTAGTGATCAGTATTAATGGTTTCACCTGATTTTAGAAGCTTATAATACACCACACCTTCCTGATCCCACCAAACGCAGAGCATTGTCTTCTTTCTGAAGCGATTTGGCCTTGCAGTCGATGTTGGTGGTTGACCTGGATTAACCCATGATTTTGTGCATTTGGGATTCTCAAAATAAATCCACTTTTCATCGCCAGTCACAATTCGTGCCAAAAACACTTTCTTTCTTGCCGTTGAAGCAACAGTTTACTGATGACTTTTCGGTTTTCCATTTGTCTTTCGTTCAGTTGATGTGGCACCCATTTTCCTTCCTTTAAAAGCTTTCCCATTGCTTGTAAACGATCGGAAATTGTTTGCTGAGCAACATTTAATCCTTCTGCAAGTTGTTTTTGAGTTTGACATGCATCTTCATCCAATAATGCTTATAATTGTTGGTCTTCAAACTTTTTCGGTTGACCTGGACGTTCTTTGTCTTTCACATCAAAATCATCACTTTTAAAGCATTTAAGCCCGTGTTCGCAAGTATCTTGAGATGGAGCATGTTCACCAAAGTATCTGATAACTTTTTCTTCAAAATAAAGTAATGAATTAAAACTTCCTGCAAATACTCTTTTTTTTTTTTGGCATGAAATTTAACATTTTTAAGCGTAAAAATATCTATGATGTTAACACCTTCAGCAAATTTGACATATGAAGTTTTGAAGCTTGCTGTCAATACAACAAAATAGCATACATATCAAATCGCATATATATCAACATACGTGTAACTCCATCTATTGGAAAAAAAGCCACATTATTAAATGTCTTTTCAACTATAAAATGTACACAAAAATGGTCCGTATCGTATAGGCCATTTTGGATAGTCATAAACTACTGCACAAATAAATTTCTTTGTAGGGTTGGCATATTGATCAATACCTGTTAGCTTTTATTAGCATGTTAATGTTTGTTATGAGGATTTGAATTCAGGGTTTATCGTGAAGGAGGTTTTCATCGCAAGTGAGATTCTGTCTGATTACGTTTTCCTCTCACAGAGAACCGAGGGGAAAAGTCCCTTAATCTAGTCACACGTTGACTAGAAGTTGGAGAAGCACCTTTTTCCATAAATTCCTGAGAGATGATAATAACTCTCTCAAGCAGGTAAGCGTAAGAGACTACAGGCACCTGCCACATAGCAATGCTTCAGGAAGCTAATTACCTGGGGCTGTTCATGAAAACGTGTGCGGCTCAAGGGGCCATATGTAGAAATACCCATTTCAAAGTAACAACACAGAAAGCAAAATAAACAAAAATTCTTTGCCACTTAGTTCTCATACTAACGGAGAATGGTAAATGAAGGTTGAACTAATTTATTTTCCAAGACTACATTGCTGACTTCGTTTCCAGAGGGCACCATTAATTAATTCTTTACATGGTTATTAAGCCTCCATGTGCCAGGCACTGGGGATAAAATGTCAGAAAGCAAATCAGTGACCTGTAGTTGCCATAGCGAGGGGAGATAGGAGCTGAAATGAGATAGGAATGTAGTTTGACTAGAAAATCATAAATCTTGGAGACAGTTCTTGGTATGAGTAGGATTCAGCGGCATAATATTCCCCAAAAGTTTTTATCCCTTTATTTACACTTTAAATCAGCCTTCTTCCACATTCCCTTGCCCCACAGAGGACTAACAACCAACCTAGAAGCAATGCTATGAGCTGCTTGGCAAAAGTCAGGGGAGCAATGTTAACTTTTTAAAGCGAACTAAAATTTACAAAAAGTTTACAAGTATTGTACAAAGAAATTTATTCCTGAATCTCTTGAGAATAAGTCACTGCCATGATGCATCATCACACTCAAATACATTCACGTGATTTTCCTACAAGCAAGGACATTCGCTACACAACCACAACACAACAATCAAAATCAGCAAGTTAACACTGATACACTGCCACCAGCTCATCCTCAGACCCCATTTGAGTTGCACCGGTTGTTCCAATAATGCCCTTTAATAGGATCTGCTTCAGAATCCTGGGTTGCATTTAGTTGCCATATCTCTTTAGTCTTCTTCCATCTGCAACAGTTCCTGACTTGTGAACTGGGCACTTTGAAGATTATAGGTCAGTTATTTTGTAGTATTACTCTCAATTTTGGTTACTCTGATATTTTCTCGTGATTATCAAATGGCAAAAAATCTCTGTTTGCAACATTATGATTAACATTCACTTTGATCACTTTGAGCAAGGTGGTAATCTGCCAGATTTCTCCATTGCAACCTTATTCTTTATCTCCAATAGTTAAAAAAGTAGTTTGTGGAGAAACACTTTTAAACTACATGAATAACCCATCCCTCACCAATTATTTTTATTTATTCACTTATTAATTTATATCTCATGGTTTCTGATTTTAATTAGTGAGTTATAACCCATATTCTCATGACTTAGCTTGATGTTCAGATTGCCTCGGATCTGGTCAGTGCAAGTTCCTTCAAGCTGACTCTGTGTCCAGTTGATATTGCCCACATCATTCTATGGGCACTTTTTAACTTTCTGATGCAACAAGATGTTCCATATTCATATTGTGCTTTCCCTGCCCCATCCTGGAATCAAACATTTCCCTAAGAAGCTTTGGATTCCTTTAGGTTGAAGGTAATAGTATTGCCATGTAGATATAATTAGTTTAAACAATCTTGAGATGGGGGAGTTAGCATGGATTCTCCAGGCGGGTCAGTGTAATCCCAAAGGCCCTTATGAGAGAAAGGCAGGAGGGCAGAATCGGAGCATGAGATATGACAATGGAAGCAGAGGCCAGGGTGACACAGGACCACACGCCAAGGAATGCTGGCAGCTTCTAGAAGCTGCAAAAAGCAAGAAAATAGATTTTCCTCTATAGCTTGCAGAAGGAACGTAGCCCTGCAACATCTTGATTGCAGCCCAGTGAAACTGATTTTAGACTTCTGGCCTCCAGAACTGTGAGGAAATTCCTTTCTGTTGTAAGCCACCAAGTTTTTGGTCATTTGTTAGCAGCCCTAGGAAACTAATCCAACATCTATCACTACATAGAAGCCTTCCTTACCAACTCAGGCACTGATGCCCCATATCAGGTCACCACCCTCTGCACTCTGTGGGCTCCAGCATCCTGTAGTGACACCCCCTGGTGGAAGACCATCTCCTCCTGCTCAGATTCAGAGACCTCATGCCAGGCCACACTTTGTACAGATGCTCTCCTCACCCCACGGAGGTTCCAGCTTCCCATGCCCCACACAAAGCTGCCTTTCTGTGCATAAGTAATGCATTTCACAGCATTGCTTCGTAGCTTTCTTTGCCTCACTTCCCTTTTTCTTTACCGTCACCTACCTGGGCTTATACTGCCCAACCAAAGTGTCAAAACAGGAATCCCTGAGTTAATCTGTTTTTAAAAATGTATTAAAATATATCTCATTTCATTTTCAAAGTTGAGCTATCTGCTGTTAAAGTATGTATACATTTTTGGGGACACCTCTGTTGAGACAGAAGATTACTAATTTCCTTTATAAGTCTTCTGATATTACTGATTTTAAAAATTAACTCTGTATATTACTTTCATAAAATAAAAAAATAATTTTAAATTATATGATGACTACCATTATATGCATTTAAAATAGCTCACATAGCTTTCATAAGTTTTCCCCATAGTTTAGAGGAACAAGGTAACAATTATTTTAGTAGTATTCTAATAATGTTGACTTAAATCTCTGCATTTATACACATCTTATAGATTTTTGTAAAAAAAACCCACACACAACCCTTTTATGAAAAATGAAGGAAGATGTCATCGTAAGATCAATACCTCCTTGTATTCTGCTTAAAGTGCTATGTTCTTGAAATGGCAGCAAGTGCTTTATGGCAGAACAGCAATAAGTCAATCTATAGACTCATCTTAATGAATTATAGAGGAAAGAGCAGCAGCTAAAAAAAGAAACCATTTTATTTTTACATTGACTGTCTTTTGAAAAATGGAACTGAGGGTGGAATTAATGATTTAATTAAACCACTTAATGTTTTATTAAAGTCAATATGGTCTAGTGTTCCCGTGCAACCATCAGCTTATCAATAAAAGCTCATATTTATTTTTGCCAAAGAAGTCATATTTAGTGTAAGATGTGCCTGCATTATAGAGCCTCTAATTGTCTTCAGGGACTTTCCATTGGAGGATCACAAAATTCTACTGAAAAAAAATCGGGTCAGGCTCTGAAGGCATGATTTATTCAGCTTGGTTACTACTCGCCACGAGGAGCTCTATTTCTGCTCCGTTCAGCAGAATATCTGCTGGACTTTTACAGCAAAGGAGGGACTCAAGGTCACCAGTGCAAAACCCACTTGAGGCTAATGTAGCCAGCAGCAAACACTGAAGCATGGAAGAGAATTTTCTCATCAGAACCTGTTCGTTCCTCCCCCTTCTTTGGAATGTGTCTTTTCTCATCCCTAACTCCCCATTTCTCTAGCCAATGTAAATTACTGAAAGTAAATGGCCAGTTAAGGGAAGAGGAAGATAGATTAGGAGGGGCCTCCAAGATAATATACAAAGGTGAGCCTATTTTCATTTGAAGCATTGAGGTTCCATGGGAGCAGTCCTGGCAGAGAGAAGAGTGTGCAAATGCAAATCCAACAAAAGAAAAAGTGTTCCAACGTGTATACCTTGCCTGCCACCCTGCCTTTCCCTTGATGCGGCTTCACTTATATACCTGCATTTATAAGACCTAGGACAGTTAGACCAATGACCAGCTACCGACACCATGTTTTTATGCCCAGTCCTATTACTAATTTTGCTTTAGTCTATATATTGCTAGAGGGAAACTTTCCAGACAAAAGCTGCCTTTTAACCAGAACGAAGTATCTGTTCCTGTAATGCTGACGTTGATGTTCACAGATCAAAGCCTCAGTGGGTGGGTCACGTTCCCACACTCTCTTCTCTAGCCCCTCATTTAACAGAAAACACAGACACACAGAGGAGTGTGTTCATCAGGTTTATGATACACATGCTTCAGGCTGAACCAATGTTACAGACTTGTTTTCTCCACACTTTGGCCCAAAGTATTTTTATAAGATTTATTTGACACAAATTAATTTGTTTTAAATTCACATTTTTTGTTTTTTAAAATATTAACCAACTGGCTTGATTGACTTTTCACATAATTGACTTGCTTTGTGAAACAAATATTCAAATAAGGCCATATGTAAGGTTATTTACTGAACACTAAGGTATATATATATATTTATATATATATATATATATATACACACACACATATATATATATATATTAAAGATTATTTACTGAACACTAAGATATATATATATATATACCTTAGTGTTCAGTAAATAATCTTTCCCCCTAAAACACAGAAAAAAACATCGCCTATATTCCTACAATCCATCCTCAGAATTAATAGCTTTTAATATTGAATTAATTGCTCTAATACCTTTTTCTGTATGGATAATATTAAATAAAACTACACAAGCAATTTATGCTTGCATTATCTTAAGAAGGGAGGTGGAAGGGAGAGGAAGGGAAGGAATAAAGTTCTCCTTGACAACCACTAACCTCATTTCTCATCTCCCCTCTTTATTCTCTGCCCCACAGGCAACTCCCCCACACCAGGCAACACGTAGCATAATATACATAATTTTTTCAAAATTTTCATACTTATATATGTATCCAGAAATAACATATTGTACATATCCTTCTGCCACTTGCTTTTTTACTCAGCATTAAGTTTTCGAGCTCTAGTCCTGATGATTTATATAGATCTAGGGCACTGTCATTCACATCTTTGTCAAAAGTTCCCTTACTACTTGCTAAGAAAGTAGCACCATTTGCTAAGTACCAGGGACAAGCTCACTCCTTCCACCCACGTGAAGTGCTGAAAAATGGAAGTTACTTTGGCAAATTCATAGAAGGACAACTTTACAGTAAAGTCCTGATTTAAAAGCAAAATGAAAAGCTTTTCTTTGGAAAGCTTAAATAATTTTACACTTGAAAAAAGCATTTCTCCAGCTGACTAAATTCAGGCACTACAAAAGTTCAATCCAAGAATACTCCTCGGCTTGAATCCATTGCCTTTTCTTGTGGTTGGAAATCAGATACTCTTCCTCCCCAAAAGCTCTTGCCAATGTGTACTTTCTTCTAAAAGAGTTAAATAAATGTCAACAGGCAAGCCAGCTTCCTTAATACTTCCTTCACTCGGTAACCTATTTTGGTTGAAGTTTTGCATATAGCGATGCATTCAGCCTCCTTGACACATTTCCAGAAAATATGCAAATAAGGCTCATATTCTTCTAAAGTCTTTCGAGCCCCTAATGTTCAATATGTAATATTCCTTCTCCCCACTGCCTGAAGCCTCACTATCTCTTTATTTTGATGCCCTCAGAAAAAAAGAAAATGTTTTTAAGACGTTCTTCTCTTTCATCCCTTACCCTGTCCTACCAGCGAATGTTTTAGGAACTGTTTTCAGATAGGATCTACCTAGCTTTCCACTTACTTTGCATTTTTAAGCTCTCCACCTGGACTCCCCTGCTCCTTCACCTTTAGAATTTTGAAACAAGCTCCCAGGAAAGCACACATCTGCACAGAGACTCCGGCATTGTGCATACATGTACCAGGAGGGTGGTGTCCCTGAATTCACCCAGCCTTTACCAAGCCATGCATCCTCCCTCCACCCACCCCATGCTCTTTCTGGAACCTCTCACCTGCCTGCACCAGCTATGCCCCTGCTTTCTTTCCTCCCACTTTCCCAAACTCTTGCAGTCTCAGTCACAAAACAAACTATTTCTGCCCAAAAATGCAGGCAAGGTTGCTTGGTGGTCTCATTTCAGGAACCGTAAAACCTACCCCATACACTCTGCTGAAAAGTAATGCTGCTTTCAGCTATTGGTGGGATAAAAGTTGGTGTTTGCAGACGAGAAAAAGAAGCACGGTGAATGAAAAGAGAACAAATCCACTACATATTGAATGGTACACCATATCTGTACAGTTAGACACTCTGGTTGATCCATTTCCCCCCAAATGTTTCCAGCCCCTTTTCTATCCATTCTCTACATCATATTGCTTCTCTCTATCCCTTCTACAAGAAGAACTTAAGTGTCCTGAAGGTTAAGGCCCACAGGTGTTAAAAAAGAAGAATGGCTGGTCATGCAAGCTGCCAAGAACCAGCTCACTCCAGATACTCTGAGGCATTCAGTACTGAAAACAAAGAAACATGACCTTTGTGTTTGGGGATATCACTTGCACTATGTATTTTTTTTCCAGGTCTGCCAGGAATTTTTGGTGAAAGCAAGTGACAACTGAGGTAATACCTAGACAGACTCATCTTAAGCCCTTCAATGACTCATCTTTGATTCTACCATCTGTACATTAAGAGGAAAAATATAGCATTTCTTAATTACCTGTATGTATGTTATTCTCCTAAACATTTGATATTTAAGGTGATTTCCCTTCAACATACTTCAAAAGGAAATTCCCCAGTCACCAACTGACTCATACTGAGAGAATACAAACTTATTTTAATATCAACCTCAGTAAAAACCACTGTGGGAGATGTTTGTGTTGCCCAGAATTATAAACAATATTCTTGAGTCAAAGGTACATAATTTAGGATTGAGAGATTTATTTTGGATATTCTGTACTTATACTACTCTCTATCTAATAGTTAGATAATTATTTTATAAATAGATATAATATCTGATAAGTAGGTAATTGGTATCTTATTGTTCACCCCTCCGAGCTTCTAGAATGACGTTTTTAGTATTAAAAATGAAAACCAATATATGTCTGTAGTGTCCTAGTCCATGTAATCCTGTCTCTGTGTCAGAGAAATTGTGGTAAATCTTTGATGGTCTGGATTACGCAGCCTCACACTAGGGTGAGACTACTGAGTCCAAATGTTCAATACCAAACTCACCACCTTTCAAACAGCATCTCATGTAACCCACCATACATCTGTCAACAAATCTGGTCAGATATTCCTAAATACCCTAATTGAAGTCTACATCTTTCTGATTCTTACTGTCATTGCCCTCATGGTTTCTTATTAGAACATCATCCTTTCTCACTGTCTCCCTAGACTTACTCATTCTCTACCTGACTGCTGAAAAATCTTCCTAAAATGCCACTTGCATCCTGTCAGGACCTTCTCCTGAAACCTCTGTTTCCCAGCAGTGATAGGCAGCATAATGTTTCCCAAAGTTGTCCACATCAGATACCTGTGACATGTCATGTTATCTATAATAATAAAAGCGTAATGTGCTAATTAGACCAGACGTCCTTCCAGACATCTTTCCGGATGACCTTCCGGACGAAGCCAGGGCTGCGAGAGAAGCCTGGGTCCCGGGTGCCAGAGGGAAGCCGGTGCTGGCAGCCGGGGAAAGGAAGGCCTACTCTTGCACAAATTTCATGCATCGGGCCTCTAGTATGACATAAGAGCCTTGGCACATATAATTAAGGCTACAGATGTTAGAATGGGGAGGTTATCCTGGGTTACCCAAGTAGGCCCAGTCTAATCACATGAGCTCTGAAAAACAGAGAGGAAAGACCCTAGCTACTAGTACTGTTACTGGTTCAAAGATGAAGGTCAAAATGACAAGGAATGTGGTGGCCTGAAGGAGCTAAGAGATGGTATCAGCCCACACTCAGCAAGAAAACAGACTTCAGCCCTATGGCCACAAGAAATTGAATTCTGCTAACAACCTAAAGGAGCTAGGGAACAGATTCTCCCCCAAGGCCTCCAGCGAAGAGCTCAGCCCAGCCAACCCCTTGATTTCAGCCTTGATTTCAAAGCCAAGAAAGCAGACTTCTGACCTACAGGACCATGAGATTATACATTTGTGCTACTGTAAGCCACTGAGTGTGTGGTCATTTGTTAGGACAGCAGTAGACGAATCAATCCAAACTCTCCCCATACTTTCCAAGACACATCCCAGTCTAGGCCTGCTCAACTAATCTTTTTTTTTTTTTTAAGGAAGAGCAAAGTTTCATTTATTTAGTAAATTTTACCTGTAATCACTGTTACACATTTAGGAAGATAAAGATACTAAATAACCAAAATGGTCTGCTTAAATCAGAGCTTCTAACTTCCACAGTTAGGCCTTTGACAGTTTTCTTTTTTTTCAATTTTTTTTTATTTTTTATTATGGTATCACATAATTGTCCTCATCCCCCCATTCCCACCCTAAACCCCTCCCCATGTATGCCCCCACCTCCCTGTTGTCCGTGACCCCTGGTTAGGCTTATATGCATGCATACAAGTCCTTTTGGTTGATCTCTCCCCGTTTCCCCCACCCTCCCCTACTAATCTTAATTAATTTCCCTCTGCTCACACACACCAGCTCTTGGTTTCTGCCAGACCAGGCTCAGCTTTGACACAGAGCTTACATTCTTTGCACAAGGAAAAATAAAATGGTGAGAAATAGCTAAATATTATAAATTCAGGGAGTTTGTGGTAGATGGAAAGCTGTGCTCTCCAGAACCCCTTCAAGAAAGAAGGTGCTGTCCAGCTGTGGGGAAGTGTGGTCAGCAGGCAGCTCCAGCTGCCAGCACTTTCAGGACCCACTTGAGAGACAGAGAGCCACCCTTCATATGGCCATACCCTTTCCAAGGAAGTTTGCATCTGATGGCTGAGCAAGGGAGCAGGGATAGAGAGGCCCAGCCATGTTGGCTCAACACAGGCCACTCTGACAAGCAGATTTTACCCCAGAGCTTCCCACAAGGCTGGTGGAGGCTTTATCAGGCCCACATCACAGTTTTACTTCTTCCTGTGTCCAATCCTGCTCCCTGCTTCTTTCACAGATTAATTGCTGATAAACGACTTGGAACCCAAAATCTACCTCAGTATCTGCTTTTGTTGAATTCACCCTGTGACTAATAAGCAAATAAGGCAAGTTAAAGAGAGAGTGTTTGGGATAGCAACTCAGAGGAATGAATAGCCTGTAAAAATTGTCATGCTACAAAGACTCAGAAAAGTCAAATGAAAACATTTTAAAAATTATGGCTAAGGTCATATGAAAGTAAGAGATCTCCCAAAATGCAAGAAATAAAGGTGAAACTAAAAATCAAAATAGTAAGAGTGCAAGCTGACATGGTATGAGTATGGAAATAGCTGGACCTGGAAATAGGACTTGATGGCTAGGAGATTTGATTGTCATTCACACACAGGAACAGAAGAAAAGAACTTAGGCCTATGTGAAGCAGAAATTAAAGCTGAGAACTTGCATAAACCTGGCACCCTAAGAGATTTACATCCTCAGTAGAAAAAACACTCAATTCATCTTCCAATGAAATTATAGGGAAGCTTGTTTTATGAGTAAGAAAAAGAAATATCCCATGAGAAGCCAAATACCCAAGATTGCCCCAAAGATGCATTTGGAGTTCCACTTGAACTGTAAGAATTTCCTATCCTTAGTAATATAAGAATTTCCAGGTTGAGAATTAAAGTAAGTATGGCATGAGCCAAAATATCTCTGGAGAATCAAGCATCAGCAAATCGTCTGCCCTTGATTCCCTCAGAAAAAAACAATACCAGCAGAAGATGCGACACAAGTTAGGGATGGATCCAGGATAAGTGAGAAGCAGACAGGATGGATTATAAAATAAGCATAATTAAACTAATACAAGAGATTTAAAAGGTATAGAAGCTACAAGAAAAGATGCTGAAAAAAGGGAAACCTGACAGATTTGAAAACAAAAACTAAAATAACCCCTAAAATAAAAATCTTAATCATTGACTGTGAAACTCATTCATGGTTAGGTTAAACAGCTAATCAAACAGAACTGAAGAGAGAATTAGCAATGTAGAAAATGGATCTGAGAACATTTGCCCAAAATTCTCATAGAGGTGTGCCATGCAGATCTCCCTATAAGATATTCTGTTGAAGAGAGCTTAATTAACCAATACCCCCAGCTACTGAACTTCTGGATTCACACTGCATTCACTCTGAGGACTACCTAGTTGCAGGGGTACTAGAGTCAGCTCATTGCCACTCAACATACAATCTTCTAATGGTAACTTTTGCTCAGGAACTCCTCATCAAAACATTCCCAGAACTACCCTGCAGTCTAAGCTCTTTCTTATCAAATCCTTCTATTCTTCTCGCCCTTCAGAGTTGTCAGTCTCGCATGAGGGTCTGAAGGCTCTGCCTATCTATTCCTGTTCCGTCCCTCTTTATCTTTTACTTCCTACAATTGATCTCTTTCTTGCATATCTAATCCTACCTTGGCTTCTGCTTCTCAGAGAAGCCAAGCTTATACAAAAACTAGAGGCCCGGTGCACAGCATGGTCCCTAGGCCTGGCCTATGATCAGGGCCATCTTCCCAGCTGCTGGCAGCTGGCCCCACCCCCCACTGCCACCCATCCCTGGTTCCCCATTCACCATCAGGTGATCAGAGCCTGCCAGCGGGGGGTAGGAACCAAAAGGTTGGCCGTTCCTGTCCGCTCATTGACCCTGCCCCCGCAGTGGGTCACCCTCTGCGTGTGGGGTGATCGGCAGGACGGGGGTCTTGGCCTGGTACCGCCCACATCCCTGCCACCCACGCTCGGTTCCCCATTCGCCACCAGGTGATGGGAGCCTGCCGGCCAGGGAAAGGGACCAAGAGGTGGTCAGTGCGCCTCATAGTGACTGGTTGAGCGGTTGTTCTGGTTGTTCCACCATTAGGGTCAATTTGCATATTACCCTTTTATTATATAGGATAGAACTAAAATGACTAAGAAACATTAGCATTGAATATAGGATGAAGGAATCAACATTAGTATATTTAATAATGCTTTTATTGTATAACTAGTGGCCCAGTGCATGAAATTCGTGCACGGGAAGTGGGTGTTCCTCAGCCTGGCCTGCACCCTCTCCAATCTGGGACCCCTCAGGGCATGTCCAACTGCCAGTTTAGGCCCAATAAACTGGCAGTCTGACATCCCTCTCGCAATCCAGGACTGCTGGCTCCTAACTGCTCACCTGCCTGCCTGCTTGATTGCCCCAAACCACTATGCCTGCTGGCCTGCTCACCCCCAACTACCACTCCACTGGCCTTCTTGCCCCCAACTGCCCCCCCACTGGCCTGATTGCCCTCAACTGCCCTCCCTCACTGGCCTGATCACCCCTAAATGGCCCTCCCCCTGCCAGCCTGCTCACCCTCAACTGTCCCCCCCACTGGCCTTCTCACCCCCAACTGCCCCCACCACACTGGCCTGATAACCCCCAACTGCCCTCCCCTCCTGGCCTGATCACCCCTAACCGCCTCTGTCTCGGCCCTGCCACCATGGCTTTGTATGGAAGGTCTCTCAGTCTAATTAGCATATTACCCTTTTATTAGTATAGAAAGCAAGGAGTTTGCCAGAGAGTTTATTAGATTTATATTTTGCTAAGAATGAGTATTTAAACTGTAGGGACAAACTCTTAAAGATTATAAATAGGGTTCATTATTATAAACCCAAAACGAAGGAGAAAAGAAAACTATATTAACCTATTAGCTGTATGAAAGAAGAAAAAGCAAAGTAAGAAAAAAGTGAGATAACTAAAAAGAATAATTTAAGATGGCAGAACAATACAAGCAAAGTAATTACAATAAAATACTGAAACTATTCAGTTTATTAAAAATCAAGCTATATGCAATAACAAGAGAAACACCTAATCTTAAGGTTCCCCAAAATAGAAACTAAAGTTATGTAGAAAGATGTTGTAACAAAAGACTTCCTAAAAGAGGGGTTGCTTTCTTAATATTAGGAAAAAAACCAAGGTTTAAAAAAAATTTTTAAGCATTACAGGAAAAAGGAGGAACATTTCATAATGATAAAAGAAATTTACTAGAAATGTCATAATCCTGAACCTGTAAGCCCCTCACAACATAGTTTGAAATACATAAACAAAAATAGGAGGAAAAAATTTCCAAGGGAAATGGAAAATTACACACTCATAAGAATTTGATATACTTCTCTCAGGAACTTAGAAATCAAGTGAGTAAAAATGATTGAGGACATAGAAGATTTGAATATCACAATTAACAAGAGTAATATAATAAGTATATATACAATCCAGCACAAACTATTAAAGAATATATACTATTTTTAACTACACATGGAACATTTACAATAATTGATCAAATTTTGTTGAGCAAAACTCAACAAACACCAAAGCATTGGCATAATACAGATCTCATTCTCTGACCATAATGCTATAGTAAAACTAAATATCAGCAACAAAATAACCCCAAATCCCATACATTTGAATAGCTTAAAACACAAGGATTAAATAATCTGTGATTAAAAAAATAAACCAAAAGAGACATTTTAAAAATATTTAGAATTAAACAGCAATTTTTAAAACACATTATTTATCAGAACTAGTGGGATACAGCTGAAGTTATATGGAATTCACAACCTTAAATTCATGTATTAATGGAAAAACGAAAAATAATGAGTCAAGTATCCAATCAAAGAGTCAGTATAATACTTAAAAAGTAAACTCCAAAAATGTCAAAGTAAAACAATAAAGAAAAAGAGAATGAGTGGGTAGGATAGAAGTGATTATTTATTTCAGACAAAAAGGTAAAAAATGGACAGGTCTTTTAGACAGAAATATGCCAAAAGAAAAACTTTCAGATATTAATAAAATACTTTTAAAATAACAATATGCATATTTTGCTTTCTGCTCTACCATGGAAGGTGACAGAAAATTGGCTTACCAGTCTGCAGTTCACAGCAGGTGTATATATAGAGTGGAAAAATCATGCATCTCTTGGCTCATGAATCCTCCCTCGGGGATGAAGTCATAAATGCAGCAAGTGCGATGAGAATAGACCCCTGGAGGAAAGGATGATGACAGACTGTGTGAAGGGCGTTCATACCCCTGAAATTAGAGAACCTCTCAATCCTGCCACCCCGTTATCCCAGTGAGAGTCAGCAGCAGCAACTTGTGTCCCAACCCGCACAACACTCCACCCCTGGCTTCTTAACAACAAGCGGGACTGCCCTTCCTGCTGGCAACATCACAGGACTTTGGTGCCACGCAGAGGCTTGTGCTTCTAATCCTAAAGCACCTTTTGCTCTTGTATCCTGTTGATCACCCCATCGAGTCAGCCGATTACTCACATTCTCCCAACAGATGATTCTCCCATCATAGTCACATCATTGTCACCAATGCAGCTCATCCATCATCACCCAGACATTCATCCCTCTCCCCACCCACACCCCCCACTATTCGGTAGCTCCATTAATTAGGTCCAACTGTCCACACCTCCCAGCCTTTAGAAAATCCAACATGGAACTCCCCATCACATCTGTTTGACTTCTCTGCCTAGGACTTATCATCTGGTCATTTTCTTGCTAATTTATTTGATTGTTTCTTTCATGTCTTCCCCCATGAGAACATAATCTCCATGGACCTTCTGTGTCTTTCTTGTTCACCACCATATGCCAGCTCACAGGAGTGCTTAGCAACTTGTGGAAACATAATACATTTTTGGACATACGATCTACAGTAATATAAGTAATGTATGAATTTCTCCATGTATATCAGGGAATCTTCTCTCCATATGCAGGCAAGAGGGAAGATCATTAGCACTAATGTTCACTCTTTAGTATAATCCTGCCATTTCAGAATTTGTAAGCGACGGTAGAGATAATGTTGTGCAGCCCCCTCACGTCCATCTTTCTCTGCCACATGAGAATTATACTCCTGCTATTCTGGTCCCATGCCCAGATTAAAAGGATTATACTACATCGATTTTAGCTGGGCAAGATGCCAACCAAGGACCATTTGGGAAGAATTCCCCACAGTAGGCAGAAAGTGACACTTCCCATGCAAGCTTAAACTGCTCTCGGCAGCCGGCGATGCTAAGCAGGCTCCATGTGACACTGCACTGTGGAGAGTACACCTGGGCATTCTGGAACATGACATCAGCAGCCCAAACTGTTTCTGGCATAAACCCCAACTCTGGCAAACCTACTCACACAGAGGGAAACCTATTACAGACGGTTTGCAGCCCCTAATGAATCCCTGCCTCTTTGAAGGGTTTCTCTTTGTCATTTACTTACTTCTAAGTTGCCTACCAGTTCAACAATCAACATCTCAGGTGATTTTATTTACATTATTTTTGTTTTTGTCAGCAAAGATGTGTGTAGATTCAAAAAAAATAAAATGGCAATTGAGAAAAGATGGCCCTAGAATAGTAATGGTATTTTAATGAATAATTTCCTTGCCAAATACTCATACTGTAGCAGAAAACTAATTCTAGCACTTGATGAATCATTTGGTAGAAATTGCTAAAGACTAAATTTTAATAGGTAAAACCGTCAGAATTTCAGCCTACTCGGCTAGCTTTCACTGACCACCACAGGCCAGTCACAGTAAGGTCTAATTCGCTATCTTCCAGGCTTTTCGAATCACCTTAAATTTTGCTTCCTTTAGAAAGAAGAAGGTTCTTTACCCCTTTCAAGACTAATTTAAGTTGTTCTTATAGAATCTTCTATTGACTCTTGTTAATTTTTATTAACTCTTGTTTCCTCAATAAAATATAAGCTACTTAAAGATAAGGATTATGTTTTGCTTTCTCAGTGTGTCCATGGGGCTTAACGCATGGCCTGGGTTAGAATGGGTGCTAAACAAGTGCATTTGGTTGAATAGATAGATGAATGGATGGCTAGATGGACAAAAGGAGTGATGAATGAACCAGAGTGAACCAGTATAGCAGACTCCTTAGGTACCCCGTATCACAAGGCCCTCTGGTTTTAGGACCTCTACAGTAGACAGTACAAGAAAGCTCAGACTAAACCCTCTCATTGCATTGCACCTCAAACATAATCTGCATGTCTTCCTGCTCAGAGTCTTCTCTGATGCTGCAGGTGCCCATTCAGCCCAGCACAGACACAGCAGGAGAGCTTACACCCTCCAGGATCCTCAGGCAATGAGGTGCAGGAGCCACTGAATGGACATCCAGCCTCCTACCCTCAGTAGCATCTGGGCATGCCTCATCAAGTCTCAGCAGAATGGAGCCCCTGTTGCCTACAGCAGTGCCCTTGATACTACATCCTCATGCTGTCTTTCACTCTTCTCACTCGTTCAAGTCTGTCCTGGGCTCATCTGCTCAATAAACTGCCTGCACCCAAGCCCTTGTCTCAGGCCTTGCTTTCATGGAAACCCAAAGAAAAGTGTCATAAAATGAGAATCTCAACCTGAGAAAGAGAAAGATGTCCAAGGACCTAAATAATCTCAGACATGACAGCCTCAGAGAACATATGTACCATATCACATATAGTCCATCACTAACAAAATAATGAAAGAGCCCAGCCGGTGTGGCTCAATGTTTGAGCATCGACCTATGAACCAGGAGGTCATGGTTCTATTACTGGTTAGGGCACATGCCCAGGTTGCAGGCTCCATCCCCAGTGTGGGGTGTACAGGAGGCAGCCGATCAATAATTCTCTCGTATCACTGATGTTTCTATCTCTCTCTCCCTCTCCCTTCCTCTCTGAAATAAATAATAAAAATTTTAAAAATTAAAAAGATAATAATAATGAGAGAAAGCACCAAACACAGACCCTAGGTCATAGCAAATGCCTGACAAGTTGTTCCGTCCCTCTTTCCTGGCTAATTCCCATCCTTTCTGCATTGCTTCCTCTATAAACTCTGTGGGAACCCAAAGACATGAGCCTCTCAGCTACTCTCACCACCTTCTATGCAAATGTCTGAGAAGGTTTCTTACTCTAAAAATGAAGGCTCTTGGTGAGTAATTATATTTACACAGAGATCAAGAGAAGTGATCAAAAAAAGTTGTAACAGCTTATGTTTAGTGTAAAAAAAAATACAAATATATTCTAGTGTTTGTATTTAGCTCTTCCACTTTTACAGAGAGTAATAATTGATTAATTAATATTATTGGTTGACTAAATGAATAAATTAAATACCATATTACAAGTACTGGAGGATAGTCATTCTTACCTATACAAAGCTTAATTGCTGGATCCATCAAGTTAAATGTAGATGTAGTTCCCAGGTTAGTCATATGTAGTCAAGCCTTATAAATCTGAATCTGCAAAATTAGTGTAGACACTGCCACTTCTCCAAATTGCATTTTCATTTTAGGATTTTACCCAAAGATGTGAGATATCTTAGGGATAACCAGATGAAGAGATTTTGGGAACAGATTGACCTCATATCAAATCATATAAGTATTCAACCTGAGATAAGATCTAAACTTATTCCCTGATAAACATTGCTATCCATTTGATATGCCAATAGTGCCATTCATATAAATATGAAAAATACTATAATTTTTACTGCCTTTTGAACACAGAGTTAGAAAAGCCTTGCCTTGTTCAAGCAACCAAACTTAAAGTGAGCAAACATCACAGATCCTGTAAACATCTTGTGTCTTAGGAAAGAAATCACAGCACATTTGCAATTCTCAACTACTTTTTCAAACACCTTGTTTCTGCAAAGAGGGAAATCGTTCCAAGTCTAGGAATTAGTGGTGAGTGAAACTGGCAACATTTGAATTCTTCACATGTCTAATCTTAACACTGTATTTTAAGCAAATTAAACTTAAAACAGAAACCCTAAATATATTTTGGACAGAATTTATCTACAGTGGTGGCAAAATTGAATTGCAGCCCTACCACTGTCTCTAACAATACCCCAAAGCCCCCAACAAGCATATGGTTAAGTAATGATCTTTATTGGGCTTGCTATGCAAATGAGGCTTTAAGTGGAGGCCTGTTTTTTTTATCAGCATCAAAGTCATCTCTGATAAGCATGCAATCTGGGCTTGCTATGCAATCATAATGTCAAAAACAGTGGGCTTGCTATGCAAACATAATGTCAAAGCCAATTCTAGCTCTTCTTTCCAAGCGTATTGTCATCCTAAACCTGCTTTCATAGACACTCAGGGCCCACTATCATCTATTATTTAATTTTCTAAATTTTGTAAGTGAGTTAAAATTTATAGTAACCATAGTTAGCCAATGATATATTATGTGATTTTTAAAATACTTTATTTTCTATTATTATTACACTAGTGACCCAGTGCATGAAATTCATGCACATTAAAGGGGGATTAATTAGAGGAAATAATTTAATATTGCTATTTGCCCTTTCTCTATAATAGAAGCGTCAGAGATGAAAGAAAATTAGTAAACCTTCCTCCTGTCAGAGTCTGGGGCTCACCACGGGACCCAAAGTCAAGTCCCCGCCCACCCACATGCACCTCAAAAATCACGTGAGACCCAGACCCAGCTGTCCCCCCTCCCAACTGGGCTAGATCCAGACCTGGCCAGTCCCACCCTTGTCAAGCCCTGCCAGGCTTGGGGCATAGCCTCAGGTCCCCTGGCCTGGTGCCAGGGTGGGGGCGTGGCCTGAGGTCTCCCAGCCCAGCCCAGGCAGGGGACGTGCCTTGAGGTCCAACATCAAGCCCCACCAGGTGGGGGACACAGCCTGAGATCCCCTGTCAAGCTGCACCAGTCAGGGGGGTTCAGCCTCACGTCCCCCAGCCCAGCATCGGGAGGGGGGCGCAGCCTCAGGTCCCCTGTCAAGCCCCACCAGCAGGGGGGTGCAGCCTCAGGTTCCCCGTCAAGCCCCGTCAAGTTCCCCTGACCCAGCACTGGGAGTGCACCTTGAGGTCCCCCGTCAAGCCCCACTGGGTGTGGGGCACGGCCTGAGGTTCCCCGTCAAGCCCCGCCAGGCAGGGGGCTGCAGCCTGAGGTCCCCCGGCCTGGCGCTGGGGCAAGGGGAGCAGCCAGAGGTCCCCTAGCCCAGCACCAGGACGGGAAGCACACCTTGAGGTCCCCCAACAAGCCCCGCCGGGCGGGGGGCGTGGCCTCAGGTCCCCTGGCCTGGCACTGGGGCGGGGGGTGTGGCCTGAGGTCCCCTGTCAAGCCCTGCTGGGTGGGGGATGCAGCCTGAGGTCCCCTGTCAAGCCCCACGGGGGCAGAGGAGGGCTTAGCCTCAGGTCCTTGCTGATTGCTTGTTAAGGCTCCTTATGGGAAGTTGGCCTCAGCTGTGGGTGCAGCCATCTTTGTGATGGAGTGATGGTCAATTTGCATATTACTTTTTTATTATATAGGATTAGATTTTTCAAGAAACTCTTTGAATGTTTTCAGAACATTTGTTTTCATTAAAAATATGGAAATAATTCCCTTGTAAAAATTAACAATTTAATACCATCAGACTTGACATAGATTTCCAACCAATTTTGTCAAGTGGACATTCCTGTCAGTTAAATAAATGTTCTGATCAATTCCAGGATGCATATTTTTGGACCTTCAGCATTGGTTTCCCTACTTCAGCAAGGACATACAAGGAAACAAACTGAAGATTTTCCTCTGTGTTGGGTGCTCTGCCATCCCAACACCCAGGGGTGATTAAACTTTGCTCCTGTCTCTCCATTTATAAATGGGAGCCTGGCTTCTGAGTTGTTCACTAGCTTGCTCAAGGTCACAGTGACAAGGCAGAACACAGACAACAGAGGTTGAAAATCACTTGCTAGAACTTGCTGCTGATGATGCCAAAGAGAGTTAATTGGATCAAACTATATGTCTCCCTCTGTCTCATCTCATTGGAATTCGAAGAGAAGCTGCTACGATGCCGTGACTAGTGTGTACCACATCTTGTTAGAAGATGCTCTGGGAGTTTACTAGAAAACTTCCTTTGAAACCAGGAGCTAGAGATTATTAAAAGTAATGAGAAATATGATCATTGCCCACATGGGGAATAGCAAGATCAAGGAGCGAAAACAGACACACAGAGCTTGCATCACTACAAAACCGTTAGCAGAAATTGGTAGAGTGTCCGTCTAAGAGCAGGAACAGGCCGAAACCGGTTTGGCTCAGTGGATAGAGCGTCGGCCTGCGGACTCAAGAGTCCCAGGTTCGATTCCGGTCAAGGGCATGTACCTTGGTTGCGGGCACATCCCCAGTAGGGGGTGTGCAAGAGGCAGCTGATCGATGTTTCTAACTCTCTATCCCTCTCTCTTCCTCTCTGTAAAAAATCAATAAAATATATATTTTTTAAAAAATAAAAAATAAGAGCAGGAACAGAGAGGATTGGAGTGTGGAGAACAGTTAAGTGGGAGTTCTGAAGCTATGTCTTGCCAGATGGTAGTTTAGTTCAAGCCTGTCAGTGAGTTTCAAACCATCAGAGAAGAAGACGAGTAAAAAAAAAAAAAACATCTTTTCTGTAAATTCTTCAAAATGTACATTTAGCACAAATCATAATGCAGACTAAAATGAACTCTGGGTTTGAAAAATAAAAATAACCTTATTTTTTGTAAGCTGTTCCAAGAATCAAATGTCCACTAACCATCAGTCTCCTTTCTTCAAGGTCAAGAGGCACACGAAGGTGCTGTGAGCAGCACGTGTGAGCATGAGCAGCAAGTGCTCTCAGGTGACACACCTCCGTGCTTTCAGAGTCGGTGCCCACCGAGAGCGAAAGACCTGCACGGGGAAAGGGGGAAAGGGATGTGTGCGCCCTGTTTTGTGAGTCTCCCCACTTGAAAAATACCAATGATCTGGAAAAAAAACAGTCCAGTGGCCTGAGGACGGGATTAAATGAAACAACGATTTCTTCCTGGGGTTGGAGGGCCGGGGGAGGTGAGGAGCGGATAAGCCGCAAAAATCCGCACTCCTCAAGGCCAAAATATTAACAGCAAAAAGGAACAAAACACGGGCACACGCCCACGGAAAGGAAGAGCCCTGGGATCCTAGGGTTGCGGCAAACAGCTGCATCTCAGAGATGAATAGCCCTCAGCCTCTTCAGCCTGCAGGTCTCCTTTCACCCGGGAGCTTCATAGGAGCTCTGTGTTAATTATCCATCACAATGACACATGGGCGCGGGCGCGTGCGGGCACGCACACACACTGTAATGATCATGCCGCTATTGCGGACCGGCTCTGGAACTTACTCAGGTCACCTCGGCCCCTGTGGATACGACCTTTACTGTCTGGTACCTCACCCTCCTTCTCCCCGGAGATGATTACCGGGAAATGAGCTTCCTCCAAAGGGCACACTATTTGTCAAGGTTTTCCAAGGGAACAGATTACAAATGTCGTGTGCTACGCAGTGACTAAAAAAAAAAAATGTGTATGTGGTGACAACATCAAAATGTCCTGGCCATACATCCTGGGCAAGTGTGGCCCGGTGTGCTGGGAGGGCCTTCCTGTACGTGTGGCAATGCCTCGCGAGGCGGTCGGATCCAGAACGTGGCTCTTAGGTTGCAGGGGAAATGGATGTTGAAGGCTTTTCCTGTCGTCACAGCAGTTTGGGTGATTGCAAGATGGGCTGGGGAACAAAGACTCGGCAGAAATATCTCCGCACTTCCCCCAAGCCCAGCTGCCTGCCCTTGACATCTCGAAACTGGCACTTCAATGAGCTCTTAGCCTCTGAGAGCCGCGCATAAAATATAAGGCCAGAAGCATCTATTTATTAAGCTTGGTCACTAAATTAATCTTTGCCCGTGCCCAGCTATGAAGTGGAGTTAATGAGGATGAAGCAGAAGCTGAACTGGGACATATTTAGCCTTGGGCTGCGCCCCAAGGCCTCACTCCCTGGCAAAAGAATCAGGACATCTCCCGCCTGACATGGAAAGGGGGTGACAGGGACCTACTGGCAGAGAATCCAGGCAACTTTTCCTTCCTTCACCCCCACCCCCTCCATTACTGAACGCCTGGCAATATGTTTGCTCCAACACAATGTTGCCTCCCAGGTCTGCAGCCTTCTCAGAAGAGCTGGGCTTCTCCATGTGTCAATCGGTCCAATAGTTATTGATTTACTGTGCCCCTCCCATGTCTGAGCACTGTGCCGCGTGCTGACGATACGGCCGTGAACAAAGCAAACTGCCTTCTCTCAGAGACCTCACAGTGCAATGCGAGTAACGAACAAGGATGCGAACAAATGCACAGACGTTTTCAGGCTGCGATGAGGCCTTGTTGGAGGCTGCAGCACGGTTAAAGCAACCCTGCCTGGGTGGCCAGGGAAAGCCTCTCTCGGGAAGTGTTGCTTCAGCTCTGCCAAGCCCCAGTGTGGAGGCCCAAGCACACGCTCTAAAAAACGAGGGAGGAGAGATATCCAGAGAGTTAAACACAGCAATGCTTTGATAAGTGCTCTTGCATTTTATCTCCCCAATCAATTACAGAGAGGTAGTTATTATTAGGGGCTCAGCTGTGAAATGGATTCAAGTTGGTTGGTCACTGAAACCCCAAAGAGGCCACATGATATAATGCAAAGAGATGGGCACAAGTCCAAATTCCCAACATCCCCATGGCTGGGTAACTTTGAGCATGTAATTTAATTTCTACGTGCCTCGGTTTTCTCATTGAGAAGAGTGGGTTGCTACAAGGATTAAATTACAGAGCATGCAAGAATTACCTGGCATAGTTCTTGGCACACAGTAGGTGCTCCAGGAGTGTTCATCAGAGCCAACAGTTGTGTGCGGGCTAGGTGTGAAGGTAAGCCCATTGCAGACTTTTTAAAACTTAATTCCCCTAATGGACACTATTGCTATCACCGTTTTAAAGATGAGGAAGCAGAAGCCGAGAGGACCTAAATAAATTGCTCCATATGTAAAGCTGGTAAGTGCGAAAGCTGGTACTTGACCCTGGTTTGACACGAGAGCCAAGCAATTAGCTCACTTCCCTATTCCAGTATACCCATACGAGAAGTGTCTAACCCCAAGCCAAGTTCCACCTCTTCACATGGCATCAGAAGCCATCCACCTTAATATTCCACTGCCATCTCATCTTCCCCTGAGAGGATCAAAAGAAAAAAGGTTCCATTCCATTTTGACCATTTCTTTTCTGGTTTCTTCTCCACTGACATGGCACGAAACGCCAAGATCTTTTGTTAAACTCTCTTTATTAAGAAAATAGGCTGGAATAAGCAGAGCTGGGGTGAGATTCCTATTGTTTTGTATGGTTTACCTCTCTCTCTCTCTCTCTCTCTCTCTCTCTCTCTCTCTCACACACACACACACACACACACACACACACACTGTCACACATTAGTTCAAAGCGGTCTATGAACAGTATACCATTTTGCCACTTATCTCCAAAGGAAAGCTGTCTCCATAAGTATGAAAACTTTGTCTGACAAATCAGAAAAATGCAAAACAGCAAAAGTTTTAATGAGCTTGTCCATGAAAAAAATCCTGTTTTCTTCCATATTCCATGGAGATTGAAAATATACAAGAAATTAGGTAATCAGATACACATTAACAAAAAGAGGGGAGGCAAACCAAGAATTAGTTATTTTAATAATAATAACAACTGTGATGGCTCTATGAGAGTTTTAGGAATACAAAAAGTATCTTCAAAAGTATATGGGTTTTCATTCATTTGACCCACAGAAATTTATTCCTGCATACCATATTCCTGACACTGCTCTCAACACTGGAGATATAGCAGTAAACTAACCAAGAAAAATACATACAATCAAAATAATAATATCAACAATAAATGCCCACCATCATGGAACTTTATCTGTGCAGATACTGAATATTATACAAATATTCTTCGTTTTTTTGTTTCCTTTACTTTGAAGTTGACTTCTACTTAAATGTAAACATCGGACATACAGTATGCTCCTTTAACTGGTTACCAGTCAAGTCAACCTTACCCATTCACGAGTTTCCTGGTGGGAATAAAAAGGAGCATGTAATGTGAGTGCAGGAGGAGTTGGTGCCAGGTGAGGTGGTGGGACAGGGGAGGAAGGAGGAGAATGGTGCCTCTTATAATTCTGCCTACCAAAAGCACTGGCAACACAAAAGTAATCTCACTATTATTCTAATTAAACCACCGGCTACTGCTTTCAAAAAGGAAAGAAAAAAACCTCACATAACACATTTCAAAGTCAGAAACAACGCTGTATGGTCTGAATTACTATTCCTTCCATTAGCATGAATAATCAAGTTTACTGTGTGCTCAATCAAAGCCAGCCCCAAGTGAGTCCTAAAATACAGCATTTGCATGGATTCTTCCCACTCCTGCCCTGCATAATGGGCCCTGAAGGCGAAAGAGTGTTCAAACAGGCAGACGCACAGTTCTCAGTGCGTGGGTAAATCCACAAAAAGTGTAGCATTTTACACTAGGTAGGAGAAAGGCAGGCACGGGTGGGGCCTTCCCTGAAACACCAAGAATAGTCCCTTTTTGGAGGAAAGAAGATGAAGCCAGAGTGACAAGATGAGATCTGATTGGTTGGTTACTCTTTCATCCCCAAAAGAAAACTCCAGGGGATTGAGACCATAGACTAATCCAAATGTCAAATATTAGTTAGTCAAAAGAAATGTGTGTGTGTGTGTGTGTGTGTGTGTGTGTGTGTGAGAGAGAGAGAGAGAGAGAGAGAGAGAGAGAGAGAGAGAGAGAGAGGAGAATAAGAAGAGGAGAGAGGGAGGGGAGAGGGAGGGGCCGAGGGAGAGGGAGGGAGAGGAGAGGGAGCGTGGGAGGCCCTGGGAACTGTCAGGTCTCTGGGACAGGAACGGCACCATGATGCCTGCATTGGGAGCAGTGGCCCTCCTCTTATCCTAGTTTCAAAAGAAGCCCCCTCCATTCACCTTCTCATTAAAACAGCCGCCAGGAAAAATGCTGAGACCACACAAAGCAGGACATTCATCACTAGGGCAACCCACGTACTCAATGAAAGCTGGCAAGCACAAAAGGCTCGCTTCAGGCTTTGCAGGGAAGCTGGGTCTCTTTGCCTCAGATCATATTTCAGATTTAACATTGAACATAGATAGGAAGCATATTCTATTTGGGGGGGGGGGGTTGTTGTACTAGGCGTGCTTATGAAGAATGAAATCATCCTTTTAATCTAATTTCACTTTTAAAGCAGGCAACTTCTTGGATAGTATTAAGGACCAATTTTTTTATTTACCAAGACACTACCACCAGCTATATCCCATCCCATTTTATACCACCCCGTTTATGCCATCTAAATTCAATGTGGCTAACTGTCTCCCAGGATGGACTCGAGACTAAATCTTAAGAGCCATTCAGATACACTTCTCAGCTTTGCCCCTACCTGCCCACCCCCACCCCACCATCACAAGTGGCTTCCACCCATCCACCCTGCCAAAGACCACACACACACACACACACACACACACACACACACACACACACAAACACACACACACTCCTCAAGGTCAGCAGGAGCCTATTCAGCTATAGCTCAAACATAATGTGTGAAATGACACCAGAATCTGGCTACAGCACTATTCATACATATAATGGAATTTAATACAAGTCATTTTTTTTTCTTATATATTCTTTTTAAGGACTTTGAGATTTTAAAGTTACCAAAGAAATCTTCATTCCTTGGAGGCAAGGGGCAGACTGTCTTACAGTAAAACCATCATAAACTAAGTTTCAGTTAGTGTGTATAACTGATCAACCCTGCTTTATTCCTGGTCCTCCTTCAATATCTTTCTTTTCCTGGAGATGGAATAAAATTACGACATTTGGCCGGAATGATTATACTGTATCTCAGTGGTATTTTAATTTGCTATTGACAGAGCTTCTTCTCGGTCACTTTTCACAAATAACATCTCCTAAGAAGTCACTTTAGCACATTAGAATCTCAAGCAGAAGTTCCATTGTGGACACCTGGGGCAATTTTCTCAGGGATAGGACAGACTTCAGCTGGAATGTGAAATTTGATCCTTTTTTCCTTGTCTTTTTTTTTTGTGTGTGTTTTGAGGAGTGGGGTGAGTTGGTTTTGTACTCCTGTTTCATAACCTATTCTTTCATTTTGTTTTAAATCTACACAAATTAGCTAAAAAAGAAATTTGAAAAGAAACTCAGCTGAAATACGAGCTAACTTCCATTTACCAACAGAGAATTAAAGAGATTGGGAAAATAATCAGATAAACTTAATAATAACCCCCCCCCCCAAAAGTATTAAGTTCTGAGTCAGGTACCAGGGATTGCAAGATTAGTAAAACATAAATTCCGCTCATTTTAGGCAACAGAGTATTTATCCATCTGGGAAGAGAAGGTAAACATCTCAGAATAGATAATACCTTGTGGCTACACACATAAACAAGAGCTGTTTGAACTCCTCTGTAAGTTTCAAAATTCTAAAAGGGGTCCTGAGATCAAAATGCTTGAAAAAGGCTCTTCTAGGAAATGAGGAAACAGAGAGTAGAAACAATGCTTTCAGGAAGTTTAAGTAGGAAAACAACAAAGAATTATTGTTAGAAGGGAGCTTTGGAGTCAAAGATTGTGTGTATGTGTGTGCGTGTATGTGTGCATGTGTGTGAAGAGATAGTATTTAAACGTAAGCATGTTTAAATACTAAGGGTAAATGCCCATTAAAAAGGAATATACAGCCCGGCTAGCATAGCTCGGTGGTTGAGTGTGGACCTATGAACCAGGAGGTCACTGTTCAATTCCAAGGTTAGGGCACATGCCCAGGTTGTGGGCTTGATCCCCAGCCTGGGGCATGCAGGAGGCAGCCGATCAATGATTCTCTCTCATCATTGATGTTTCTATCCCTCTCTCCCTTTACCTTCCTCTCTGAAATCAATAAAAATATATATTAAAATAATAGTAAAATAGGAGATACTGTGCAGTTGGAGAATATTGATGTAGAGAAAATAAAATACCTTAGAAGAAATAGAGACTGGAGAAAGGATGGCTTAGTCCTTTTAACAGGAGAAAATTAGAAAAGAATTGCTTCTGATGTTGAGAAATTTTGTTTTTGTGGCAGGAGTTTGAGAAACCTCTCCTCTTATGGCTGTTAATATGCTCTGCAAATTAGAAGGTAACGTTATGTGCTAAGGAGGAGGGGAGAGGTTGGGAGGAGGGGAGGAGTTGGAGTTTGGAGAGAATGTGGAATATTTGAAAGTGTTCCTATAGAGAATGTCAGGAACATGACAATGAAAACCCAGGCAAGATTGCCAAGAAGCAATGAAAATCCTGTTGACCTCACAGGAAGCTATCTAGAATCTACCTTTAATCTCCTCCAGCCTTCACACTCTCCCCATCCCCAGGCCACAGAGGGCCAGGCCCATGGACACAGAGGCATTGGCCCATGATTTTCATGGTGGTTACCAATACTGCATCCCAGAAGCAAAATAACAGGCCAGTTCACGGAAAAATGATTATGGCCACAGAGTCTGTGAATATCCGAAAACAGTACTGCCAAAGGCAAATATATTTCTAGATGTGCAACTGTGGATACTATGTGAGATGACCAGTGGAGAAGACTGTTTCTTTTTTAGTTTTTTTTATTATTTAATTTATTGGGGAAAACTGTTTCTGAGGAATGTCCTTGCACATAAGAGCTCACAAACAGAGCCAAAAGAGAATAACAAGGACCACAACCAAAACCACAACAGGCTGCAGGGGCAAAACAAAAAGCAATGTTGCAAACACCAACACACCCTGATGCAAGCACGTTCCCACGTCCCGGCAGGGTTCCCAGGAGTTTAGGTTGGCATTAGTCCTTGCTCCTAATTCCTGTCATTAACTCTCCAGAGCCCCCCTCCAGGCCAAGGCATCATCCCATGAAATACGATGTCTTCCTTTATAATGCATTTTCAGTTTTGCCAGTAACAGAATCTGTGGCTTTGGTGTTCTTTTACAGAAACACTGATCGAATTACCCTGAGACCGTTTTGTGTGTTCTGGGTTACTGGGCAGAATTCCAAAAACAAACGCTAACATTATCCTCAGATACAATACCTAATTTTTAAAGACTACTCAGAAGTAGATATTTCTCAGTCATTCCAGGCTTGGTCATTGATAAAGGCACAGTCCACTTGACATCCCGTTCTCTGGCCACTAGGTTACACAGGCCACATATAATCTTATAACCTGTAAAACAGTTCCCGTAAAAGCTCTTTGTAGCCAGAGCATCCTCTGCTCTCCACTGGAAATGTAAACAGGACACGTTTCTCTTAGTCTACTCCCTGCACAGTGCAGACTCGTTTCCCAACCTTATTAGGCCTCATTGTTATTTCCATTCCATTCAATCAATTCACTTAAGAAATTTCTGCCTATTTCATTCAGTGCTCAGGAAAAAAAAAATCACATCCTTTTTTCTCCAGTATGTTTCAGCATTGTGCAACATTTTAGAAGTTCTTTCTAGTGGCATCCAGAAAATCTATCATTTAGAATAAAATTAAGAGTAAAGTCTATGACAATTATGTAGCTCGTTCCCCTAAGGTGACAGTTGGAGAAACTGAACCTACAGTTTAAATGACTTGTCCAAGATCAACAGTGTCAGAATCAAGTGCAGTATTCATTCTAGTGGTTTCCTACCATATCACTCGCATCTTAAAATTTGAACTTTTTTATTTGCTTTATGCTGCCAGGATTCCTATAATTTTTCCTTTTCCTACAAATACTGCTGATTACATGCTTTGCCTGCATCTTCACCAAAAAACAAAAACAAAAAAAACAACACAATACATCTTTTTAAAATATACATAGGACTAACAGAAGCTGACAATTGAATATACATCATGTCAATTTGACCTTGAAGTGTCAGTGTTATTTAATGTGAAGCTATGAAGATGATAGCACAGCAGATGCTGCCAAATGAAAATTTTGCTGCAATGAGCTTTTTATGAAATATTGAGGCTAAGCAGAGAACCGGTGCCTCTGACAAAAATATTCTCAGTCACTCCCCTCACTAAATCACGATGTGCAGTTTGCAGCTACTCTGGGCTTTCCATGGCCAGCAATGACATCCGGAATGTGCTTAGCTGGGAAACACCCAAGATCAAGAGATAACCTTCCTATTGCAGATTGTGAAATCATCTTCATTCCCATGGGCTTACATTCAAAACAAAGGTTTTGTTTTGCGGTTTTTTTTTTTAAATTAAATGGTATTCAAGAACTTTGTATGAAGTAAAAAATACCTCCTACTCCCCAGCTGGTGTGGCTCAGCAGTTGAGCATCAACCTATAAACCAGGAGGTCATGGTTCAATTCCTGTTCAGAGCTCATACCTGGTTTGCAGGCTCAATCCCCAGTAGGGAACGTGCAGGAGACAGTCAATCGATGATTCTCTCTCATCCCTGATGCTTCTATCTCTCTCCTCTCCACCCCTCTCTGATAGATATCCTACTGAGCAGGAAAGGAAGTGGTGGACTGTCTCACTAGGGCTGCATCTTGGAAGCATCGTCTCACATCTTGGAAGCACACTGTGTTCTCTCTCTTCTACATCAGTCCTAGTCAGTCGCCACTCTCCCGTCAGGTGGAGAATCTACAATCCCATGTGTAGAGGAACGCCTTTGGCCTACCACTCAGTGAGGCCAGCTCGGTTTAGAGGAAGAAAAGGAAGTCATAACTAGAGACACTGCACCGGGACAACCAGGATGTGCTGCTGTACATAAGGAGTGTGATGGTAAAGACCTCCTGAGGGGCTCTTCTAGTGTCACCTGATAGGTACTTTATATCAGATGACATTTATTAAGCAGCCGGGAGGGGCTGAGATCGCAGTCATTGTTCTGCTGAGCGACAGGTTTAGGAGATAAGGGGTATGCTGCATGCCTCCACAGATGCAGAAAGCCAAAGGTCTCTCCATCCGGTGCACTGAGCAGGGGCTGGGGTGGAATAAGGCATCCAGTCCAGCTACTGTTCAAGGGCCCGCCCTGACAACACCATGGTAACCTTTAGTTTTACTGACTGCTATGGCCCCACTGTTCTATTCCTGGCACAATGCTCACTGCTGGCCAGGATTCATTTCTCCCAATTCAGTTCAAGTTGGAGTCACATAATAAAATGCACAGTGACAAGATTTCCTGAGGCTTTCAGGCGCCCTCAGCCTGGCAAGCTGCGAGTTGCTACATTTCTAGATCCGAGGGTTAAAGGAAGGCGCCCATTGATCCTAGACTTCATTTAGAATCCAAACAGATGCTGCCTAGTATTAGTTATTCAGGAGGCAGTTAAAGATCATTTCATTCATTTATATGACAAAATACTTTTAGAGTACCAACTATGTCCCAGGCATTATGCTTGGCCTTGGATGATACAAATATAAATAAGACATAACCAGGGGAGTCTCACAAGTAAGTGAGGGAGGGAGAGAAGTACACATGTAATACAATATGGTGAGTGCAAGATTAGAGATATGTGCAGGGTCCTCAGAGAAAGAGCATCTAACCCAGTCTGAAATGGATAAGACTTTGTTAAGAAAGTCTGGCAAAAAAAAAGAAAAAAAAAAAGAGGGAAAGTGGATTAAAGAGCATGGATTACAGGCAAAAAGAAAAATATAAGCAAAGGGAAGGAGAATATATATATATATATATATATATATATATATATATATATTCTAGTATATATATATACTAGAGGCCCCGTGCATGAAATTTGTGCATTGGGGGGGGGGGGGGTGTCCCTCAGCCCAGCCTGCACACTCTCTAATCTGGGACCCCTCGAGGGATGTCCGACTACCTGTTTAGGCCCTATCCCAGTGGCTCACCTGCCTGCCTGCCTGATTGCCCCTAACCGATTCTGCCTGCCAGCCTGATCACCCCCTAACCACTCCCCTGCCAGCCTGATCGATGCCTAACTGCTCCCCTGCCGGCCCAATAGCTTGTAACTTCCCTCCCCTGCCAGCCTGGTCACCCCTAACTGTCCTCCCCTGCAGGCCTGGTACCCCCCAACCCAACTGCCCTCCCCTGCAGGCCTTGTCCCTCCCAACTGCCCTCCCTTGCAGGCCTGGTCCCTCCCAACTGCCCTTCCCTGCTGGCCTGATTGCCCACAACTTCCCTCCCCTGCTGGCCATCTTGTGGCTGCCATCTTGTGTCCACAAGGGGGTGGCCATCTTTGACCACATGGGGGCAGCCATCTTGTGTGTTGGAGTGACGGTCAATTTGCATATTAGGCTTTTATTATATAGGATATATATATATGATGCAGCATGCTTTGTGCACAGAGCTACCAAGGACAAGTCATCCCATGTGTGTGAGAGACAGGGATGGCGACTGACCATTAGCTAGGAATTAGGAATTCAGGTAGAGGCCAGGTCAGAAGAACTGTATGTCCTATGTAAGGAGCTTTATTCTATAGGCACTGAGGAGCCATTGAGCAGGGGAGGGGCAGTCCATTTGCACTCCTGAAAACTCACTCTGGCAACAGTATAGAGGAGAGGTCTGGGGCTGAGTCTAAAGGAAGGGAGAACAGTTACGAGCTTTTTTCAAAAGCTGAGATGAGTAACAAGGGCCTGCCTCTTGACCTCTCCGAGAGCTGACCACCACGTCTGGAAACCACAGACATCCCCATTTATGCACAGAGCACAATCAGCATTGAACCCACTGTAACAAACCTACTGTGTGAAATGTGGCAGACTTAACCTTGCTATGTCCTCCTAAAGCAGATGGAAGCCAGGGGAGAAAAGGTCCAGAAATTTCATCCACACCCCTACTCCCTGCCAGTCTTTTCCCCAGTTCCTTAGGCTTCTGGCCTCATTTCATGAATGCTCAGACCGACCCACACCTGGCTGTGGCCTTGCTTGCTTCTGTTACACAGGGTGGCTCTGCCACATCTGGGTCTGCTGCTCGTTTTTCCTGTCTCTGCTAAGTCCTGAGGACTTGCTTCTCATCTGTCTTACAGTCACTGTCATTTCTGCCCCTTTCTAAATAAACCTGCTGAGTTGGCCCCTCCACACCAGCTCAGTTCTATGGCTGCTGAATAAAGGCATGGTGGCTACCTCCAATGACATGAGCAAATGACCATTCAGTTAGATATGTCCCAAGGTATTCCGAGGGTGGCACCTCTGGGAAACCCATGACTTATGCCCCAAGGCATTCTGAGGACCACACTTCTGGGATACACATGACCTACAGGCTGCAGCTGGCATGGAGAACGCTCTGGCTTGGAGGTTAATATTTTTCTTTTCGGGAGAGTTTTGATCTTAGGCAGGTGTCCCTGAATAGCAGGTTAAAAAAAAAACTAATCAAAAGAACAGAAAATTTTGCACTGGAAAGAACAAGAAAACTTGTGTGCACCCTCTGATAAGAATTCTGCGTGCACTAGAGAGATAGCATCCATGGTGATCTTCAGTGACCAAGACTTGGGCTGATGCTGGACAAAATTGCAAAAGGCAATTTTCTCTCATGCCCTCTCGTTTCCCTACTGGCATCTTTTTCATGACAGTTCCAGCGATGGGGCTCATGACACTGGAAATCATTCACAGCAACATGGAACTTGTGGGGAGATCAGGTATGTCAAGTTACATTAAGCCTGGCGTGAAGCCAAGCACATGGATCTGAACTGGAGGTACTATCTCAGTTGTACCCAGACAGACCCCATGGTGTCCAACGGGCACAGTTAACTTTAGGCATGATTTAGACCAGCGGTCAGCAAACTCATTAGTCAACAGAGCCAAATATCAACAGTACAACGATTGAAATTTCTTTTGAGAGCCAAATTTTTTAAACTTAAACTTCTTCTAACGCCACTTCTTCAAAATAGACTCACCCAGGCCATGGTATTTTGTGGAAGAGCCACACTCAAGGGGCCAAAGAGCCGCATGTGGCTCGCGAGCCACAGTTTGCCGACCATGGATTTAGACAATAACTGGCATCAACTCAAATCTAGCATTTAGGGGAGATTGACTTCTGGCATGGCAGAGTGAGGAGCTCTGCTGACCCACTTCCCAGTGAAACTGGTGAAAACTATTAAAAAGCAACACACCAACAACCAGTTAAAGCCTCTGGAAATGACCCTAAGAGTATACAAAATAGCAAGCTCCCACCACCAACTTGGCTCATCCTAACCCCCTTTCCTGCTTTCTCTTTCTCCACAGTACTTGTTACTACCTGACATACTATATATGCACTTGCTTCTCTGTTAATTGTCTCTCCTTAATAGAATGCAAACTCTATGAGGACACAGGCTTGAGGTTTTTGCTGCTATATCCCTGGTGCCTAGAACATTCTAGACCACGGTATCTGCTCAAAAAAATATTGTTGAATGAATGAATGAATGAATGAACGAACGAACGAACCAGGATTCAGTAGCCACAATTGGGCCACCGAATCCCAAGTCTCTGAGAGTGCACCTTTATATTATGATTATCACTTAATAAGACTGAAGCTGATGCTTGCATCCATAAGAGCACCATACTCTTATCCCCTTCCTACCCACCCCATTGCTACTCTATATGCATTGCTTCTAGCTGATTTACATTGAACCACTGCTAAGATAATTAAATTGTTATTGGCTAGGTTTAAGGTATAATTCATTTAAGATGTCTATGCATTTTTATTATATCCAGTAAGGATTTGCTGAGTGTCTAGGATATAAGTTTACTATAGGATTGTGCCAAGAGCTTTGGAGCTTCACATATTAGAATAATGATGAAGTTTATAATCTCATTTACAACATCCAGAAAGGACAGTTGGAGATTTAAATGCATTCAAAACTCAAAAAAAAAAAAAATGCAATTATGGTCAAATCAGAGATGGTGAAAGTTTGATCTATAGTTATATATATAAATTTATATCCACACCCCCAGGGGTAGGCTAGAGCTGGCTTATATGAGTGCCTGAAAGCCAATTGAATTTTCAGAAATTTTGCATGCCAGTTGTTAAATACAACCATTATTAAAAATTAAATTATTTAAACTTTAATTAAATAAATAATATTAAAAAGAAAGGTAGTAAAAATACATAAAATTATCACTTTCTTATGATTTTATTACATCTTATTACCATTTAAGCTCTCAAGGTTATTTATCTATATATATAAAAGCCTAAGCAACCGTTATGACCAAACAACTGGTTGACCAGTTGCTATGATGTGCACTGACCACCGGGGGAAGACGCTCAACACAGGAGCTGCCTCTTGGTGGTCAGTGTGCTCCCACAGCCAACCTCCCACAGCTGGCCAACCTCTCGCGGTACCTCACCCCAGCCGGCTGGCCCCAATCGGGACTGGGCAAGATGGCCCCGATTGGCCCTGATTGCCGGCCAATGCAAGGGACCCCACCCGTGCACAAATATGTGCACTGGGTCTCTAGTGTCTATTATAATCGTGAGCTACTGAACATCTCTTCCAGACTCCACATTCCATGGAGGCCTGAAATCTGCCATGGTGAAAGTGTTCATATCATGCAGATCTGTAGATTGTTACAAAATAGGGCTTAATTTATTTTTTGTTGATTGTTGAGACTTAGGAAAGTGATAGAGAATATGTTAATAGTTTTGATTAAAATTAAGATTGTGACATAACTGCAGCTGTTACATTGTGAAAACTCAAAATGTTCTTCCAGTATTTGAAATCTATTAACTGAGTCAATGAAAAGGTAGCTCACGTCATTGAGAAATCAGTAATATTCCAAAATACATCTTTGTTGCTTCACTAATTCATGTCATAACATGACATTCATGTTATAATTATACCTCATTATAGTTGATGAAGGATACAAATGTTTGGAAGAAATTAATGAAGGAATTCTAAATATATGGAATTTGTAATTAAGAGTTGTATATTTTGTTACTCATATTGTAATTTCTTTCTTTATATCAGAACAAAATGATAATAAACTTATGTATGTATAAATTTGCATAACCTTTTTTTCAGCAAGCTGGTTGTTAAATGTTGCCAGCACAGTACTTTCTACCCCACTCCTGTCACCTACATTATAATTAAGTACATTAACTCAGTTTGTGTAACATAATAAGAAATACATGTTCAATCTCTGTCCTGAGTTCCTGGCATAGAGCTCCTAAAATCTTTGTAATTTCCTGAAGGATAGGGGTGAAAGGAGCATCTTTAGTCATTATATTTGTTCTGCATCCCAGCTTCCTAACACAAGAGCTTCTAAGATCCTTGGAATCTCTGGAGTGACAAGAGTATTTTTCGTTTGGTCAGGAGATGACTGGTGGCTGCAGGCCCTGGACAGCTTCAGGATGGGGGTGAGTCACCAGAAAACTAAGACATGCTTACAGGGTTGGAACTTTCAGGCCCAGCTCCAGCCCTCTGCAGAGGGGAGAGGGGCTGGAAATTGACTTGATCACCAATGGCTGGTGACTTAATCAATTGTGCGTACACGATGAAGCCTCCATAAAAACACTAAACCATGGAGTTTGGAGAGTTTCCAGGTCTGTTCCCACAGGAGAGTGGCACACCCTCTAACTCCAAGAGACAAAACTCCTGAACTGAGACCCTTCTGGACTTCACCCTATGTATCTCTTCATCTGGCTGTTCATCTGTACTCTCTGTTGTATCCTTTACAACAAACCAGTAAATGTTAAGTGTTTCCTTTAGTTCTATGAGCCATAAGAGCAAATTACTGAAACTGAGGAGTGGTTCAATATAGGGTGAGCAAGCTACAGCCAGATGGTCAAAAGTACAGGTGACAACCCAGGACTTGCAAGTGGGACAGCCACTTGGGACTGAGCCCTCCACCTGTGGGGTCTGCACCAACTCTGGGCAGTCAGTGTCAGAAGAAGTTAAATAATAGATTATAGGGTATTCAGTTAGTGTCTGCAGAGAACTGGAGAATGCTTGGTGTGAAAAACCAGCACATTTGGTGTCAGAAGTGTTGTGAGTAGAGGAAAGGGTTTTCCTTTTGCTTTGTAACATTTTTATTCTATTCTTTCATGTGAGACATTTTCTAATCTACATCTATGACTCTACATACAATTTTATACAGAAATATATCATAGGGTTATCCACAGAGCAAAGAGTGTAAGTAGTTTGTAGTGGCATATTTTCTCTCCTGCTACATCTGACTAAATCAACTTAAGTGATTTATTAATATATTTGCATACGCTAATAACCCTTTCCATTTAGACTTGTAACAGTTCCTTTTTGTGATAAATTATAGCAAATACAAAATAAAAAGACAGTGTATGATTTTCTTACAATTCACACTTTTACAATCCTGCACTTGGAGTGTGTGCTACCCTGCACAGAGGCGTCACTGGCACAGTGTGGGTCAATGTGTAAACCAAGTAACTAGTAGGTGCCTGAGCACCCCTGGCTCTGCTTTATTTCTCTGCAAGGTCGTTATCATGAAACACAAAATGAAGTAGCTTGCTTATAATTAAAAGCAATAGGATGTGACACAATAACTTTGACAAGACTTCAAAAATCTGTTTTGCTTAGCACTCAAAATGTGTCATTAAATGTGTTTCGATGTATATAACTGTTAGGTCAAAGCTGTTTTATTTATTTTTGTATGATAGGAAAACATTTGCACTTTAAATGCCTTTTTAAACAAAATGGCACCAGACATTTTTATTCTATCTTCCAATATTTTCAAATAAAACTAAGAATCTTCTGGCCTAGTTTATTGTATAAGCTTTTCTTAAACTATTAGATGCGCACTTTAGGGTCCCTTCCTGATAGACCCACACTGATTGAGCAACCTATAGAAAAAATTATTCTACATATTGTGAGAGGCACTCTCAGAAATAAGACTGTGGTGGAATGAATCCTCCCTTATTATCTATACTGTTTGTCTGGGCTTAGTGATGCTGGCCAGACATTGTGTCCACCAATTCATAATAATTACCAGTTGACTGGTTGTTCAGTCCAATTGTTTGACTGGCTTGAATGTACAGAGCTGGCATGATTTCTCTCAAAGGAAGTTTTCTGGTTGAATTTTCCAAAAATTAGAAAGCATTTTCCTGGAAAGTATTGTGTGTGTCTGGACTTTATTTCCTCCACCATTTTGACAAAGCCTGCGGCTGCTAGACTTCCAGGCACTAAGAACACAGCATCTTTCCAGGCTTTCTGTGTATCTCCAGCATATTGCAGAAAGGAGCTTGGCTTTGGAATATCTCTTCATCTGTATCTCCATGATGACAACCCACAAACAAGGGAGAAGTTGAGTTAGTCAGCTGATTGTTGTTTTTTACATAACCCCAATAGCTTTGGTAGATTTTCTTCCCCCTGTCATGGCTGATTGTTTGGAAGCTATCAATAAAGAGTTTGATAAGTGTGAGATTGAGGAGTATAGAAGTGATTAGCTTTAATATGATTGTGAAAGTCTACTTAAAATTAAACACTATAGTGTACAAATAAAAAATAACATCAAAATGATTACCATAGGCATTGTAATGAATGAGGAAGAAAAAAAACCAGGAGACCGAAGACACAATTTTGCTTTCCGTCCTCCATGTGGCATCTTTTTAAAAGACCTGTCTGCACATCCTTCATGGTGGCTGTTAGATTTTCAAAATGATGGTCTAATAAGAGGACTAGCGACTTGATCTGTTCACTCTGGGCACCAAAATCTTGCCTTCACTCACAGGTGTCCAACTTGGTTGAGTCTCTTTTGCTAACCTAAAAGGAACTTTTAATGAGTCTTTAAAAATGGTTAGCTGAGAAAAAAATAAACTTCAATAAGGAACAAGAAAACTCTAACTATAGACTATATCTAATAATAATAATAATAATGGCTGCAATGATTCATTTTATGTATCATCTTGACTGGGTTATGGGGTGCTCAGATATAAGGTCAAACATTATTCTGGGTATTTCTGTGAGGGTGTTTTTGGATGATATTAACATTTAAACCAGTAATCTGAATTAAGCAGATTGCCCTCCCACTGTGGATGGGCCTTTTCCAATAAGCTGAAGGCCTGAATAGAACAAAAGGCTGACCCTCCCTTGAGTAAAAGGAGTTCCCCTGCCTGAAGGCCTTCCAATTAGAACATCAGATCATCCTGGTTCTCCAGCAGCTTCCAGCCTTCAGACTTCAACTGCAGATTTGGCCTGACCTGCCTCCATAACTGCATGAACCAATTCCCTATATTAAACACCTCTTTCTCTGTCCTCTCTCCATAGATATATTGGTAGATTGGTAAGTAGATAGATGATAGATAGATAGATAGATAGATAGATAGATAGATAGATAGATAGACAGATCCTGTTTCTCTGGAGAAGCCTAACTAGTACAATGGCTATAATATACTGAGCACTTACTGTGTCTCCACCACTGTTACGGTTATTACCTCTACCATTTCATTTAATTCACACAAGCCTGTGAGCTGGGTTTCACGCATTATGCCCATTGTACACATGATGAAGCTGATTCAAAGCAGGTATATGACATCCAGGGTCAGTGAACTAACCCAGCCATTACAGCCAGGGCCTGGAAACAGAGGCATTGCTCCCAATGTTGCATTTTTACATATTTATTATTATCCTCTTTTTTAATGTGGCATAAACGATTAGTGCTCACCTAAAGTCCACGTGCTCCTCTACATTTCCCAGCCTTCCTTTCAGTTATGTTGGGCTGTGTGAATAGTGCTGCTCAATGAAATATGTGTGGATGTGACATGTGACCTAATGGAGTAGGCAATTAAGAGCTGATATGACACCTTCATTTTTCTTTCCCTGGCTATTCAACCCTGGAGGACACCTGTCCCAGCTGGCATAGTTACAAGATGATAGCAGCCCAGGTCGCTGAGTCATCTTTTGGATAAGAGCCACACAGGAAAGTCATCTAAGCCACATAAAACTTGGAGTAGGAAATAAACTTTTATTGGGGCAAGCCACTGATATTTTAGTGTGTGTTACCATAGCAAATGGTACACTATTAAATTCCAATTTATACCAATATGAGATAATATAAAAAATGATCAGCAATTGACACACTTTATGAATTTATGTATATAATGTAGCATAGCAAGAACCTGGCTACGTAATTCAAATACTAATTCCACTAGGATTCGAGCTTGGACAAGTGACTGACATTGGATGAATTACTTAGCCATTCTGTGCTTCTCATCTAAAACTGGGGTTATTATAATAAGGTGGCTGTAATAATCAGGTAAGTATGGGCATACCTCAGAGATATTGCGGGTTTGGTTCCAGACCACCACAATAAAGCAAACATCTCAATAAAGCAAGTTGTAATCTTTTTGCTGATGGAAGGTCTTGCCTTCAAATTGTAAAAAACACAACATCTGTGAAGCACAATAAAGCAAAATACAATAGAATGAGGTATGCCAGTATACTTAAAGCTATATGTTGGTATATATGAAAAGTATAAAATATGAGATATGTAAGTAAACAATAATATACATTGCCAGTGTAAAACAACTTTTTACTATCATTCACTCAAGTTTATTAAACAAACAACAAAATATTTAATAAAACCATGCGGCTAACACTAAACTAGTTTCTGGGGGTAGGAAAATGAATGAATGAAACATGGTTCTATTTTACAGAGTTCACAACTTATTAGAGGAGCCATGTGATTAATGTTGCAATTCAATAAGCACCATAAAGAACCATTTTCTGGACTTAACAATTGTGCCTTTGTAAAAAAATATTTCATTTCCAGTGTGAGATTTTTGGCATGAGTAACCCAGGCTATGGTGCTGATATGGTAGAAGGAACACGTCTCCCAATTCACCTTCCGGCTTAGGTTTCTCCTCTCTCCAAACCATTCTCTAGGCTGTCTGCTAGAACACAGATTTGATTAAAAATGCTACTACTACTTGAAAGTCTTTGAAGTATCTCTATTCCCTGTAGAATAAAGTATTGGAGAGTAGCAAGATGCACCTGCAGCCCTACATACCTGCAGCTAACACCCTCTCACGTGAAAGAAGAATGGGTGGGAAGTCATATAAAGAGAACTAGGAACCCTGAAGACAGGACTAAATTCGGCCTCTTATTGTCTTTGTAGCCTTGGATAAGAATCCAAAGTTCTCTAGATCTCAGCTTCCTTATCTATGAAAAGGAGATGTTACCTGTTCTTTAACAAGGTTGCTAAGAGTCGGATGACATTGTAAATGTTAAAGTGATTTATGATTTATCACACACACACACACACACACACACACACACACACACACACACACATAACTTTAGGGAAGAAAAAAATATTCTTTCTAGGATGTTTTTAACTAAATATTCACCCAAGTGTCTTCCCCAAAGATCTTAATTCAGTAAGTCTAGAGTAGAGACAGTTAATCTGATTTTTTTGCCAGACAAGCCAAGTGATTCTGAAACTGGTGGTCAATGGACCACACTATGAAAAATGCTGATGAGTGCGGGGGGGGGGGGGGGGGGCAGGGATAAGGGCAGAGGGTGGGGTGGGAACCGGGTGGAGAGGAGCTATGGGGGGAAAAAAGAGGAACAATTGTAATAATCTGAACAATAAAGATCTATTTAAAGAAAAAAGAAAAATGCTGATGTAAAGTGTCATAAAGTCCAGAAAGAAGAGTCCTAACCAACATAAATATTTTTGACCCAACAAAAACAATCTTGGTCAATATCTACTTGTCTATTTTTTATCATTCTAAAAATGGAAATTGTTGTCAGACTACTAGCAAACTGGAAATTGATATAATTATTGAGAAACCCAGAAAGTTTCATAGGCTTTCACTTCATTTTAGGCCTTGGAAAAAATAAAAGTCTACAGTTATAGTCCCAATTGGTGAGACTTAGATGTGGTAGAAATCTCTAGTGCCATCTGGAATGGCATTTGAGACTTTCAAAGCCAGAGTAGGATGGAGCCAGAACTGGCCAGAAGCCAGACTTCGTGGGAGATCTTGAGGTGTAAAGGTGGCTATTATCAGTGCTGGCATCTGCTTGAAATAAAGTGGTTGTAATTCATTAACAGAAAAAACTTTCAGGAAATGAAGCAAAATAATAAAAAACAAAACAGAAAAATATTTTAAATAGAGGAAAAATCCTGTATACTGTTCTATAGCCCACTATCCACAGATTAAAAAAACACCACTGTCACAGATGTGCAGCAGAAACAGAAATTCTTGCTTGCACTAATCTGAGCGAACATCTGTTATTAGGGCTGACTCTGAGATACTTCTGTCATCACTTCTGAAAACGAGCTTTTCAAGTGTGGAAAGGGGAATTTGCAAATATGAGAGGGAAACTTCAGGGATATAAATTTGGCTTTTATCGGTCCTGAAGTTCATCACCTTTTAAACTCACAATCAATATTTTTCCATTATAAGCTCTGCCTCCAGACATTTTTATATGGAAGCTTGAAAATATCACTTCTATTGTGGTTATTCCTCTTCACTATATTGACCACATTTTGAAGGAACTAATACAAAAGTTTAAAATTCTTGTGCTGCAGATAAACTTGATATGAATATATCTCAACATGTACATGCTCTGGTGACTCAACCAAAGGGTACTGTAATACAGTGACAAATAAGTAGCACAGGCTTTACACGCAGATGGCCCACATTTAAATATCACGCTTACCACTTTGTGACCCTGGATAAATAATGCAACCTCTTTGCAACTCTATTTCCTTCTCCGACAAATGGTATCTATTAGTAGATAATAGTATCCACTAATGTCAAGGATGCTTTGATGATTAAATATTATACCTTTGTATATATATATATACATTTGCATATGTGAAGTATAGGTATGTGCATGTGTGTGTGTGTGTGTGTGTGTGTGTGTGTGTGTGTGGCTTAAAGCCATGCCTATCACATTATATACATTCTTTAAGTGTTAAATGCCGCTGTTGCTGTTTATTATTAGTGTCATTACAAAGCTATTATACTGCTTAACCTACAAATCAGACTGGGGCACTGATTAATTCAAAATCTGTGTCTGTAAAACTTAACTCATGAGAAAAGTCCAGCTAAACACATTTCTTTTTTTTTCTTTTTTTCCACTGAGAATTGTTTTTGAAGAACTTAAATTTACTGAATGGACTGCCTGTTTGGTGTGGTGTACACACATGGAGAATATGACTGTGATTCATCTCAAAGCTGTTTTCTCAAATTCAGTTCTCAGTCATGAATCAGTTAGAGGACATTGAAGAGTTCTATAATTTCACATTCAGTTGTGGCAACCAGGGGGATTTGGTTGAGTTAATAACCTTAATGACACATTTCAACTTGTGCTTATCCAGTATTTTAGCATAAGATAGGATTCTTTGCTGCATTGTTTGGTTAGGGCTCTACTGAGGCTGGCGCCAAGTTTTTAAGTCTCTAAGTGGACTTGATAGTTAATACGGGGAGTGAGGTGTTATTTTCCAAGTGAGAGAGATTTTGTTTTTAACCATTTTTTAATAGAAACCAAAGAGCCATATTCTTTTAGCATTAGCAATGTAATTTCATTTTATCTTCAATAACAAAAATATATAGTTTGTATATAAAAAAAAAAACTGTTACAGGATCATTATTCTTTCTTTTTGCTATTAAAAAAATCCCAATTCTTCTTTTTCTGACATACTCTTCTCCAAATAGCTTTTCTAACTCTGCCCTTTTAAAATCATCTATCAGACATTGATTTTTTCAGCATTTAATGGAATGAAAATTAAGAGGACCACACTGTGTGTGTGTGTGTGTGTGTGTGTGTGTGTGTGTGTGTGTGTGTGTGCTTTTTAAAAAACCCTCACCTTTGAGCTCCTTATTTTGATAAAATATGTTTTCAGACACCAATATATTCAGGTGTGTTAGCTCTAGCTTCAGACGAAATATGATTTTTCATTATCTCCTTCTAAGTCCACAGGGAAAGGACTAAGTATGAGCTTTTACAGAACTATATCAAATATGTGAATTCTTGTATTCCTTTTTACATTTTTCAGTAACTCAGTGGTAAATTTTTCCAACTCAGTGTCCTTAAGTTGAGCCTGGTCTTGAGGCTAAAATCTCAACCATGGCTCTTTATTTGCATTGTCATTTTAAATATTTCAACAATGCATTAGTTTTAGTTGATTAACAAAAAGCAACTGAAAGGCAAAGGATAATAGAATAATAAGGCAATTGATAGCATTCTTCCTGCCAGATAAACATGCCTCACAGAAGGCTTAACTGTTACATACCTACAGTTTCAGCTGTTTGAAAGTTTTGATAATAGCCTGACATGTCAAAATTCAGCTGCCAACACCAAGCTGTCAGCTTTCAAAACGTTCTATGGAGTGTTTGTCCCTTAGGGCATAAATTCCAAGGAGCAACTGAGCTGCCCTACAACTTGACAGCTATCCTAGTTCTGGGAGAGCCTTGCATCTGTGCAAATCTAGGAAATGTAACTGCAGCTCGAAGATGAGGAGCTGTGATTGGAGCACAACTGCTCAGAAAATAGCACAGGGGCCATTTGGGTGCCAGATAATCAAAGGGCTTTTGAGGTCTCTGGAAAAGAAGCTTACTTCAGCTACACTAGCTGGTGCAGCTGGACAGAAAGCACTTACACAACTGCTTCGGCCAAGATTCTCAAGGTGGAAAATGATATCCTGGAACCACTCCTTCCTCTGCTGGTGACCCTGCTAAGTAGAAGCAATTTCCCAGATTATGACAGCAATTTCTCATCAAGCATTACATAACCCCTATCATTTCATCTTCCTAAAATAAATTATGCATGGCGTTTGGGAATTCATCTGGGAGCTGCAGGTCAAATGCCCCATTTGCTGCTAAATTATTGTTAACATTTTTCCTTTTTTTCTGATTTATTAGCTATTTACACAGAATATTGCTTGGATATAACACACTTTCCTCAGTACAGTGTTTCTATACTGTAAAGCAAATCTTTATTTTCTTTTGACTCCCCAAGGTTAAGTTAAGGACTATCAGTGGCCCTGAAAAAAAGTAGAGTACCATCCTCAAAAGATTCACATCATCTACAAAAAAGTTCTCACCTGACACTTCGATGTTTTGACAACAGAAAATGGCTGTTCTATGAAGACAGTCTAGCGTAATGGAAAGTAGTCTGACTGTGGGATTGGTATTCCAGCTCTTCCATTTCCTGGATGTGTGACAAGAGGGAATTTATTTCCGTCTCTTAGCCTAACTGGTGTCGTCGCTAACATGAACACATTGTTAGCACCAGTTTTGAGAACCATTGTAAAAAATCAAGTTAATGAATACATAGAGTGTTTATACCACTGCTGGACTTAATTATGCTTGTAAATATTAACTATTATTTTCTACATACTTAAATTGTCACATTATCCTGATTTGATCTTTCAAGATTCATTATTTTTTAAAAATGATAAATTAGTGAGTCAGCAAGCAGCACAATAATGTTACTTGTGGAATGTGTGTTCCTAATGTAGCCATGGAATCTGAACACTAACCTATAGGGATTAGTACTAGATGTCCACGCACGTACCTAGGAGAGGGGGAAGTCGCACCCTCACTAGGGACAGCAGCAATATAAATTCCTGAGACCCAGTTCTGACCTACCCAGATGCACATCCTCTGAGGGCCCACCCAAACATACCATCTTGTTTATTTCTTGTTTATTTCTTTCATAGATGTAAAAGTATCTGAAATTATCACTTTTAAATTTTTTATTTATTTACTCCTTTATTTGCTGACCACACCCACACATTTTTCACACATTTCTATTTCTACTTCTTTTTCCCTTCCACAATATTCGTGGGAAAACATTCCTTCCGCCCACCATTTCTCACCACGTTACACAAAGGAAGCAATGCATGCAACAAACAGACCCTTCAGTGTTCTCCTGCTGCCCATGTGAAGCATCAATGCAAATATGTGTGGCTGTAATCAGAGGAATCAGAACTGTAACAGTTGTCAACCATCATTGCTACATTCCAAATTTATGCACCACCATTGTGTAGATGTACAAGATGATTGAAAAAATGGTTATTTCAGCTCTTGTCTCTTGTTCTGATAATGTTATTCCAGAAATAAAAATGTACACTCTAAAACAAAACTGTATTATTCTGATATTCATCTGGGTCATTCACTTTTAATTAATTAAAAGACATAAAAGTAAATATTGTCCCATTAAATGTGAAGATTTCTAAACATACTGGTCTCCATTAAAGGTATTCGGTCACTGTTCTGTATCCACAGGTGCCATGCATTTTCTATCTGCCACGTTTGCTTCCTTTTTTATGATATTAAGTGATAGCATAAGCGATCATCTTTGGCCTTGGATTCAGACACAAAATTATGTCAACTATGACAACCAGGTGCGATCTAGTTTGTTGATCTGAGCATTTTCATGTTGAGTATAGCAAGTTCTTTGTGCTGAAATTACTGAGGCACTCGTATATTTGGTTAGCTTTCATTTGCAAGAGTCCAAATTTAGAAAGTATTTTTACAGCCATCACTTTTCACATGGGATTGACCAAAGTCACTAGGTGGTGTTCAGTTGGCAGAGGAGAGATCCCAAATCGATTCACTCACATATCTGATGCCATGACAAAAGTGGCTGCAAGAGGGCTGTTGACCAGATTGCCTCTGCATGGCCTCTCCAGCATGGCAGTCTCAGGGTAGTCTGCATACATAGTTGCTATTCAACATATGTTTTCTCAATAAATGAATGAATACAGTTGTCACATTGATTATATTTCCATTGGAGCTCTCAACTAAGGTTTAAGAATGAGCAATAATGTACCTCAATGCCCTGAAATAAAAACCTAGCGCCATAGGGAGCACTTTCCAGGGGGAATTCTGTCCATACAAAGTACAAGACCCTCTGGTTTGGAGAGCAGTCCTTGAAGGTCCTGCTTGCTTGCTGACTCTTGCAGAAAACCTGCCAGAAGATGACTGAATGGTGGTAATTTACCGTAAAGAGCCATTACCTGTGCCCAGCACTGGAAACATTTCTGGTTGGTGGGAAGGAGAAACATAAGGATGCTCTTAAAGACACTGAGCTGGCAGCAAATGACCAATCACATGAAGCTAACTAACTCTCAGGATCACAACTCTAATATACACTGCAATAATTAAGTGCAGAATCACCGGATGTCGTTGATAAACAGTGGTAGAGGGCAAAAATAAAACAATACTTGGAAAACACAAACTAACTGTACTTGTTGGAATATATATTTACCTCGCTAAAATAAGTGTATTCTTTGACAATATACTTATCATGAATCTCAGTCCACAATTCTAGGTGTGTAAATAATTCTATGTTATTTCTGACTCAAAGCACCATTTCTCTGAGATTGTGAACAACTTAATACTAGCTGTCGTTGGGTTCCCTCTTTAATAGGGTCTGTCAGAGTTCTAGGACCTTCTGCCAAGCCAAGGCATGGAGAAGAATGTGGAGAGTAGAGTACTCTGTCCTCAGTCACCATTCAGACAGGTTGCTTGTGAGGTATATGATAGCCTTTCAGCAGGTGTGTAGGTCTTTGCTGCCTCTGTGGGGAAGCTATCGATGGTTCTCTCTGCCCAGACAGCTTCTCCCCACCCTCACCCCGCAACACCAGGGGATATCAAAAGTGAATCATGGGTCCTCTTTCAATCCCAGTAGCCATGGACTTTCCTCTCTTCCTCTCATCAGGCTGGGAGCACCTCTTTACCTAAAGGCATTTTCTCTAAAGCCATGACTCCTACGCCTGAACTGGGGCTGTTTTTGGTAGTGGAAATGACAGGAATGGACATTTCATATGCAGATCACTTTTCAGATCATATTGTACCCATGGGAAATCAAGCCACTTTTGGTTGATTTGCTAGTCAATTAAGTCTATATTACCAGGATTTAATCTTCAAAATGAGTCTGTAAAGGCTGGCACATGCTTACAGCAACCAGACCGATGAGGAAACGAGTAGAGATGCTGGCTGGAGAATACAGAATCTAAGGGGTGTGCTGTCTCTCACTCCAGACCTGTGGTGAGATCACCCAAATTTCAAGGGATGCTGAAGATTTTTGTGTTAAAGCTCTTAGATTTTTAAAAGCCGACTCATTTGTTGTAACACAATATGTTCATACATAGTGTAGGCTAAACAAAATACACCCCAAGGTAGATAGACCCAGTCCATGAGTTACCAATTTGCATAATCTAGATATAAGTGTATCACTTGGTCAAAGAACTACTTTACCTAATACTATAGAGAAAGGATTTCTTTTAATCAGTGATTTGTAAAACTCAGCTCTCTTTTTCCATTTCATAACAAAACTCAAATTTCTGCTGCTACCAGTTATAAAGGCAGGATGTAAGATTTACTATTATAAGGAAATGTGGTATCTCTGGCTCTTCGGACATCACCATAAAGATAAGGAATCTATTTTCTTGGCCTTCTCTTTCCCTTTCTTATCATTGCCACTTTCTTAATCCTTTCAGAACACCATCAGCACAACCCGGTCCTTACTCAGAAACAGAGCCCCATTCCCTCAAGCCCTTTCAGTACATGTTAGTAACTGCTATGATCCACAGAATCATTTAGAATCAGACCAAAGTACAAAATTGCACCATCCACACAAACAAATCCTGACAGTTACTAAACTGGTGGTATTCTTTTCCCAGAAACCAAGAATTTATATATATATATAGTACATATATATATATATATATATATATATATATATATATATATATTCTATATAATAAAGAGCTAATATGCAAATGGTTCTCATGCCCTCATGCAGTCACGCCCTAACAGCTCAGACACTCAACACTGGGGAGAGAGGAATGTGGACCAGCCAGGCACAAATGAGCTTGAAAAAGAGGAATGGGGACCAGCCAGGCACAAATGAGCTCGTGAGAGAGGAATGGGGACCAGCCAGGCTGTGGGCTGGGAGAGGGACAAGCCGCCTGCCCAGTGGTCCCGGGTGCCAATGGCTGAGCTTGCGGCCCAGGAGAGGGACAAGCCGCACACCCTGCAGTCCCGGACGCCAGCGCCTGCAGCTGTGGCCCAGGAGAGGGACAAGCTGCCCGCACCGCAGTCCCAAGTGCCTGTGACTGCGGCCCAGGCAAAGCCACCTGCCCACGGTCCCCTGCGGCTGTGGCTGGCCTGGGCAAACCTGGCTCGGGTCCTGGGAGCCTGTGGCTGGCCAGGGGGAGGAAAGCCCAGGCCCCAGGTGCCTGCAACCGGCCAGAGGAGGGAATCCTGGGTCTCGGGTGCAGGACGAGGCAGAGGTGGTTAGGGATGATCAGGCAGGCAGGCAGAGGGGTTAAGGGTGATCAGGCAGGCAGGGAGGCGAGAGGTTTGGAGCCAGCAGTCCTGGATTGTTAAAGGCAGTCGGACATCCACCGAGGGGTCCCGGATTGGAGAGGGTGCAGGCTGGGCTGAGGGACCCCCCCGCAACATACACGAATTGTGTGTGTGTGTGTGTGTGTGTGTGTGTGTGTGTGTGTGTGTGTGCCATATAACCACCCAAAATTTAATCTCTTAAAATGACAATGATTTAGTATTTCTTATCATTCAGTGCATGGCTGGGCAGTCCTATCTGGTTTTGCCTGGACTTATTCATGTGCTTTCACTGAGCCAGAGGGGTGGCCAGGCTAGAAGATCCACAATGGCCATACTCAAATCTGAGAGTGGGTGCTGGCCATCAGCTAGCATGTCTTGGTTCTCCTTATAATAGAGAGCCCTGAAATACATACACACAAATATAAACTACTTCTCAACAATGAAGCAAAAGCAATACAAGGGAGCAAAGAGAGTCTTTTCCCCAATGGTGCTGGAACAACTGGACATCCACCTGCAAAAAAAAATGAATCTAGATACCGACCTTACACCCTTCACAAAATTTAACTCAAAATTTATCACAGATCTAAATATAAACCACAAAACTATAAAATCCCTAGATGGTAACATAGAAGAAGACCTAAATGACCTTGGGTATAACAATATCTTTTTAGATACAACACCAAAGGCATGACTCATGAAAGAAATAACTGATAGCCCTAACTGGTTTGGCTCAGTGGATAGAGCGTTGGCCTGCGGACTGAAGGGTCCCAGGTTCAATTCTGGTCAAGGGCATGTACCTCGGTTGCAGGCACATCCTCAGTTGGGGGTGTGCAGGAGGCAGCTGATCAATGTTTCTCTCTCATCTATGTTTCTCTCTCATCGATGTTTCTAGCTCTCTATTCCTCTTCCTTCCTGTCTGTAAAAATCAATAAAAATACATTTAAAAAAATAACTGATAAATTAGACTTTATTGAAATTAAAAACATCTACTCTGCAAAAGAGAATGTCACAAGGAAGTAAAGACAAACCACAGACTAGAAGAAAATATTGACTAAAGACATTTAATAAAGGTCTATTATCTAAAATATGCAAAGAACTCTTACAAGTCAACCAAAAGAAAACAATCATATTTTTAAATGTGCCAAAGACCTGAACAGACACCTCACTCAAAAAGATAAGCATAAGAAAAGATGTTCAACAACATATATCATTAGAGAACTACAAACTAAAATAATGATATGCCACTGCATAACTATTAAAATGGCCCAAATCTGGAACAGTGATAATACCAAATGCTGGCCAGGATGTGAAGCAACAGAACTGTCATTCATTGCTGGTGGGAATACAAAATGTTCTAGCCACTTTGGAAGACAATTTGGTGGTTTCTTTCTAAAGATACTCTTACTATTTGATCTGGCAATTGCACTCCTTAGTTTCCCCCAAAGGTGTTGAAAACTTATATACATAAAAAACCTATACATGAATGTTTATAGAAACTTTATTCATAACTGTCAAAACCTGGCCACAACCAAGATGTCCTTCAGTAGATAAATGAATAAATAAACTGATACATCAAGACAATAGAATATTATTCAAATGAAATGAACTATCCTAACATATAAAAAGCCAGGGGCCATCACGACCTAAACAACCAGATGGATGACTGAACAGCAGGCTGTGTGGGGCAACCAGGCCATCAGGGGGATTAGTGAGGGGTGACCAAACGACTGAACAGCATGCTGTGTGGGGCAACCAGGCCGGTTTGGGGGGGCAGGGGCGAGGAAGCAGTTGTGGGTGACCAGGCCGGCAGGGAGGCAGTAAGGGGCAATCAGGCTGGTAGACAGAGGCAGTTAGAAGTGATCAGGGGGCAGTTAGGGGCGATCAGGCAGGCAGGCAGGCAGGTGAGCAGTTAAGAGCCAGTGGTCCTGGATTGTGAGAGGGATGTCCGACTGCCGGTTTAGGCCCAATCCTGGTCAGACATTCCCCGAAGGGTCCTGAATTGGAGAGAGCGCAGGATTGGAGAGAGTGCAGGAGGGGCTGAAGGGAGCCCGCCCCCCCCCCCCCACCCCCCGTGCATGAATTTCGTGAATCGGGCCTCTAGTATATATATCTATATATATATCTATATATAGATATCTATATATATATATAGATATCTATATATATATAGATATCTATATATAGATATATATATATAAAGCCAGCGACCAGAACGCCGTAACAACCTGACAACTGGTTGCTATGACATCCACTGCAGCCAGCGAACCTCCTACAGCCCCTCCCCCAAGCCGGCCCCACTCCCGATAGGCCCCCACCACCCCAATCAGCCCACAGCCCCTCCCCCTGGCTGGCCCTACCTCTTATTATTCCCCCCCCACCCCAATAGGGGGCAGGGTTGGCTGGCCAACCTCCTGCAGCCCCTCCCCCCAGCTGGCCCTACCCCCAATGGGCCCCTACCACCCTGATCAGCCTGCGGCCCTTCCCCCCAGCCAGCTCCGCCCCTGATTGCCCCACCACTCCAATCAGGGGCAGGGCCGGCTGGCCAACCACCCTTGACCCCTCCCCCAAGCCAGTGGCCCTCAATCATCCCCCCCACCCCAATCGGGGGCAGGGCCTGCTGGCCAATTGCCCATGGCCCCTCCCCCCAGCTGGTCGGCCAACCTCCTGCCATCTCCTCTCCCATCAGGCCGGGCCCCGATCCACCCCGATTGGGGCCGGGCCGGCCGGACCTCACCGGTGCACGAATTTGTGCACTGGGCCTCTAGTCAAGTCTTAAAAAGACATGGAAACTTAAATGCATATTACTAAGTGAAAGAAGTCAATCTGAAAAGGCTATATACGATATGATTCCAACTCTAAGATATTCTGGAAGAGCCCTAGCCGGTTTGGCTCAGTGGATAAAGCATCGGTCTGCGAACTGAAAGGTCCCAGGTTCGATTCTGGTCAAGGGCACATGCCTGGCTTGTGGGCTCAATCCCCAGTGGGGGACTTGTAGGAGGCAGCTGATCCATGATTCTCTCTCATCACGGATATTTCTACCTCTCCCTCCCTCTTCTTTCCTCTGTGAAATCAATAAAAAAATATTTTTAAAAAATATATTCTGGAAGAGTTCAGTCACACAGACCAATTCTGGCTCTATCATTTAGCCAGCTATATGCCTTAATCTCTCTCCTTTTCTTAAATTACTCACCCCTGAAAGGTGAGTAAGGTTGCCCTCCTCATGGGGTTTGTCTGAGAATTAAAGAAAATAATGCATCCAAATTGATTAGCACAGTGTCAAGCAGAAAGCAAGCCCTTGCCAACTCTCTCATGTCTGAGAAGCATCCTTCAGTACACTCTAAGAGATACAAAGAAGATAAAGCATAAAAATGCCCTCCAGGAGTCCTAATCTAGTAGAAACTATGAAAAGGTACTGACATTAGTTCACAATAAATTTTGTCATAATTATAAATGTGATTTAATCAGGAGTTAAAGGCCTTAAAAGGGAATTTCCGTTGTAATCTATTGTAAGAATAGAAACCTTCAAACACCAGGGCAAGTACAAAGACTGTCTCAGATATGTTCTGACCATATAGTCTTCTGCAGAGCTAAAATCCTGGTATTAGTCAGCTTTATAGCTTTGATGAACATCACAAACAGGAAGCCACCAACTGCTGTGTCAGTGCTATATTTGGTGCTGGTTTGCCCTTACTTAGAGAACCCTATTCCGTATTGATCCTCCTACCTCAGAAATGATATAACTACCCTTGGGGAAGTGAAAATATACAGAGCTATGTGAGCTAAGCTTAGCTCCAGGATTTATGGCTGCAAGATATGAAATGCTAAGTAGGCAAGAAAGCTCAAGAACATATTTTCATCAAGAAGACATAGAGACTTGCAGTCCCTGCTATACAAATAACTCCCTAACATCCATACTGGAAATATGACCACACAAAAAAGACAATGTATCTGAGTTGTTAATATGATTAAAAATATTGACACACTTGACCCACTAGAACCTCCTACAAGCTCACTGGACAGAGTAGAAATCAGTACAAGGGAGATTATTAAGGATAAGACATTAACTTTATCCCAAACCAACTACCAACACTTTTAACACTAATGAAGCTTTCTTGGTGTGATTCTAAAGATTATTTAGAGTGATGTTCTAACTTAGTTACATGAATTACTTTTAAGCATCACATGGCAGAAGCATATTAAAGATAGAATTTTTACTGAATTCAGTGAGTAAAACAGTTGTAAAGAGTCACTATCATGACTTCTAAAGCAACACAATTTAATGCAGTGTCTAATCAAGACCTTTTGAAAGGTCTAATTAGATACAGCATTAAATTGTATAAAAATTAAAACAAACTTTTAAAAACTTATTTAAATGACATGACACCATATCTGACATTTTATATATGCGTCACTTTTTAGAACCAAAGTAGAGAATAATGGCATATTTATCTTGCATCATAATTCAACTAATGTAATTTTTAATCCAAAATTGATCCAGTGGCAAATTTCCATTTTTGCAGAAAACCCATTTGTACAGAATATCTGTGGTCCAAAATCATTGTTTAAAAACAAACTATTAAACATTGTCTTTTTGGTTTTTGATATTTATAGTCAAAGCCTATACAAGCATAAAAGACATTTGTAGTTTCAGAATGAAATGTAAATATTAACTTGACCATGTGAAAGCCAATGTGCAGCTGATAGATGGGGGAGGTGGAAATAGGAAAGGAAAAGTGAGGAATAAAATAGGGGTCCTACTACTTAAATGTACTAGTTTTACAAAGCAAGGAATCATAAAAGTCTGACCTTCCCCCCCAAATGAGCTTATAATACTATTTAAAAATTACAAAGGCTTAGAAAAACTAAAAATAGTATTAATACCAAACTTTAGCATAGGAGACGGGAATGGGAGAGTAATGGAAGTGAGTTATTACCTCATCTTTCATAATAGGAATTCTATAGGCGTGGTTTATTGATTTACGGAAGAGTACAGGAATAGGCACATTATCTAAAGTTATCAAGGCAATCTTCAAAAAACGTTTTAAGTAGCAGCTAAAAGATGTTGTCTTTAGGGAGAATAATTGGGAATGGAGAAGTATGGGTGAGAAAACGTTACTTTTCACCATAAACTCATCTGTATTATTTGATTATTTACCATATGCATGTGGTATTATGAAAGAACATATTTTAAAAAATAAAATATATATGCAAATTGGCATTATTTATTAATATGTAGAGAGAAATGCAAGAATAGGTAACTTTAAAAGAAAAGATTTACAGAAAATTTTCATCATAAGCCACAATGCACTTAAAAAACATTCTGAAAAGCTCAGTATTTTCTAACTTATTAATATTTCCCTAATAAAATATGTACATGACAGAAAACATTCCTTTTTAATAGTTGACAACCACTCAGCAGTGTAACAGAGAAACAAAGAAGAGACCGCACTTCAGCCACAGCCAGGAGTACATGTGTGACGTTGGAAAAGTCCCATCACTTATTCTACTGGGGCCTTAGTTTCCTCTTCCACTGGATGAAAGGGTTAGCCAAAAAAGGCCTTGAAGGCTACTTCAGGCTCGACCTTATATATAGCAAAGCAGCTCATTTCATGGAATTAGAATCAAAGATTTCAAAGATTGGAAAAGAGCTTAGAAGTCAGTCTTTCAACCTCATTCTGCAGAAAAGGAAAGTGAGGCCTCATAAAACTTCTAGAGCCACAAGAGCTAAGGGTGGTGGAATCAGAAATAGAACCCATATTCCCAGACTCTCATGCTGCCATACAAATACCATAGAACCAAAACACCTGTTCTGGAAGTTGGAAGTCTGAGATCAGGGTATCGGCATGGTCGGGTTCTAGTGAGGACTCACTTCTAGGCTTGCAGATAGTAGCCTTGTCACTGTGAGCTCATATGGTCTCTCCTTGGTGAATATACATTGGAGAAAACCTAGTTCCCTTCCTCTTCTTATAAGGCCACCAATCATATCAGATTAGGACCCCACCCTGTGACCTCGTTAACCTTAATTGCCTCCTAAAAGCCCTTTCTCTAAAAACAGTCACATTGGGGGTTGGGGCTTCAACATATGAAGTTGGGAGGGAACACAGTTCAGTCTATAGCATCTTCTTTCATAAAATGTATGACACAACTTTTTGTTGTTGTTGTTAATCCTCACTTGAGGATATTTTTCCATTGATTTTCAGAGAGAAAGAAACATCGATGTGAGATAGACACATCGATTGGTTGCTTTCCACACGCCCTAACCAGGGCCAGGGATCTGAGTCTGAAACCAACATACATGCCCTTGACCAGAATCAAACCCGAGACCCTTTAGTCCCAGGGCCAACGCTCTATCCAATGAGCCAAACTGGCCAGGGCAGGATGACACAACCTTTTCACATCTCTTCTCCCTGCCAACATAACACAACAACTCTTGTCTATATATTTCAACTTTTCAATATGAGAAAATTATACTTGACTATAAAAAAAGGAAACTATTTTACAGCTTGATATTGTTTCTCGTTTCTCAGTGATGACTTAAGGAGACTAATTGCATAAAGATTTGCATGTGATATATTTTGCACTTTCTCTACATCAAAGTGTAAATTCAAAGACACAAACGTAGAGGTGCTAAGTTACCCTGTGACAACCTTCCATACACACTTATCAGTTGCTCTAACAATATCCGCAAGAGTAAAATATGCCCATTAAAGCTAATAGATTTCTAGGAAGAAAAATGTTTTGTTCTTGGTTGAACATTTCCTTCGCAGTCCAGTTTCGTGAAACAAAACCCACGTCTTCCTTTCAAACCGACAGAAGCAAACAATACAGTCAACATCTGGGTGAGGTAAGGGTTATATTTTCAGTTCAGGGTTGAGGAAAAAGAGCTAATTTGCTAATCATAAAAAGCATATGAAGTCACTGAAACTCCAAAATAAGGAGCTGAGAATAGGAAACTTAGTTTTAGAGGAAACTACTACTTAAATTACAGCATGTCTAGAAATGGGAAGGGATGCATAAAACCCATGAAGTTGCAGATAGTATAATTTATTTTGTAAAAAAAAGATAAAAACAAATATAAGAGAAAAGGGTGTGCACTATAGATCAAGTAGAAAATACAACCTCAAAGAGATTTATATGACTTTATACTCACAGACATGTGAGAGGAGATGGTGTAGTCATCCACTAAAACTCCTTTCCAGGGCCGCCCCACCCTATTCCTCCTCCCTCTGCTGAATCAATCAGCCCTTCCTTGGCTCCCAGAGCACACGGGGTAGACACCTTTGCTGTAACCCTTATATATTGCCTTGCAGTGTTTTTCCAAGAGTGGTTCTCACACCATCTGCATCAAACTCACCTCCACTAATCTCCAGCCCACCCATCCCTACATGCTTATTAAAATTGCAGATTCTTTGGCAGCTCTGTAGAAAACATCTCGTTGAGAATGAGCTCAGGAATCTGCATTTTATCTACTTGCAGATTAAATGTACACTGCATTTTGAGAATTGCTACTACCTGTTAGCTATTAGCTTGTCTCTCACCAAACTGCAAGGGCCTTTGATGACAGGTGCTGTGATTTATCAACCTCTTTATCAAATGGCAAGCTCGAGTAGATCCCTGATAAACACGTGTTGACTGGGACCCTGAGGAGCACCTCCTAGTAAGCAGAAGGCAGGGAAGTGGAACTCACAGAATGACTGACCAAAATATAAAGAATGGCACTCAAGCCTCAAAATCGAGATGAAATAAGCAAGAAATGATGCTGGGTTCCGATTCAGAAGTGACTCAACACTTCGCAAACTGCTTTTGAAATATTTACTAATTTTGCTCTGTGGGAAACCAAGTGAGGGCTAGCTGAGACTCCAAGGCGTCCGGCCACTTGCGTTGCAGTGACTTAGGCAGGACACAGCAGTGGTACCAATGGATGCCAGTGAGGAGCAGCAGGGAAGATGGTCAGCAAAGAAGCCAGGAAGTCCCTCACTTCTGGGGAGTGCCGAGAAGGATTTGCAGCTGAAATTTGAGGTTGAGTTGAAAACCACATGAGAAGCAAGGTGTCGAAATGAAGCATCTCAGACTCACAGAGGAAGCCACACACCAGAGGCTGAACTGGCCATCAAGCTGATGCCTACCGTGCATCTGCACTTGAGAAAGTACTCATCGCAAGTGCAGATCAGGACTGGGAGCGACTTTTCCAGAAAGAAGAACACTGGGATGACAGTTCGTCAGCAGAACACTAAAAGGGGAATACTGAGATCTTTGTTTAAAGCTGTGACATCTTGCCTCTCACCTGAATAGGGAGGGCGTAGGGTTTAGACTAGGCAACTTCTGTCTTGCTGTAAAAGAACATTCAGGCTTGCAGAAGCAGAATATGTTACTGTCCAAGGAGAAAAGCTATACGATGTAATATAAATGCTAGGTCATGTCCAGTTTTTGTGGTCATGTTGATCGACCTAATTATGATACCAACGTTTAAAAAGGACTATATTTAAGTTTGGTTTCTGGGAAAAACATGCTTGAACTCGTTGTTTTGTTTTTATTTGTTGGAAGTCATGCAGGTAGAACATGTTTAGTCCTTTACAAAAGGAAATGTGTCAGCCTCAGGTACATTCTGTCTGTGCTGAGGTTTAAACCCAGAAGGCAGCTCAGAGCTGGTGAGCAGTTCAGAATGGAAATAACTAGAGAGGTGTCTCTCACATCTAAGTAGCTAAGAGCACCTGGAGAGGAAGAAACTTCCCAACCTTGCCTTCTGATGGCCTGGCATTTCTTCCTATATCTCTATTCTGCTCCTGCTCATAATTCCAGAATAGTTATTCCAAAGCATCTTCATAAGTCCCTGACCCCATTGCCCTCCTTCTCCCTTTACATGAGGACTTCCTATTGTAGATCACAGAGAAAATAAGGTGCCAGTGGTAAGAGTTCATTTTCCTGCTTGCACTGGGCCCCCACCCATCCTCCCCTAGTAAACATGACATACACACATCTGTCTTACACTGTTTGTCGCAGTATGTGCTTGTCAGACATCCCAATCAGTCTGCAGGGCACAGAGCAAATCCCGCTTCTCACCCCTCTGCTTCCAGTTACATAAATGCTCAATAGTGTTCATGGAAGGAAGCAGACAGGAGAAAGGCAGCGGTATTGGCAACATGTTTGAGAATATTTAACATTCAAGGTGAATGGCAGGGTAGTGTTAATTCAAGGAAACATTTAATATAAATTTAAAACCAACGAGACCACTTTAGCCTACCTACATAGGCACTTACCTACGGCCTCATCAAACCATGGGTAAGAATAAGATCATGAGCCACATTTAATTATTATTTTTTTAACTATATAATTTATTTATAACTATATAAATAAATATACTTTGGGAGAAAAAAACCCATAAATAAAAAAAAAAAACAAAACACGATTTCTCTTTTGCAAACCTAAGGTCTTCAGTGGAACTGTTCTTGGTGATTCAGAAAGTCTTAATTATTTTATTTTTAATTGTGGTAAAATTCATATAACAAAATTAACCTTCTTAACCAATTTTAAAAATGTTTTATTACTTTTTGCTATGTTTTTTCTCTTTATCTTTTTTATTAAATTCACCAGGGGAGACATTGGTTAATAAAATTTCGATAGGTTTCAGGTGTATAATTTTACAATACATCCTCTGTATATTGTATTGTGTGTTCACCATGCAAGTCGTCTCCTTCCGTCACCATTTACCGCACCCCCCCCCCACACACACACACATAAGAAAAAGCTCACCTTAACCGTTTTTAAGCTGAGTCGTGTTAAATGTGTTCACATTGTTATAAGCACACCACTTTTAATGATATAGAACGAGGTTACATGTTCCTTTTGTAAAAAGGACAAATAAAGGCATTCGAAAGATCTGACTGAAGAAGGCTAGGTTCGTGCCTAAAGCACACATAGCAACTTCGTGCCTTAAGCACATGTAGCAGCTACGCAGGGCTGCCTGAAGGATGCACCACTAATTACCTGGTAGCAGCTTCTGGGGCTGACAGCAAGACGGTAAAATCACAGTAATTGAAGGGTGTTTTCTTCCAAAGGACTCGTGCCGCAGACTACATTTCTGGTGCTAAAAATCCCCTGGGCTTGACACCTGCCAGCAATAGCCAGTCGACTTTAGGCCTGGCCCTGATTAACCAACAAACTAGACACTGAGTGATTTTAGAGAAGCAATACAGATCCAAAATGTACCAGTAAGTAAACAGCACATCATCCCACCTCTTAACCCCCAAAAATGCATCTTCATCTATCCCTAAACTCTCTGGACTGGACCATTTGGCAATCTTCCACAGCAGGTGAGTAAGAAAGAGACAGGAAATTTGAAATGTATTGACAGTATCAGAAGTCAGGCAGTTAATAGATTCATTGCACCAATTCTAACATAATCATTTCGCAGCACAGGGTCAATAGCCACCTAGAACCAGGGCAGAGTGTTTTACCTAACAACACAAAGCTTCAACTGCCTCTTGAAGGACTTAGAAAAGATGTAAAAATACATTCCACAGCTACTTACTGAGGCTTTACTATGGACCAGCTGTGTGTTAAATAGTATAACATGAATATTAGCACACTTGCTCCCAAATTTCAGAAATAAAACTTTCAAACTATGGAAAATATGATTAAAAGTTATATAACAAAAAAAGTTATATAACCATAAAGGAAAAATGACAATATTTGCTTCTTGTAGAGAATACACACTGACAGAAAATCTTACAATGGACTACAAAGGGAATGTCCTAGAAGGAAAGAAACTGAACGATTTGAAACGATTATTCAGAATTGGATGATGATAATTTTCACAATTATTTGATTACTTTTCTTGGTCTGGAATCTATTTTGACAGTAAGAAACAGAATGTTTCAACCTCTTATAAGTAAACAGTGGTGTTTACTAGAAAGAGACATGGATACTTTATTGAACCCAAAGGGTAGAGAATACACCTGTGCTATGCCAGGGAGGGAAACACGGGATTGGGAGTTAGGAACTGTGGTTACTCTCACAATTGCCCTGGAAGGTAAGATGCTCCCATTTCCACTTCTCTGTTTGCCTCCTTTCTTCTTTTCCTCTGCAGACAGGCTTTCTCTGCCGGGGGATGCACAGGGCCAAATATGAAACCCCCTCTCCCACCAAAGCCCTGTTATTCTCGCCCCTCGCATTCAATAGGGATGCACTAAAGCTTCTGAGACCTAATTTCAAATTCTTACGTGGAGAAATTGATGAGGATAGCTTAGGCCAAGTATTCACTCCCAGGTGTCTATGACTTTTCCAGAAGGTTCTATTTCCTGTGATGCCAGATATAGTACTATTTTTGATGTTCTACCCATAGGATTGCAGCATCTTGATTCATCAGTAACCAAGTGAAGTTATAGAAATGTGAAGCAAGAACATTCTGTGCCAAATGCTTAAATTAACAGATCAATATTGTTGGTTTTCATCCCATCCAACAAAAAGCATGTGCAGTTTTTCTTAAGTGAAGAGTTGCAAGCATATCCTTAGGATGTTCAATCTGTACTATGCTTTTTTTTTCCCCCACAGGAGATAAACTCATCTTTACTTACTGGAAAAAGCAGTCTGTGTGGTTGTTCTCATCATCAGCGTGGGAGCTGCTCTATGAAAGGCTAAGCACTTATCGACTTCAAGACTGTTGCAACACACAGACAGAGAGCATAAACCAGCATTTCTCACCACAGATGCTTTGTCTTAGAGACTAGGAGCTGTGCTTGGTAACAAATGCTGGAAGGCACTGAGGTATCAATTACTAACTATTTAAGGACAATGTCATCTTTAGCAAGGAATAGCACAATGATAAAAACAGTTGATTCTGTTGCAGGAGTCAAGTATTTCCATACTCTCTTTAGCAAGCCTTTATAATCTATATTTAATCACAAGTTTCTTTGGGGATTCTTGTCTAGGGACAAGCTTAAACCATTAATTAAATCACTGCATCTGTAATGCTGGAGTTGTTCCTTCCTTGTTTATAATACGCACTTGTCTACTGGTCTGAATGAGGGGAATGGGAGGCAGAACCCAGTCTGTGCCGCCTTGTCCTGGGTTGCATTGTCCCCCCTCCCCCAATTCATATATTGAAGTCCTAACCCCAGTACCTCCGAGTGTGACCGTATTTGAAGACAGGGCCTTTAAAGAGGCGATTCAGCTAAAACGAGACCATTAGAGTGGGCCCTGATCCGCGATGACTGATGTTCTTACGGTAAGAAGAAATTTGGACACGCAAAGGGAAGTTTGAGCATCAGGGATACTAAGCACAGAGAAACGATCATGTGGGGACACAGCGAGACGATGGCCGTCAAACCTATCAGCACCTTGTTCTTGAACTTTCAGCCTCCTGAATTGTGAGAAACTAAATTTCTGTTAAGCCACCCAATCAAACATTCTATTATGGCAGCCATAGCAAATTAATGTGCTCCCCTGTGAGAGATTTTAATACTGGAGGATCCCCTAATACTTTTCTTCAGGTGACCCATTCACAAGTGAAACTGAACGTGAGCTCACTTCATCTGTTTCTGAACCTAGACATGGAGAGAAACCATAGAGCAGTTCCCACAGTGCAGGGCTGCCTTCCCTCGTGGCAGCAATTGGCTGGGACATGTAGCAGCTGCCTCCTTTCTAAGGGCCAGTGTCACACAGTCCCAAGACTGCCTACTGTCATACACATAATTGCTCCCCCCATTTACAACATCTCCCTGACTTCTGCAAGCATTTGAGCCGCTGCGATGGTCTGCTCAGAGCCAGGCGCTGAAGTCACGATGCCTCCATGACAGGGGCAGAGGCGTGGCTCAGACAGCCCCTGAGCCCGGGCAGCAGCACGCCTACCACTCACGTTTCCTCTAAAGCCAGTGACATTGATTTTTTTATTATTATTATTAATGGCTATACCTCCGAGGACAAAACAGAGTTGCAGAATCAAAGAAGCAATAATTTTTCTCTGGCCATTGTAATTATTGAAGTGGAGTCACCTTGTGAACAAACCAGATTACAAAACATGGGGATATCCTCCCCCTTCCCACTTGCTTATTTAAAAATGTGTTATCAAAAGAAGGAAGCTGATTATGAGTCCAAAGGGGGATGCTGTGGTTTAGTACGAATCAGGGGTTTGAGTTGTTGCAGGACTTCTTGGTGAAGAGTTGAAAAGATTAACTTCGTCCACGTTGGGGTTGGTTCAAAGGTTGTTCTTTGCTGGTTTGTGATGCCCCCAGCACTCTGTTTCCTTGGTCCTTGGTTAATTTACAGAAGTTGCAAATAATCAGGAAAGGCCTCCAGAGATAGTCTGTGAGCCCTGTGACCCTTCTTACTCCCATGGCCAAGGACAGTCCCCCAGGACAAAAGCCAAGATGCGCCAGGGATGCCAGGGCTGCACAGAGCTCAAAAGCAGAGATCTCTCTCCTAACTTCTCTCTCTCTCCCTCTCATTTTCTCTCCTGCTCACTCCACTCTCATTCATTCACTCTCTCTTGCTAGAGCAGATTGAAAAGATTTTCAACTAGGGTGTCCCCAACAATAAGAGTTCAAGGGGGGCTGCTTTTGGAGGAGGCTCAGGACTTGGGACTCGCATTAGAATCTCCAGGCACAGGAACTGGTTAGCAATAGCCTTTGAAGCAAACAGCATCTCAACATTGATCTGTGCTCCCCCTTAAACTAAGGATGCAAAAGATTCATGTGTTCAAACGGCCCAATATTAATTCAGCGCCCTTCCTGGACAGAAGCTAAAGGCACACGTCCCACCAAACACACACACCCAACAACAACAGCCCCTCCCACGTACACACAAGAACCACCCTGCTCACACACCACAACAACTAGCACGTACACCACCAGCTGCCACACCCCCACACATCGTCAGCCACTACTCACCCACACGCATGTCGATAACAAACACCACCCACACACAACGCACCCCCACACACAGTTTCACAATAGGCACGTTACAAAAATGCAGTCCTCATAAAAGAGTTAGAGGGAATATGAAAAACAAGAACCCTCAGCAAGATCATCTCTGTTCTTTATTCTTCTCGTTGTTTCAGAGTCTCTACCTCTGCTTTACACTAACCCAGATTTTAACACTGACTTTTGAAGGGAAATGTCTAGTACCTGTGATAGCAACCATTTGTTCTATCTTCCCCAGTGTGTTTGTCCGGAGTCTCCTGATTCTGTCACTTTAGGCAAGAGGGTCTGCTGTCGTGTTCCTTGCTCGGTGTGTGTTAAAAAACAAAGGCACAGCTGCATTTTATAACCCGATACCAGACCACATTCTCTCATCATGTCTGCCTCCTTGCCCCAAAGCAATGAAAGCTCCTTCACTAATGGAAAAAATTCTGCGTAAGGTAATCGGGTCGCTTTAGAAGGGTGTGGATTATGTGCATTTTAGGGCATGAGGGGTGTGTTCAGTTTTTCAGAAATAAAAATTGGACATATCACCCTCCTCTAATCTGGAAAGAGATTATTCAAAAGCAGTCAACTCTTGATTACACTAAGCCTAATGTACTTGAGCCTTGTTTTTTTGTTCCCTCTGCTGCCTACTCTTCCTCAGTGTCACTGTTCATTGCCTTCTTCGTCATTGTGTAAACAGAAAGGTCATGGTGATATATAAGTCAATCCCTTTCACTTTATCTTTGTAGCTCTGCAAGAGATTTGGAAGAGGAATAAGCTGAAACTTCAGGATCACCTGAGGATTTTAATTACTTCTGTGCTCTCTGCCCCCCAATTTGTACCGTTTAATTGAGTTTTTTCACATGAGATAAATGTGTCTTTATCTCTCCATCCTTGCCTCAGTACAAGGATTGCTCCAACAAGCAATTTGGCAAATAAAAGTGATCAATAAGAGCCACTGCAAAGGGCTTGTTAACCCAAACTATGATGTCTGTACCACATTCCTCTGCCAACTTCTAGGTCATCCACACCAAAAGTTCGCTAAGCTCAATATCCTCTGGAAGGGTTTGACATAAAAGCGAATTGAATGTGAACTGGGTGTATGACTCTGTAATGCTATAACTGCACAGAAAACTGTTGTCATCTCTAGCCACTGATAAACTCTACTTGGCATAAAGAAAGACATCTAAAATTTATGGACTTCAGTAAACCCATCTACAATAGATTCATTGCCCAAATTCATAGTGAATGACTGCGAGTTGTACATAAGGGCTTTTCAAACTGTTCAAGAATTTTAACATTCCATTGTTTGAGAATGATTAATAATTAATTCATGACTAATACAATCAGTATAATTAATAAATGGTTGATACAATCATTACTATATGACACATTGTATAAAATGTAAATACTAGTAGATAGGTTGACTGGGCATTAATGTTAATGGAGGACAGTTTGCACTTATGTAATTAGACATTTCATTGTTGGGTGCATAATCAATTGGGATGTATTGCATAGAATGTATTGACTGCTAATTAACTTTAATGATACTTACTCCATTGTTTAAATAAAAAGTATGAAAACTAATCACTGCAGAATTTCCTGAAGCTCTGTTCTTTGTTTCAATCAATATTTGCTTTCTCTATAGCGTAATACTTCAGAAATTATCTCAAGCTTGACCAAGAATATTGACTCTGATTCACCACAATTTTAAAAAAAAACAAAACGTTATCATTTCTGTAATGTTGTTGCTCATTTCTGAGTAATTGTTGTTGCTTGTGGTATAATGACTTCACTCTAAAAGGCATGGGGAAAGTAGCTAACTTTTTCCCTGTCTTTGGATATCATTAGGAGTCAAAATGCATAGTGGCTGGGAGTTCAGGGTTTAGAAATAGTGGAAGGGAGCTGTGCTTTTTCTAAGAATATGTTCTGATTCTGATGATTCTAGCTAAAAATTGGGTAGGGAAAGTTTAGCTGCTTTAAATGAACAGACTTACTCATGGACTAGGTCAATGTCTGAAATCAGATTTTTATCCACTCACAGTAATGATTTAATGTATATGAACAGCCACTGGTTAAATGTATAAAAAAATTAATGCTAGTGGGCCAAAGAGCAGTTTTATGCAAATAAAAAAAACCTGACATTGCCATTTTAGTAATTTCTCACTAAGGAGAAAGAATAATAAAAGCAATGACTAATGTTAGTTGAGCCTTTTCTAAGTCCCAGAAACGACTATCCCAAGTGCTTTATATGGATTATGTCACTGAGTCTTCAAACAACTCCATGTTGTAAAATTGAGACATATTAGAAGTCAAGTAATATGTTTAAGGTCACACAGTTATTAAGAGGCAGACTAGATCTGAACTGAAACATTTTTACTCCAGATCCCCTATTTTAAACTAGAGGCCCAATGTATGAAGATTCGTGCAAGAATGGGCCTTCCTTCCCCTGGCTACTGGCACCACCTTTGCTCCGCCCAGAGCCACCTTTCTGCCTTCCCACACTGCCCAGAGACCCAGAGCGGCTGGGGCAAGTGTCCTGCCCCCAGTTGCTTGGCGCCTGTGTATGCAAATTAACCTGCCATCTTTGTTGGGTTAATTTGCATACTCACTCCTGATTGGCTGGTGGGCATCGTGAAAGTATGGTCAATTTGCATCTTTCTCTTTTAGACTAGTAAGTTACATAGCCTGCAAACTGAATTATAAATCATAATTCTACATAGCCATGCCTGAAACTGTTCTGGATTACCAACAAAAGGACAAATTCGTATCATACCATTATACAGTTTTCCTTCCCTCCATACGTCAACATTCAAAAAAGCACAGGTGATATACATCACCTTCTGAATTTCCTAACTCTTCTCACATCTAGAGCACAGTTCTTTATTTTTCTGTATTAATTGGAAAACAGCACATACAAGAGTGCATAGGATCATGGTGCAAAATAAAGAATCACCTTGTAAAAACCAAATCAGCTTGGGGATGAAAGTGAAGTAACTCTGGCTTGGTCAAGGAAATGAAAAGGAAAATGGAGTCAGGAGTTTATAGTCTTATTTTCTTTTTCCTCAGGTGACTCATATCACTTCAACCTTATCTCAACATACCTGCACACACCCAGTCTGTTCATCATCCTATGCCCAACACGAAACCTTTTTTCTTTTTTTTTATATATATTTTTATTGATTTGAGAGAGAGAGAGAGAGAGAGAGAGAGAGAGAGAGAGAGAATGATGAGAGAGAATCATTGATTGGCTGTCTCCTGCACTTCCCCTACTGGGGATCGAGCCTGACACTTGGGCATGTGCCCTTACTGGGAATTGAACGGTGACCTCCTGATTCATGGGTCAATGCTCAACCATTGAGCCACACGGGCTGTGCTCTAAACCTTTTTCAATGGAAAAACAAGGACCTATAACACAATTCTCCCTCGAAACCAGTAAGCCATTGTTTGCTATTAATTTCAAATCTCCCAAAGTGTAATTTTCCCTATTAATTCATTTAAAAATTATCATTAGAAAGCTATGAGTTAGCTATTAACCCTTGATATTGGAGTTCAACAGCTACTTTTCCCAAATTCTAACTAATTAGTATCCACCTACAAATATACCCTTCAAATGAACATACTATCAAATTTATGTTTTTATAAATTCTTCAATTTTTCTATTAGATTTCTATGGTATCTGATATCTTTCCAAGTATCTTCTCATTCAATAGCTACTAACCCATATCACCATAATATAAGTGTGGGGATCTTCAATTTTTTGTCAGTATAAAGATTTCCTCATAATAAAAATATTTGACACCTTTGAAAAGCACATAAGCTATTGATGAGTTAAATTTGTTGACTATTTTAAAGTACACTATATTATTTGTTGGAAACGGGTTAACTCTATCACAATGTGAATTTGCTTGTGAGTGTGAAAGTAGCTAACACACACATTTTCAGTATACATCAATTTGCTTTGTGCATAATAGCAAATTGAATAGCAATATAGTAGTCTTAATAACACCAAATAACAGCAGCATTGATGGGCATTTAATGTCTTTATACTCATCTAGATAGTTTATTGTTACTTAATAAGAAAAATTATGTAAACATCAAGCACTTCTAGCTTTAAAATTTATTTTATTTGTCCTTCCCTTTAAAAGTCTTAAATAGGCAGCATATATCACTTGGAAAGTGTCATATTTCCTTTTAATGCAACAATTATTCTTTGAGTGTGAGGCCAGGCAATAATAAGCTTATAGTCTTATAGGTAAAAAATCTGATCACACATGAAATACTGACTAGTAAAACATGGCGTCATAGAATAAGAGAAAATGTGCGGAGTGGGGCCAACAAGTGGAATCATATAGCATTGAATTTCATCTCCTCTGACCTTCACAGAAAATTTATATACCGTATTTTCCAGTGTATAAGACGACCTTTTAACCCAGGAAAATCTTCTCAAAAGTCAGGGGTCTTATATGCCAGAAAATACGGTAACCCACCCATCATTTGGCAATAACTCACTTTAATTTCAAATTGTAAATACCGTATTTTCCGGCATATAAGACCCCCGACTTTTGAGAAGATTTTCCTGGGTTAAAAAATCGTCTTATTCGCCAGAAAATACAGTAATAAACTAGAGGCCCAGCCTGCAACCTCTCCAATCCAGGACCCCTTGGAGGATGTCCGACAGCCGGTTTAGACCGGCAGTCGGACATCCCTCTCACAATCCAGGACCGCTGGCTCCTAACTGCTCACCTGCATGCCTGCCTGATCACCCCTGACTGCCCCCCTGCCAGCCTGATCTCCCCACCCCTAACTGCCCCTGCCTGCTGGCCTGGTCGCCCCCAACTGCCCCCCCTCTGCCGGCCTAGTTGCCCCTAACTGAACCCCCTGCTGGCCTGGTTGCCCCTCATTGCCCCCCTCTGCTGGCCTGATCACCCCTCACTGCCGCCCCTGCCAGCCTGGTCGCCCCATGCAGCCTGCTGTTCGGTCATTACTGTGAGGGCATCCTGAGAAATTTGCATATTACCCTTTTATTAGTATAGATAGATTAATTCTTATCTTTCTTGTATTTTCAAACCAGGCCTTCCCCCCCCCACACACACACACACAATCTGAATCAATCTTTTCCAATGGGATTAAACCAAAGTCACTATATATATATGAGGCCCAGTGCACAAAATTCATGCACAGGGGGGTGGGGGGGCGGCGCCTTCAGCCCAGCCTGCGCCCTCTCACAGTCCAGGAGCCCTGCGATTGATCACCCCGCAGAGGGAGGCCCTGCCCACTGCCGCTGGTCAGGTAGCCTGGGCCTCCCTCTGTGGGGTGATCGCAGAGCCCCTGGTCGGTGGCCTGGGCCTCCCTCTGCGGGGCAATCTTGGGGAGATGGCGGGGCCCCAGACCAATTGCATCGCACCTGCCTTGGCGGTGGCAGTCAGTGCTGGGTTGCTGCAGTGCCCATGAACCAGGAGGGACCAAGAGGTCAGCAGTTCAGCCCACTCGCCAGTTCCCGCCCACCCGAGCCTGCTGCATGCACAGACTGGCGTTCAGTCATCCGTTTGGTCATTTTGGACATTACAGATTCTGGCTCTTTATATATTAGGATATATATGTGTGTGTGTGTGTGTGTGTGTGTGTGTGTGTGTATACATACACACACACACACACATATATTCTAGAGGCCTGGTGCATGAATTCGTGCATGGGTGGGGTCTGGCCAGCTGCCCCAATTGGGGCCAGGCCAGCCATGGGGAGGGGATACAGGAGGTTGGCTGGATAGCCCTGCCCCTGATCAGGGTGAGAGGAACACTTGGGGGCGGGGCTAGCCAGGGGGAGGGACCATGGGTGGTTGGCCAGCTGGCCCCGCCCCCTGGTTGAACTCCTGGTCAAACTCCCAGTCAAGGGGACAATTTGCATATTAGCCTTTTATTATATAGGATATTTTTATATTTTTTTAAATTGGTTTTAGAGAGGAAAGGAGAGGGCTAGAGAGAGAGATAGAAACATCAATGATGAGAGAGAATCATTGATCGGCTGCCTTTTGCACACCCACCACTGGGGATCGAGCCCTCAACCCAGGCGTGTGCCCTTGACTGGAATCAAACCTGGGCTCTTCAGTCCACAGGCTGATGCTCTATCCACTGAGCCAAACCAGCTAGGGCCAAAGTCAAATTCTTGGCAATAAATAAATAACCAAGCAAACAAACAAACAAACAAGAAAATAACCTTCTATGATTCCCACCATCACCACTTAAATAACATTCTTATACCCTTTTCCCCTTACCCTCCATTTACTCTTTACCAAAATAGTTCTTACTAATTCAGCAATGATTTTCAATATTTAAACCCTCATTATATATGCTTTATTAGCAGTATTTACATGGTTGATCTCTTCCTCCTGATTTTCAGAATAGCATCTCATCTAATTTTCTTGCAACCTCACTACTTCTCTGTGTTCTTTCTCCTGCTTCAAAGTCATTAAATGGAGGATTTTCTCTGAGGTTTTCAAAGTCATCTTTTCTTCTTATTCTATACTCTTCTCTTAAGAATTTTACCCAATAGGAATCCAGTTATCGACCATAAGCCAATTGCTCACAAATTTACCTTCTCCAGCCCATGCCTTCATTCTGTAAATATTTATTAAATGCCTACAGTATTCCAGCCACTAGCGATAAAAGAGTGAATGAACGGAGACTTTTCTAAGTTTAAGACCCATAAATCCACTGCCTACTATTTACTCCACTTGAATGTCTCAAAGCCATCTTATATTAACATGCCTTAAGCCAAACACATAATCTCCCCTCAAGTCTAACTCTCTTCCCAAAGTGCTTAACTCAGTGACGCGCTACCTTTCAACCAGTTGCTTAAGCTGGAAACCTAGGAGTCCTCTTCAGTTTTCCCTAATCCTTCATTCCCATATATAGCTCATTAAGTCCATTTTATTGTTACTTCCTAAATATATCTTGATTCCATCCAATGGGCTCTCTGACTCCACCTTCACCTCCGCATTCCGATATGTCATCCTAACTTACCTGTACTACGGCGACAATCCCTCAGCTGGCTCTCTGATTCTGCTTCTCCTTCTTTCACTCTCTTTCTTTGCACTGCAGAAGAGGTGAAATTTTAAAAACATAAATTTTATATTATGCTTCCTAACCCCTCTTCCCCCACCACAGTACTCGAGCCCCCTTCACTTAACGATTCCATGCTTCATCCTACTACAGGGACTTTGTAGAGCTGGTGCTTTGCAAAGGAACGCTCTTCCAATCTTCCTCCCCCATGCACCTGCTCAAATCTCCTGCCTACATCTTAAGTTTTAGAGTACTTGTCAGTTCTTTAATGAACTAAAACACAAATTATCCTGGGTTCCCTATTACATGCTCTTATAGTTGCCTTTCTTCTTATGACTTATCACAGTTGTAATTTTACATTTATTTGTATGTGTTTTTTTTTAATCAACATGTCTTCTCCACAATGATGACAGAAGCTATTTTATTTTTGCTCATTATTGAATGTATAGCTCTGTATAGTGCCTATCACATGTTTGGTTTTTCAATAAACACTTGCTATATGAATGAATGAATGAATGAATCAGTGAGTGAGTGAATGAGGAAAAAACCAAATTACTCAAAATCCCAATGCCCCCAAGTAGGCAGTTATAATAATAGTTTGATGTATTTCTTCCAATAATTTTGATGCAAACATATTTTGACACGTTTTACAATTTGGGCAGATACTGTATATATAATCTTCTATATATATACTAGAGGCCTGGTGCACGAAATTCGTGCACAGAGGGGGGTTGTCCCTCAGCCCAGCCTGTACCCTCTCCAATCTGGGACCCCTCAAGGGATGTCCGACTGCCCGTTTAGGCCTGATCCTAGTGGGATCAGGCCTAAACGGGCAGTCGGACATCCCTCTCACAATCCAGGACTGCTGGCTCCCAACTGCTTGCCTGCCTGCCTTCCTGACTGCCCCTAACTGCTTCTGCCTGCCAGCCTGATCACCCCCTAACCACTCCCATGCCAGCCTGTTTGCCCCCAACTTCCCTCCTCTGCCGGCCTGGTCACCCCTAACTGCCCTCTTCTGCAGGGTTGATCACCTCCAACTGCCCTCCCTTGCAGGCTTGGTCCCTCTCAACTGCCCTCCCTTGCAGGCCAGGTGCCTCCCAACTGCCCTCTCCTGCTGGCCATCTTGTGGTGGCCATCCTGTGTCCACATGGGGGCAGGATCTTTGACCACATGGGGGCAGCTATATTGTGTGTTGCAGTGATGATCAATCTGCATAGTACTCTTTTATTAGATAGGATAGAGGCCTGATACAGGGGTGGGGGCCAGCTGGTTTGCCCTGAAGGGTGTCCCTGATCAGGGTGGGGTACCCTGGGGGCGTGGGGCGGCCTGAGCGAGGGGCCTGTGGTGGTTTACAGGCCGGCCACGCCCCCTGGCAATGCAAGCAGAGGCCCTGGTATCTGGAATTTATTTTCCTTCTACAATTGAAACTTTGTAGCCTGGAGCGGAGCCAAGCCTGGGGCTCCCTCAGAGGCCCGCAGCCATTTGTGTTGGGGTTATAATTGAAACTTTGTTGCCTTAAGTGGGTGGGCCCGGCCAGGGTGTGTGGAAAGCTTTGCTTCCCCTGTTGCCGGCGGCAACCCTGGCCTGCTCTCTCAAGCTCCATTTTGCCGCCATTTGTTTGAATTTGTTTACCTTCTATAATTGAAACTTTGTAGCTTGAGTGGAGGCTTAGGCCTGCAACGGCTGGCAGAAAGCTTGGCTTCCTCTGTTACCTAGGAAACCTTGCTCTCAGTGGCTGTAGCCATCTTGGTTTGGGTTAATTTGCATACTCGCTCTGATTGGATGGTGGGCGTGGCTTGTGGGTGTGTCGGAGGTATGGCCAATTTGCATATTTGTCTATTATTAGTTAGATATATAAAAGCCCAAGCGAACATTACTACTGAATGACCAGAATGACTGGAACGACCAATTGACCAGTCGCTATGGCACACACTGAACACCAGGGGGCAGAGGCTCAATGCAGGATTTGGCCCCTGGTGGTCAGTGTGCTCCCACAGCCAACCTTTCACGGCTGGCCAACTGCCCGTGGTCCCTCCCCTGGCCGATCAGCCCCCATCGGCCCCTGGTGCTAAACTATTTGTAGACAACCTGCTTCTGGGTCAGGGTTTTGAATGTAGCTGAGCAGCTCCCTTGCTATGATCTTTTGAAAGTCAGCCCTCAACACAAGGGTTTGTCTTGCTCCCATCCTCTCCCTTCCCCAGGGGCCGCCCACCCACCACGGGGGCGGTGCGGTGATGAGAGAAGGAGGAGGGGGGCAAGCAGGGAACTGCACAGTGGCAGGGTGCCGACCACGGAATCGGCGTCCAGCATCCATTTCTTCCATGCTTGGCCCAGCGACCATCACCTCCTCTCCCAAACCCACCGGGGCCTTTGGGGCCTGGGTGGAACGGGGAACCGGGGGTGAATGGCAGGAGACATGGCTCTTTCCCAGGGGAGCCAAGGTCTGGCTCCCTCCTCAGGGTCAGCGGCCAACCTCCCGTGGTCCCTCCCCCAGGCTGGCCAACCCCCAGCAGTCCCACCCCGTCCCTCCCCCGGCCTGCAGGCCCCGATCAGCCTGGCCCCATCAGCCCTGATCGCTGGCCAGATCTAGGGTACCCACCTGTGCACGAATTCGTGCATCAGGCCTCTAGTTTTAATTATAATCTGTACATCAAACTCTAAGAATTTTCTGAAATTGTTAACTATCATTAAAAACCCCATTTTTTATGGCTGCATAATATTTCAACTTATGAATCTAAAGTATATAAGCACTCTCCTATTATTAGATACTTAGGATTTTTCCAATATCTTTACTGTTGTAAATAATGTTACTGCAACCATTTTTGCACATTTAGTGCATCTTAATTTATGACTACTAACAGGGGGCAAATTCATCAAATAGGATAAATTCTATGGTTAAGATGTATAGATATTTTTAAAGACTTGGAAATACCTGAATACTAATATAAGAACAATGAATACAAGAGCAATAAATGATATTGTACCATTTATATGTGTCTATGTTGAATCAAATTAGCCAGCTTTAGATTGCAGGGCAAGGATAGACTAATCAGTTTATTGCAAGCATTTATTCAACATTTGAAACTATACCTTGTCATAGGTTACTCCAGGGAAAGACTGAAGAAATGCTTTGTAGGATGTACTTATGTTTCAACACTATGCCTAGTGTCCTGAAATTAACTCTTTTGAAAAAATACTTCTGCAATTTTGGTCTTCCCCCCCCCCCCGCCTGCTTTACAAATCTGGTAACTTGATAGTTCAGCAGAGTTCTTCACAATATGTTCCAGGAGAAAGTAGTAGTTATTTGAAGCTTTATGAGATGAACATAAATACATTCTAAAGACTCTGCCAATTGTATATGCTTAAAAGTTGTTCCAAATGTTTTTGTTGTTTGGTGTTTTTTTGTTTGTTTGTTTTTTTATAAGTTCATCGAGGTCTAGTGTCCCAGGACAGGATAAGCGATCAATGAAAGCGTTAGCGGGTAGGGCTTCAGTAAGGTGAAATTATCTGGCATGCTGTACACCCCTCCCTGCTTCCACCAATTACAGGATTTCCCTCTGGGAGGTTTCCACACAAGAGTCTCAATTAGAAGAGTCTATTAAAAACAAAGCTTTCTGGACAAGTGGGTTTTGTTTTGTTTTGTTTTTTGCAAGAATATTACATTCAAAACAACCACAGCAAGACTTTCAATAAATATGTTTATGATATTTCTGGTGTTCAAAATAAATGTCAGAATCATCCATTTTTCATTCAGAGGATTCAATTCTCAATCTACTATATAAGCACACATCACGCTAGGAAAAGAAATCTATGCACAGCATGACCTACTTTTGGTGTACTGAATTTTTTAAGAAAAAAGGAATTAAAAACTGTCATTAAAAATCCAGACAGTACTGCATTAATACAATGAATGCAAAGCATATTTTAATATAAATAAGAATGAGCTGTATTTTTCAAGAGGTTCTACAATCAATAATTTTAGGTATATTTTCCTATTATTTATACTGCTATAAACCCTCTTAGACTATTTAAAATCACACTCATATCCTCAGTTGACTGTCCTGGCACATAATTCTTTTTGTAAAGGAAAGAAAAACCTTTATTACAGTAGGTTCAATTTTGATACTATGATTATTCATATTTTCATAATACTATTATGTTTGTCATTTAGACATGCTCAGAGATACCCTTACCTCGCTATTAGAATTTTATTTCTATTACCCAAATCTTCTGCTTTTGTTATAAAATGCATTCTAAGTTGTTTAAAAATTTTTCCCTAACATGCACAAGAACTCGATGATGTATGTATATAGCCCATTTTATAGTAGATGATGTTGAGGCTCATAAATAGTAAAGAACCTGCCTAGAGCTCCATAACTAGAAAGGGGCAGCACTTGAATCCAGTTCTGTTTGGCTGTACACTCAGCTCTTTCCACTACATCAGGTCACAAACCACATATGCTTCATATAGTTGTAAGCATCAGAGATTATATAATTTTTGGCCTATTTTTGACATTCAATAAATGACACCTACTTATTGTCATCATCATTATTTTTTTATAGTGTCACTTAGCTATGAGCATTCCTTTGCCAGAGAAACACCATCTAACAAGTCATTTTCAATCCAAGCATATGCTTTTTGTGCCTGTGCTTCCTCTCTCTTATCCTACACAATCCACTGCATAATTGAAATATTCCCCATTTTCTCCTCCACATACACAAGTTCAGGATAGTAGTAGGACAGTAGAAAGAACACTGGCTTGTGAGTCAGCTAGAACTCCATTGGACTCCCAGCACAGACCACTTAACAGCTAAGTAACTGTGGGCAAGTTACTTAACTTCTCTGAGATGAAGATCTTTTCATCTGTAAAGGGAATAATGATGCCTATCTTGTAGGGTTTGTAGATTAGAAACAATGCATGCACATAGTAGGTACTCAGTAAACAATTTTTCTCATTATCATTTTCATCATTATAACCTATGCTTCAGTTAAATCAGACCACTTACCCACCCCCAATACTGTTTGTGCTTTGCAATTTTCTCCCTATTGCATTGTCATCCAATTCATTCTTCATTCTCCAATCTTAGTTCAAAAGTCATTTCCATCACCCTGACTGGTTTGGCTCAATGGATTGAGCGTCAGCCTGAGGACTCAAGGGTCCCAGGTTCGATTCCAGTCAAGGGCATGTACCTTGGTTGCGGGCATATATCCGGTAGGGAGTGTGCAGGAGGCAGCTGATCGATGTTTCTCTCTCTCATCGATGTTTCTAACTCTCTATCCCTCGCCCTTCCTCTCTGTAAAAAATCAATAAAAAATATTTTTTAAAAAGTCATTTCCATCAAACTTTCCTAGGTCCTACTATAAGAAGAGATCTCTCCTTTATCTGAACGGCTGTAGCACTTGGAACTTGCTTATTAGGCCACTGTATCTTGTATCACAATATGTTTGTATTTGCCTATGTTTGTTATTAAGCTGTAAGAACCTTGATTGCGTGGACAATATCTTAAGCTTCTCTGTTTTCTCCACAGCACTTAGTTCAGTACCTGGCATTCAATAAATGGATGAATAAATCAAATATATAAATAAAGTTTTAATGAAATCTGTATTCTTTCTTTAATAGTTTCAAATCTCTTAATTTAAAATGTGTAGGAACTCTTAATAGTGTTTGGAATATGATCTATTTCTAAAGTGACTAAATAAAAAATTCTGCTCCTTGACCCTCCCTTAGAAAACATCCCTCCCAGGATGGCTATGACTACATGGAATTTCCAGAGGAGCCTTAGGCACACTAAGGTACATTGTAGACATGTGGCCTGAAACAAAGAGAATGGGAAAGCTGGCAGAACCAAGACATATATATATATGAATGATTTATTATAAGGAATGTACTCACATGATTAGGAAGGTTGAGAAGTCCCACAACATGCCATCTGCAAGCTGGAGTCCCAGGAGAGCCTATTGGTGTAGTTCCATTCCCAGTCTGAAGGCCTGAGAAGCAGCAGGTGCTCTGCTTGCCAAGCTCTACCAGGAGCATCCATGATGACATAGGTCCAGTCTGAGAGCAACAGAACATTGATGTCCTAGTTCAGTCACTCAGAGAGAGGAGAGGGAGAGGAAAGGGGTGGGGAGAGAGAGAGAGAGAGAGAGAGAGAGAGAGAGAGAGAGAGAGAGAGAGAGAGAGAGAGAGAGAGAGAGAGAGAATTCTTTCTTCTACATTCAGGAGGACAATCTGCTTTACTTAGCCTACAGATTCAAATGCTAATCTCACCCAGAAACAGTCACAGACACCCCTTGAAATCATGTTCAGCCAAATAACTGGGCACTCCATGACCCAGTTGAGCTGACACATAAAATTAACCATCACAACTCTCAAGTTTAAAAGGATGTAATTGTGGCAAAAAAAAAAAAAAAAAAATCAACAACCTAAACCAGAGTAATTTCTCATTCATCTGCTGCAGATGAGTCATTAAAGACAGGCCCTGGGCCCAGGGAAAAGTAGGCACTGAAACTACACTCTGCCCACCAAGCTTTACCAAGTTGGCCTGGGGCAGCCTCCACCTGGGGGAAGGGTGCCTCTTTTTAATTTGCTGAGTAGTTGTGGAACCCGAGAAGAAAGATTCATTTGATGTGAACCCCTGGAAGGAATTTACTTGCCGAGATGGACTTCCTAGGGTCAACCGAATTTTATGAATAATAAGAGTCTAGCAGCCATTTGCTGACAGACGGTCCTCACATTGAACTCTGGGCTTCCCACATTATGTCCCTTGCCTGTTTACACTGTTGAGTCAACAACTGCAGGGAAACTCTGAGATCTGCCCACTTATCCGATAGTATATTGTATATTTATTTGTCCAATAGTATATTTGTCAGTAAGATTGCTGTCTTAAACTTTTTATAGAACATTCCAAACATATACTGAAATAGAGAGTATTATATAATAGATCTCCACATACCCTTTAATCAGCTTCATCAATTATCTACCCAATTTTATTTCATCTATACCCCCACAGTATAGATTTCAAGGGAAGAGATAAAATATAAAAAGTAAAGAACCCCAAAGCCTCTGGAATGATAAATAAAAACATTCTTTTTCAGTCTGTCACTTGGTCTGGTACTCATCACATATTCTGAGTTCTCCTGGCAGATCAAGCTTCTAGACCTCAGATCCCTCATTTGTAAAATAAAGGGAACTAAATGGTCTCTAAATCACCTCTGACAGGAATTGTATGAGTTTATTGGGGAAAGCCTAAGAAAGCACAGGAGGGATCTTATTGGAAATAGCATCTGCTTACTGGCATATTTCCATTTTTGGTTTAATTAATTTTAAAGCATTTTATAACTTCCAGAAAAAAAATAATAATTTCCAAAATGAGAAAGACCCCTGCTCAGCATTTCTCTGTTGGGCAGTAGATACTCTGTAGGAAAAATAAATCTTTCCTCATTCACATATTTTTTTATTCCAGAGAGGGATAAGAGAGAGAGAGAGAGAGAGAGAGAGAGAAGAGAGAGAGAGAGAGAAACATCAATGATGAGAGGGAATCATTGATTGGCTGTACACCTCACACTGTATCCCTCACACTGGGGATCCAGCCCACAACCGGGCATGTGCTCTGACTGGGAATCGAACATGACCTCCTGGTTGATAGGTCAACGTTCAACCACTGAACCACGCCACCAGCCCAGAGGTAAGCAAGCATTTTTAAATTTTCCCCAGCAGAGACTTTGCTCAGCTTAGCTTCTGTGGAAATAACCTTGTCTCCTCTTAAACACACCTGTCTTTATTTTAAGCTCCTCTTGTTGGAAATGTTCACTTGCTTGAGAGACAAATCTCAGAATAATACTTTTTTAAAAAAAAAAATTCAGCTATATTTAAGAATCTCATGGCTTTAAAGTCTGACATGATGCTTAAATGCTATTAGGTGAAAATATATTTGTAGAATTGCAACTAGGAATTTACTTTCATTGATCAGAATAAATTGGTAGGGGGGAAATGGCCTCAAGCAGCAGAGATAAGTACTTCAGCTATAAATCTCCCATTTGCTACCTACTCTTCCACTGTGTCAGGAGGCAAGGTACCTAGACAATTAAATAACCCATTTCCCCCCATTATACTCTCCTCCACAAGAAGATTCATGAGCTAGAAAGATTGGTCATTTGAAAGACACTATTACCGGCAAGACGACAACACCTCGGTTCTTCTCTTCTTGAAGGAAAGGTTTCAATCAAGAGACAAAGTGTAGCAAAGTAAGAATTTATTGGCCACAGCAAAAACATACTTACGACCATGAAACAAGGAAGGTGCATGGAAGAAGTGAAGGAGAGCCTAGGCTGGGCTGCTTTGGCTCACTGGGAAGTCAGAGAAAAGGGGGTTAGCCTGGGATGAACTGCCACCCCCAGATTGCAAGTCTGCCCCCTGGTTGCAAGTCTCGTGTGGTCCCTTAGAGGGAAGAAAGAACGGGAAAGGAATGGCGTGGGTGGGTCCTTCATCCTGAGCGTATTTCTCTCTCTCTGGTGGAAATCTTAGGGGCGGTCTCTGGGGAGGTCTCAATAGAATATTCATCAGCTTTCCAGGTGTGCTCTCTCAGGGTTCTGGCCACTACTGATTGGTCAGTGCCAGAGCAGGGGGTCATTAGTCAATGCAGCTGGTCCTGAAGCAGCCATGGCGTCACTTACCTGGTTTTGCTGCTTTTCTGGGCCTGAAGCTGAAATATAACTGAGGCCTAGATGTTATCTTTGGGAGGAAAAGGTCAGGGGGTCTAAACCACATGACTAGCAACATGATAAGCCAGGGGTCCAAACCACATGATCAGTGATATGCTAGGTTACCCTGGGGGTGAGGTTCTTGTTTTCCCAGTTTTGCCCCTTGCTAGGCATCTGGGTCTTTTGGCCCTGGTGAGTTTCTGTACCTGGCCCATCGTTCTTGTTCTGCTCAGGTCTGTCTAACTGACAGCAATACCTTCTCTGATTTCACGGAATCTGTATTTATCTAAATTTCTGGTTGCAGAGATTCATAAATTTGACAATATAGACCTGAAAACCTTAAAAGTAGGCATACCCTTTGTGACATCTGAAATGGCTCTAAATGATCCTAACCACCTGGTATTCACTCTTTTGTGTAGTCCCCTCCCACAATGAATCTGGATGTGAGGCTGTATTAGCATTGTTTTGCTGCTGTAACAAATCACTACAGATCTAGTGGTTTAAAACAACACATATCTATTATCCTAGAGGTTTGGAGATCAGAAACTCAAAATAGATCACACCAGGCTAATATCAAGGTGTCAGCAGTAAGCTCTCAGGGAGGATTTCTTTCCTCACCTTTTCCATATTCTAGAGGCTGCCTACATTCCTTGGCTCAGGCCACCTCACCAATCACATCACTCCAATATCTGCTTCTGTAGAGACATCACCTTCTCTGATTCTAATTCTCTTGCCTCTTTGTTTTACTCATAAGGACCCTTGTGATTACAATGGACCCAACTGGATAATCCAAATAATCTACTCATTTCAAAATCCTAATTTAATAATGTCTGCAGTAACATTCCTTTTGCCATGAAAGATAACATCTTCACTAGTTCCGTTTTCTTAGGTCATCTTTAAGGGATCATTATTCTGCTTACCACAATGACCAACAGAAAATGATGGAAATAACAGTATGTGATTTCCTTTGTGTGGTAAAAGGCATTGCAACTTCAGTCAGGCTTCCTAAGTGTTTTGTACTGGGGAAGTCAGCTGCCACGTGTGAGGATACTCAGCCCTGTAGAGAGATCCCGGTGGAGAGGAACAAAGCCTTCCTATACATAACAAGCACAAATCACCAGCCATGTGCATGAGCCACCATGGAGTAGGCCAGGCCTTCAGATGATTCCAACCTCAGCCAACAACTGACAACAACCACATGCAAGACCCTGCCTAGCCACTCCTGGACCCCTGACCCAATAATAAAGAATTATTTCTACTTTATGCCACTAAATTTCAGGGAGGTATATGTGCAGCATTGTAACTAATACAACTTTGATCCACTCCTAGAAATGGAGGTCAGTTGCACATGGAAATAATTCTGAGGAAAGAACCAGTTATACTGTACAAAGAAGTTATATATGCATACAAATTTCTGAATAGAGAAGCTCATTAGAGTTGTGTGTTAGTGAAACATCAAAACCAACTTAAATATTCAGCTACGGTGGACTGATAAATAAAGTAAAACACACCTATATAATGGATGAGCGTGTATCCTGTTGTAGAACATAAAAAGCATGTTGCAGAAGAGTAGTTTTCAAAATATTTCTGGTTAGAACCTTTTACGTAAAATTTTAAGAGAAGCTTCACAATAAAAGCAGTCTTTTTTTAAAAAATAATTTTTAAATTGATTTTGAGAGAAAGAGAGAGATTTGGATTTGCTGTTCCATTTATTCATGCATTCATTGATTGCTTCTTGTATGTGCCCTGACTGGGGATCAAATCCACAACCTTGGCTTATTGGGAAGATGCTCTAACCACTGAACTGCCCAGGCAGGGCTAAAGTAGAGTCTTTCAGATTAATGCTCAGGTTGAGGTGGGTGCGGCTTCCCAGAGCCAGGCCCTGGCAATGGTGTACACCTAGGATTCTGGGAGCACAATTTGAAAGCCACTGTTTAAGAGAATCATTACTGATATGTGAATCAATATGTTACTGACAAGAGAAGATCTCTTTTTAGTGATACACTTGCCTACCTCACCTTGGATTCTCCACCCTTGTCATCTGTGCTCTGGCCTCTGGTTTCTCAGCTCTCGGCTCAAATGTTACTTCCTCAATGAAAACTTACTTGCTACTCCTTTCTTCCCCTCATACTAACTCAGATGGGATCCAATTCCCTTGTTTGATGTCTTTGCACCCTCTATACATTTTCCCCTACTATTTATCACCATCATTTCATTCTATTATTGATGACTTTCTCCCACACAAGACTGCTAATTTCAAAGTGATTTAAAAAAATAAATATAATGTATATTCGTTTGCTAGGACTTCCACAAGAAACTGCCTATCAGTTGAATCTAAGGTGAAGCATCTTGTAGTACCAGAATGTAAGGAAGTGCTAAAAAATTAACAACAACAAAAAGACAGGGTTATGTCAAAGGGACACAGAAATCTACCTGAAAGAGCTCCAAATTGCCAAAGGTGGAATATTTGGAGCAATGAAATAAAGCAGTATTGGAGTATAAAATAAGTATATATAAATCCATACTGATATAAAAAATATCTATACTAATAAAAGGGTAACATGCTAATTAGACCAGATAGACTGGACGTCTTCAGGACGTCTTTCCTGACAAAGCCAGGGGCATGGCCAGTCTGCAAACTGCCTGTGGCCAGCCCCGCCCCCAGTGGGGACCCCCACCCTGATCTGGGTCCCCCTTCAGGGCAGGCCAGCCGGCCCCCACTCATGCACCAGGCCTCTATCCTATATAATAAAAGGGTAATATGCAAATTGACCTTAACAGCAGAACAACCAGAATGACTGCTGGACCACTCACTATGAGGGGCACTCACCACCTCTGGTCCCTCTCCCCACTGGCAGGCTCTGATTGCCTGATGGCGAACAGGGAACCGGGGGTGGGTGGCGGTGGGGGGCGGGCCCGGCTGCGGGCAGCTGGGGAAGATGGCCCTGATCACAGGCCAGGCCTAGGGACGGGGCCTCTAGTTAAATACATAATAAAGAAAGAAAGAAATTAGGTAAAAGAGACAAATCTTCACAGAAGAGGACATTAATGGAAAAATCTGATGAAATCCAAGTACAGTTTGGAGTTTAGTTTAAAAAGAAAAGTATTTCAAAGCCCATCGAAAATAGAAACTTTATTCTGATATGTAACTCGGGAAAAATCTTTTCTCACCATTCCCTAGAAGCAGGTAATTCATATTCTCAATACAGAAATGGAAAAAAGGGACAATAACCTCATCACAGAGAACGCCCCTATTACATTCACAGTAACTTATTGGAAAAGTTGGCTCTCATTCCGTGTACATTAGAACCCCCTTGGTAATCTTGCATAAGATATATTTTCGAAATACTGCATTCCTTTCTATTCTCCCCTACCCATGCCACAGCCAGAATGCCAACTCAGCTTGAAACTGTTACATTAAGAAAGTATATTCTTTACTTTTTTAAAAAAAAGCTTCAAGTTGGATTAACTGAGATTTAAAACCATGCATTTAATACCCAGTGCTAATACAGCTTAAATCCTTTTAAGGAAGATTGTCAAGAGGAACAAAACTTCCAAGGGGAAAAAAAAAAAAAAGAGTAAATGATTTAATAGAAAGAAAAAAGTCATGCACAATCTTGTATAATCATATCAGAAGAGGCCTTCTTGCAAATTTAAACTAATAAGCAGCAAAATATTCTTTCATTTCAGTGGCACCATAAGAAGCCATCAAATTTAGAAACTTTCCAAGGACTTTGAGGGAGGGAGACACTAAAAAAACAAACAAACCCTGTGAGGACATTGTCTTTTTGCTCAGTCAGTCTTTTATGCTACCCAAGCTGCTTTCCCTCTTCCGGCCTTTTCCTTTCCGAATTCTTTAAATCCATCTTTCTCCTCCATCTAATTAGAGGGCCTGTGGCTCCATCTTTTATGGAAATAGCTATACTCCCTATTTGCATGTGTTTGGAGCCATTACCAGCTGTCCTTAAAAGCAAGAGGGTGACCAGTCCTTGTTATCCAGGAAGATTTTTGTTCAAAGCCAAAGATGAGAACAGTGCAAGTGGTAGAAAATAGCTTTTTCTCCCTCTGAAAAATACGAGAGCAGTTTAAAGCGAATAGAAATTAGTGGATCAGTGAACTGGAAGAAAACGTTATTGCCTCTGAAACAGCCTTGCTCCCAACTCAGCTTTGCATGACAATATTCAGGTTGCTAATATGAAGCAGGACTTCCAGTCTGCTTCCCAGCCCAAAACAGGAAGGTTCCCCACTCTTACCATGAGACTGGGGAGAATGAAAGGCATAGTGCAACCAAACATACTTAAGCCTTCTGGAGAGGATTTTTTTTTTTTTTTTTTTTACTCTAAACAATGATTTCTGCCATTAACAGGTGTAAAGTGTCTTCTAACAAGAAACAGCAAATGCACTTTGGAAATATTCAGCACAAGTTGCATATATATAAGACATTCTAGGAGCCTATCTGCTCCAATTTTTATAAAGCAGGTGTCTGCTGTCCTAAGCAAATAGTTCAAGTTGTTTCCAAAATATGGAAGCATAATAGAGGTACCATTTACACACTCATCAGTAAGAGAGGAAATGCATCCACTTTGCAAAACTGCTGCTCACTAAAAAGCAAATTTCCCTAGCAACGGCTACATCACACAACTCTTAGAAGATCATTTCTAAGCTATGAGAGTAATTATGGAAAAATGTATAAAAAGATTTATCAAAAAAAAATTTTTTATCTTTGCCATGGGAACATTTCCCCTAAAGTTAGATATGCCTAAAGTCAATTCTATATGATCAGATGAGAGAGAAAGAAGAGAGAGAGAGAGAGAGAGAGAGAGAGAGAGAGAGAGAGAGAGAGAGGAGAGAGAGAAGAGAGAGAGAGAGAGAGAGAGAGAGAGAGAGAGAGAGAGAGAGAGAGAGAGAATATAAAAACAGGGAAATGAATGGTGAGGGGATTTCCCACCTGAGGCACCATTTCAGCATGAGGTATGGTTGGTTTGGTGACCCCTGATTCCATTCTTTTTCTTTGTGACTTTTCTTATTTCCTTCCTTAACCAAAGAATAGTTACAAATCAAAGAATTCCTAATTGAATGATAACAGAGTCAAAAGGTAGAGGCTCTAAATCCCATAATTCTGTTGATAGTTAATCTCACGCCCCGCCCCCAGCTGGCAACCTCCAGGGAGGAGCCGGGCCTTTCTTTTGTCATCACTGCCTGAAAGCTTTCATTACTCAGAAAGGCACCTAGGATTCTCTCAAAGTTCATCCCAATCCACTAGGAAATGTCTTCAATTTTCCAGGATTTTTTTTTCACCACAAGTAGGAAAATAGACCTAAAAATAAAGTGGAACATTTGAATTTGCCAGCATTTCTGGATTGTTCTGATAGGTATACAGTATATTCTTTTAACTGAAATATTGTTTGGGAATATAGCATATTTTCTGGCAGGGAATTATCGCGAAATACTGTATTTGAATGTATTTAGTTGTTGATACATGTTTAATGCCATGAATAATAGCTTGTTTGAAATGTCTTTTCATTGTACCAGGTAACATTTAATACAGCTTATTTCTTCCTAATCATTTTCAGTCCCCGGATCTGAGGGAGCAAGCATGAGAGAGTCAAGATAGCAGAAGCAGTCTTCAACCCACCACACTCAGGGTACTCTGAGATGGGGGAAAAAAAATAATAAACTAAGGAGTACATGGATTGAAATTCAACTGCACCATCCTGCCGAAACCTAGATGAGATCAACAAAGGAAAATGGAGCTGAGAAGATCTAGGTCCCTGTTCCGTGCCAGGGGTTGTACCGATATTCTCCCTTTGATCTTTACATCAATCTCCGGAAAGCATTAAAGGCCTTTTCAGATGAGGGGTTTGAAACTCAGAGATGAAATCATTTGGGCAGCATCACATAGGAATAGTGGCAGAACTGAGATTCAAACCCAAGTCTGTCTAAAACCAACGTTTGTGCTCTTTCTGTGTATCTCTCTTTACCCTCCTGAAGCAGGGGTTGTTAGTAGCTGTTCATTTTTTCACCTGGACTTCTCCTTGGCAGGGGTCACAAACTGTTGAGCCTTTGTTCTTTTTAGACAAAACAGTTTTACTTACAAATGTGAATTGCCAGAAGATCCTATATCAGGGGTCCTCAAACTTTTTAAACAGGGGGCCAGTTCACTGTCCCTCAGACCGTTGGAGGGCCGGGCTATAGTTTAAAAAAAAAACTATGAACAAATTCCTATGCACACTGCACATATCTTATTTTGAAGTAAAAAAACAAAATGGCAAAAACACCCGCATGTGGCCCGCGGGCCATAGTTTGAGGACACCTGTCCTATATAAATAAAAGGTTAATATGCAAATAGACTGAATGGCAGAGCAACCGAACAACCAATCAAAGCGTAATATGCTAATGATATGCTAAGGCTGCTCAACCACTCGCTATGATGTGCATTGACCACTAGGGGGCAGACAGTCAACTGGTTGACCAGTTGCTATGACGTGCACTGACCACCAGGGGGCAGATGCTCTGACTGGTAGGTTAGCTTGCTGCTGGGGTCTGGCTGATGGGGACTGAGCGAGATGGGCTGGACACACCCTGGAGCCCTCCCACGGTCCCTTCCCGGCCCGAATGTGCACCGATGGAGTCCCTCAGCTTGGCCTGCACCCTATCCAAATCCAGGACCCCTCAGGGGATGTCAGAGAGCCAGTTTCAGCTCGATCCCACAGGCCACTCCCCTTGGGAGGGTGCCAGACTCAGGGCTCATGGCTGGCAAGCACTGCTGCAGCAGTGCGAGCCTCTCTGATTGGGACTGATTGGGCATGAGCCCTCGGCAGGCACAGTGGGGCTGGGATAAGCAGGAACAGTAGGTAGGAGCTACAGGCAGCTTTGGACTGCAGGTTTCAGCCCGATCCCGAATTCATGCACTGGGCCTCTAGTTTCATATAAAATTCTGATTTGGGCTTCCCCTGAAAAATAGCATAAAAAGCCAGGCTGGTGTGGCTTAGTGGTTGAACATTGACTTATGAACCAGGAGGTCATGGTTTGGTCCCCAGTTGGGGCACATGCCTGGGTTGCAGGCATGATACCCAGTGGGGGGCATGCAGGAGGCAGCCAATCAATGATTTTGTCTGATCATTGATGTTTCTGTATCTCTTTCCCTTTCCCTTCCTCTCTGAAGTTAATAAAAATACATTTAATTTTTTTTTTTTTTCAAAGATGGGACAGCTCCAGAATTCTCTCATGGCAACTAACAACTCCAGCTGTGTTCTTTCTTCAAGGTCAATGGTCTCCAGGTCACCCCAGCCTGTCACACACAGTTAGCAGCCTGGCTGCACGGTATCAGAGTTTGCCATCCCTGGATGAATGGTACCAAGTGAAGTCCCCTAATATTCACTGAACATTGTCTACAAGCAGGGCCAGGGCCTTACACATTGGGAATGGGTGCGAAGGGTGCGGCTGGGGGCTATAAAACCAAGTTTGGGACTGAAGACCAAACTTGAACCTGTGAATTCATCTTGACCTGCTTATTCTCTAACACAGGAAGATAATGGGCCCAGATGTTTAAAAATTTGTCATTAAAATGTTTAAACTTGCCCTCAGCTGAATAATGACCTTCCATGAATTTCAGCTAAGAAGAGTAAAAGAGCAGGGGTCCAAGAATCCAAAAACTAGAATGCTCATCCTCACTCACTTGCTGACTCACTTTTCCATCAGTAAACAGCACCAAGCATTGGTTGGATCCAGGTGCCATGTCTGTACGTGGAAAGAACTGGACTACTGATGGGCAGCAGCCATGCAGGTGTAAGTACAGGGACCCAGTGGTAGGGACCGGGTCTCAACTTCACTCCAGACCACTGTCACCTGGGGGAGTCTGGGCTGAAGGCTGCCAGATTGTCCCACTTTGCCAGAATAGCCACAAACACATATGAGCCTGTGACTGTGTTTTAATTTGAAATGTCTGACTCTTTGAAATATTCACAACTAATTCAAAAATCTTATAATCCCACCTAAGCTAACTCTGGGCAGTGAAACAAAAAGTCCCCTGGGTTGGATTGGCCCCGGGGCCCTCAGTTTTCTGCCTCTGGACTAAACTGTATTTAGCATTAGGATTCTGTGATTTTAAGTACTGAGTAGACATAATTATGTTCAGGAAGAAGAGAGGGATGTAGGTGGGTATGTTTTCAGTGGAAAAGCTCAGAAAGATGAAATGTGTGGCATTCACAAAGTGGCCCGTTTTGCCACCCTCCTCTGAATCCTGCATTCTGTGAGCACGAAGCAAGAGGTGTGGGCACACGCACCGTGTGAGCATCGCCCGCATAGATTGAGTGAGGAGATGCTGCCGGGGAGGAGAAAAGAGAGCCGAAGGTGGAGAATACTCTCTGGGGAAATAGGAGAATTGTACCCAGTCCCTGGAAAGCCAAGAAGGAAGAAGGTAGAAACATTTTTACACATGCACTTGGTGGTAGATGCTTTATATTTATTATTTAGTCCCTAAATCTTTTTTTAAATATATTTTTATTGGTCTCAGAGAGGAAGGGAGAGGGAGAAAGAGATAGAAACATCAATGATGAGAGAAAATCACTGATCAGCTGCCTCCTGCACTCCCTGCACTGGGGATCAAGCCTGCAACCTGAGCATGTGACCTCCTGGTTCATAGGTCAATGCTCAACCACTGAGCGACACCAGCCAGGCAAGTCCCTAAATCTTTAAGGTAGACGCAGGTGCTGCCCATCATTATAGTGATGACCATGTACTATGCGTTTTTCATGTACCAGGCACGGTGCAAAGTGATTTAACTATGTTTTATCTTACCAGCACCGTGATAGAGATCCCTTTATGGCCAATATATAGATGAGGAAATTAAGACTTCGAGATTCAGCAATTTGGCCCAAAATGTACAACTAAGGAATTAGCAGTGGGTTTCAAATTCTGTCTACACAGCACTCACTCTTCACTCTTCTGCTTTTCTAAAAAGTTAGGGGACTGGTTCAAGATCCCGTTACCAGAAAGCAGTGGAGTCAACATTCCATTGTAGCTGTGAGTCCTCAGAGCCTTTGGATGCTTTTCCTACTATCTGTCCCCTCGTTGCACCAGGCCAGACACAAGTCCCCAGGGTACAATATCCCCCCTAAATTCTTCTTAAGTTCACAAGCTTCTATCCTTTAGCTATCTTTTCTGGAACGCAGTGCACATAGCCACTGGCTCCCCTAGAAAGTGAAAGCAACACTGAGCTCATTAGACAACATTTCATCATCATTGTTGCTCCTTCTTCAATAAAGCAAAAAATATCAGTGAGTGTTAATAACACAGTACTTACTTGAAAACAAAACAAAAAATAGAGCATCTGAAAAAGAGTGCTAGTGCATTGAGTATATTTCTATTCAGTGTGCCATTTGCTTCCATGTGAGGAAAATACTGTAGACATTATGTCCAAATACAAACAAAATGTAAAACCAAGCTAAGTAGAGAAACTGTTTTGAGCTAAGTCAAGTCCTCAACAATACTGACACCGGTGAGCACATACTATGTACAGGGCACTGTGCTAAGCACTTTACATGTATTATCTCATTTCATTCTCACCTGAACCCGTCTTTAAGATGCAGACACTGAGATACAACATGGCTAAGGAACATGCCCAGGTGACACAGTAAGTGATGGAGCCAGCTTTCAAGCCCAGGCATGTGTTCCCAGTACCCTACCGGCTTCTCAAAATGTCAAGTGACAGAAAGCATGGTCTAATTTGGGAAGCATATCATAACTGTAGAATTTAAATATTTCTCTTCTCTTTGGTTCTTTCCCATTTTCTAAAAGCACAGGATTCACTTACAGTGATTCAAACGATACTTTTAGTATTTAAGCTATACCTACAGAACTCTCTTTAACGTGTATTAATTCTTCCAGATTGTTTGGGCCCTAGTAACACAGATACTGAAAATTATAGACTGCTTGGACAGGAGGGGGGTTGGAATTCCACATTTAACGAAGTGTTAACTAAATGGATATATTCAAACCAAAATAGGTACTTATATGAGGCACAGTCACACCGTGTCTGCTTAATAAATATCTGATGGATGAATGAATGAATGAACACTATGTCTCTTAAAATTCATTTACTTATTTATCAACAAACATTTGGTACCAACTATGCACCAGGCACTGTTCTAGACCCGTGGTCGGCAAACTGCAGCTCGCGAGCCACATGCGGCTCTTTGGCCCCTTGAGTGTGGCTCTTCCACAAAATACCATGGCCTGGGTGAGTCTCTTTTGAAGAAGTAGCGTTAGAAGAAGTTTAAGTTTAAAAAATTTGACTCAAAAGAAATTTCAATCATTGTACTGTTGATATTTGGCTCTGGTGACTAATGAGTTTGCCGACCACTGTTCTAGACAATGGGGCACAATTTTGTCAGAGACAAAATTCCTGACCTTGTTGAGTTTACATTATGATAGAAATAGAAAATAAACGGGATAAGATACTTAATATGTAAGAATGTCCTAAAAGCTAAGAAAAAATAAAGCAAAGAAAGTGTATTGGGAGAATTGGATGTAGTTTTGCAATTTTAGATAGGGTGGCAGGGAAAGGTGGCCCTGACAAAAACAGCCAATGCTTTTAAAATACTGACCTTGGCCAAGGTTTTTTCACTTGCTATTAAACATTCAAAATTATAGTTCCCCTACATGTACAGTAAATTTTGCCAAATATATTCAATTGATATTGTTGGGTATTTTTTATGTTTGGTATTGATGAGATGTATTTTTCTAGACGATTCCAGAATGAATTTTTGAAAATCACAAAGCATGATAGAAAAATAGTATACATCTTACAAATCACTAAAGACAGGTCTAGATCATTACTGTTTTGCCAATTTATATTGATGCTTAATACGTCTAAACTGCATGTATCTCCAAATGAAATCTAAATAAATAAGTAAAATCCCACCTGGAGCTTTCTTGAAAAGGATCCACCTTTGCAGATTCCTGCTGGACTGTGTGATGGACCCCTAGGCAGCCCGAGTAGCATCGGAGGGTGGACTTGATGACAAGGTCAGTGTGTTACCTACACACAGCCCTCCCTAGTGCCAGCAAAGCACATCATGATGCAGAGCACTTATGGCCACCAAGCAGAAAAAGCAGCTTTGATTTTTTCTTTCCTCTCTCTCTAAGTTGTGAACACTCACTAAAAAAAAAAAAAAAAATCCATTCAGTACTAAAGTAAAATAATTTCACAATATCAAGGCCTTGAAAGTTGATACTATGGAATTGGAGTTAACATTCAGATTATCACTCAAGACACAACCATCTATAACTAATTCTAAATGGATGATGAGAAAAAGCCCTACTCACCTCCTCAGAGTTCATCAACCTTACCCATACAGTCACACCTTAGAGCAGTGATGGGCAACCTTTTGAGCTTGGTGTGTCAAACTTCGCCAAAAAACTGAGCATAACTCGGGTAGTGTGTCTGTCACTTTGAGGAAAAAAATTATTTCGCAAATGTTTCATCCTCAGGAGCAGCAAATGTTTCATCCTCGCGTGTCATCAGAAATGGCTACGCCTGTCAGTGCTGACATGCGTGTCATAGGTTCGCCATCACTGCCTTAGAGATATAGTGGATAAAGTTCCAGATCACCGCAATAACGCAAATATCGCAATAAAGCAAGTAATAATCTTTTTGCTGGTGGAGGGTCTTAACCTTTAATTTGTTAAAAAAGTAACATCTGACCCTTTTTGGCTCTCTGCGCAGCACCACGGCGGTGGGCAAGAACAAGCGCCTTACGAAAGGCAGCGAAAAGGGAGCCAAGAAGAAAGTGGTTGATCCATTTTCTAAGAAAGATTGGTATGATGTGAAAGCACCAGCTATGTTCAATATAAGAAATATTGGAAAACACTGGTTATGAGAACTCAAGGAACCAAAATTGCATCTGATGGTCTCAAGGGTCATGTTTTTGAAGTGAGCCTAGCTGATCTGCAGAATGATGAAGTTGCATTTAGAAAATTCAAGCTAACTACTGAGGATGTTCAGGGCAAAAACTGCCTGACTAATTTCCATGACATGGATCTTACCCGTGACAAAATGTGCTCTATGGTCAAGAAGTGGCAGACCACGATTGAAGCTCATGTGCATGTCAAGACTACTGATGGTTATTTGCTTCGTCTCTTCTGTGTTGGTTTTACTAAAAAGCACATCAATCAGATTTGGAAGACCTCTTATGCTCAGCATCAGCAGGTTCGCCAAATCCGGAAGAAAATGATGGAAATCATGACCCGAGAGGTGCAGACAAATGACTTGAAAGAAGTGGTCAATAAATTGATTCCAGACAGCATTGGAAAAGACATAGGAAAGGCTTGCCAATCTATTTATCTGCTCCATGATGTCTTTGTTAGAAAAGTCAAAATGCTGGAGAAGCCCAAGTTTGAATTGGGAAAACTCATGGAGCTTCATGGAGAAGGTAGCAGTTCTGGAAAAGCTACTGGGAATGAGACAGGTGCTAAAGTTGAATGAGCTGATGGATATGAGCCTCCAGTCCAAGAATCTGTTTAAAATTCAGACATTTAATGGTGACAAATAAAAAACTTATTTGTGATTAAAAAAAGTAACATCTGTGAAGTTCAAAAGTAAAGTGCAATAATACAAGGTATGCCAGTACTTAATAGTGTGAAATTGTATTTTGCACTCACCAAAAATGTTTAAAGTGTTTTATTTTTCTCAGTTTTTATTATTGTTTTATTTGTCCACAAAGGAACTTTTACTAAACTTTCAATCCATGAATTTGTCTTCATTTGTTCATTGCTTCCTAAAATGTGTCCATTTTAAAAATAAAGAAATATCTGAAATATGTTGCTTTTTAAAACCCACTAAGTATCAGACAATATTTTCCCCCTTTGTCATAGATTTTAAATTTTCTGATTTTAAATTCATTTTCACACATAATATGTGGCTGCATTCTGATAACAGAAAATATGCAACTTAGACATTTTAAAAATATATCTCAAACTTGCTTATCTAACCATGCAGTCTTCTAAATTCATTTTTTTTAAAAAACCATATATTTACTACTTAGGAAATCTATAAAGTTCTTAGTTATAATTAGGCACACAGAGAACTCCAAACACATTAGGAGCGAGACCATCACTCAAGTACTTAGCCCTCGCCCCTGCAGCTCTTTTCACGATGCTTCATCCAGCCTAATAGCTAAATGTCACAGTTCGTGCCAAACCCATCAAGGACTTTCCTGGCATTGACGTGCCTACTTCAGAATACGCAATATTTCAGAGTCATCAGATTTAACCGTCCACTAAATTCAATTTCATAAGGTTGCATCATCCTCCGCATTTCACCTTCATGCACAATTTATTATAATTTCATAGGAAAAGCTAAAAGCTCAGAACACACATATGCTATCAGATTCCTGAACAGAAAGCCCTTTCTTTTCTTGAGCAGTTTTAGACCCTGGATAGCAACTCAGACAGTAATTGGACGTCTTCTCGGAGCATCTGACAGAGTTCACACTGAAAAAGAGATTAGAGACAAAAATGTCAGGATTTACTGACTGTGAGAAATCCCTGCATTCTCCTTCAGCCCTTCAGCACTGACAAGACGAGAAGCTTCAAACAAGGGTTCCCAGGGTTCTTCTGAAAGCGACAGTCCCTGGCTCCCTGGAAGCTCCCGGCATGCACCGTGGAGAGCGGGGACAGGAACTGCCTCAGGTGCTTTCCAAGTGGGACTGGAAATGCACCTCATCTGCACTTATGTCTTCTCTTTAACTTTTATTTTTTTATTACTTTCAAGAAAGAAAAAAAAAACAACAACAGGCACTGCAATGCAGCTACAAACTGAGGAGGAAAATAAAGAAACTATAAGTAAGGACTGTCAAGTCTAATATTAGAAACACTAACAAGGAAGCCGCATCGTTTTGCTGGCCTCTAGCTAAAATGGTGCCTCTCGGGTTCTTTTCCACGCAGGAGAAAGGCTATCCTGAGACTTCAGAGGAGGGTCCTAGTTGATGTAGGTGAGACAGATACAAACTCCCTCCATTAAAAAAACCAGAACGTTAAGGGTGGAGGAGGGGAACTGAATCCTCCCCATGGACTGAACCAACTCAGAAGGCTGGTCACTTGCTACCAACGAAATATGCTGGCTGTGTGCTCATCTTATAAAAGGGCGATGTTTTCCACAGGAAAAGCAGAAACCAACCACAAGAGGGTTGTTTCCTCAACAGCACACGCAGGTGTCTACAGCAGGCAAAAGCCCGGGCCCCTATCCAGCCAGAGGTTTCCAGCAGTGTCCACACGCCGCGTGGTGCTCTCCCTAGTCGTACACACTGAACAATAACTCAGATCCATCACAAGATCCCTTTCAGTCCTCCTGGGTTAAATGGGTCTTTATTTTTAGAGAACAATGGGAATTATAGGAAACTGGAGGCCTCACATCACAGAACTATAAATAGCTGCTCTTAAATGCAGCCCTATGTTTTTGTTTTTCAAGTTTAAAGTGAAGCTGGCACTTAAGAGAGGGTATACACAATGTTGGTCAGTTTGGGATGCCCCGGTGACGTCATCGTATGTAGGTGATTAGGGGCCTATTTAGTTTCCAATCAGACAAAGCACCAGCTCTCCACAGGAATTTTAATCAGGAAGATTGTTTGCTGTGCTGAGACTGTCTCCAGGGAGCAGAACATTACTGACCTTTTTCCTCTACAGGAAATTTAAATTTGTACCGTTTGGCTGGTTAGGATTTCTGCCATTTCCCAGTGGATCAAGATTAGAGATGAACTTTCAGGTTCGGTCATACATTGAAAACACAAACACATAAAACTGTGAAAAGCCAGGAGCAGAACGATGTCCTTCTCCTGATGCAAAGGTCACCGCTGTTTTTTCTCATTCATTCCAGCCAACCACAGCTCCCACGCTTACTGCCCCCATTTAGGGAACTCAGATTGGAAAACAGCGGTACTTATGGGTCCTCAGCATGTTCATTACCTCATTTTGTACACTTAATTTTGCTCTCTCAGTTTTTTTGTTAAAGGAAAAAGTTCCCTTGTGATAGAGTAGATCAGGACATTTTTCAAAAGATGTGTAAATGAGGTTATATTTATCAGAATAATTCTTGTTTGGTCTAGAAAGCTCCTGACTTGTACCACTAAGGGAAAAAGAAAAATGTGCAAGTAAGTATTTCTTAGAGGAATCTGCTGCTCTCTAAATAAGCAATTTCAGGATACAAACTCATAAAACTGCTGTGTCATCACATTTTAAGTAGATTAGGGGGGTCACACAGAAAACAGACCCCCCACCCCAAAAGAGTAATAAAAAGTAACTTAGGCCGAAACCGGTTTGGCTCAGTGGATAGAGCGTCGGCCTGCGGACTCAAGGGTCCCGGGTTCGATTCCGGTCAAGGGCATGTACCTTGGTTGCGGGTACATCCCCAGTAGGGGGTGTGCAAGAGGCAGCTGATCGATGTTTCTCTCTCATCGATGTTTCTAGCTCTCTATCCCTCTCTCTTCCTCTCTGTAAAAAATCAATAAAATATATTTTTTTTAAAAAGTAACTTAGGAAAGTTACTTACCATGATCTCAGTATTAAATTAGCAATTGTTTTTATACTTCTAAAAATGAATTCATAAATTGATATAACTATGAAACATAGCAATGTTCACACAACATTCAATGACTTAGGACTGGGAGAGGTTGGAAGGTCTTACCCTAGAATGATGCCAAATCTGAAACAGATTTAATACCAAAAAGAGACTCAAGACTAAAACTTTATTATACCTAATTTTACGGTCATGTTGTCGGAAACCAAGGTCAGCCTCATTTCCACCTCAACTCTTAGCTTCTAAACTAATTTTCAGTTTAATTTGTTTATCTACACTATAGCATCTGATTCCAAGAGGCTATGCATTTAATTATCACTACACATCAGAAAATGTTGCAACTAACCTATAGGTCTTACCTGTTGCAACTAACCTATAGGTGTAGGCTTGGAAGCAATTTAGAAATATTGTAATGTTCATAAATTATTCCATTAATTTTACAATATTATAAAGTATGCAGATACTTAGTCATGGATGGGCCATTTTTTTCTTTGTTATTTGTTTGTTCTTAAAGATATTTAAATCAGTGGCTTAGGGATTGTTTTATCCTTGATAGGCAGGTTTGATTATGCATTGCTTTTATGAATTGTCTTCACCACTAAAATGAACGTGGTATATATATGAGGGGAAACTCAGTTTGGAATTCAGCTAGAAACAAATACACAACTGCTTGACACTCTTCTTGGAAACTCGATTCAAACTTGACATCAGCCATTGAACAATACCAAGAATAAAAAATATCTTGTCCTGGCTGGCATGTTCAGTGGTTAGAGCTTGGCCAACACACTGAAGGGTCTCGGGTTCAATTCTCAGTCCCTGTGAAGGAGGCAACCAATCAACGTGTGTCTCTCACCCAAACTGATGTTTATCTCTCCCCTCTTTCTCTCACCCCCTTCCTTCCTCTCACTCTAAAAATTAATGGAAAAATTATCCTGGGGTAAAGATTAACAAGATATATTTACATATATATATATATCTTAAGAAAATAACTTATTCTTCGTAGCAGAAGAAAAATGCCCGAAATTGTTTTTAAACTGAGTGACATGCCAAGGCATTATTAACCATACAAAAATGAAAAAGGAATAAAAACGAATGATGCAAACATCCTTAATTATATGCCAAAGGTGAATAATGTCTGCTTCTTTATCGTAACTAATCTGGGAGAAAAATCAGTAACGATTGCACCAGACACTGTGCTCAGCCCAGAATTCAAATCCAGATTCTGTCCAATTTCAAGGCCTGTGTTCTTCCCACTGCCTATTCCGCTGCTTGCTTTCAGGCTCACCCGCTCCTTCCAGGAGTGCATCCACTCAGTGACGGCCTGGGCAGGGCTGGACAGCTGAACTGCATGCAGAACAGATGACTGCTTCCCTAAGTCCACTTTGTTCTTTCCCTGGAGGCTTTCTCCCACCGCCCGCCCCTGAGAATTCTGGGTAGGACTCTCGCTCTAAGTGATTACAGTAAGTGCCCAAGCTGAACAGTGCGTGCAAAGAGATTTTAAAATCGTTCTGGCATAATTATCCCAATCAACAAAAACGAACTACAGCTCAATCAAACTTTTGAGAGAAAAAGACTGTGTGGGAGTTAAATGAATTAAAGCATAAGGTCAGGCTTTTATAAGGTGCTCCAGATTCATCACCTTGCTCTAATTCTTGCATATTTCGGCGGTCACGTTTTTGTGTGACTTCACAGAAATAACAAGTCATTAAAAAAAAAAAATCCCGAGATAGGTTACAAAAGTACTGTTAACACACACTGTGCATCTACATATATATATATATCCCATGGTACTGAGACCATTGGGATAAAGTTGGAAGTCTGAAATTGAAACGCTATTTTTAAATCTGAACCAGGTGGTAATTTTAAAAAAACAGAGGTGTTACTGGACCAACTTAGATGTTTTTCCCCTCAGCTTCCACACTGATTGCATTGCTCCTTTCATTTCTGACACTATCAGTTTCCTAAAGGATTGAACAGATCTAGAGCAATTATCCCTAAACTCTCACACATAGGCTGACTTGAGCATCCTGAAGCCTTTTACCCACATATTTCTTCAAATATGAAGTGATATTATTTATCTATAGATACTTTATCTCTTTTTAGAACAGTAATTTCAACGTTTCTTGAATAGTACTTTAGTGGTAGCACATAACTATTGCCAAGTTGTCTTATTAATGGCATAACTAACTCCATGATACCTTTGTGTATATGTCCACAAAATAGAACAGTTATACATAGAAAAGCCAAATTTGATTTTACTTTAACTTAAGGAAAAGTCATAGGCTTCTTGAACATTAACTGTCATCCTTAAGAGCCAGCTACTACCTCATTTGGTTTGGAGTCAAAGCATTGTGTGCACATAGTAGGTCCTCAATAACAGAGTCTAAATAGACCTAAGCACTTTCAATCTAGTAAATGGTCAGAGGAAAAATATATATGGTGACTGATTTCAAAGCAAAACACAGAAAGAATGAGTATGAAGCATGGCTCATATAAGGCAGGCCTTGAAAAGGGGCCACAGACTTCCCATGTAGGCTGAATGCAGGCTGTGAATGGGGAGTTATTCATTAGACAGCCCACATAAAGAGGCTTGTTAGTACGGATTTTTAATGGAGCAAGGACACACACAGAGGGTTGTTACAAAATCTGATTATGTATCTAAATTCGTATGAATGGAGCACTACTTTGAAAAGCCTTTAGAAATAAAATGTCTTGAGAATTTCTTTAATTTCAAAAGATCCAATCACACATCAGAGAGCCCTCTTCCACCTCAATTTTCCATTGCTTCAGCTGTTTTTATTAGAACTAGCAGCTACAGACGTATAGTGAATGCAGATTTGAGCCAGGCAGATTTTGCCTTTTACACTTGCAACCAAATAAAAATTGATTTAAAAAAAATTTTTTTGCCCATTTGTCCATCTCTTAGATATATTACAAGCCTTAAAGGGAAGAATTAAGACCATTTCATGGCTTTGTAATAAAATGAAGAATTCTACAGTTATACATAGAAAAGCCAAATTTGATTTTACTTCAGGAGCTATGAAAAACTAAGCTGTCCCAGTCATAAGACACTTTTGGAATAAAGATCGAAAGATAATAATTTCTTTATGAAAAACGAAGACAAGCTGAATTCCCAATAGTCTTTGTCAAAGTCAGTTTGCATCTTGACTCGATGACAAACAAGGGCATTGTTAGCAACTCCAGAAAACTCCAGCAGAAATCATTGAAAATTTCCCGTCTGGACTCTCAACTTACCCTAGGCAAAACAAAAACAACCCTAAAAACAAAAACACACACTATAAACCAGACCAGGCATTGAGATGACAGCAAAACAAGTCTAATAGAGGGATATAAATATGCAGGTGTTGGTACATGTATTAGTTCTCCATAAGGAGAGTAAGGAAATGATAAAAATGGATGCAGGCTGTGAATGGGGATTTCATATTAAATAAAAGTAATGTGTAGTAATATCAGACATATGTCGTAGCAATATCTTCACCGATACAGCTCCTAGGGCAATGGAAACTAAGGAGAAAATAAACAAATGGGACTACATCAAAATAAAAAGCTTCTGCACAGCAAAAGAAACCATCAACAAAACAACAAGAAAGCCCACTGCATGGGAGAACGTATTTGCCAATGTTATCTCTGATAAGGTATTAATCTCCAAAATTTATAGGGAACTCATACAACTTAACAAAAGGAAGATAAAAAATCCAGTCAAAAATTGGCAAAGGATCTATATAGACACTTTTTGAAAGAGGACATACAGTAGGCCAAGAGACACATGAAAACATGCTGAAAGTCACAAATCATCCGAGAGATGCAAATCAAAACAACAATGAGATACCATCTCACACCTGTCAGAATGGCTATCATCAACAAATCACCAAATGACAAGTGTTGGTGATTATGTGGGGAAAAAGGAACCCTCCTTCACTGCTGGTGGGAATGCAGACTGTGGAGGACAGTATGGAGTTTCCTCAAAAAGTAAAAAATGGAACTGCCATTTGACCCAGTAATCCCACTTCTAGGAATATATCCTAAGAAATCAGAAACATCAATCAGAAAGGATATATGCACCCCTATGCTCATAGCAGCACAATTTACAGTAGCTAAGATTTGGAAACAGCCTAAGTGCCCATCAGCAGATGAGTGGATTAGAAAACTGTGGTACATCTACATAATGGAATACTACGTTGCGGTAAAAAAGAAGGAATTCTTACCATTTGCAACAGCATGGATGGAACTGGAGAGCATTATGCTAAGCGAAATAAGCCAGTCGGAGAAAGATAAATATCACATGATCTCACTCATATGTGGGATATAATGATCAACATAAACTAATGAACAAAAATAGATCCAGAGACAAACGTGGAACAGACTGTCAAGCCTCAGAGGGAAGGCAGGGGAGGGGGAGGGGTGGTGGTGGTGTTAAGAGATCAACCAAAGAACTTGTATGCATGCATATTAGCATACCCAATGGACACAGACACTGGGGCGGTGGGGGCTTGTCCTGTGGGGTGGGAGTTGATGGGGGGAAAAGGAGACATATGTAATACTTGAACAATTTTTTAAAAGTAACATGTAGCAAAGTTAACTAGGGCAAATAATTGTTTCCGTGGGTGTACTATGCTGTACAGTTTGATGAGTGCCAGCTGGTCCTGAAGATGCGGAGAGCAATGTGTGGGTTATCTAAAGGAAGCTCCTTGGACCACACTTAACCCTGTGCCTAGAGAAAAAACAGTCGAATCTGGCTCTTAGAAGTTGCATCAGCATCAGTGAAGAGGAAAAGGAGGGGGAGAAGAAAAGGAAGAAGCCACTTTCTAGACACTTTCTGTAGTTGGTATTTATCCCTTTGTTGCCAAAGTTTCTGGAAGCAAAGTGTATCAGAACAAAAATCTCTGATTTTACTCCCCCCGGCCCCCCCCAGAATACAATTTACCTGTCAGTGCAAGAGAAATCAACCTCTGCAGAGACATGCTCTTAAAAGACAGGACACTAATAATCGTAGCCAAGAACACTGTAGGCACAAATAATGGATTCTGCAAATAATGGATTCTTCATGACATGGTTCAGAAGTCCCTGACCAAAAATATGAAAAGGTTGACAATACAAACTTCAGAAACCTACTGAGACAGGTGGGTTCTGTCCTGCTATCTTTTATTTTCCAACTTGTATTAAGTCCTTATATTAGGAACTAGAAAGCAAATTCAAGAAAATTTTAAAACTACTGCACTGGATAGAAATTATTAGCAAAGAGATGTAGAATAAGAATCAAAATAAGATGTTCCATACATATCTAAACATGCTCTTTATTTTTTAATCTTGCTAAACCTCAAGCCCATGTTCAAACATTTAATAAGATGAAATTTCAAAGAGGTAAATATACTCAAAGAGAGCATTTTTCATGTTATAATAGATGTAGCCATTTACATCAACAATTTCCAAACTCTATGGTCTTGACGTTTAAGTTTTGAAAAAGTGTTTATATCTCCAGCATACATATACTTATTTATATATTTTATGCATTACTGCTACTGGCAAACTGTATGTATTACATATACGACAAATAAAAGCTGTAAAAAGATAAAAAATATTTTAAAAATAGGCCTAGTACTCTCTAACCTAAGTGGATCATGTTTACACCGTGTGAAATGTCAACAGCCCACTTCAGAAAACACAAACTTATCAGTTCATTAATCAGATGTGAGGGGCAACATATCTTCACCTATAACTCCCTTTTTCACATATACACGTTTTGAGATTTTGCAACAATTTATCCAAAAAAAACCTTAAATTTTAAATATTAAAAATAAAAGCACTGTTTTTATTTTACTGCTTAGCATCTTTTAAAAGTAGTTGTGGGGTGAATAAAGACATGGCAAACCCGGGGTTTCAAAGAGTGTTTTTATTACTGACACTGGCTACATTTTACTTAGCAACTACTGTGTGACAGGCATTTTAATTACATACATTATATCTAATTCTCACAAGAAGGGTAAAGTAGATATTATGTTTCCCATTTTATAAAAAAATAAAACTAAGGCACATCATCAAACGTATCCCGCACTTAAGTGGTGAAGCCAGGGTGGGTAAGACTGTATCTTCAAATCACACAAAATTAAGATTGTCACAATTACAGAACATTATGTGAAGGGCCAAGCATTTTAGGTCTTCCAATATATACACTGAGTGGCCAGATTATTATGATCTCTGAATGCATAATAATCTGGCCACTCAGTGTATATCCTATATAATAAAAGGCTAATATGCAAATTGTCCCCTCGACCAGGAGTTCAACTAGCAGGCAGGCCGGCCAACCACCCATGTCCCCTCCCCCTGGCCAGGCTGGCTGGATCCCACCCATGCATGAAGTCATGCACAGGGCCTCATATATATATATATACACACACACACACACACACACACACACACACACACACACACACTGAGTGGCCAGATTATTATACGTTCAGAGATCATAATAATCTGGCCACTCAGTGTATATTTTTTCATTTATAGCTGGCTCCTTAAAACAGAGAGAGAGGAACAGAGAAATAAGTCGTTGAATATTAAAAATTCTTTAGATTAAAAAAATAACAGCCCCCAGACATTTCACCTGTCTCTCTCCCCCAGCTCTCTCCACTAGAAAGAGCATTTCAGACTTCTCTCAGAGTCCAGAGTTTCCAGCTATGTTCCTAAATAGGGCCTGAAATTGGCTATGTGGTCCCCCAAAGATTATTCCTCTTCCAGCTGTATGTGCAGCTAATGTCTATGAGAACTCTGGGCTGCCAGGAATCCACAAAAACTGAGAGGGTCCTCAAGGCTGGAGGAGTTACATAAGGTAAAAAGGTTGTTGAATTAGGAGAAATGCTAACTGCAAAATATTATTTGGCAGTTTAACTATCATGACTTGAAATGTCACTGCTAAATTCCTCACCAGAAAACGTGGGTCGAACTCAATGACTTCCTTTCTAGAGATTTTTATTTTTAGAAAGATATATGACATACTTCTGTCTAGGTAGGTTTGGATAGTAGGAAAAGTAGAACGGATGAACCTTGAGGACTTTTCCAGTTTTATACTCGCACACAGAATTCTCTTCTGCCTGGGAGGCCTTCACCTTTCTACCCTCCTGGCAAACTCCTGTTCACCCTTCAGGCCCAAGCATAACTTCTCCGGTGAAGCTTTCCCTACACTTACAGTGGAATTAGGAACTGTCTCCTCTCTGTGCTAAAATAAATAAATAAATAATCTTAAAACCGATGAACAAAAATAGATCTAGAGACAGAGAAGCATCAATCAGATGCTCAAACCTCAGAGGGAAGGCAGGGGAGGGCAAGGCTAAGGGGGAGAGGTCAACCAAAGGACTTGTATGCATGCATATAAGCCTAACCAATGGACACAGACACCAGGGGGTGAGGGCATGAGTGGGGGGACTGGGGGGACAATGGGGAGTAAGGGCACATTTGTAATATTTTAATTAATAAAGGGAAAAAAATCTTAAAATCCATGTTTATTAGCAGCACTCATTTTAAAATGCAACTATCTGTTCTTGACCATGGCTTCTGTGTTCACGCACCTTGTAGTCTCATGATTTATCACTGTGGGGGCACAAAATGTCATCACAATAAATATTTGGTGGATGAATAAATAAAGGTTGAATCATGAATTTGAAGGAGCATCAATTTCTACAAATACAGTAGTTTGCTTTGGTAGGTGGTTCTGTTTCAACAAAAATGTGTTTGTTTTTATATACTTTATATAAAATCCCTCATGTTCTCTGAGCATTCTGTTTGGAGCCTCCTAAGATCGTACATTTGGTTACCAATATACAAAGGAACCCTCTCTCATTACTAGTCATACTATAGCTCTAGGGTAATGCAATGAGGTAGCTCTCACAGTTTTTCTATTTCACAAATTAGGAACTATTCTCATTTGCAGCATTTCCTGGGATTTCTATAGAGTAACTTGTCCCAGTGGGGAAAGACATGCTTCCAATTGTTTATTCTCTGGTATCTCTAGTCTAGTCAAAAGGATCCTCAAAAAAAAAAAAAGCAAGGAATGATTTCAAGAAAACATGAAGGAAAAAACACAATCCCCATCTATTTCATTTTGAGAGCTTGAGCCAGCAAGCATTTAAGAAATGAGTTTCGGGGTAGAGGGCAGAATTTATACTCCATATAATTTCATATGCCCTTTTCCTCTTAAAAAAAGTCACTTTGTCACATGTAATGAATATCTTTTAAACGCTGAGTGGAATACCTTATATGGCCTAACATAAAACAATACTCAAACCTATAAATATCTTAATCCCTTAAACATTTTTCTTTTTAACCACATCAATTTCTTAATAGATGAGCATCACACTAAAAATGTGAGAAACATTAATAAAAAATACAAAACTCAAACTTTATTATAAATATTAGAAAGTAAAATACAGAAATCTACCAACTAATGCAGGGTTCTAATTGGTCATTTCAAAAGATGATGTATATTAGGAAACTTCTTGAGCAAAATACTTTCCGTATAAATTTCTCATACACATTATGTCAAGAATACCTATTTTCAAATGTACTCTGGAGTCTTCATAATTAAAGCAAACCTTCTCTGTCATTCCCACCACATCCCAGGATTAATTGCAGTGCAAGAGAAAAAAAAAAAATCACTAAAACATCCATTTACTTATTCCCTCATAGCTCTCACCTCCCCACATCTCCAACTCCAGTATTTCAGTTCTTTAATTGTGCCTCCACCTTAACTCTTCTAGAAAGTGGGTCAGTCCAACTTAGCCAGCCACCAAGAATAGTGGAAATAACCGCTGACCATTATTGGCATGCCCTGCTCCTTCTCAGACTCAATTACTTTGAGATTTTTGCCTTCTCATATTTTTCATCTCCTAGACTTCCCTAGGAAGGTTTTTTTTTTTTTTTCACCTTCTACAGAGATAAACAATGTGAGCACATCCAACAAGTTGGTCACCTACTGAAAGAAAAATGAACAAGATAGTTCTCAGATTTCAGTCCCAGATGATTTAAGATCCTCACTTTCCCTCCCTTAAATTACTATTTATTCTACAAAACACTCATTTGGCATTTATCTTATGCCACCTTGCCCTCCTCTTCCTCAAACATGTCCTTGAAGGTGAAATCAATCTTAAGGGTGATGGTAATGGAGACCATTCTCCTCTGTTCTCTGGTTAGAAGAGAGGACCCAGAATGGTCTCCTACTCAAAAATGTTCAGACCATTTTTCAATTCACACTATAATCCATTGCGGGGGGGGGGGGGGGGGGGGCGGGGGGGGGCGGAAGAGGGTGTGGTAGGCAAACAGGTTTTATCACCAGTGTAATGCTGATCAGTTCAGTAGCAGCTACTCTAAAGGGCTGGTTTAAGAAAGATAATGAGGTCACATCTGGACTCAGAGTCTGTGCACTGATGGGATTAGAGATATCTGTCAATGCATTGGTGAGGCAAATGGTGGTATGCATGCTCAGTATTTGCCATCTTGGCTCTAACCACTTAGCCAAAATCTGAATTCCAGTTACTTCAAGAATGTCTTACTGCATAAGTTCCTATTCCTAATTAAAGTGTTAGGCCAAAGATAGATGATTCTATATGTCTATGTGTAACCCTTTTACATAAAAGTTTGGTGAAGATACTCTTCCTTGGTGAGTCAGACCTCCAGGTCAACATCATGAACCCAGTGCCCCCTCCTCTTCCCACCGTCACACGGTAAGAATGTTCTTGAGAGCGTGCAGCAGGGACTTTGAAAGCGACGCCAGCTTTTCTACAAAAGCAAAAGCATCAAAGCTCTTCGCTCCAGAAGCCAGCCCAGCCAGGATCACTTAAGGATTCCACTGACTGTGGAGCAACTCTTTTTCATTCCAGTAGATGCTGCGTTCTTCTGATTAAAGAGTTTCTTTTCTCATCCTGTGCTCTCCCAAAAATTGGCACATAGAAGACAACCACAAAACCAGGGTTGACAACATTTAGGAGATACGGTTTTAGACTTTTTCTCTTGAAAAAAATCATTTCACAATGATGAGAAGACAAATCCAACATCTCCCCTCCATTAGAGTAACGAAGTGTCCTAGGGGCTCAGCAAACAAACAAATAAATCAAACCCATTCTTGATTTGTTTCTAGTACTGTTCTCCTGGGCCAGGAAAATCCCTCATTTTCTCCTAATGTAAAGTATCAACGATTCCATTTCATAACCCTTATGTAAAGCAGCACATTACAAAGTGAAGTGCGTCATTAAGTGCTGACAACTTCCACTTCCGGCTTTCCAATCACATTTATTGTATTTCCAAGGCCATCTTCACCAATTTCCATTTCTCTAATCAAATCATATTGTTTAAAAGCCAACTTTACTTACCACTTGCTATCCCTCTACACTGTAACGCACATCCTTGCTCTCTCTCCACCCCAACTCTTCTAGAGCATCCCTGCCACTAAGGGACTTGCCAGTTTCTCCTACTTTCTATGACTGAGAACAAACGCTCAGGCCAAGGTCATTGGAAAGTTCCCTTAAAACAATGTCAGTGGTTATAATGGAATAAGAGCCTTTCTGAGATAAAAGTATGTTAGAATGAGAAAAATAACTAAAAATAGGTTGCTTTTCTCAAGATCTCAGTAAGTGTTCTTTCTTTAGTGAAAAGGCCAGTTTATCTTTAAAAGTTAATGTAGAATCTTCTAAAAAAGCTCCCCCAAGCCCCAAATATTAAAATCATTGAAATAAACAACTCAAGGAAGAGAAAAAGACAGTGCCCCACACATGGGCATCATAGGGCATCAGGGGCAATGGACAGGACGTGATGCGCCCAGCTGAGCCTGAATCTAGAAGATCTTGCGTTCCAAATGAGTTTAGATTTTACTCCATCCCCTGAGTCTTTTCTTCCCTGACTGAAGGCCAGAGGAGCCCAGGAACCAGAGGTGCACATGCAACTGGATGGGAGTCAGGGGAGCAAGTCTGAGGCGAGGACTGAAATTCTATAGCTACTTTATGCATCAGCTGGGCCTCTGGAACAGCGGTCGCCAACCTTTCGGACCTCGTGGACCACCAGTGGTCCACGGACCACCAGTTGGCGACTGCTGCTCTAGAACAAATTTTTGAAAAGAAAAATTAAAGTTCTGTGGTACTGCAATGTATTTAAGGGCAAATACTAGAAGATAACATCATCAGTCTATATGGCCAGAAGTGTGCTCTGTTTAGTATGGAATATTCAATTGAATAAAAATGGTGGAGGGAGTTCAAAAACCTAACACGTTAAAAGACTAAAGGAAATGGGACTTTTTTCAGATAAAAGAGACGCAGCCTAACCTTTTTTCTCGCTAGGACAGCGTCTACCACAGGAGCACCAGGCCATGGAGTGCAAAGAACGCAAGAAGGAATGAAGGAAGGGGCTCTGCAAACACATTTTGAAAACTACTGACCTAGAGTTTCAAAACTTTCTAGGAAACCAAACTTAAAAAGTTATGCATCTTTACTAGTCAGACGTAGCAAATGTGCAGTATCTCCAACTTTAACCCCTTCATTTTTGCCACAGAGTTTTACTCGTCTTTAAGTGAAAAACAAAACAAAAAACAAAAAGCTACATATTTTTATTTAGCTCAAGAAATTATTTAGGTGCACAGGCAGAGACAGCTCGCACAGGTACACAGAATACAATCATTGCCATGAATACATCCTTTACCTTGAAATGTGGAAGAGCACCAAAAGTAATGTTTTTAAAACAAAAACAGGGCCTAAAAAATAAGTGCTTAGGCGGAATTCTTGAACAGCAACCAGCCTATGGATGGTGGACCTCGTTGAAAGCATCACACAACAATGTGTGTTTACATCACCCTTTTATTTCATAGTTAGAAATAATACAGTTCCACAGGGTAAATCATCAATAAATAACGATGTTTAATCATTAAACGTAAAAATCCCAACTCTTTGGCATCTGACAGGATTCTATTTCTTGTCAAACTAATGACTGTATAGAGACAGTTAATCTTAGTGACCATTTGTCAATATGTTACAAAGGTGCAATTTACGTTAATGTATCAACCGCTGGAAATTTCCAGTCCACCAAGAAATTTGATCAACTCAGTAAGCTATGGGCCAACTTCACCAAGGTTCTTTCATAAGGTCTGCCTCAGTGAAAGCATAATAAATGCTGATTAAGAGTTCCTAGGGGTTCCTAATACGTATTCTGCTCTAAATAGTTTGCCATTCATTCTGGCTAAAGAAAAGTTACAACTGCACCAGGAATCGCCCATTCATTAATTAAAAGGTGTTCTTATTTTATAAGCAAGAGTGCTAACACCTAAGAAACTCACAGCCCCCAAAATAAACTTTAAAATAAGCAGTTCTATGCTGCCAGAAATGCCAATTCAGTAATAAATTGCACCTTCAAGAGTCAAAAAAGAAAAGAAATAGAAACTTTTAAAAAAGGTAAGTGACATACATTTTTTTTCCAAAATATATTCAAGAATAGTTGAGCTGTATTTGTTACTAAAGCCAGGACAATATTTCTTTAGCAACAAATTAAACCAGTGCAATTGACATAAATTGTTAAGTAATCCAGGATTAACCTATTAAATCTGCAGAACACTTTAGGCTCCTACACTAATCCTAGAAACTGGAATTTCAGTGAGTGCTTGCGCTGCAAAAACCTAAAACTGGGATGACCCGATGCCATGCTGAATGGTATCACTTCATACTTCGATTAAGCATTCGATAGTAGAAATCATGAGTTCCTCTATTAAAGTTCCATTCACGTTCAGAACATTCAGATGCAAACAGTATTATGCCTATAATCCACAACTAAAAGAGTCCTTTCCATTTTAAAGTTCCAGATGAATTTTAAATTAGAAAATAAGCCCAAAGGAAACTTTTTCAACTTATGAAACCTTCATATTGGAAACTTTCTGGAAAAGCTTCCCCCTCCTCCCACCTATTGTAAAATAAATACTTTGTATCCCAAATTTAATTTTATTAAGACATGTTAATAACGCTATAAAGAAACATTTTACAGCCATAGAGATCAGTAACTTTCCATGCGGAAATAAAAAATTCATTGCTCAATAATATTATTGAGGCAAGTGAAGAAAGATTATGCTCTTGTGTCAATCAGAAATGTTGTTATTTTTTTCAGTGCAAAACCAGTTATAAAATATTTAAACTCAATATTTAAAAATAAAAAGTGGTCCAAAATTCAGCAATGTTCAAGTTCTAAATTTCATAAAACAAATCATGACATACATTTCATAGTAAAATACAGAGATTAAAGAAGTACTTGAGTACTTAAGATACGAATTTCTAATGAATCATACCATGTCAGCAACAACCGAGCAGATAGCATTCCCAATTCGAGCGTCAGAATCATAAAGATCTTACCGTACCAAGCCGTGTTTCCTAGCTAAAAAGCTATACAAACTAATGGTCAACATTCTGTTTTCTTTGAAGTTGCGTGCTCTAGAATGATTTCTCCCCAAGTACCTGTGATTTTATTTCTGTATTCAAAATTTGATCTGAACAATTTTTATGTTCCTGGAACACTTAGCTGATATAACCATCTATAATGTGGAGAGTCCTGTACAGAGTCCAACAGTGGGTTTTTCTGGCCGAGTGTAGGCTGCCTTAAACTGGTTTACACATTCCGCAGGTCATTCATGTGTTATTCCTAGCAAACACACGGTCCCCTCTGAGGGTTAGGTGTTGAAGCTGGTACTGTAGCACTTCCGTGTCAGCTGGCTCCTTAATGCTCATTTTATCTAGATTGAGGTAGTCCAGAGATTTGGAGTGAGCCCTCTTACCTTTAAGAAGACAAAGAGGCAGGGGCCCGTGGAGGGCCTTATAAGGTTCATAAGGTAAAGATTTAGTGCACTTGTCTCCTGAGCTGGGCATCCGCCTTCGCCTCCTGCCATTGACAGCTGGAATCTCGTACGGTTGGTAGTACCTACTTCTGGTTTTATATAAACGAGAGGAACGTGCAAGTCCTGCATCCAGCTGTTTGGAGCGCAAGGAAGGCACGCCTTCTCCCTTACTCTCCTCACCTCCTGTGCACTTCTGGGCTAACTTCAGGAGTTCCTCGCCAGTGGTGAAGCCAACCAAATAGTTCGAGTCCATGTGGAGGATCTGGTAGCCTGAGACCGTCCGGCGCATCGGCGAGCACGGAGTGCTGGAGCAGCGGGGCTTCTCGGCCTCGGCCTTCCCCGGGGAGCTCACCTCAGCCACGGGCAAGGGCAGGGTGCTCAGGGTACTTCTGGCCTCTCCATTAACATCTACTTCCATTTTAGGCACCAGTCTGCACACTCCTAAAAGTAGACAGACAGATTAGAAGAGTGTAACGCGCAGAACCTTGGGCCAAGCTGGGTCACTTTAGAAGGTTGAAGGAGCATGAAATGACTCTGGCCTGAGAAACAGCCAATGTGCATTGGGCAGATTTTTATCTGTCTACGACACGTTCCAGAGCAGGCCTGAAATGACTACTACTTTTCTGCCTCTACGCACTCAAGACAGGTTAAATGAAAGTCCGAAGTAAGGAGAAGACTACAGATAACAATACTTCTCTAAAGCCAGGGCTCCATTCAATCACACCAAGTTTACTACTTGAAGCGACATTAAGCAAATAAGAATAATCATACACAGTTTCACAAGAATCTACAAACTCTTTCCAATATAAAAATTAAAATCCTTTCACTTTCCATGTGATTTAAAATACGTGCTCAGCTCTTCAACCTGCAATTCTTTTCAACTGTGTTTACGGGGCATGTGATGAAAACGATAAAAGCTGATCCATTTCTGCAAAGATTCAATGTATGTAGGCCTAAAAAGTTTTTCTTATGGTAAGGCGAAGTCTTAGTGGAAGGTTCCCCCAAACCTTGTAAATGTTCCTCCTTCCATATTCCCAATGAATTACGCAAAGATAACCATTTTGTAGTTTAAATGTTAATCCTAAATACAATAAATCATTTTTTAATATGAAACATATATAAAATATCAGATGTTATTTTATTTGAACATTTAATCATAAAACATACCATCTCTAAGACACTACACTTTTGAACCGTTTAGTAAATGGCAGAAGAATTCATAATGAAAATTAAGAATACTAATATTATTCATCACAATAATCTCATTACATTGTTTGGAAATCTCATTGACAAAAAGTACCACAAATAATGGCCAGATTCTAGAAAATCACAGATAAATCAAATTTTGGAAAATAAAATACTAAGGGAACCTGAATGACAATGGCATTTCTGAGAAACTTTATTTCTACTTGATCCTCAATCAGAAGTAGATAACACAGCTTTAAGTATGTCAGACTGCTTACTATAATCATGTCATGTAGTAACTGATTTTAAGATCCATAGTGGGGGTTGTGCAGGAGGCAGCCCATCGATGATTCTCTCTCATCATTGATGTTTCTATCCCATTCTCCCCCTCCCTTCCTCTCTCTGAAATCAATTAAAACATATATATGTATATATATATAAATATATATATATATATAGTTTTTAAATCCTTACCTGAGGATATTTTTCCATTGATTTTTAGAAAGAGTGGGAGAGAGAGGAAAAGACAGAGAGAAACAACAATGTGAAAGAAACACATCGATTGGTTGCCTCCTGCACGACCCCCTATCAGTCACGTTAAGGGCCTGGGCCGGGGAGGAGCCTGCAACCCAGGAACGTGCCCTAGACCGGAATCAAACCCAGGGGGGGACCCTTCCGTCCATAGGCTGACGTTTCATCCACTGAGCCAAACCAGTTAGGGCCAATTAAAACTTTTTTTTTTTAAATCCAAGCAAAGAGAAAGCTAAAGGAAGTCACAACGTTATTCCTCCATTTGCATGCTGCACTTCCTTCATTAGAAAATAAATAAACCAAGACTACGAAGTTACCAGATGCCATCCTGCCCTTACTACAGTTCACAACTATATGTCAGCTGACAATTAAGTTTAATTTTAAGTGCTAAAGCGATCAATATAGTTTTACTTACATTGTACTCTAAATCTTAGACTATTTCCAATTTTAATTTAACCAAAACACCTTAGCCTCTCAACCCTTCTAGATTTAAAGTAACTGGCTTTTTTCTATCTTATTAATGTAAAAACAAATTTGTATTTGATTGTGTAATTTACTTCTCTATGGAGAGGATGGAAGTAGGTGACCACTGGCTACTTTGATATGCATACCAAAACCTAAAGATTTCTCATCTCATAAACTGTGCAGGACCGTCTGAAGCTTCATCCAATTTTATGCTGAAGAAACAAATGTTTACTCTAAGCCAAATGACAAACTAACCCTTCCTTTCTCACGAATTCTGTTATCCAGAAAGAGCACAAGAGAACAGCTTATCGGAAGGCCTCCAACCTACGTAACCTGACAGGCAGAAGTGATTCTGATACTTTATTCTGAAAAGACAAGCAGAGGAGGGTCAGTGAGGCCCAAACCACCCGGGCTGTGGAGGCAAGGGAGCATACACACAGACTGAGCGCCCTCCCAAGTAGAGTGACACTCAAGCATCAGTCACGTTAAGTGGCATTGGCCCAGGTCTCTTCCAAATCTGGGAGTCTATGACAGTCCATGCATGGATTTCCACCAGCCACCTTACAGAATTTGCACTTGGTATATTATGAACTTCCTAAAATCCATGTTTCACATCCCACCCATTCTGAATTGGGTAATAATTTAAACAGAGGCTAGGCTGAAAGTCACTTTTTTTTTCCCCTATGAGGGTAGAAAAATTGCTAAGCAAGTTAATGGTGTACAAAGTCACAGCAAAGAAGAGTGGACAATAGGATCATCAAAAATGTGTTCCCACATGAAGTCAATCCTGCTGCATCAAGGCAGACCACCGGGAATTCCTAGAATCTCTCAGGGTTAGGGATAAATGATGGCAGGATACAAAGGTTTGAGAGTAAAAGGCAAAAGTTACATAGCAGCTAGAAAATAAGTACCTAGAAAATTAGAAAAGTGGAGTGAGGCAATGTGTGGCATGAAATAGTGATCACTGTTAGATGAGAACTATCACTGGTTAAGTTTCCAGCAGCCAATAACACCATAAAAAACATTACGTGGTGTGGGTAAAATAACCAACAGGATCTTCAAGCATCCACCTGACAGACAATGATTTAACCTACATTCTTAATTACATGTGGTTTAAGAACTCTGGAAATTTCAACCAAGCGGCCTGGTGTAAGAAACCAACATACCTGGATGACATGAACAACATACTCCAGGTAGAAAACACGACTTAACCAGAAAGTTAAAGAAATAAGCACTGCCAATACCCTCTTCACAAATAAGGAACTAAGGTCAATACCCAATGTAAAATTTCTGAACCAGAGTCTTGTTGCACTGGAACACGAAAATGCTCGTTTTAAATCTTTACATATATAGCTGTAACATAGAGTGAACGTCTCTAAGTGAATAATTCTAAGGGTTGAAAATTTGTTTGCATTTTTTAGCCATAAAGCACCAATACTGCTCCAAACTATAGCATAGCCTCAAAACTAACAGATCTTTTAGGTGGTTCCACTGGTCTCTGTAGGGTAGTCACATGTACAAGAACATCTCCAGCTCCTGATATTGAAGTAGGAATGAGAAGGGTACAACCAGAACTTCTACAAATTGCTTGGATTTTTTTTTTTTTTTTTAAGATCCTTTCCACTTACATATTGCCTTTCTAAAGAGCATCCATTATGTGGAGCCTGGGTTTCAGACTAAGGAGCAATGACTGGCAAATATTTCATTTTGAGCTGGGTGGAATGCTAGCTTCTTCAATGTGACTGAAAATAAAACTTCCTATGCGGTTAAATTCCTGATAGTTTCCTGACTGGATTTAAATATTGGGGCAAGAACCTGACAGTAGTTACAGAATCAACTTCCTCAGGTTATCATTTCAAATGGGCCTAAGTGGTGTACGTACTATCCGACCTGAAATGGAGGAAGTCTAGGTATTTTCTAATTCTGGAAATCTACATAAAAAGGGTGATGCTAAAGGCAGTAAAGACTGAAGGGTCTCAAAGTCAGCATATCTTGATATATGGATGTCCAATATTTTAGACTGCAAAATTTCTTATTAAAAGTCATCCATCGGAAATGAATGACAAGTGGAGATGGCCTGTGTTTTAGCAACAAATTCTTCATATTTTACCATGAAAAATCTGCTTGTAAGTTTTTAACAAACTTATTCATGACGAAGCATTTTGTTTCATATTCTAAAATTCCCTTGTATCAAAAAAAGCATGCTTGCAAGATAAATGGTTACAAAGCACTCTGGCAGACAATGCAGGTATGTGCAACAGGCACCACCCCCGCTGCAGCAATAAGAATAAATGTGAACTGAGAAATCGGGTCCAGTGCTAACTCAGGTCAATGCTAGCTTCTGCAAAGCAGAACACTGAAAATCAGAAACCAGCAATACCCTATTGCTTCCATCAGTGCCTTGCATGTGTAGTTAAAAGCAAAAATAAAGACTGGAAACAGGAAACAGAAAAAGTGTTGTTATAATAACAGAAGCAGATAGAAGAGTCTAAGACAGAAAATGCAACAAAAATAGAAAAGTCAACTTGTAGTTGAACAATGCTTTTAAAACTCAGTTTCTTAAACAAGTACCAGGAACAAATGTAATTCTTCAAATGACACCTAAGGTTCTTCAATATCATATTCTCTCACAGTCCAATCAGTCACAAAGGCACTGAAGTATATTTATAAAACATATGAAAGACCTGGCCATGTTCACAGGTACCACTATATTTCCTTGAAATATATGAGGATTCAAACTAGACAACATGAGATAAGTAACACTAACATTTACCAGAAAAAAAAATGTACACAGCGCACATTTTAAAAACAATGGGTGTGGCACGCCATTGGGAATTTTGGCTGAAACTAAAGCAACTATCCAAACCTCAGTTCACATGCAGGGGAACCTGATGCACCAAGAGGAGCACATTTAAAGCACTGTGACCTGTATGGGAACTGGTCAGCTCTGAACAACTCTCCAGGAGGCCAAATTCCCTATACATTTGGCAAAAGGAGCAACATTTTAAAAATATAACCTAGATGCCTTAGTCCTTAGACCACCTCTGAAAATAGCTGGTAAGTTTCACAACTGTTATACAAAGAATTCTTTTTGAGAAGTACTGAATGTTTTTTTTTAAATCAGGCTTATCAAAAAAAAAGTTACCCTCAGTAATAAAAAAAACACCGAAACTGCTCCATATGCTTGAACTGTTTTTAGAAACATACAGCAATATCACTTAAGAGAAAACAGATATAACATAACTGTCTAAAATATACTGAATGAAAATGTCATCATGTGAACAGAATTCTGTTCAAGAGGTACCTGAAACAAACCTTTCAGAATAGAGCCAATGCTTGGGAAATGGAGACTCTTAAGCATGGCTATTATGAGGTTCATAATATCAAGAACCATCACATTTTAGTGCAGAATCATCTTGGAGTTCACCTACCTGGGACCTCCGATTACAGAGCAGACAACCCTGAAGGCACAAGGCAGGGACTTGCCCAGAGCCAGCCAGGCAGTCCCAGGGCTGCTGGCTCCAAGTTCAGTGCTCCAGAGTTCACCCTGCTGCTGTGCTTCTAACCACCGTGTGGTTCCAACCCTGCCTACACACTGACATCATCTACGGAGCTTCAAAAAAGACTGATGTCTGTGCTCTACCCAGACTGTGATTTAATTCGCCTGGGCTCTGAATTGTGAAAGATCGCCAGGTGATTATAAGAAACCTTCATGTCTGGGACCTTGTCAGACAGAAGAATTTCACCCCTATGAGTTCTGACCCCACCTTTTTTTTTTTTTTTTAAACCAACAGTATTAGTCATATTAGTGACCACCATATTAGTGACCAATCGCTAACACCTATTCCTAAGGCCTTCAAGTTTACTGTTCCTAATCCACTGTGGGCTTTAAATAAATCTGCTAACCACACTTGTTAAAACTGGGTAGAAAATAAAAATAAACCTGTGCTGAATGAGAATCAGGTCCTTCATCTGCATACACTTTGGTGTAGTTACTTTAGCTTCTCAGAAGCCTCAGTTAGGTACAGCCACTTTGGAAAACAGTTAGACAGTTCCTTACAAATTTAAATAAATGCTTATTAGACAACCCACGTGCCCTACTTGTAAGATATTAAACTAGGACACATGAAACGATACGTTCACACAAAGACTGAGTGTGAATGTTTACAACAGCTTCATTCATAATCATCAAAAGTGGAAACAGAGCAAACGTCCACCGACAGGAAAACAGATAAACTGTGCTCCGTCCATACAATAGGATACCCCTCGGCAATGGGAAGGAGCAAACGAGGTTTACAGTCAGGGAAAGGAGCAGACAGAAAATGCTACTTGCTGTGTGATTCCACTTACATGGCATTCTGGGACAGGCAATGCTACTGGACAGAAATCAATCAGTGGCTGCCCGGGGATGGGGGGTTGGGGGAAGGGGATGAACGACAAAGGGGTACAAGGGAATTTTGGAGGGTGGTGATAATATCCTCTGTATTGACTGTAGTGGTCAATACACAACTGATTATATCTGTCAAAACTCATCAAACTCTATACCTTAAAAGGATGAATTTTGCTGTATATAAATTACACTTTAATAAGTCTGACTTTAAAAAATAAAATAAGCTGTCACATATTTCCAAGTTTTTTGATGATCCTCTGCATTTTCTATTCCTGTAGGTACAAGAGTGTGTATGTATGTGTGTGTGTATCTACATCTCTCCAGATACATATGTATACATATGTATATACACACAGTTATACATATGTATGTACACACAGTTATAGATATAGTTCTATATGTAAATAGAAGGACATTCTAGCCAAGCTGCAAAAGGGGAAATGAACCATCTTGAGAAGTAGTAGTAAGTGACCTGTCACTTAAGGTATCCAAACATAGAGTGGGCAACCATTAAGATACTTTCTGATTCTGAGAATATATAATTTGAAGAATTTTAAAAACTGGAGGACCAAATTTTGTGCTTTATTTCAGTTTTATGAGTCAGTGACCCAGCCACATTCTTATTTAACATCCTCTAAAAGTACTTTGTACTTCTGGTGTTCAAACTTCTTGCTCGTTTCTTCAAAGCAAAGTATTAGTAATGTTTCCATTTTTTCAATGTTTTAAAATGCATTTTCATAGATTTGATAAGCTATATCTACTTAACAAACAAAACTATTTGTGTTTCCCCATTGTCCCTTTGACTCACTCTGCTGCCGACTGGTCATTTGGAAATCGTTTATCATGAAATTGCTTTTTTCAAAGATTATGACCACTCCAAGTAGTTCGAAGAAAGGACTTATTGGCCTAGTAGGATGTCACACCAAAGCATGAACTCACACTAGTCTAGTCTGTAAAATGCTAAAGAGTTACAGAGTCATTATTAATTTTTCCCCCTTCAAAGACTTGGAGCCATATGAACAACTGTGTCAGCACAGATACACAGACATCATACTGAAAAAAAGACAACTAAAGGAAAACAACAGCATTGCATATTTTTAAGTTTAAATTCATGGTGTGAAAAAAGGAATGTCACACTTGCAGTGAACTGCTATCCGTCTAAGTGAAAATGATGTTCTTTCAGTCACCTGCTTGCCATTCTCTATGTACAATAATAAACACTAGAACTTTTTGCCAGTCTCTGGAGACTAACGTTTTTACTAAAATTTCCTTGAAATTAGAGCAACTACCTCTTATTAGTAACTATCATATTATGAAATATCCCATAAGACCTCGTTTATCTTACAGGAATTAAAAAAGGAAATTCTACTCAACCAAAAAGTCGAAATTATCAAATATTGTTAGCATTTTGCAACAGTAATTTCAGTTCTCAATTAAAATTTAATTAAAATAAAAATTTAATAATTAAAATTTTCATAATTATAATATACATATTTGCAATAATATACTGAGATTTCACACTTATTAGTTCATGTAGTTCTTAAAACACATTATGGTATTATGTTGATACAACTGGTTAACAAACAGAAAAAGCAAAATATAACTCACCAGACTAAATCCCAGAAGATGTCACTGTACAATTTCCAATGAGTCCCAAGGGAACACAGGCATAATTTTTCTGCTCTATTCCAGATACTAAACATGAGATACAAAAATAAACCTTTAATTTAACAAGTAACAAAACTTGTAAAGCAATTATACCAATTCTAACAGCAAAACTGGCGAGAGGTACTAATACCAGGTACAGGTTATACAGGATACAATAGCAATTAATTTAATTAAAATAATTTCTAATTTGTTCCGCTAAATTAAACCTCAAACGTTTTATCAAGTTTGTTCCTCTGTGTTCTGTTGCTTAAGCTCTATCTGGAGACCACAAGTAGCTACCTGGGCTAAATCTCAGGGATTTAAGTGTTGGTTCCACCACCCAAGTCCTATTTATTTACAGGTTCAACAGACTCACAGTAGTAGCCTATGAATGAAATAACCCCGAGGCTGGGTTCAAAAAAACAGGTCCTAGCTCTAGCCTACCTAAGAAGTCTACCTCATGACCTTGCTTAAACAGCAATGTTTAAATTGAGGACAACAGCATCCTCCCTCCCTCCCTCCCTCATACAGTAGTTATGTGGATCAAATGAGATGAGACAGATGAGTGAATGAGCTCTGCATGCTGCAAAGCCTTTTACGATGTGTGATGTTATTATGCAATTAATTTTTGGTATCTACTCATTGTAGCCATAAAATAGCAACAATAAAATCCTTCATAAGACTGCTCTGACGCAAATGATTGGAAGGCTCTTGGAAACATTAAAAACCAACAAACAGGAAAACCCCCACAGAGAACAACTTGAAAAAACACTCCTTTACAATTATCACATTGCTTAAGGTTTCTAGCATCTCCTCTGTGCCTTCCCCTCCTACCTGGGGAGGTGAAGGTGTAAGAGAAAACTTCCCAAAGTCTTCTCCACCTGTAAAGGTTTCTTGGTTGTTGCGTTTTCTACTGTTGTGTCTAACCTCGGGGGCGGGGCAGCGGGGGGCACATTTTACCTACATAGGTGCACAGGGCCTGAAGTGGCAACAGTCCAACAGAATACAAACAGCACGGGAAAGGGCAAGGAGTTTGTCACTGTATTACTTTCCTTCCCAGCCCAGAAGAGTTTTATTCAAAGGAAATGCACAATCCCTGAATTCAAGGTATTTGCTTCTACAGACTGAGAAACTGGAGGAAGTTAATGCATCACGTACTGTCATTCCAAGAAACTAACACGTTTCAGCCTTTGGAACTTTAGATTTAGGTAACACACTCCCTTTCATTTCTTTTGCCACAAACTATTCTCAAACTGGGGAACCAAGGAACCTAGATAATTACGACTTGGTTCTACTCCACCACTGCAGCCTCTGGTTTTAACATAACGTGAACTGTAATGTAACCACAATGGTTACCTAATAAGACTTTTTTTTTTTTAATATATTTTTATTGATTTCGGAGAGGAAAGGAGAGATAGAAACATCAACGATGAGAGGGAATCATTGATTGGCTGCCTCCTGCACGTTGGACCGAGCCTGCAACCCAGGCATGTGCCCTTGACCAGAATCGAACCTGGGACCCTTGAGTCTGCAGGCAGATGCTCTATCCACTGAGCCAAACCAGCTAGGACCTAATAAGACATTTTATTGAAAATAACCACCCGCAAGAGAATTTCCCCAATACTAATATTATAAAGTTCAAGTTATTTCTTATTTAAGTAAATACACTTTTAATGGGAAAAGGAAATAAAAAGAAACTAATATTTTGAGCAACTTCTATGTCAGATGCTATACTCAATTTAATGTTAACAAATGCTCCATGAGGAAAACAGTATCCCCACTGTAAAGTATTTGAAGTAATACTATCTGCGGGTCAGAGCAGGAATCTGAACCCCAAACCGTCGGACTCCAAAGCGCACGGACATTGCTTTAGATATGAAACTTCATTGCAGATTTGAAAGCAGAGAAGCCTTAAAGTAATTATCTAACTCTTGCACTGGAGCTGATGTGGAAGTTTAGGAAACGTTTTTCATAGTAAACAAAGTGTAGTAACTGATTATCCCTATTAGGCCGGTGCCAAGCCGAAAATAGAATATAAACACAGCGTCCAAAGGAGCCACAGAGGGCAAAGCCAAGGTGTGCAGGAGCTCCTTTCCATTTCTCGGATTTTACTCATTTCTGACCCTGCTTACTGTTTTGTCTGTTAACAGCCTGCTAACCGTGCACAGGTGCTAAGAAGAAAATGATGAAGATGGTGAAAAGGAGAAAAAAAAATTAAAAGAACAAGGCCAGAAACCAATTAAAGAACATTCCTTCTTTAAGAGATGGCCTATAAAGGAATCCAGTAAAACATTATAGTAACCCATCTTCTATTAGACACAAAACACTGTAATATTAAAGTTACCCAAATATACTTTTGAAATAACATTTTCAGAATACTTTAAAAATCTCTAACACTTGCAATTGATTCTGGCCAATGTTTTGAACAGGAAGGCTTGGCAAGCCATCAAGAGATCTCTCAAAAACAATCAACAAGAAGGAAACACATTCACGTGAAATTTTTACAAGATGGACTAAATGCTGCATAGAAAAACAAATTCAAATAAACACAGCACGGACTAGAATATATAATGCTTTCATCTATAAGCAGCTGAAACAAATAGAAAGCCCTGTGACATTAACCTGTAAACAATGAAAATAAAGAAAGATTAAGTATGGTCAAGAGTTGTCCACCCTGAGTGACTAAGCAAAAGACACCAAGCATTTGACTGGAAATGAGGCTTCTACAAATAGAAAAGTTTGCAAACATCAACTAGCAAGTGTGTCAAATTTCTCAGGCAAGATGATAGATAGCATCAGAGGTAAATAAAGAAGAATGTCCTTCAAAAGTAGAATGGCCACATGTCTCAGGTCACAGCCACCAGTGCCCTGGCAGAATTACTTACAGCACTCCCTTTATGTCCCAAAAGTGTCCCAGTTGGGCAATGATATTGTTATCCTACTCAAAAGTAATATATGACCACGGAAAGGCAAAGATTTTGGGGAGCAAGGAAGGACCCTCTGCTTGCATAATGGCTTCCCATACAGTATCTGTTTGGGTGTATCCACTCAGCCATTGAATTATTCATTTACTCATTCAGTCATTCAACAATATTTCAACTCGTATTATGCCCCCGCACTGTATACACTCTGGGGCAAATACAAAAAGTGAAGGCTGAGACAGGGCCAGAGGGAAAGACGGACAGATGTGGGAATACATAAACATAACAGATAGAACAGTAAATCTGAATGGCACTGGGAAGCAGAGAAGGGAGTGATTTCCCCCCAAACACAGGAGCTCCGCTTGGAAATGATTAAGCCCACACAAAATCCCTATACAAAAAAGCCATAAAGTCAGACTTCAGCATAGATCCACTGACAAAATAGCAATAAGAAAAAATTTAACAAGATCTATCAGTTCCAAATCAAAAGGTTATAAATATGAAGGCCAGCACACAGTCCTTGTGAATTTTGGTAAATAAATTCCACTAATTATTAAAGATTATGTTAGGAAAAACGAGATAAATTTTAGGTAAAGAAAACTGATAGTGTAGAAGTTATGGGTTCTAATTCTAGTTCTCAAAACACAAAGACAAAAATGGAAACAGGTAGTACTTCTCATGTTGTCTGAGGAAAGACCAATAATGAAAAACCACTTAGAAAAAAATTTTTAAAGTTCTGTTGACTAGTGAAAATACTTTGCAACCACCAGTCTCAAAGATTACCCTAAAAACACTAGAAGAGAGGATCAAAACATCTCTCCAGTAATAGAACACTGAGCAGAAATAAAATGATTTAACAACACACACAATTAAACAAAAATGCTTACCTGTGCAAACATTCTCATTGTAGTTTACTTTAAAATAATCTTTTTAATTTGCAGCTCATCAAAAACAAAAGCATCGATAATTTTTAAGAAGCGTTAAGTAGGGTGTGACTTTTCTGAAACCATCCTTGAGCTTACAAATTATTAACCTCACCAACGTTGTAAGACAACCCAAATGGGTTCCGTAAGACAAAAATGTGTTTCTCTGTTATCAGTTATTTTACTAGTAATAGCAACCCCCTTAAAGTACAGCACTCCTTTTCTATTTCTGCTAGTAGAAATTAAAGCTAGATTATCAATGCCTTATCATTAGATGAAATCATCCTTCCACCTATTTTAGAAAAAAAAAATTCAGTTTCACTACAAATATGACGGAGGGTAACTAGAACTGCAGGTCTGCATGCAGTCTTTACATGAAACTTGCCTCTTGGGAAGCATAACCAAAAAGGGACAGGTGTACACAGTGGAACTGACGAAACTTTCAGATGAAAGCTTAAAACCAGGAACACATTTTAATAGACTAGTGACAAAATCAGAGTTCTCTCTGGAAAAGAGTCGATCTCCACCCTACCCAGGATAACAATCCTGTATATAAAAGTTTTGTTACTCCCACCACATACTTAAGGGTTAAGGTGTACAATACCTCTACGAAATACACAAAATTACATAGAGAAAGTAAACAGATTCGCTGACTCTATGTAAGATCAAATCAAGAGGTCTCTGGACTCATTAATCCTTATATTTCATTTTGGTCATTTTTTAAAGTTTATAATGCATACACAGGTACATAATAAAACACGGAGAAACCTGTGAAACATTCATTGAACCTAATTGTGTAAGCATAAATCATGGTCTTGAATTAAAGTACCAAAAGCTTCTGCAATAATAGCCAGTACTGTATTTTAAAATACGTGGGGAAATAAACTTTGGGAAAGGGTCATTTCTCTCTCTCTAGTGTCTAGCCTGCTCTACAGGGTTAAAATCAAACCAACTAACAATTCTAAATTGTAGAGTGGCTCATATGAGAAAAAGAATGTAAAATGAAGGGTCTAGTAACGTCAGAAATGTTGTGCAAGAATTGCTCTTTCGGCAAAGAGTAGCAAGCACACTATAAAATGCTTCTGTCTCCGTTCTTCCAATTCCTCAAATGATTAAAAAGTTCCCAGCCCCAGTTTTAACCTGTGCACCACAGCCACCCACATCCACACTCGGCATCTTGGCTCGACACAAAGTGCTAAGCCCCTGGGAGCAGACTGGCGTGGAGGAAGCAGCGGGGAGACCCCAAGGATGTGGAACAATTGCAAAGGGGAAAGGACGGGGCCGTCGTTCCCTTCGCGTTCCCACCTCTTCTCTGGCAGAGGTTTGCAGATTCCACCACTAGAGTTTGGCAGCCTCACAATGGGGCCGCCTGCTCCAGGTCCGAGTGCCGCCGGCCTGGAAACCCCTTTCCCCCGCTTCCCACCCGCCCCAAAGTCGACCCGCGACAGGTGGGGCGAAGGCGGCGATGCCCAACGACATCTGCCGCTTTCGCTTCCAGCCAGCACCCGGCGCCAGTCCACACGCGCGCCCCCGGACAAGGCCGGCCAGCCCGCGCCCGCGGCGCCCGCAGCCCCGCAGCCCCGCAGCCGTCACGGGCTGCAGGCTCGCGGCAGTCTCGTCCCCCCCGGTCCCCTCCAGATTGCTGCGCGGGCGAGGAGGGCGGCGAGATAAGGCCGCCAGGGCTCGCCCAGAGGCACTATCTGGCCCGGGCAGTCGCACCGGCGTGCGGCCGGGCACGCGGCCACCGCGCAGCAGGCCTGGGAAAGCGCTCCTTCTCAATGGAGCCCCAGGCCCGCCACTCCCGGAGCGGGCACAGCAGCGGCGCGGCGACGGTGCGCGCCAACGCGCCCCGACTTCCGCGGCGCCGCACCCCGGGAGAGGCGCTGCCCGCGGCTCCCCGAGTGCCCGCAGCTCCCGGCGAGCGCACGCCGCGCGCACACGGGCGCACGCCCCCGCACACTCACTCACACGCGCTGCACACTCACGGCGTCCCGGCCCCACCCCGGTGCCAAGGAACCGCGGGCTCCCCGCACCGGGCAAGGGCCCCACCCAGTTCACGACACCCCAGCCCCAGCTCGGGCGTTCCGGGACCTGCCCGCCGAGGCCGGGGGTCCCCGAGGCCGCCCCTCCCGGAGGCCCGCCCGGCCGGGGTTCCCCAGCACCGCGAGGGCTCCGTGCGCCCGGCCTCGACACCGAGGCAGGGAGGAAGGGGCGGCGCCGCGACCGGGGCTGGCACCGGGAGTCGGGGACTGGGGGCACCCCCATCACCACCGCCACCCACCCGTCACCACCTTTTCTGCAGCACAAAAGGTTGCAGTCGGAACCGCCGTCCCCGTGCAACCTACCGGAGGCTCACGGCTCCTCCGCCTCCGCCGCGCCTGGGGCCGCGGAGCCGGAGATCCGGGCGGGAAAGGCTCGGGGCTGCGGCGCCGAGACCCGGGCAGAGGCCGCCTGCCGAGCCAGCGGGGTACCCTCTCCGCTCCCACCGCCCTCAGCGCCAGCAACCGCCCGGCGCAGGCCCCGCCCCCGCCTCCGCCCGCCTTCCCGCCCTCCTCCGGCTGCAGAGGCGCAGCCCGTCAGCTGAGCCCGCCTCCCGCGCCCCGCCAGACACCCGGAGGAGGGCGGGCCGCCGGAGGAAGGCGCTGAAGGGGCCTGGCGAAGTCGGCCGGCGGCGGGCGGCGTTGCTGGCTGAGGAGGGGGAGGAGGAGCTGGGGGAGGAGTCGTCACACCCCCTCTCCAGCCACAGCCGGCACTCCCGCTGAAGGGCGTGGAGAGCACCGACTCACAGACCCGGCCACGCTCAGGTTTGCCCAGTGGCGGGGGGGTGCTGGTGTTGGTCCTGTTTGGGTCTGCTTCACGGATTCTGCGCGGAGCAGAAACAGACCAGACTAGAATCCCATGACATTACAAATTATAAAGTCGATCTTAGAAAAGTGCTGAATCTCTAGTGAAGGGGGGCAGGGGGGCGGGGTAAAATTCAAATTTATACTGATGGGATTCGCTATTTAGGAATCCTCAGGCTTGATCTTTTCCATTTATGTAAAAAAAAATTCTTTATCAAGATTTTCTGTTCTCAATTCTTGCACATCTCTGCCAAAACAGTTAATAAAGTCAGCGATAGGGATGTTTGCTGATGTTTATTGAGCTCTCACTATGTGCCAGGCCTTTTTACATGTATTTTCAAATTTACAACTCTCAACAACTCTATATCAGTTTCCAATTATGATCCGTATTTTAAAAATGCAGAAAGTTGAAGTAACGTCTTCAAGGTCACACACCTCCTTAGTGGCTGAACTGGGTTTGAGCCAAGGAAGTGAAACCTTAGAATTGTTAATACATGCTGCTGATTTATGTTCCAATCTCTATCGAAGAGAGTTTGTTGTTCTTTCTTCTTCTTTTTGATTGATTTCAGAGAGGAAGGGAGAGAGAGAGAGAGAGAGAGAGAGAGAGAGAGAAACATCAATGATGAGAGAGAATCATTGATTGGCTGCCTCCTGCACACCCCACAGTGGGGTTTGAACCCGCAACCCAGGCATGTGCCCTTGGCCGGAATCGAACCCGGGACCCTTCAATCCTCAGGCTGACACTCTATCCACTGAGCCAAACTGGTGAGGGCTCTTCTTTTTTTTTTTTTTTTTAACAAAATATTTTATCTAAACATGGAAGTCATAAACTTGGTATAAATTAATACAAATTTAGACAAATCTTGTTTCAAACTTATAAAATCTATATATGTCCCTGATAACTTAAGGCAAATAAATAAATCTGAGCACCCCTACTTGAACAGCATGATGCCTGGAGGCTCCTCAGCTAGAAGACATTTTATACTACTCTGTGTGCTCTAAAATAAGTAAGGGAAGATAGAGGCAGAAGGAGATTTTGACTAATATTCTCTCAAGAACAATTTTAGAAAACATATATCACTTTATTTCCAACATGGATATGTATGTAACTTCTCAAATATAGAACCTGACACAACATTATATGTGCTGAATAAGTGATTGGACTTTGGTTTTGCATCAGCAATTTAGAAGAACACACTGAAAGTTATTTCAGATTATAATCTGTTTGATACTGTAGTATATTGTTCTCATAAAACCACCTCCAAAACATTGACAACTTGATATTCAGAAATGTACTTTTATTCTGTACTGTCTGAAATTTTGTAACCTTTTCAGAAGTATGCCTTGTACTTGCCCTTTGCTCTGAAAGTTTGGCAATGTTCTTTGGCCAAAAGCAATAAAGTTCTGTTTTGCCTTTAAGTTTATTAGGCTCAGGGCTGGCCCTCTTGAGAGGACATTGTCTCCAAATTGCCTCTCTTCCTGGGTGGTGCTCCCATTCTAGCCCTGACTCCTCACCCAATCAAAACTTCAGTCAGTTCTTGAGTGCCCCAATGAACACCTAATAAACCAATTCACCAGGCTGATAACAAACAGCTCTATGTGTGGGCCCTCGGTGACATGTCTATGCCACTAAAGACTCTGAATGGGAACTGTCTTCATTCAGATCAGCTGTGGATTGCAAAAGCTGTGTCTGAGGGGAGTGCGGGTGGTGGGAGTGACGCAGAAGCCCTTCCCAGGGCTTTTCTATGTTCTGTGGAGGTCTATTCAATCTATTTTTAATGGCATGCTTATAAAGAATTGGGAACAAACATAGAATAGTTCTTGTGATCTGAAAGGCCTTCTGAGTATGGAGAGTCACACACTCCAGCTCAAATGCCCCCTGTGTAAGTTACATCTTTGCCTCAAGGCATCCTTCCCACACAATCACTTTAAAAGGAAGATTTCCTAGGAAGGATTATGCTTTTGAAAAATATCTATCCCCCACTCCTTCCTCTTTGGCAACCATCAGCTTATTCTCTGTATCTATGAGTCTGTTTCTGTGTTTTTTTTATTGCATAATATTTCAATATTTAGAGGCCCGATGCATGAAGATTCGTGCAAGAATGGGCCTTCCTTCCCCTGGCTGCCAGCACCACTTTCGCTCCAGCCCGGAGCCGCCTTTCCGCCTTCCCATGCTGCCCAGAGGCCCGGAGCAGCTGGGGCGGTGCGGAACGCTTGTGTCCCACCCTGGCCACTCGGCGCCTGCTATGCAAATTAACCTGCCATTTTTATTGGGTTAATTTGCATAGCCACTCCTGATTGGCTGGTGGACATCACAAAGGTACGGTCAATTTGCATCTTTCTCTTTTATTAGTGTAGTTATATATATAGCAATCACATCTTCTTTATCCATTCATCTTGATGGACATCTTGGTTGCTTACTAGCAATGCTGCAAAGAACATCGGGGTGCACCTATCTTTGCAAATTAGTGTTTTTGTTTTCTTCAGGTAAGTACCCAGAAGTGGAATTTCTGGATTTTATGGCACCTGTATTTTTAATATTTTGAGGAATCTCTATACTGTTTCCCATAGTGGCTGCACTAACTGACAATCTGTTGACAGTGTACAATGGTTCCCTTTTCTCCACATCATCACCAGCACTTGCTATTTGTTGATTTATTGATGATAGCCATTCATCCAAGTGTGAGGTGATATCTCATTGTGGTTTCAACTTGCTTTTCCCTGATGACTAGTGATATCGAGCATCTTTTCATATACCTGCTGGCCATCTCTGTGTCCTCTTGGGAGAAATGTCTAATCAGGTCCTCTGCCTATTGATATAAATAGTATCACCCAGCAAACAGCCAGCTACAGAAAACAGGGTAGGTAGACTTGATAACATAGTGAATATAAAACAAACACTACAAACCCAGTTGTGCAAGAACTATCACATCTCCACCTTTTCTCTAAACATGCTTGCTTCAATCTGGGACTAACCAGGAAATTAGAGACTCTAAATATTTACAAAGACAATTGAATGCGAGGAATTGATAACACCGGCAATGGAAGGACTCCGATGCTAAAAGGGAGTTGGTGAGGTAATCCAGAAATTAGCAAGTGTAGCCCGTAGCTGGAGAAATAAAGGGAGGAAGCAGGGTTACTGGAACCCAGGGGCCAGGCAGTATGGCAGCCTGGTGAGAACTAGAGAACTGCTATACAGAGGAGAGACAGCCACTGCCATGGAAGTTGTCTATGGCAGGGAAAATATACCATAGATTCTCCTCTCCTCCTGCCCTCCGATGTCCTGTCAGTGCCTTCCAGTTAGCCAAGCCTAGACACCAGCTGCCATAAGAGCCAGGGAAACAGCCTGCAAGCCTGCACCATAGAGGTGAATAGGGGAAGGGCTTGGAATATGAATCTGAGGGCAAGCAGGCCCCAGATCCGTACAGTATTTTATTTCACTTTCAAGGCGTCAGTCTTTCAAAGGTTTCCCCCCAACTCCCTTGGGTAGGGTCAAAGTTCCAAGAGCATATGTCATTCCAGGCCATGGGTAGGTAGTAATATGGGAAGTAGGAGGAGGTCTTTTGGTTTATACTCATCTGTCCACAGAGGTTTCTATTGTCCTTTCCCACAGCTGCCATACACTCTTGATTCCTCCCGTCAGCTCTCTCCTGCTCCAGCACCACATTTGGACCCAAGGAATACTAGTATTTCTAAGGTGTGGGACCATCATGCTAAGCCTCATCAGTATTTCCATATAGAGTCCTGTATGAAATATAATGATATAGGCAGGTTCAAGTAAAAGCATACATAAAAGATATTGTATGCAAACACTGTTGTAAACAAAGTAAGATTAGCTACATTAATATTAAATAGAGTAGACTTCAGAGCAAAAAAAAAAAAAAAAATTACCAGACACAGAAAGAGATGTTATATAATGATAAAATGGTCAATATACCCAGAAGACCAATGCATATGCACCAATCAGTAGAGCTATAAAACATGTAAAACAGTGCTGACAGAACTGAACAGAGAAATAGGCAAATATACAAGTATAGTTAAAGACTTCAAACCCCTCTATTAACAATTAATAGAACACCTGGACAATAAATCAGCAAGGATCAACACCACCATCAAACAGGGGGATATATTTGACATCTATAGAACACTCCTCCCAAGAATAGAAGAATGCACCATATTTCAAACACCCATGGGCTATATACCAAGATAGACCACATCCTAGTTCAGAAAACAAATTTAAGATTTGCAATCATACAGAATGTCTCCTCCAACTACAATGAAATCAAACTAAAATGAATAACAAAAAGATAACAGGAAAATGCCCAAACACTGGGAACAAAACAACCAACTTCTGAATAATCCATGAGTCAAGGAGGAAGTCTCAAGGGAAATTTTTTAAAAAATTTATTTGACTGACTACAATATGTCAAAATGTGTGACACACAGGTAAAGCAATGCTGAGAAGGAAATTTACACCACTAAATGTGTACAATAGAAAAGAGGGAGATCTCAGATCAGTAACCTAAACTCCTATCTCAAGAACCTAAAACAAGAAGAGCAAAATAAACCCAAAACAGAAGGGAAGAAATAATAAAGATAAGAGCAAATATCAATGAAATTGAAACGGAAAAACAAGAGAGAAAATAAATGAAACAGAAAGGTGATTCTTTGAAAGGATCAACAAAATCGACAAACCTTTAGCAAAACTGACTAATAACAAAGGGGAGAAGACCTAAATGACTAATATCAGGAATGAAACAGAAGATGTCACTACAGACCCTACAGACATTTTAAAAAGGACAATAAGGAACTATTATGAACAACTCTACACTCATAAATTTTACAACTTAGATAAAAATTTTAAATTCCTTGAAAAGTACAAACAACCACAACTCATGAAATAGATAATATAAACAACCACATAACCATTAAGGGAATTTAATTCATAATTTTAAAACTCACCCCCCTCAAAATAAGAACAAAAACAAAGAGGCAATAGCTGGGCCTGGAGAACTCTTGAAGAACTCTACCATACATGTAAGTAAGAATTAACACCACCTCTGCACAATCTCTTACAGAAGGTAGGAGTGAATATTCCTCTATTCATTTTATGAAGCTAATGTTACTCTGATTCAAAACTAGAAAAAGACACTATTACAAAAGAAATATACAGATAAACATCACTTATAAATATAGATGTAAAAACTCAACAAAATATTAGCAAATACATTTAATATATAAAAGGAAGTATATACTATGACTAAGTGAGTTTATTCCAGGGATGCAAGGCTGGTTTCATATTTTAAAAAATCAATCAATGTTATCCACTATAGTAATAGACTAAAGTAGAAAGTCCATATGATCACATCAATTAATAGAGAAAAGGCATTTGACAAAATTTAACATCCATTCATGGTTAAAAAAAACAACAACATAGGAAAATAGGAGTAATGAGGAAGTTATTTAATTTAATAAAGAGCATCTATATAAAAGCTACACCGAACAGTATACTTAATGATGAAAGACTAAATGCTTTCCACCTAAGATTGGGGAAAAGGCAAAATTGTTTTTTCACACCACTTGTATTCAAATTGTGCTGGAATTTCTAACTAGTACAATAAGGCAAGAAAAGGGAGACAGATTGGAACAGAAAAAAGTAAAACTGCCCCTATTTGCAGATAACCTGATTGTTGACATAGAAAATCTCAACAAATAAACCAAAGCAAAAACAAAAACCACCAACAAAAATACACTCCTAGAACTATTGACTTCAGCAAGGTCTCAAGATAAACATAAAAAATCTAATGCATTTCTATGTACCAGTAATAAATATGTGGAAACCAAAATTAAAAACACAATATCATTTACATTTACTCCAAAAAAAGATAAAGACTTAGCAAAGATATAACCAAAGAAGTGTAGGACTTGTATGCTGAAAACTACAAAATACTGATGAATAAAAAAAATAAAAATAAAAAGATCTAAATAACAGAGAAACCTACTGTGCTCATGGATTGGACTCAAACTAATAAAGATGTCAGTTCTCTTCAAATTGACCTATAGGTTTAACGAAATCAAAATCCCAGCAAAGTTTTTGTAGATACAGACAAGCTTATTCTATAATTTATCTGGAAAGACACAGTTCCTAGAATAGCTAAAACAAACTTAACAAAAAAGAAAGTCTATTCCATTGCATTTTGTGAACAAGACCAGTAGAACAGTATAGAGAACTCAGAAATAGACTCACACAAATATGGCAAGCTTATTTTTAACATAAAAACAAGTCAATGGAGGAAAGACAGCCTTTACAAGAATAGTACTGGAGCAATTGGACATCTATAAGCAATATGAACCTCCACCTAAGTCTCACACTTTATACAAAAATTAACTCAAAGTGGATCATGGACCTAAATTTAAAACATAAAACTGGAAAACATTTACAAAAAGATAAACTTCTTGGATACAACATGAAAAACATGATTCATATAAGAAAAATTGATAAATTGGACTTCATTAAAATTAAAAACAGTTGCTGTGCTCAAAACTGTTAAGAGCAAAAGACAAGCTGAAGACTGGGAGAACACATTTGCAGATCAATTAGCTAATAAAGAACTAGAAGCATATCCAAGAAGAGGAAAAATAGTAGTGTCCTCTAGGGAGGAAAAATTAATGGCTGGGAACAGAGGTGGAAGGTAAACAATTTACTTGCATATTCTTTTGCATATTTTGATTTTTGAGCTATGCAAAATTAATGCCTATTCAAGAAATAAAATTATAATTATTAATTTTAAAATTCCTCAGCCAATCAAAGCTTGATGCTTTCCAAATGTTAGCAGTCTTCATTAGTCTGTTAACTTTTATTTAGAAATTTTCTGAAGTGGCTTTTTAACCTTTCTAATCATTAACTTACTTCAGTATTATAACTTCTTGTTCTTCCTAAACACTTAGCCAAAATCCTTATCCTTTTTTAAATTATGAAGATTCTATATACTCATTCTTTTCCAGAATAAAAAGCAGCTTATTGCCCTGGCTGGTTTGACTCAGTGGATGGAGCGTTGGCCTGCAGACTCAGGGGTCCCGGGTTCGATTCCAGTCAAGGGCATGTACCTTGGTTGCGGGCACATCCCCAGTAGAGTGTGTGCAGGAGGCAGCTGATCGATGTTTCTCTCTCATAGATGTTTCTGGGTCTCTCTCCCTCTCTCTTCCTCTCTGTAAAAAATCAATAAAATATATATATTTTAAAAAAGCAGCTCATGGAAGAAAACGTTGGCCCTATGTATAACTATTGCTCAAACTATTTACACACTTCTGGGTCAGTTGGAGCTGCCTTGACATCCTACCTTCTCACAGAATTCCTTTAGAAGACACTGTGATTACATAGAGATAGATGGACCTGGAAATACAGCCAGGATTTCTAGCCATGTGACCTTGTTCCAATTACTTACCCTACCCAACCCTGTGCCATTCCTCAATTATAAAAGAAACAAAATAATACCCATTTTTCCAGATTGCTCTGAGTATTAAGATAACCTATATACAGTACCTGAGACGTGGTAGTGGCTTGAGAGTTAAAATTAATGAAAGAAACAATTAGTTGCTAAAAGCATAAGTCCACCAAAATAACATAAGAGTGGGAATAGTCTATGGACACACATCTTAGAAAATAAGGGCAGGAAACAAAGTACCACCAACTTTGTGGCAACTTCAAAGTTATCAGGAGCTTAGATGTCTTTTTTGCCTCATGGTCTGTGTCTCTGTTGTATTAAACATTCCCTCCAAGGACAATATTGGGGGATGGAGGCTCCTGCAGGAGGGTGCTATGGGAGTCTGTCAGAGGGGCAACCTAATCTCAACTTGAGGAAGCCACTTTTTACAAAATAGCATGAAGATACTCTTATTGTAAAGAGGTGACCTCTTTAGAATATTTGAGACATGAGGTAAGGTCACCTTTTCTGTTATAATGCACATTGTTTTATGTAGCTCTGCATGCTTCTATGTATAGTCATTGTTGGCTCTTCTTCCACAGAAATTTTTTCACGAGAATCTAGAAAAATCAGCACAATATTTAAAACTGCAGTCCACTGCCATCTCCAGCAACTCTACTATATCCCCTTTCTTGTTTTGTTTGTCTTGCAAGTATTTATGGCATTAGACCCATTCATTTAATTGATCTTGTTTGGCATCTGTTTCCACCTCTAAAATGTAAGCTCCATGAAGGCACAGATTTTTATCCCATTTATTCATTGCTGTAGTTCCTAGGACCTTAAATGTTCTGAGCACCTATTAAGCTCTTGATAAATATTTGTTGATTGGATAATAAAATTCCTGGACCTTACTTCCGTTTTCTCATTCATCATAAACAGAAACCTCTTCATTTGTTGTTTAGATATATCTCACTCCTTTAGAAATCATATCCTGTAATAGACTCCATTAATTTTAGATTTACTTCTCAAATTTCTTTCAGAGTTGTCCTTCTGTGGTCTTCAACCTTTTCTTCATTTTTTAAAAAAAAATATATTTCTTTATTGATTTCAGAGAGGAAGGGAGAGGGAGAGAGAGACAGAAACATCAATGATGAGAGAGAATCATTGATTGGCTGCCTCCTGCACGCCCCCCACTGGGGATCGAGCCCACAACCCAGGCATGTGCCCTTGGCCAGAATCGAACCTGGGACCCTTCAGTCCACAGGCTGACGCTCTATCCACTGAGCCAAACTGGCTAGGGCACCTTTTCTTTATTTAATTTATTTGTTAACTCAGGCTATCTGATGAAAAATCACTTCCACATCTCTGGACTACAAATTATTCTTTTTTTTTTTTTCAATTTAATGACAGTTGTTAGGCTTATGAGTCTCAACTCCAAACCAACTCTTCACTGTGCAAAGCTGGGACATTGTAGAAATTTCTGTTTTGCCTGGTGAGCTCTGCCAGTAGGGGACAGTGGAAGGAGATGGGGAAAACAGGAGGCAGAGGGGACTCCCTGCTTCCAGCTTTGCATTTTGTGCCTGTCAGTATCTCTGTAGTAGGAACTCCTCTCCCCACCTGCAGCAATTAGTTGTTCAGTTTCCAACACTTCCCACCACCAGCACCGCCACCTCTGATGGGTGAGCCCAGCCCTATAGGGCCCCTAGGTCACCCCAGTCACCAAGCTGCTTCCTGGAGTTACCTACTCTTTGTTGCCTTTCTAATGCACAGATTGACCTATTTCACCAATTCTCCCTTTCTAAATGATCTCTGTTAAAACAAATGGTATGATTTCGGTTTTCCTGATTGAACTCTGGCTGATAACTTCAACAATTTAGCATTTTGAATTATTATAATATCTTCTGGCCATTTTGAGACATATTTTGAATAAATTACTGTGCTTCTGTTTGTCAAAATAGTTTGAGCTACAGTATTTGTAAGATCAAAACCTCTTCTCCCCAATTTGGGTCAGAAGTTGAAATAACCTCAGATTTAAAAAAACCAAAAAAATAAAAGTATAATTTCAAAGCTGTTGACAGAACCCTGTGTAGCAAAGAAGAGGGCCTGGAGGGTAAGGAGACTTTGTTATGTACCTGTTGAGTAAGCTTGAGGAAACTAACATGGCTGTATAACAACCTAAAGTGTATTCCATCAGCCTATATTATATTACAATCAGGAAAATGTTTCTAACTCTTAATATGAATTCAGATGATTCTGCTCTGAGATTTGTTGTTCAAGCTTGGTGTGTATGTGATCCAGCAGTTACCCCTAGGAAGGATGAAAAGGCATAGCTTTACCTTAAACCAGTGGTCGGCAAACCGCGGCTCGTGAGCCACATGCGACTCTTTGGCCCCTTGAGTGTGGCTCTTCCACAAAATACCACAGCCTAGGCGAGTCTATTTTGAAGAAGTGGCATTAGAAGAAGTTTAAGTTTAAAAAATTTGGCTCTCAAGAGAAATTTCAATCATTGCACTGTTGATATTTGGCTCTGTTGACTAATGAGTTTGCTCACCACTGACTTAAACCTTAAGGATGCTCTACCTTTACAGTAAGCCCATCTGGACTCTGCTGAAGTCCCCTTAATTTTCCTGATTGAGTATCTCATTGAAAACATGTGGTTGGATATGATTTCATTTTCTGGATTGAACTCTTTGGAGAAGGGGGTTGGAAACTAGAGCAAGACAAATCCCTGTGGGGGCCGGCAATAGATAGCATTTTTCTACAAATGGAAGGAATGGACATTGGAGGCAAGGAAAAAGAACTTGCCTTTTTTTTTTTTTCTTCTCTTGGACTAGGGAAACAGATATAGTTGGGGTATAATATTAAAGTGTTTTTTTCCTCTGTTGAAATGAACTTTCTTAAATTCTTTGTGGTTCTTCAGGGAAAACTGTTTCACACAAACTTGACTGCTGGTGTTCTGGGGAACTTAGACCAGACAGTAATAAAAGAGCATGTGGTATAGCCACATTACAGCAACATGCAGTCCAGCCCAGGACCCTAGCATGGAGGACAGTAGGACGTTCCAGAAGCTAGTAGCCTGTGGTGGAGCTGGGAGCATGGATGAGATGCAGTGTGGAGAAGCAGGTTCCAAACAGAGGCCGCAGGAGTAGATATGAAATGAACCTTCTTTGCAAACCTCGGAGGGAGTTCAGTCTGCGAAAGGGCAAGAGGCTGCCACAGAGATTATACTCTGTAGATACAAGAATGCTTACTCACAACATGAAAACCACCCTTAAGAAAAGCAACCATGCCGAAACCGGTTTGGCTCAGTGGATAGAGGGTCGGTCTGCGGACTGAAGGGTCCCAGGTTCGATTCCGGTCAAGGGCATGTACATTGGTTGCGGGCACATCCCCAGTGGGGGGTGTACAGGAGGCAGCTGGTCGATGTTTCTCTCTCATCGATGTTTCTAGCTCTCTATCCCTCTCCCTTCCTCTCTGTAAAAAATCAATAAAATTAAAAAGAAAATTAAAAAAAAGAAAAGAAAAGAGAAAAGCAACAAGTTCCCACTTTGGCCTGTCTCCTTCTTATCTTGGGTGCTTTCTTGCATTGCAGGCAAACTTCCAATGTGAGAGAATCATCAGCTGTGTGGCCACCTAACTAAATAAGACAACAAATCGATCCAAGCCCATTGTAACAGGTGAGTTCCTATTAAATCAGCAAGTTAACACTAGTAATGTGTTGTATCTACACATGCACCCATCTTAATCGACAGGGCACCAACAGAGCCGAAGCCCCATGACGCTAAACTAGTGTTCATCAGATCAAACTTATGAATATCCAAGTGACATTTCCTTGATGTTTCTGTATTTCTATATTGCTTTAACAGCCACATGTGTTAAATGTATTTCTGCAATGTTGGAGGTAAAGAATAAATTTTTAAGATGCACCTTTTACTGTAACTTTCTGGTTGCCATGTTGAAGTCCCCAAGATAATATATAATAACTCTAACATTCACTTCCCAAAGCATTCTGTTCTCAGTCGATGTGCAATACGCACGTGGTAAGTTCTTAGTTCAAACTATAATTTAGTCAAAAGGACAGTCAAATCACAGATCTTCTATATGCTCATTCAATAATAGCACACGTGTTAATGTGAACCACATGGGTGATTTTTATTTCTTAACTTTTTTTTTTAACTCTAAGAGACTTTTATACTGAACTAAACATCCTACCTAAGTATTCAGCAGAATTCATGAATAGAAGACTCATAGAGACAGAATGGCATGGATCCCGATGTTCACTAATCTCAGTTTCACTATGTTCATTTATGAAAAAACTAGTTTTATGACAAGGCTTTCCTTCTCTTGTAAATGACAGAAGCTTTGAAATGTTATTGGGAGGTATGTAGTTATGAAGGATAAACTGCTATTCAAAAAGTATCGTGCAGTTCCTTTTCTCTTATCCTATGCTATAGTTTGTTTCATGGTTTCCCAACCATGAAAGATCAACTAATGAATTCCCTGGAAAAATTCACTACCCAAAGTTGCACAAGACAAGTTTGGAGTAGAAAGTCCATGTAATAACTTGTCAAGGAAATATTGCTTCTTGGTAGAGAGACCAATTTGATATGAAATGCCTGCTTATTTAGAATGTGGGGTGGGAGCTATGCATACCATGGAAAATCTGAGCTGATTATCCAGGTCCTTTTGTTGGCCCTTTGGGCCTCTCTTTCCTGGCTAACCCTGAAGACAAGAGCCCCAAATTGTTCTCAAACCTACATTTCCACTCCTCCAAGCTACCCTTTCTGTTCTCTGAATATCTGAGTATTGGAAAAGATGCCTGGTTGTCTCACTGTGGAGAGAGCCTCTCTGTACTAACCTCTTTTTAAAAATCTGACAGCTTCTGTTTTTTTATAGAAGTGGTATCTCTACCCACCTCAATTTAGTGTGTTTAATCAACATGCTATCATGTTAAGTACCATTAGCAAACAGTAGGATGACTGCAACTTCCTTATAAGGCACTGTGATTTTGCACTATCACTTTATTGATTATTTTTGAAACTCAAGGCCATTCTTAATGCCTCATCAGCCAGAAATCATAAATCTGCTCTTTGGTTCCTGTACTTATCAGTAACATAGCCATCTCAGAGACACTACATTTTCAACCTCTATCATAAGCACCAGGCAAATGAAAGCCTTTGTTCCTCATCAAAGTCAGATGCTAAGTCATCAAAGTCAGATAAAGTTGGTTCTTTTTCTATTCTTTTTTTTAAGAAGGAGGGAGCCATTTATTTATTACATAAACACTTATTGATCTATCTATAATGTCAGATATTGTGCTGTAAAATAGGAATAGAAAAATAACAGAAAAGTATACTGTGTGTGCTTAAGGTTAGTCCTTGAGTCAAACTTGATGAGTGTGTGTGTGTGTGTGTGAGAGAGTGAGTGTGTGTGTGTGTGTGTGTGAGAGAGAGAGAGAGAGAGAGAGAGAGAGAGAGAGAGAATTATTGCATGGTCCAGAGTCTTCACTTCCTCAAGTCTCTTAGCCCCCAGCATATTCAGCATAGGACTGCTAAACATCTAGCAATTGCTCACCAATCCTTGAGGTCTTGCAGAAAGCATAGGTCGGGGACTAGAGCTTTCTTTCTCTTTTGTCACCAATATCATTTAGTGCTGGTACAAAGTAAGTGCTCAATGTTAAGAGAAGGAAAGAAGGAAGGAAAAAAAGGAAGGAAGGGAGGAAGGGAGGAAGGGAGGAAGGGAGGAAGGGAGGAAGGGAGGAAAGGAGAGGGAGGAAAAGAGGGAGGGAGGAAGGGAGGGAGATTTTGCAAATGATTTGGCAAAAAATAAACAAAAACCTAGGCGCTCATGTTTTAAGGCATGGTATAAAGAGATTGGTGGCAAGGAAATACTAACACCCATGAGGGTAGTGAAGATAAAGATGATGATCATGATCATGATGACAACAAGGACAATGATGACAATGCTTACTCAAAACCTGCTGATTTTTAAAATATATATATTTTATTGATTTTTTACAGAGAGGAAGAGAGAGGGACAGAGTTAGAAACATCGATGAGAGAGAAACATCGAACAGCTGCCTCTTGCACACCCCCTACTGGGGATGTGCCCACAACCAAGGTACTTGCCCTCGACCGGAATCGAACCCGGGACCCTTGAGTCCGCAGGCCAATGCTCTATCCACTGAGCCAAACCGGTTTCGGCAAAACTTGCTGATTTTTAACAGGAAGACCAAAAAGAAAAAAAAATGAGAAGATAATTAAAATTTTGATCGGCTGCAATAATATTACTTACAATCATGATCTGTTTCCTATCTAAGCCAGGTTACTTTGCAATATGATCATGATGATAAATACTATTAAGTGGACAAGATTACTTTTATTATAATTTTATCCAATTAGGCTATTAATCTACATACTTCATCATAGTTGTCATGTAGCATTCAGAATGTTGCATACTTAGGACTTTAAAAGAATCAAAGGGAATATTGCATCTATTCGAGGAAATATATATTCTCTGGCCTTGTTGAATAAGTTGTTTTGCTTTGATATTAATTATTAATGTCCTCAAGCCAGTTTGGATTATCTTTATAATAAGCTTTGGCAAACAATTGTTATTTTATTTCAATTAACAGGCAAATTGATAGTTTAGGAGTATAATAATTTCTTATGTACAATAAATATTAGAATAATCAGAATGAACACAAATTAATAACTGTCAGTGAATTTGAGTACATGATTTGCTTTTTCTAAAATTTACCTAAAATTGTCCTTGATACAAGTTCTTAAATTTTATATAATATGTCTAAATGTGGCTTTTTCCTTATTTCTCATTTTTGTCACTTTATAGGTGTTTTTTTTTTTTTCCCAAACTGAAAACATTCATCTTTAAGTGTGAGAAAATGATCTCCATTACTAGAGGCCTGTTGCACAAAATTTGTGCAGGGTGGGGGGTGTCCCTCAGCCTAGCCTGCACCCTCTAGCAATCTGGGACCCACAAGGATCCCTGCGGGATTGGGCCTAAACCTGCAGTTGGACATCCCTCTTGCAATCCGGGATCCCTGGCTCCTAACTACTTGCCTGCCTGCCTGCCTGATCGCCCCTAACCACTCCGCCTGCCTGACTCATCACCCCCTAACCCCTCTGCCTGCCTGCCTGATCACTCCTAACTGCTCGCCTGCCTGCTTGCCTGCCTGATTGCCCCTAACCACTTGCCTGCATGCCTGATCACCCCTAACCCCTCTGCCTGCCTGATCTCCCATAACTGTTTGCCTGCCTGCCTGATCACCCCTAACCCCTCTGCCTGCCTGATCTCCCATAACTGTTTGCCTGCCTGCCTGATCACCCCTAACCACTCACCTGCCAGCCTGATTGCCCCTTACCCCTCTGCCTGCCTGCCTGATCACTCCTAACTGCTCGTCTGCCTGCTTGCCTGCCTGATTGCCCCTAACCACTTGCCTGCATGCCTGATCACCCCTAACCCTTCTGCCTGCCTGATCACCCCTAACCGCCTCTGCCTCGGCCCCCGCAATCTACTCTTTACTCCATCTATTGTGCTCTTTATTTCAACTATCCCATTTTTACACATAATATTTCCATTTGGTTCTTTCTTTACATTGTCTAATTATTGTTTCATATTGCCAATATCTTTCTTTATCTGTTTTATTATATTTTATCATGTTTATTTTGAATCCTTGTCCCAACAGTTGTAAAACTTACTCTTTTAACGGACTCTAATCCAATGTGCCATTTTCTTTGGAAATTGCTGTGTTCCTCAGATATCTTATTTTAGCCTGTCAGTTATTATTCCTTTTAAGGTATTCATTGCTCTGTCCAGCAACATATACAGGGAAGGCCAAGGGTCAAACTGCAATCTGTCTCAGACCTGATGACCTCAGATTGTTTATGGGGAAGAAGAGAGGTGTGAGCCTAAAGGTGAGTGCCTTACGAGCCAGAAAACCATCTTAGTTTGTGTCAGCAGTTGGGTGAGGACACAGGGGAAGAGGAGAAGTTACTGTCTGAGGCTTATAAATTCTCATGTGCTTTTGAAGCTCCCAACTAGCATTTGTGCTGCCAAGATTTCACACCTAAGGACACCTACATGGGTATAGATTCTGGCCCCACTGATGGCCCTGAGGTGAGGCAGAGAATAACGGTAGCCAGAGCAGAGTGCCCTAGACTAGGACCATCATCCCCTCATTCAACAATTCGAAAAAGTCCTCAATCTTCCCAGGAATTTCTGACAGTGTCATGTCTATATTGATGTTTCTCTCTAGTTCCATGAGGTTGATCTTGGGGTCTTATCTTGGAGTACTTAATAGCTCAGTACTTGACCTTACTTGAACTCTGTAGAAAACCATTTGTAGCACTCCAAGTGCTTCATGAAAATGGTTAAGATTCTGTGTAGGCCCACAGGGTAAGAAGATGCCTGACTGCAATGTGCTAATAATTGCAATGTGGACTTTCAGGTATGTAAATGGTGTTCCATGATAAAATATATTAAGGATGTTAGACTGGAAATAGTAAATCAATACATACCACAAAAATGTTGCTATATGTTTGTTTTATCTCTTCTATCTGAGCCGTATGATTATGTTGTTTTTCCAATCCAGACAGAGATAACCATTTAAGATAGCATCATACCTATTTGTAAGCTACCTCAGGTCCACCAAATCTGGCTGGCAAATTTGCTTTGGCTGCTCTGACACATAACAAGGCTAACCCCTTGCTTCATTTGCTAGTGAAGCCAGCTAAATGTATGCTTTGAAAACCAATCAATCCTCAAATCACAGTCGTTTAACACCATATAAGTGGATTTCTCCCTCATGTTATCTGTCGCTATAAAATGCTCTACTTCATGTGGTCATTCAAGGACACAGCTGAGGGACATTCACCACTCCAACCTGGCAGGGAAGAGAGTGAAAGGACATCTTATCTCTGTTCTTGTCCGGCTTGCCACAGAATTGACACCTGCCACTGCTGCTCAAAGTTCATTGGCTAGAACTAGTCAGATTGCCATGCCTGCCTGCAAAGAGGCTGGAAATACTGTTCTCTACGTGCCTGAAAAGAGAAGAGAACAGGATATTGATGAGCTCGTAATGTCTCCCACATGTCCTAAGTGCCGTGTCAATACATTAATGATATAAACTTGATTGCCAAGATGACACGGTGCTCACATCCTCCTCTTAACTTTCTTTTCTTGTTTTTCTCTCCCCTTCCCTGCCACTCCCCACTGAATTACTTCTTTCACATCCCTTAAAATGTGTTTCCCAAGGTTCAGTTTCCAGTCTTATGCTACTTTTCTTATATTCTATCTTTCTTGGGGATTTAAGAATTACCCATCATGATTTCTCATAGTTCCTTAAGTACAGAAGTTTAATAAACACTGAATGATTGATCTACCAATTAACTAGTAATTGAAAGCAAAACAATGACTTTAAAAATTGAATATTTAGTAATTTTTCACACCCAAATAGTAGAAATCTGCAGCATTTTATATCCTTTTTCTCCTACTTTTTTCCTCTTAGCTGTTTTTTCCTTAACACCATAACTTTACTATAAAAAAAATGTTAACTGTATAATGAGCATTGTACTTTGATAAACCAGTTTGTAACAATAGCATGCTATTGTCAATAGCATGACAATATTCAAATTATGAAAAAGTAGGCAAGAAAAAAGATAGTATTATTTTTATTTTCTGATATTAAATCATTGAATGACTATCTTCCCTTTCAGTTGTCTCTAATTAGTGTTACACAAATAATGCTAACTTCAATGCCAAAATACTTTTGGAACAGCATTTATTTTATTTAGCCTTCAATTAGAAGCTATTTAAAAGTGGTGCTTGTAAATAAATAATATCAACTTTTAAAGTTACAGGACCAAAACAAACTGATTTTTAGTATTATAAGTTATTTTTTATTAAAAGATTTTACATGAATATATAAATATTTTGTGATACAATATTGTTTATTGATTTATTTTTTAAAATATTTATTCAACACCAACTGTGCTTTAGGCATCTTTTTTTGAAAAATATTTTTTTATTTTTCAATTATAGTTGACATAGAATATTAAATGTCCAACATAGTGATTGGACATTTATATAACTTATGAACTCATCACCCTGATAAATCTAGTCCCCGCCTGGCACTGTACCTACTTATTACAATATTATTGGTTATATTCCCTATGCTTTATTTTACATCCCCGTGACTATTTTGCAACTACCACAATTTACTTCTTTTATAAAATATATATATATTTATTGAATTTATTGGTGTTACATTGGTTAATAAAATTATATGTGCATCTTGTTAAATTGAAATCTCTGACATATAGGTATCAATGAATATATTTCTAAAAATCTATCTAATCCCTCTAGATGTATTTAAATTTGTGCATTTCTCTGTGTGTAATGTATACAGACATATATGCCAACATACATTTCCCTAATGACTAATAATGTTATGCATTTTTCATGTGCTGCTTTGCTGTCCATACATCTCTTTGGTGAAGTATAGATTGAAATATATGGAAATATTTTGCAAATCTGAGTGAAGGTTATAATAGGAGTGTTTTTTGTTTGTTTGTTTTCTTTAATATTTTTATTGATTTCAGAGAGGAAAGAAGAGGGAGAGAGAGATAGAAATATCAATGATGAGAGAGAATCATTGATCAGCTGCCTCCTGCATGCACCCTAATGGGAACTGAGCCCACTACTCGGGCATTTGCCCTTGAATCGAACCCAGGACCCTTTAGTCCACAGTCTGATGCTCTATCCGCTAAGCCAGTGGTCGGCAAACTGCGGCTCGCGAGCCACATGCGGCTCTTTGGCCCCTTGAGTGTGGCTCTTCCACAAAATACCACGTTTTTAGCAAAGGCCAGCTTAGGAGTACCCTAATTAAGTTAATAATAATGTACCTACCTATATAGTTTAAGTTTAAAAATTTGGCTCTCAAAAGAAATTTCTGTCGTTGTACTGTTGATATTTGGCTCTGTAGACTAATGAGTTTGCCGACCACTGCGCTAAGCCAAACTGGCTAGGGCTAGGAGTGTTTACTTATAGCATTTGTTTTTGCAATATTTTAAGTCTGAAATTATTTCTGAACAAAAAGTTTAAAAGAAAAAAATGTTATAAATATCACAAGAATGATAAATGTTAAATCATCTTTAATTATATATTACTATATTATTAATAATTACATAATATGATATAATATGATATGAAGAGTAGAGTAGTATTGTTTGGTAAACTCCCAATGATGTTAACAGAGATCAGGAAGTGGAGGAGGACAGTTTTGAAGAAATAGAAACTTAGAAAACTTCTCATCTGTTGAAGCGGGCTGAGTAAAAAAAAAAATCAGTTTCAATCTTGATTTGCGTAATCAGAGACCTATTTGTTCAATGCACGCACAAAAAGTGGAAACCATACAAATCACTGCAGAAGACAAAGCAAACAAACCGTGTTCCTCATATTGAAAGAGACAACAGAGGCAGCACCAAACATATATATATAAAAACTTAAGATGGCAGGACAAACAGGATAGTTATACAAACAGTTTTTCAGAAATGGGACAATGTTTACAACATACTGTTAAGTAAAATGTGTAAGATGGAAAATGTATTTAGAATGACATAAATTCAATGTAGAAAAAAAGGGAAGCAAATACATCAAAGTACTTGTCTTTGGGCAGTGAAATTATGAGTGACTTGTATTTTCTTAATTATAATTTATGTGGTTTTTTTTCAAAATTGTCTCTACTTTCATACCAAAATATGAGTTATATTTTTTATAAAGAAAAATATAGCTTTCTATCTCTCCCTGTTTCTAGAGCTAAATCTGATTAAATGGTGCATGAAATGACATCAAGACCTTCTGCCTAACATTTTTCACGAAAAATGTAAGTCTGCCCCTTGGGCGACATTGCCGAGGTAACAGGTTTTATCACTTAAGTTGTCTTACCTGGAATGCTATCCCTCACATCAATTTTAGTTTCATCTTGGGTATATAAAAGGTCATATCAAGAAATGACAGGAATAAACATTAATGTCAGTCAGTTTTGATTAAAGTAGAGAGATTTCTCCCATTTCTGAGGGGGAGTTTTTCCTTTCTATTTGCAATTGTTGTTGGTGCTATAAAATGATTCCGAATCCCCTCCAGCATTCGCTGAGGCAGCAGAGAGCAGATTAGGAGCGTGGGCTCCGCAGACAGAGGATCTGGACCTGACTCCTGGACCTTGAGTAAATTGGTGACTATCTATGTGCCTCAGTTCCCTCCTCTGTAAAATGAGGATGATGATAATAATACCTACCTTATAGTTATTTTGAAAATTTAATGAGTTAATATTTGTAATGTTCAGAACAGTGCCTGGTACATAGAGAGTGGTACAGAAGTCTTCATTAAATAGATAAAATTCACTCTACTTTCCAGGCTCTGGCATTTCTATCTTCCTCCAGTCTTTTGTCCCCTTTGGTGACATAACATACAATTTCTGTATCTTTCCGTACACTGAACCGTGAGGAGCTCCCCTGGGCTCCTGCTCCCTTTTGGTCTCCCAATCTTCCAGGTACAGTGATTTCCAATCCTTTCTTGATCCTCCATCACCTCATCAACCTGCCCCTCTCCCATCCTATGAATCCTGCTTTCTTGCGGCCCTGCTTTCTACTTTGCAGCATCACGGCTTGTTTACTGATTTGCATGTTGTTCCTTTTCACAGGGCCTGTTGGGAACAATGACTCAACCCTGTGCGTCCAGGTTGGTGTAAAGCAGAACACTGGTCAGAGGTGTGTTAACTGGCGTGCGGGGAGCAAAGGGTTCTGAGCTCCCATAAAGCCGGTAAATGCACTTCTTTTGAAGGCGAGATGCTATGTGCGTGTTCTAGTGGGGGAGGACAAAGGCAGCATTTCCCGAACTGCTCTGACTAGTGAAGCCTGGCATGTCCTCTCTCTATTCCTGTGAACTGGAAGCGCTGGCAGAATACCATGGAGAGCTGGGGCCTTGGCTGAGGAGTGGCGCTCCGTGGTGAAAGCGCCCCCCAGTCCTGTGGGAAAGAACTATTTCTGAAAGTGCCATTCAGGTCACACCATTTTTGCTTCGGTGACCAGAATGGGTTCACCACCAAAATCCCAGAAGAAATTCAACCCCCTCATCTGGCTGGAGGACGGCATGCGTGCGCGCATCCTACAAAGACTCACGGAGGGCCAGGAGCTGTGTGGACAGGCACGCCTGCCTTCGTTGCCATGGTCACCACCGCCCAGTCTTACCCACAGCTCAGGAGGTCTCCGTGCTGAGGACTGGGAACTCTGCATCAGATGTTCAGGTTAGAGACGGTCCCCTCCTGGGGGGCCCCGAAGAGCAGAGCCCGTCTCGGTGGGGCGGGATGGTGAAGGCACGAAGGAGTGTGGGTGCTGCTTGGTCCACTCTTCATGGGACACTGTTTTGGTGTCCTTGAGAACCTTCCTTCTGTAGTCAGTAAAGGAGCTGTGTGCCTTAGAGTCAAACAAATGACAAGGGTTGATTGTAAGAACAGTGATGAGTGATGGAAATTAAATATATATATATATATTTACCTCTGTGAGCACCTTCTACACATTACACCTGCTTCCTCTCTTCTTGGAGAGCTAACTCTCAGGCAGATCCCATAATAACTTTTAGAATCTTAATAATAACTTCAGTGCTCTAACCCCATCTAGGCACACGAATAGTCTCATTTTAATAGTTCGTATGTTCAGTGCAGTGTCATGATTAACATTCCAAACTTTCCTTCAAGGCAGTGTCCCTTCCCTGTGCCCTCCGGGAGTCTGGGGCCAGGGGAACTGGTGGGCAGTTTCCTTCCGACTCGTCCTCTGTGGGCATCACCTCCCACACTCACATCAGAGTTGGAGTAAGGGTGGGAGAGGAAGGGAAGGAAAACTCTGCCTGGCTGGCACAGATGTAACCTCTGGGCCCTCCTGGGGTGGTGGATCCCCGGGGTGGATTCTTTCTCTAGTGGAGCCAGGGCCCTTACACTGAGATGCTGCCAGAGCCTCAGCCCAAGTGGTCACCACCCCTCCCTCATGTCCTGGGCACCTGTTTGACACCCCATCTTCTTTACAGTGTTACGGAAATTAAACAAAGAGGCCATTCTACACTTCTAACTCCTTGAAAGCCCGTGTAAGCAAACAGAATCACAAGCCAGTGTCAATTCCTATAAATGCACTTATATGGAGAAAATGAAATTTAAGACTAACCAACCACAAGCAACCAACTAGGTTTTCCCAAATGATTTTCTTTTTTAAAAAAAATATATTTTATTGATTTTTTACTGAGAGGAAGGGAGAGGGAGAGAGTGTTAGAAACATCCATGAGAGAGAAACATCAGTCAGCTGCCTCCTGCACACACCCTATTGGGGATGTGCCCACAACCAAGGTACATGCCCTTGACCTGAATTGAACCTGGGACCCTTGAGTCCGCAGGCCGACACTCTATCCACTGAGCCAAACCGGTTAGGGCCCAAATGATTTTCTTGCTTTGCTTCCTGGTCTGCTTTCTAACAGCCTTTCCCACAGCTCCTGTCCACAAAGAGCTCCTAACCACTTCCAGTTTGGCACCGCCCAATGCCAATCGGTTTGCTCAAGTCAACTCTTGAAAAATTGAATGCGCCTCAGTTTATCTTGTAACAGTGGATATATCACATTGTCCTTTCTGATAGGGATTCCTCAGAGTTCACATCTGGTTCATGAGAAACACCTGTGATGTTTGCTGGTCAGCTAGAGAAGTGACTTGGTTTCCAGTGCAGCTCTCTCCTCTCGGCTCTGTCTCCTCAGGCCTAAGCAGCCTTAGCCTCTCACTCAGTCCTTCTGTGCCTCAAATCCAGGGCACTCCTGCCAAGCCTTCCCAATGATTCTCCTGAAGATCCCTTTACCACTTGGTGACAAGAAACATTACCCACTCTTCACTAAGGTGGAGATGCACAGTCCTCCAACAACTTTCTTCAAACACATGCTCTTCAAAAACAGTGCTTTCTTTTCGCCTACCCAAGCTCTCTCACATGCTTCAGATAGGTCTGAGGTTTGCAGTTTTTGACTACTCCTTTTGTAGGTACTTCACCAATGGTCTGCCGAATACCTTGCTACAAACTGTAGAGAATGGGAACTATATGTATACCAGTTTTATGAGTGAATTTACACATTGGCAGTACTGGGAGTTGATCCCAGGCTATCTAGCTACAAATCTTATTCTTAACTACTATATTCTCATGCTTTGTTCCGGCCTTTGGGGATTCAATGAAGACTAAGGTAGAGAGTCTCACGTTAACATCCGTAAACAAATAGTATCTGATTTTAAATAATAAAAGTTCTCTGATTATTCTGTAGATTCTAGTGACTTAGAGTATAAGCATCATGAAGGCAGGATTTCTGTCCTTTCCTAAGTGCTATATCCCCAACTCCTAGAACAACGCCTGACATATGGTAGGACCTCAACAAAACTTGGTTAAATGCATGTATTATTTTACAGATAAGAAAACTGAGGCTTAGAAAAGGTAAGTAACTTGTCCAAGGTTATTCAGCTAGTAATCCATGGAGCACAACTTGAATAATTAGTGACATAAGTCAGTTAATCATAAGCAGATGTGTTTTATTAAAGCTTATTATGTGTATTTCTGTGACCTTGTATACAACCACTTTCATAGAGGTTTTAAATTAATCTTTTTCCATAGAAATCTTCTACAATTTGGTTACCCTTCTAGAATTTCGTTCAGATAGTCAGACTGGCTCATCAACCTGACCACTCAATGACCTAAACTTGGATGGCCACACTGCCATCTGGTGTTGGGTATATGACTTGCAAGTTAAATGTCTCTATTATAAGCCTTTGGGGTTTTTAAACTTTACATCCACTAATTCATTTAATCTTCACAACAACTACAAAAATGGGAACAATTTGTATACCAATTTTATCAATGAATTTACATGGTGGCAGGACCAGAAGTTAATCCCAGGCTATCTAACTACAAGTCTTATTTTTAACTATTATATTCTAATGTAAAAACAATTAATACTTTCAAATTCAGGATCCCACTTCTGAGTAAGCCACATAAACTTTTATTAGAAAGCAATGGTATGTAAGTGAGTAGATTTGCCTAAAACATGAATCAAGGTACAAGCACACAGAAGAGTAATTCATAACTTTTCTTTTGTTCTTACAAGATCAAGGTGCTGGCAAGTTTGGTTTCTTCTAAGGCCTCTCTCCTTGCTTATAAATGGCTGTCTCCTCACGGGGTCCTCAGAGTTTCTTCTCTTGGGCTCTGTATGGTTTGTATCCATGTGTCTCCTCTTCTTATAAAACCATCAGTCATATCAGATTAGGGCCCACCTCAATGACCTAATTTTACCTTAATTACCTATTTAAAGACCCTATCTCCAAATACAGCCACATACTGAGGTACTGAGGGTTAGGACATATGAATTTAGGGGAAAGGGCACAAATCAACTGATAAGGGAATATTATCAACCAACTTACTATTTCAGTAATGCTAACTAAATGTCTTAGGACCTCTGCATCTTCACTCTTCTACAACCTGCTTATTGTCATTTTATGGGGCTATCAATAGCTCCACTGTTCAGCTGATGCTATGAGGATGAAACTCAAAATCATTTTATTATTTACTCACATAATTTCCCCCAGTCGTTACTTAATATTTGACCCCTAATCCAAGTGAGAAAAGTTATAATCTGGTATTTCACCAACTATAATGAAGTCTACTTTTTTTAACATTTTATCATCTCTAGTTCATAAGCACTATGCAAGAATTCACATGTGATGTTGTTATAAAATCATAAGCCACATGAAAACATTTGCCTCATTCTTTACAATTATTTTTCCTAAAGTTAATACTTCACTATCTGAATAGTTTGGAAGAGAATAACTCTCCTTTGCTTAATCAGGAAATCTAATTATTACACATTATTTATCTAATGTCAAAGCACATTAAAAAAAAAAGAGGTTAAACTTTCTTAGTGCTGTACTTTTAACGCTGTATCCATTATTTTCACCATGCTTATACCTTTAAGATGCCTTGCAATTTACAGGGCACTTTCATAGAGTTTTTTAAAATTCTCATGATTCCTATTTGAAGTTAAGTATTCTTATTCTCATTTGCAGATGAGGAAATTGAGGCTCAGAAAGGTTTTTGAGACATTTCCAGGCGCATAGTTAATAATAGCAGCACTAGGGCTAGAATGCTGATTGTTATCCAGATCCAGCCTATTTTAAAGGCCTTTCTGACATCCATGCTAATGTCAATTCCTAAATTATCTTCTTTCCCAAGAGATGCCTTCATGAGAAAAGGATTTCATGGTCGGATACATTTGGGGAACACTGTCTATTATATTCCGTATTGGAATAATCACAGACTTATTATCATTCCTAAAGGCTGTGAGGGCTCCTGCATTAATGAAGCCCATTTAACTTTGTTTAATCTAAGCTTACTCCAGGATTCAATTAATCATTGAACTTTCCCCCCCAAGTAATTGCTACTAACATCCAGAGTATCTGTATTAATAACTGCTCTAAATGAGCAGCTTATTATCAACCATTCAAATAGGCCTAGGTACTACTAATTCTTCATGTGGACGGGCCGCAGTTTGGATGAGGGTTTAGCAAAGATTAAAGCAAGAATGTGGTCTTGAAAGAACAAAAAGAAGTGAATGCATAGAGAATGTAGTTAATTATATTATAATAACTATATTGTGTCAGATGGATTCTAGACTGACCCGGGTGATGACTTCGTAAGGTATATAAATGTTTAACCACTATGCTGTACATCTGAACCTAACATAATTTTGTATATCAACTGTAATAAAAAATATATTTTAAAAAAGTTATCTAGCAATTGGAGAGAGGAATAATTTTTTCTAAGGTACTTATTTTTACTTAAAAAATGAATTCTTCTCTTTCCCCCCTCTTTTCTATTCACTCCTCTTTATCTACTTTTGTTGATCAAAAATTCCTTATCTAGGAATTATACAGTAAAAGGATTTGCAAAGTCAGGGACAGTGGGCAGGCCTGGGTGGGGTGCGACCTTCTACAGTGAGACAGAAGCACTGGGACATCTGGACAGCCACAAATACAGTCCACAGGCACTGCTCCCTCTCCCTCCAGCAAAGTGGAAGATAAAACATAAATCTAAAACGTGTATTATATCACATTTCAGTCAAGCCTTTTAGGTGAATAGTCCAGGCTGGGCACCAGATTGCAGTCTTAGTTTCATGAGTCTTCCATGAGTGATAACTCTGCTTGTGATAAGAGGTCAAAAACAATTTTGAACAATTCACTTTTTCTCTAGCTATTTAATTCTTGCCTGCATGAGTGACTATGTACACACAGAGTTTACTAAATTATTTCTTTCAAAAATGCTGTTCATTGATAAGAGAATTTGAAAACCCAGAAGCAAGATCAAAAGTCTGAAAACAACTTGTAAACTACCAAGTTATAGTGAACTTGGATTTAATTCTACAACTGACTCTCTCTTACTCTTACCCCTGGAGATTAAGAATTTTACCTCGCTCTAACTGGTGTACTTTTGTACTTTGGAAAGAAACTGCTAGCCTATTGTAAACTGCAACCCTTGTATTGCTTTCGTAGTGGAAATTTTTACTAAAGGTCAACGACTTGTATCATTCATTCCAACAAATAAATCTTAACAGCCGCTAAGGCTGAAATGTGTTAAATGTCCTTTCACTTTCTCTTCACCTGTTCTGTGTATTGAGGAAACAATAGTATCTTACCATGGTGGTGTGCTTTACAACTTACCAAGCACTCTCCTGAATATCATGTTATTGTTGCTTATAAAAAAAAACTCACACCCGGTGCAGCAGGAAAGTAGATGTTATTCTCAGTTTTACCTTGAGAAAATTGAGGTTTGAGGAGGGTGGCCAGTTTGCCCAGGGTTGTGTACGGTGGAGGATAAGACAGATAGGCCTCCCAGATTGTCATCCAGTGCTCTTCCCATAACCACACCACAAAGAGTTGTGACATAGGCTGGATAAATAAGAGACAAAATTGAGTTATATTTCTTGAATGAAGAGTTCTGAAACCCATTAAGCTACCAGAATTGCTGTGCACTAACTAAAATACTGGTACTTCTAATTTGGAACAAACATGCTCATTATAAAAACCCAATGATATTTCCTGGAAACAATAGCCACTCAGCAAGGTTAGAAAGTTAAAGTAATAAACAGGGAGAGAAGAGAACTAACCCTTGAGAGATGGTTCCATGAGACAAAAATGCATAGGCACTGGGAAAAATAATGCACAGGTGTTGGGATACCCGAGTTCCTTTTCTAGCTTTGTCACTGACTTACTGTGTTTCCTCTGGCAAACTCTATAATGCCAACTTTCTTCTCTGTCAAGTAAGAATAATAATACAAGTACTGCTAACCTCCAGGGCTCTTTGAAAAAGTAGGCCAGATTATTTATGATGAAGTTGAAAAGAATGTCTCCATACAAATGAAAGGCCTGTAGTTGAATTACTTGACTAGAACTTCAGCTGTTTAAAACCATGTGAATAATAAATAGGCTTAGCATTTTTGTGTGTATTTTATTTCTGATAACATTCTGAAAAATATAATCAAATAGTGTTATGTTCCTTTGGGATGTCCTCTACTCTGTTTTTGCTTACACTCTTCTTTTTATTAAAGGTGTCATTGAAGGTGAGATATATACTCAAGGAAATAGTTCATGGTTTGTCTTTAGTCAGAGGAGAGTGAAGCAAGAATAAAAAATTGGGCAGGATTCAATCCAAACAGATTTTGTAGTACACTATTCTCTACAAACTAAAAACAGAAATTCTAGGAATCTATTCTGTGCACTTTCAGCAATCAACTTTTTAGTAATACAAGTAGGACAAAAAGGTAAGAAACCACCCTCCCATTAGCAATAGTTTAATATCATTATCTAAAAGCTGGCAATGTTCCAGAAAGATATAATAACTTCGTCTATGGATTACAAAAAAAAAAAAAAGTAATTCTTTTCTCCGAGGGAGAGAGCTCCTTTTTATTATAATAGCATTTGCTAAGCTCTAATTAGGTGAAAAAAGCACTTTTCAACCTTCAGATACCTAACCTAGAAAGCCTTGAGGGTGTGAACAGTTGGATAAAACTTAGAAATGATTTGATACCTAGAAACTTCAAAACCAGAGACTTTTCAAGGGTAGAAAATGGTAATTAGTGAAACTAAATGTGCTATGGAGGTTACAGAGCAGGGTGTTAACACCAGAAGGACTAATTTGCTTTTTATTTTTTAATCCATATTTATAGCTACTTTTAATTTTATTTTTTTACTTTTATTGTACTTGATTTACGTTGCAGAGTATTTTGATTTGGGGAATAAATGTGTCAGTCTGAATTTGGATATTGAAACTCAGGTTAATTTTTAAAAAATGCTATCATACAGAATTAGGAGGTTGAACTGTATACCAAAGCCTATACTCTACTACCCCACACTGTATCCTTTATGGCTTTTTACTCCATAATTTCACTTCTTCTAATTTACTGCAAAAAAAAAAAAAATCATCAGAAGAAAACAAGCTGACAGGAAAAGAAAAGAAGGGATTTAAGTGCTCTACAACAAATTATGGTAGATTAACTAATAGGCTATATTATACTTCCTGTGAAAATGACCGGATTTCACAGTGGTGAAAGTTAAGCTCATGCAGCTTACCTACACCTCCTTCCCACACCACTCTCAAATGACAAGATAATAAACAATAAACCATAAAGAAAGTATGAATGAAAAGTACATCAGATGAGAGGTATCAACAATTTTTAGAAAATAGAAAGCACACAACAATGTGTTTACTGGATTTCAAGAGCAGAGAGAGGCAACTGCAACCAACACAAAGCAAACTGGCCGCCCCAGAAGCAAGAAGACTGGGGCCTGCAGCACTGTGTGTGGGAGGCAGGACAGGAGGGGGCTACGGAAAAGCCAGTGGATTTCTAGTCAACGTCTATTTCTCACCCAGCCCCTCACATGCTCACCCTTCTCCCCTCCTCAGAGAACACCGAGTCCTCTGAGTGTGACGGTGCTACCCTGTGATTCAGAGGAAGACACGGGCATAGAACCTGGGGAAATTGGAGCTTACACAGGCAAACAGAGGATAGGGGTTTAGGGAGTTAGGGAGCAACCTGCCCAGCGAGGAGCGAAAGGGCAGGGGACTCTCTGAATGTGGGTTCTCTGATGCCCTCGAGGGCACCCTGGGGGCACACAAAAAATTCACAGAGCACTTTGGTTTTTAAAATGCTCAATTTAGCAAAGCTAACAATTTCAAAATCCCTAAGCATTTAAGTTGATGCGAAGATAACATTATTCCATTTGTAAATCTAGTAAATTTTAATCATTTTTGAGTGATCCTTTTATTAATATTCAATCTCACTTACTAGCTTGGTTCATGATACCCATTGAAGCATTTGAGACTGCGTTTGGAATGCTTTAAATGTCTGACAACTATTCCACGGTACTGGTATAATTCTTAGAAAATCAGGGATGGGGGCTCTCCCCCTTATGAATGGAGCCCAGCTCCAGCAACTCGCCTTGTGTGTAGTCTGCAACCTCAGCTCCTGTTATGCCTCCTCAAGAGTGCCATTAGCTATAGCTCATGTTAACCAAATCAATCAGCTCTGAAAAACCCGGGATTGAGGTGCCCTTTGAATCCCTTGGACAGAAGTACTTCAAGCTTGATTTAGCTGTTGATTCCTTTTACATTTGTGATAACTTCTGGCTTTAATGTCTGGCTTTGAAGCTGTTACATGTATTTCCAAAATAAATATTTTATCTAGACTTTTTAAGTGTTTGGAATTGGAAGTTCCTCAGTCATTTTGCCATGGATTCATTCTATGATTGCTTTAGAGCACTAGATCCCTACTAGCCAGTACATTTCTTGTGGGATGGAAACAGGACTTTTTAGATTTGTATCACCAGGTTGAGCACAGTAACTGCTTTATGTTCAGCACTCAGCACACATTTAGTGAAGGAATGCCTGTTCTCTGAGGACTGTGAGAAAAGCATTTGATTAATTATGGGGTTAATGGCTGGATTAGTGAGGTAAGCCTTCCTAGGGCATTTGCATTTAAAAGGGGGCTATCTACGTGTTCTGAAAAGGAGTTCACCAAGGTTTTTTAATGAGCCCCCCTCCCGCCCGCCCACATCCCCTTAATAGGATGGCATGTTGACATTTCAGGCACTAGATCTAGCAAGGAGGTGTTATTTTGAGCAGAAAAATTCCTCCCAAATTCTCACACCTTATAGGCAAACAGCTTTTCTGCTTATGTAGCACCCTCCTGGCCCAACCCAGTAATATGAGGTCATCTGATTCTTGTGGATCACTCACTAGTTTTCTGGGATGATTTTTTTGGGGGGTCAAAATGAGTTATAACCTGGTTTTATGATAACATTATATCAGGTCTATTCTTCCTCACAGAGCAAGATAGATACTTATCTGTGGTTGCAGCATTACTCAGAATACAGAGGGCAAAGGTAACAAGAAAAAGGCCTTTCTTAGACTCATAACATTATAGACTGTGAGAGAGAGGTGAGAACCTAGATAATTTTACAAATCAATTTTACAGTTATCAGTTTTAACAGCCAATCCAGACAAGGGTAATAATGCACATGTAGTAGGAATATGAATCATATTCTATACACACAAAAATGTCCCCCACAGTCAACTGCTTTTACTCAAATCTATCAGGCTAGACTACCCAGATTGATACTGAGTATATATTTTTTATTGTCAAAGCATTTTTATAATATATTTCATTTGTTTAAACTAATATGAAACATTAGTTTGCATTTACAATATCAACTAACATGCAGAACTAAATGCATTCTGGGTAACAGAAAGAGGCCATTACATAAATATTCTCAGATTGATAATTCTCAAAATTATTATAATAAATATTGTAGCATTAATTGTATTAACTGTAAATTCCTCAAAAGATCCTCTGGGGAGCAAGAGGGAGTGGTAATGGGAATCAGTCCACTACCTTTTTTGTTAGTTAGGCTATCTACCAATTAGTGTTCAAAAAACACTTAACTATGACGAAGGAAGGAGCTGGTAATAGGAGGAATGGTTAAGGGTCTAGAATTCTGAGGAAGAAGAGAAGGAAACACAAGTTCAGACAGATTTTGGAATGAAGTGGCCTGTAGATGGCAGAGGTAAGGGAACTGGGGCCTAGCAAAGTCTGGAGCAGTGCAGTCTCCCAGTAGCAGAACTGAGATTCAAACTCAGGTCTCCTTTTTCTTGGACCCTTATACATACCCGTTACAGCAATGGCCTTGGTCTTTCCTGAAGAGGCTTTGAAAAGTGTAGAGAAAACCATTATAACTAGAAAACTCAATATATGTTATCACATGCACACATTTCATTGCCAAAGACTGGATTAAAGCATCCACCTGTCCAGTGCTGTGGTCTTGCCCAAGCTGTGTAACGAGCATGTGGTGGCATCTTAGTCACCTGACTCCAAGCTGGACACTTACCGTTTCTTATAGGGCTTCTGAAATGACTCCGTGTTTCCCTTGAGCTGTCTATTTATTAGACATTATTCTATTTTCATCTGTTAAAAAGTTGATTACGTTTCCCCCAGGTGGAGCAGACTCTGTTCCCTTCCAATATGAGGACTATTGTATGATTTATTCTCTTTGTGGTTTTTCCAACTATCCCACTGGGAGGAGGTATGGAATATGAGACTGTCAAACATGTTCCTAAAAAACCAATGAAGAATCAGTTATACAAAATTGTGGAAGATTTTAACATTTGTGACTCCCAGGTCTCATTTTATTGTCATCAATTTTGAGCCAGGCATTCTAGGACAAATTAGCATTCCTATGTGTAGTGAGAGGCATTCTTTAATTATTTGGCTTCCAATTTCTTCACATCAGCAATTACGTTGTTTTTTTAATTGTAGTAGAGCCTGTGTTCTTTTATTCTGTCTCACCTCTCCTTCACTTTCTCTGTTTTCTCTTTTATCCATTCATCCACCCACCCACTCACCCTTCCATCCATCCATCTTTATCACTGCTAGTGGCATTGACTAGCTTGAGAAAAATCTATGTGTTGTTTTTTTTTTAAAGTAGCAAAACCACTTTCAGAAGGCACATGGTTATTTTCTTTAAAAAAATCATCCTTCCATATATCAAGTACTCTTAATGCATCTTATATAGAATGCTAAAGAAATAGCTTTCTTTCCTCATGGAGATCCATCCTTATCAGTTCTTTAAAATAAGTGTCTAAACTGTACAGCCATTATCACACAACTGTGTCATTCACACCACACACAATATGAAGTGGATGGGTGAGGGGGCAGACCTGACTTTACTTTGTTAAATATTGTTGTGTTTTCTTAAAACTCTTCTTTACAAATTACTGTATTGTCTTATTTTAAAGATTTTTTTTAAAAGGGAAAGATGCCAGTAACCTTGGGGTATTTTGTTTGTTGGTTGGTTTGTCCAATTGTTACTAGGCAGGCTGTTCCCGTGACAACAAGAGCAACCTTAAAAGAGTATTGAGAGCTGTCTAGAACATCCTTGACAGCAAAAATGTTGAAATACCATTGAAAACAGAGGCCTGGTTGATACTTGAACCATAAACAACTCTATTACAACAAAAGAATACACAAAATGCTTCAAATATGTTCTTCTCTTTACAGTTTCCAAATTATATTGGATCCTGACAACATGTTACTGCAGGCAGGACTGGCATTATTAACTTCTTTTAAAAAATATAACTGTAATGGAAAGACAGGGGCTTCTCCTTTTCCTCTTCCTCCTTTTTCTTCTTATTATAGTAACAAAAGATGTAATGCCCAGTTTAAAAACAAAAGAGAAATCACTTCCCAACAAAAAATTAACCCTATATATAAAACCAATATATATTGTCTTCAACAAAATTAGAAGACACTTGTAACCTTAACCACAACATATGAGAAAGAGGTAACAAAGGGAGGAAAGGTCACACAGGAAGATGCCTAAAGAGAATGTTTATAGTTTCAGATCTCAGTCATTAGAACAAGACTCTAAAATCAATGGCATAATCTGAGGGGCAAACCAATTCTTTGCCTGAAACAGTGGAGATGAGCGAGTGCCAGCAGTAGGGGGCTTTCTGGATATTGCCTGGTATCAAGGGAGGAGCAAGAGAGAAAAAGCCAAAGGAGCAAATGCAGACACATCACATTCATAAGCAGCGGCCTGGAGAGGAGAGGGATGGGAGAAAAGAGACTCCAAAGGTGAGAGAATAAAAGCCTAAAACAGTTCCTGCAGATCCACAATCCCATCAAAGGCAGCTCACTATAACTCTGAAAGAACTGTTAGCCCAAAGTGCTGACCTACCCATCATATATGTTTATATCCAATAGGTGAGCCAGAAGGAAACTTGCCTCATTTAAAGATGAGTAATAATGGAGAATGAAACTGCATAGCACTCATACAAAAACACTCCAATAAAAGGAGGAAAGAAACAGGAGAAACAATAGCAGATAAAACCATTCAAAAGAAAAAAAATGAGCCCTAACTGGTTTGGCTCAGTGGATAGAGCATCTCCTGCGGACTCAAGGGTCCCAGGTTCAATTCTGCTCAAGGGCATGTACCTTGGTTGCGGCACATACCCAGCAGGGAGTGTGCAGAAGGCAGCTGATCGATGTTTCTCTCTCATTGATGTTTCTAACTCTCTGTCTCTCTCCCTTCCTCTCTGTAAAAAAAATCAATAAAATATATTTTAAAAAAATAAAAAAAAGGAGTTCCTGAAGATGGCGGCATAGATAAACACCTGAACTTGCTGCCTCGCACAACCACATCAAAACTACAACTAAAAACGGATATCATCCAGAACCACGGGAAGGCTGGCTGAGTGGAAATTATAAAACTAGAAGGAAAGAGAAAAGCACACTGAGACTCACAGGAGCTACGGAAGTGCAGAGGTACGGAGGCGCGCACACGGAGAGGGCTGGCAACTGAGTGCACGGCTGGCTTTTCAATCGGGAGGGAGATACAAGCTCCTGACTGCTCTGAACTCCAGTTCTGGGTGACACTCTGGGGACCCAGACTCATATGGGGAGAAACTGACTGTCTGGCATCGGGTTGGAACACGAGGGCGGCTTTCTCTCAGAGGTGCTTGCAGCAATCATTGTTCCTGCACGGTGCCGTGACCTGGGGATCTCTTTGGGGCAGCCATTCCTGTTTACTCTGCCCTGGTGATTCCCTGAGACCGCACCCCACCCAAGCTGTGCGCAGAGGCTTTTGCATATGAATGGTCTGGTCTTTTGCAATCTAAAACCTAACAAACTGCAGCTGGGTCAGAGAGCCTGAGCCTCCAAAAGAAGGCCCAAGGCTGGACAGCAGCTTGCATTGCTTCACAGCTGGGCCTCATCTGGGCACCTCCAAACCCCAAACAAAGAGGAGGAAGCTGCAAATCTCTCTGTAGCTCCTGCTGGGTGGCCTCAGGCAGTGGCTAACTTTGCATCTCCTTTGAAATCCAAGAGCCAGTGTACTCAGTGGTCAGAGTGAGACCATCCAGATTACAACTCTTCACATCCATAAGAGATACACTCAGGGGGCAGACTCAGTGAGCGCCAAAGCCCCACTAAAGCAAGTCTTGCCCTATAAGGGTGTCTCCAGCACAGAAGTTCTCCCATTGTAGACACAGTTGGTCCTCACAGCCAAATGGCCTGGAGGTCAATTCCTCCCAGTGACACCAATAGCAATCAAGGCTTAACTACAACAAGACTGTGCACACAGCCCACAAAGGGGTGCACCAAGAGTGTCCACCTCAGGTAACTGGGGAGGCTGAGCTACTGGGCCCTATTGGACACATAGCACAGAAAGCCACTCTATCAACACAGGGAAGTAGCCAAAATGCGGAGACAAAGAAACAGGTCACAAATGAAAGAAATGGAGGAAAACAAACTACTGGATATAGAGCTCAAAACCACGGTTATAAGGTTACACAAGAATCTTCTAGAAACCTCTGAGAAATTTAGTGAGACCCTCAAGGATATGAAAAAGGACCAATTAGAAATTAAGCATACACTGTCTGAAATAAAGAATAATATACAGAGATCCAACAGCAGACTAGAGGATACCATGAATCAAGTCAAAGATTTGAAATACAAAGAAGCAAAAACCACCCAACCGGAAAAGCAAAAAGCAAAAAGAATCCAAAAGTATGAAGATAGTGTAAGAAGCCTCTGGGACAACTTCAAGCATACCAACATCTGAATTATGGGGGTGCCAGAAGAAAAGAGAGAACAAGATACTGAAAACCTATTGAAGAAATAATGACTGAAAACTTCCCCTACCTGGTGAAAGAAATAGACTTACAAGTCCAGGAAGCGCACAGAACCCCAAACAAAAGGAATCCAAAGAGGATCACACCAAGACACATCATAATTAAAAATGCCAAGGGCAAAAGACAAAGAGAGAATCTTAAAAGCAGCAAGATAAATAGTTAGTTACCTACAAGGGAGCACCCATATGATTGTCAGCTGATTTCTCAATAGAAACTATGCAGGCCAGAGGGAGTGGCAAGAAATATTCAAAGTGATGAATAGCAAGAACCTACAACCAAGATTACTCTACCCAGCAAAGCTATCATTTAGAATTGAAGGTCAGATAAAGAGCTTCACAGATAAGAAAAAGCTAAAGGAGTTCATCACCGCCAAACCAGTATTATATAAAATGCTGAATGATATTCTTTAAGAGGAAGACAAAGAAAAAGGTAAAGATAAAAATTATGAACAACAAAGTGACAACAAATACATATCTATCAACAAGTGAATCTAAAAATCAAGTGAATAAAAAATCTGATGAACAGAATAAACTGGTGAATATAATAGAATCAGGGGCACAGAAAGGGAGTGAACTGACAATTCTCGGGAGGAAAGGGATATGGGGGGTGTGTGGAAAGAGACTGGGCAAAAATCGTACACCTATGGATGAAGACAGTGGGGGCGGGGGTAAAGGTAGAGGGTGGGGTGGGAACCGGGTGGAGGGGAGCTATGGGGGGAAAAAAGAGGAACATCTGTAATAATCTGAACAATAAAGATTCATTAAAAATAAATAAATAAAAATAAAGAAAAAAAATGAGTCCACTGAGCACATGAAATATGTGACCAAATATACTGTCATAACTCAAAGAACTTAAGGAAACAAACAGTTCATACAGAGATAGATATAGGTGGTCAGAATGACTATGGCAAAACAACCATAGGAAATGCAATATGAACTAACAGAGTTCAGAAAAGAAAAGAAAAGAAAAGAAAAAATAAAGCCATCCCAGAAATACATTAAATTATGAGAAGGCAAAGAGGAGATAAAGTGGAATGATTTTTCATCTCAATTAAGCAGGGATTCAAAATAAAGCATTTAAATTGCTAAGCATGTAATAAAGGTATAAACATATTTATAGGCACAAAGTTAAACACAAGAATAACCAAAGAAATAATACAATCAAATAAAACTACAATAGAGGAAAGGCAGAAGAAAGCATTAAGTATACTAATTGGACATTGCTCAATTATCAAGGAGTCAATAGCATCTAAAAAACTTAAAATGTATTTCAAAATTAGAGTTAAGAAAACCACTAGTGGAAGAGAGACCTATAGTAAACATAGATAAAATAATATAATATGGTGTACATTGTTGATTATTCATGTTATCCATCTCTCCCACCCTTTCTACCTGAACCCTAACTTGGGTCATATATCCATCTTTTCGTCACACCATCTTGTGCTGTAGGGCAGTGGTTCTTAACTGGGTGTGATTCTGCCCCCCAAGAGACATAATGTAATGTCTGGAGACATTTTTGATTCTCACAGTTTAGGGGGATGCTACAGACACATAGACCATCAAATTTCAACCCACACTACAGGTTTTGCAGCTGTGATGCAGAATAAAGAGACTGGCTCCAGACCAAAATCCTAAGTGATCTTTCAGGCCTTGCCATAGGCAGTTACAAAGGTGTTGCCTAGCAGGCTTCATAGAAGACTGTTCTACCCACAGTCTTCCAAGAGAGCTGTAGTCAAGGAGTCAGGCCCCCTGAGCCAGCATCTCATATGCATACCTGTGTTCCTAACCCAGGCAACTCCAAAGGCCTCCTGATCAGCGGACCTTGACTGAGACACCTTTTAGCTGTCTTCACTGAGATTCCACTCCTAACCCGTCCCCCTCCCCCTGCCCCCAGTCTCCAGGGTTCATAAAATGGCAGGAACCTTTAGTACAGTGCTGCCAGCAGTGAGACCATTTCCTCCATCTGAACCACATGCCATTTGATTGACCTTGCCTATTCCGCGGCAGAAAATGCCACAACGAGGAGCCAGCACTACATTTCTTTTTGGCCTCTTGCTTAGATTATCACAGTAAGTGAATAAAGACTTGTTGTTTTCATTTTGGCTCACTGTCTTAACTGATGACCTCAATCCTTGCAGCTTGGCACAGGGATACTGCTAAACATTGTACAATGTGCAGGACATCCTCCCACAAGGAAGAATTATCTGGTCCCAAATACCAACAGTGCTGAAGCTTTGGGGGAACATGGCCCAGTACCATCTCCACAACCAGCATTCTCCTGGAGAACGTTACTCATTCAGAAGTAGACAGATGACCACACAGATTGGCCCTATCACATTGAAGTGTAGCAGAGGATTTCATTCATATGTGGAATTTAATGAATAAACTGGACTAATAAGCAAAAGAGAAACAGACTCATAGATAGAGAGCAGACAAACAGCTCTGGTGCGGGGGTGTGGGTGGGGGTTATTGTTGAACAAAAAAGAAAAAAGAGAAAGAACTCATGGGCAGGAAAACAGTGTGGTGATTACAGGGGGAGGAGGATGGGTGGATGTAGAAACAAATAATAATTTGCCATTTAAGTCAGTCTCTGATTCTGGAAATAAAATATTTTAATTCACTTAAAAAATAAAAGTAGGTTCCTAACTCCCACTATGAGCACATTAACCACATTTTCACATACAAAAAGCTTAGATACATTCGACTGTTTACAAGACATGTCTCTGTATAATACATTTACATTCATGTGAAGTATATGAACTTACATAATTGTATATATTTGTGATTTCACATCTGGTACCTTTTAAAACATGTAATATGATTATTTTCTAAAAGTCAGTTCATATATGTTGATTTAAGGTTAGTAGAGTCTCTTTTGAAGAACTGTAATAGTTGTATTCATATGAGAATTCAATAATTTTATAACTATAAATTTCAAGCTAACGCTTTAGCAGTTTAAGTACCTGACTGGCAATGCATGGAATTCTTATCAGGTTGTATTGTTTGGTTTACAGTTTAAGTCATTATAAGTGGCATATAATTAACTATTTGCGCAGAGGAAAAAAAGCACCAAGGATAATATTTTTTTTCACATCATAGATGAAATCACAACACAATCTTAATTTCCCTTTGAAATCTAATCACTTGAAAAAAGCATTTACTTCAAATCCTCAATCTTTAAGCTTTCTTAGTGAAATCAACTGATAGACTAGAGATAAGGATGGAGTAAAAACAGATGCTATGTATAATCTGTACTAACTACAGAATTTAGATAGTCTTCTCACATTGATGAATTCTATTTCTGAACTGAGTTCCTTAGATCTAAAAAGAACTGAAAATAAATGTTACATTTATAACTTGTCACCTATATCTCTTAAAAAGACACTCTAAGGATGACTTTCTTGCCAATTTGTGGAGCAAAATTTTCCTGATGAACAAAAGCACCTTATGGTAAGAAAATATATAAAGAAAACATTTTCTACAAATTAATATACAAATTTATGCACATAAAGGTGTAGCTATCCCAGCTGTATCTGTAATATTTTAAATAACACACAATAAAAAAATTCAAAGCATAGATTGAAAAAAATAATCCATATCCTATAACTCCAGTTATTAAATATTGCAGCATATATGTAATTGTAACAACTGGTGGGTGGGGGGAGTTTGTAATCTAAATGGTCAATATCTCTTTGGAAATGTACTTTTTTAAAGCCTGAAATATGTAATCCTGACCATCAAATTTCAACCCAAGCTACAGGTTTTATAGCTGAGATACAATCCATGATACTGAAAGTGAGTACAGAGGCCACTTCACAGATTCTTCATTAAACAGCATTACTGGAGCCACACCGGTACAGGCCAGCTGGGCGTTCATGTTCCTTTTCTTCCCACAGGCATACGGTAAACATCATATTCAGAACAACAGACCTCTATCACCATAAGTTTTGCTACTCATAAAATGCTAATAAACATGGTTTTAAACATTTCCATATCATGGCAAAGGTTTCTTACCTGAAACTATACAAAGAATTCTCTAGATTCAATATATTTTTAAATGAATACAGAGATGTAGAAGAAGAAACAGAAATTACTTGCTTTGACAGTTTTTAGCCAAGGCTTATCACGTTTTTTTCTAATGAACACATGATTTTTGTAAGTGTAAGGATTTCTAGCTCCGGCTAAGAAGATTTTATTTCTTCTTCCCAGTGTTTTTTTTGTGTTCATGCACTTCTGTTTTGCTACTTATAATCTTTTTTCGGGATGAGGTATTAGGAGCTGCACTAGAAGGTCCGCTGGTAGCTAAACAAAAAAAGAAAAGAACTATTGCTTAGATTTTCACAAGCAACCAAAGGGTAAGTAATACTGATGAGTGACAAAATAATAAACTTTATGTTGTTACTATAATGTAAATGAAACATTGCAAACATTTAATAGAGCATTTTTAACTTTTGAGAATTCAACACCAATACAGAAAAGTAATGTCAATGGGCTGCATTCACCAAACACATTTTTTCTTTTCCCTCTACATTCTTCCTGGGAAACTCATTTATTCCATCATTTTTAACTAACATCTATTGTGCTAACAACACTCAAATTCATAATTCTGGCCCAGGCCTTTCCCCTACTTTACGATCTAATATTAAAATTATCCTACTAGAAATCTCTATATAGATATCTAACAGGAAACATAAACTTAACATATTTAGAACCGAAGTCATCATTTTCCCAGTAAACATCTATTTTCTCCTATATCTCCTATCTCATCCCTATTTAAAAAGTTAAAAGGCTAGAAAACTAGAAAATTTATTGGCTTAGGACTCATCCTTCTACATGCAAACCAACATCATACTCTAGTGAGTTATCAAAAAGCAATTCTAAGCTGAGTTACACTTCTATATAAATGGGTAGGCTCGTGTCAGACCAATCTTCCTGCACATAACAAGTATTAAGTCTGAATAAAGTATGAAAACAACTACCTGAAGACACTGAACAGTGAACAAAGGCAGGCACATACTGGAAAAAAATCAACACTTGACAGAAGTGAACATCATGAGATGTATATCTCCCCCAAACCCACCCCTAACTCCCAACTCCCTTTTTAAAAGCTTTTGGCCCAAGGACAGGATCCAGTGTGCACCATGTAAAATGGCTAACACTCCAACATAAAACTCTGTCATACTAGCATGAAGAACCAGAAGACGAGTATTGGGAAACTACAGCTGCTGGAAAGTCAGAGAGCCTCCAATTCTTTGTATAAAACAGATTAAATGTATGGCATGAGTAGAGCAAGCTCTAAGAATTCCAGCTAAGGCCTAAAAAAGTGAGTGACAGTGGAGCTGTCAGCCACTTCAAGGGGCAGAGTTTTGCAACTTGAGGTCAGTCAAAGTTAACTCTCTGCTTGAGAAAAACCAAAACAACCCAATACTCTTTGGAGGAACATAACAGAAATAACAGAGTCCAAAGTTTCTATAATATATCATTCATAATGTCTAGGATATAATCCAAGATATTCAATATATGAAAAAATAGGAAAACATCTTCCTCCTTGACAATGGGTAAATTCATAAAGACTAATTCTGAGGTCAGCCATATTAGCAGGCAAGAACTTGAAAGCAACTATTTTAACTATGTTTAAGAACAAAATAAAATATGCTTATAATGAAAAAAATATAGAAAATCTCTGAAGAAAAACTATAAAGAATAAAAAAGAATGTCTAAAATTAAAGAAAAAATATCTGGAATAAAAATTTACTAGATGGGTTTGACAGTATAATGAAAATAACAGGTAAAAGTGAACAATAACAAGTTATTACCCCTCCCCACCGCCTCCTAAAACACCCTTTCATATAAAATGATGCCTAAGCTTAACAGAAAACCAAAGGAAGACAGTCCATAAATTAGTTTGGAAAAATGTATGAGTATGCAATACATTTTATTAACAGATGTGGGGGAAGGAGAAGACAACAGAGAAAAATGCATATATATCAAGAGGCTACAGTAAGATTTTAAAAATATATATTTTAAATGATTTTTAGAAAGAAAGGAAGGGAGATGGAGAGAGAGAAACATTGATGTGAGAGCAAAACATTGATCAGCTGCCTCCAGCATGCCTCCTACCAGGGATGTGCCCAGACCAGGAATTGAACCAGCACCCTTTTGGTGCATAGGATGATGCCCAATCAACTGAGCCACACCGGCCAGAGCTATAGTAAGATTTTTTAACTGTTAGGATCAATTAACTTCTTAAAGTGTAATGATCCCACTTAAAATAGATTACACAGTTAAAAAGCAAGCTAATTGCTATACAGAATCTATAAATTCACACATATGCCTAACCTGGTTTGCTGCTTGCTTTAGTACTCTTTAAGGTAGCTGGTGGTGTTGGGAGGATCTTTGCAGGTGTATATGTATTTAAAGATATTTTTCTTCTCATTACTGGACTGGAACGTGAAGCTGTGGAGGCTGGAAAAAACAAACAAAAACAGTGGTAATTCAATAATTTTATGTCAATTCCATCTTTACATTTTAGAAAATTTCTTATGACATGTTTCACAGATATATGTTTATACACAATAAATAATAGGGGAAAACTGACAAGACACGGTTTTCAGAATAAATTCAGCAAATTCCTCTTTCCTATAGGACCTTCTCTCATACTCTTAGTCAAATACATGTTCTGTTTATCTTGTAAACAATAAGCATTTGACAGCATTCTCCAAGGAATGCCAATAAGAATAGAGCAACAATTTTATCCTGCCCTAATAGAAACTCAGATTCTTAAGGGATGACAGCTGATAGCATAGTTTTATTGGCTAGTAACAGAAGACAGAGTCCCAAACTGTTTCTCTCTCAAAAACATCAAGTAGAGATTCAGAAATAAATAAACACAATAGATTCATCTATGAACGATCCTATTTAAGAATAAACTAACTAGATTACAAGTAATTAAATAAACCATATTGTCTTCCTATATTACCCAGCTAAGATGTATCTTCATGCAAGGGAATTGTACAGATTGTGTTAACTTCCAGCTCTAACTTATCCAGTTGGCATTCCCACACCTTTTCCCTCAATCTGATACTGTCAGTGCCCCATTATAAACCATCTAGTTACCACAAAAGTAATTTTGTCCAAGGTTAGGAAAAAAAACTTTTGTAATGATAGAAGATTAATATTTTTTTCCTTGTAACACCACAAAATCAAAATAGTTCTATATTATGATGCTACTTACTTCCTTGACAAATTAGGGAATTAAGTATAAATAATATAAATACAGGGTGGGGCAAAATAGGTTTATAGCTGTGAGTACATGAAACACTTAGTTTATTACTATATTATTATTTATTAATTATTGTACTTTTTCTATACGAACAACTATAAACCTATCTTTGCCCCACCCTGTATATTGTGATTACTAAATATTAATTCTGCAATTACACTATAAAATACAGGATTCAGATACTTCTATCATAACTGGCATCCTATTTGAATATTCAGAAACAATAAGGAAACCCATACATTTTAGAAGACCTGGGTTGTAGTCTTGCTTGACCACAAATTGGTTGATTTTTTAGCAGTGTCATTCTAAGTGTTTTCCTTTAAACAGTAACCTTTTCTCAAATGTTAAATAAAATGGATCAAAGCAAATACTCTAGTTCAGTGGTTGGCAAACTCATTAGTCAACAGAGTCAAATATCAACAGTACAAGGACTGAAATTTCTTTTGAGAGCCAAATTTTTTAAACTTCTTCTAACGCTACTTCTTCAAAATAGACTTGCCCAGGCCGTGGTATTTTGTGGAAGAGCCACACTCAAGGGGCCAAAGAGCCGCATGTGGCTCGCAAGCCGCGGTTTGCCAACCACTGCTCTAGTTGAAGAAGCCCTGAAAGACACATTCAGTACCCCTCTCTTTCTCTGGAGCTTCCAAAAGCACTTGGGAATATAGTCTGAAGACCAATGAACTAGATTAATTCTAAAGTTCACCCAATTCTATGAACTGCATTAACAATATTTACTTTCTTACCTAGTTCCTTTAGTAAGTAATGGCATGAAAATTTAAGAGAGCCACATTAATTGGACTACATCTTGTATCCATGATATAGAGGAGAGCTTATTAGAACTGAAAAAGGAATTTAATATTCTTCATTTATTTACCTCAGTATACACTCTGATGAACTAAATTCACTAACCACAGATATAAAGCCATCAGAAAATAACAGCACCACACAATAAACCTTAAAAAAGACCTTTTTGTACATATTTCACCAAAATATTTTCCAAAACAAACCCATTATTACTGCTGCTATTATCTTTAAGTCATTCCTTAAAAACCTTCTAAATTCTAATTAGCATTGATACCGGAAACCAAGATGGCGGCATAAGGTATACACCTGTACATGCTGCCTCTCACAACCACACCAAAACTACAACTAAAAGACAAAACGACTGAGAGAAGCCAAGATGGCGGCATAGGTAAGCACCTACACTGCTGCCTCGCACAATAATTTCAAAACTACAACTAAAAGACAGAACAGACATCATCCAGAACCACAGGAAAGCTGGCTGAGTGGAAATTCTACAACTAGAAGGAAAGAGAAAAGCTCACAGAGAACCAGAGGAGCTGCAAAGGGCTGAGGTACGGAGACACGCACGCAGAGAGGAAGGGCGGCTGAGTGCCTGGCTGGCTTTCTCTGGCGGGAGGGAGAAGGAAGCTCCCGACTGCACTGAACCCCAGTTCCGACTGCATTGAACCCCAGTCTGGGCGAGCCCCTGAGGACCCAGGCTCTTACAGGGGAAATCTGGACTGTCAGGCGGAAACTCAGGGGAGCCGCAAAATGCAGAGGTCTGGAGGCGCGCACACAAGTGCGCGCAAAGAGGACTGACTGCTGAGTGTGCCACTGGCTTTCTCTAGCTGAGGGAACCAGAAGCTCCTGACTGCGCCAAACTCCAGTTCTGGGAGAGAATCTGGGAATCCAGAGTCATTGGGGGAGAAACTGGACTGTCTGGCACCGGGCGAAACTCGAAGGTGGCTTTCTCTCAGAGGTGCTTGCAGCGATTACCAAGGGACAATGAGACCCAGGGGCCTCATAGGGCAGGGCTGACAGGAAGCCAAGACTGTCTGTTCAGCCCTGAGACTCTGCCCCATCCAAGCTGAGCACAGAGCTTTTGCAATTTTGCAAGTCTTGTCTCATAAGGCTGTCTCCAGCATAGAAGTTCTCCCGGCATAGACACAGCTGATCCTCACAGCCAACTGGCCTGGAGGTCAATTCCTCCCAGTGATACCAACAACAATCAAGACTTAACTACCACAAGGCTGTACACACAGTCCACAAGGGGTGCACCAAGAGTGCCCACCTCAGGTAACTGAGGAGGCCGACCCACTGGGCCATATAGGACACCTAGCACACAAAGCTACCCTACCAACTCAGGGAAGCAGCGAAAATGTGGAGACAAAGAAACAGATCATAAACGAAAGAAATGGAGGAAAACAAACAACTGGATATAGAGTTCAAAACCATGGTTATAAAGTTTTTCAAGAATTTCCTAGAAAAGGCCGATAAATTTAGCGAGACCCTCGAAGATATGAAAAAGGACCAACCAGAAATTAAACATACACTGACTGAAATAAAAAATATTATACAGAGACCCAACAGTAGACTAGAGGAACACAAGAATCAAGTCAAAGATTTGAAATACAAAGAAGCAAAAAACACTCAACCAAAAAAGCAAAAAGCAAAAAGAATCCAAAAATTTGAAGATAGTGTAAGAAGCCTCTAGGACAACTTCAAGCGTACCAACGTCAGAATTACGGGGGTTCCAGAAGAAGAGAGAGAGCAAGATACTGAAAACCTATTTGAAGAAATAATGACAGAAAACTTCCCCTACCTGGTGAAAGAAATAGACTTACAAGTCCAGGAAGCGCACAGAACCCCAAACAAAAGGAATCCAAAGAGGATCACACCAAGACACATCATAATTAAAATGCCAAGGGCAAAAGACAAAGAGAGAATCTTGAAAGCAGCAAGAGAAAAATAGTTAGTTACCTACAAAGGATTATCCATATGACTGTCAGCTGATTTCTCAACAGAAACTACACAGACCAGAAGGGAGTGGCAAGAAATATTCAAAGTGATGAATAGCAAGAACCTACAACCAAGATTGCTCTACCCAGCAAAGCTATCATTTAGAATTGAAGGTCAGATAAAGAGCTTCACAGACAAGAAAAAGCTAAAGGAGTTCATCACCACCAAACCAGGATTATATGAAATGCTGAAGGGTGTTCTTTCTGAAGAGGAAGATGAAGAAAAAGGTAAAGATAAAAATTATGAACAACAAAGTGACAACAAATATATATCTATCAATAAGTGAATCTAAAAATCAAATCAATAAAAAATCTGATGAACAGAATAAACTGGTCAATATAATAGAATCAGGGGCATAGAAAGGGAATGGACTGACAATTCTCGGGGGGAAGGGGGCGTGAGGGGTGTGGGAAGAGACTGGATAAAAATCTTACACCTATGGATGAGGACAGTGGCGGGGGGTAAGGGCATGGGATGAGGGGGGGGGTCAAGTGGAGGGGAGCTATGGGGGAAAAAAGAGGAATATCTGTAATATCTGAACAATAAAGATTTATTTAAAAAAATAATTAGTATTGATATCTACTCTACATTCTTTCATTTCATATGTAATTTTTGAAATTAAAGCCTACTTCCCAAAACCTAAAGTGAAATATTTTAGATCATACCAAGATTCCTCTCTGTTTCAATTAATGACTGAAAGTTGACCTCTACTATCAGAAGTGGAGGAAAAGGGAAAGGCCACTCTACTGCAGAAATGCAGGGGCACCATTTGGATAGAATACCATGTGAACAGAATTCTCTCGAAAAGCACATGTGGTGGCCCAGGAAAGGAAGGAGAGTAACAGCAAGATATGAAAGTGGCTTTCATTCCAAGACCTCCGGCTTTATTCTTCCAAGAAACGTATTTATAGCATTCTGCTTACAAAAAGGAAAATAGTGCACACAGAAAATTTTTATCTTTTTAAAGATATTATTAGAACTAGCAGGTTCTTAACTCTAAGCAGAGCACTGTCTCCCAAAACTAATGCATCTGACACTGGAAATTTCAATGTGCAGAAGGATCTCATTGAGCTGAGAATGACAACAGCTCACACCTAAAATGTAACCCTGAACATTTCCTAAAATGAAATCCTTTAGAATAGTACTGCAAGATGTTTAAATGTATTACCAAAATATGTTTTCTCAAATGATAAGTTTTGGAAAATCTGGGTACACAGGTTTCCTTACAGAAGAACCTTAGCTGTTGTACTATACCTCCAAGAGGGGTTGTAACTCCAAGAGGTATAGTTACAACAGCTAAGGTTCTTCGGTAAGAAAATCTGTATTATAGGAGATAACACAGTTTCCAAAACTCAATTAGCCATAAACCCCTTTTTATCACACACACAAACCAATTTCTTCAGAATATTTTCTGAAGAACATAATTTGAAAAAAATGTTATAGTCACTTCCTTCTTAGTCAAAAGTTCTTTATGAATCAGTATGAGTAATTACCATGGGCATGTGTGCATGTATATGGAATATTTTACAATTTTTTAAAAAGTTCATTATAAAATGACATATAATAGGAATGTTAAAAAAAGACCCTGACTCTATATTATGTTGTTGACTTCTATTGCGGGGCCTTAGTTTTTTTTTCCCTTTTGCACAAAAGTTTTGAGAGGAGTCAAAAAAAGTGGTACATTACATATTACAACAAAGAATTCCAAATAATGCTCCCTTACACCCCTTTCTCTCCTAAAATTCTATTTGCTACCACTACTTGAGTTTGTTTTATAATTCTTTTTGTATTTAGATAATATCTATATCCCCCAAATCAAATAACAATAATAATTTTCCTACAGCTCTCAGGGGCCGTCTGTGGAACTTCACTTGATGGAGAAGCAACGGAAGCAAGAAATTCATCCACCTGCTTTAAAGACAGGGCATTGTGAAGAGTTTCTAGAGGACAAATAGATGGCACCATGGAATACAACTCAAAGCCTGGAAAACAAAAGCAAAAACTAAAGTTGGATATTGAAAAAAATCAGTAATTAAAAAGGAATCAGAGCATTGTTTAGAACTGGACAGTTTAGGTCTTTGTAGTCTAGCACATGCAAACACACGGATCTCTGAAGTCATGACACCAGATGCTATGCAACACAGGCCTGGAACAAGATGTGACACAGATTTCATTTTAAAGTAATCACATAGTACAGCATGCACACAATTTCATTCTGTATTTTCATAAAATCTAAAAATAATACTTAAAGAAAAATACCTGGGGAAAAAAGAGAAAAAATTACAATTTTCCAGTATTTTACATTTTAACAGCAGTTCTATTTGAGAGGTGAATAAGCTGATGCCATGATGTGTCCCTGATGCCAGGATGCTAAAGGTAACATTTTTTGAAAAACAATATGTAATTACTTGCCAAGAGTGATTTTATAGACTTTTCTAGTCTTACCAAGGCCAACAATACTCTCTAATATGAACCCAAAAGAACATTAACTTATGCTGAGATTAAAATTCCAGAACGTATTTCACCCACCTTTAATGAATTAACACAATAATTCTATTATCGGGAATTGCTAGCTGGGTGAAGTTAGGTCAAGTAAAAAGAAATACAAAATATACATGTTTGCATTCAACAATGGCACAGAAATACAAAAATTTCTTGAAACAAATCATGCAGATATGTGTTAATACCATCAGTAAAACAAAAGTGTTTAAATATAGAGTTTTCTTTTAAAACAAATAGGATCTAGGTTATTTGCCTTTTATAAAAATGTCTTGTCTACATATTCAACTGAATGGCTTTTAAAATTGCTTTCATATGCAACCAAAATAACAAGTCCTTTTGCATCTATTCTTTCAAAAACACAAATTAATTTTCTTCCAAAGAAAATATTTTTAATACTTAAAGTTTTATATTAAAGTCAAATATTATCAATTAAAAAGTAAAAATTAAACTCAAATGGGCTGCAAAATTGTGCTTCTATAATAGGCATGTGCTCATTTTAACACTGGCATATTTATTTAATTTTGGGAGAAAATATTGACCCAAGAACTGCTTAATTCTTAGCTGGAATAGGAAAAATTTGGTTAAAAAGAATTTAGCCTTCCTATGAATATAACCAAAGGATTTACAAAATTGGAATGTCTGATTTTCAGGTGCAAACCAAAGTATGACAGAACATACATGTACTTTTTTAAAAAAGCAACAACTATTAATACCATAAGAGCAGCTAAAGCACCTAAACACTAAAGAAATTAGGTTTGCACAAGTATTATTATTTTTTTAAGTATAAGATTCATGCAAATAAGTGCTAACCCTTTCTTTGCAATTAACAATGTGGTTTTTATCCTTTCCTTAGAATGTTTATAAGTCTTCTGTAACAACTATTTTCCTGCATTTGCCTGTTACTTTATAACAGGCAAATGGCAATATAATCAAGTTCTTCTGGACTGCATTTCCCCACATTTATCTCCAGTAAAACATTTCCTTTAATGCACAATGAAAGGGTTAGCGCAGCAATTTAAAAAGCCACCTGCTGTCATGTTTAGAAGCTATGAAAACATACCACTGAAGCCTAGAAATTCCACAGAAGAAACGAACCAGCACCTACAGAGGTTTAGATGTTCAGCACAGAGGCCCAGATAATAAGGTAAAGTACTGTCAGAAGATAACTTGTTTCACCACGTTCCTTGAACTAAAGATGGAGGCAGGGGTAAGTCCATGATATATGTTAAGACGGAAATAACATGAAAGTTAGGAAAAATAAAAAGTGAAAGAGTCAAATGAAAATTCATAGGACAGATCAGACAACACAATATAAAAAAGGAAAAAAAAAAGACCCAAAAGAAATATTTCTTGAGTTGAACGAAATGCATTTTATATGCAGTAAGTCTCACAATGTGTGGAATATCCACATTCTTTAAAAGCCTAAGCCAAAGAAATATAAAATTATTATACTTTCGGTTAAATCTAACAACAGTACTTTTTTTAATAGCTTCAATAAACACAGATTACTCCTTGCAATATAAAACTTGCAATACTGGCTATAAGCACAAGCATTCTGCACAAAAACTATATTTAGTCTTAAATCTGCAAGGTCTCTTAGAATTTTATGACTTCTTTTTTTCTTGTGATTTCGATTCTCATGCAGGTTCTTTAGAAGCTGAAGTTGTATCAAATAAGGATCTTTTTCTTTAAAAAGTAGCATTTAGATAGCTACAATGAAGGGAAAACACATTAAGCTTTGAGGCTACATTTTTACTTCTTGAGGATGAGATCTTATACAACCTTCAAGAAGTATTAGTGCATTGTTATTTAGGTGTGCTATTAAAGGATCTAGAAGGGAAGAATGATAAACTTGTGTTCAATCCCTTAGTTTCATACAAGTTTTTTAAAGATCTGACTTGAATTTTTGAAATACTTAGTAGTAGTTAAAAAGAAAAAAAATGTTCCAGGAATAAAAATACCTTTATTCTGGATAACCATAAAAACCTGTATGTTTTCTTTTAAATTCTTAATCCTGAATTATTTAAAAACTAGAGGCCTGGTGCATGAAAATTCATGCACGGGAGGGGGGTTGCCCCCTCAGAGTCTGGGAGCCCTCAGGGGCGGGAGGCGACCGGTGGTCAGAGGAAGGCGACGCCCCATCACACCTCTGCTGCTGCCACTGCCAGCCTTGGTTACCTGAACCTTGGGTGGCCCTGAGTGGCTGGGGGGCTGAGGAGACTGGGGGACTCCAGAGGCAGCCAGGCTTGCCATGTGCTTGCTGCCCTGGTGGGGCTGAGGGGACTGGGCACTGCCATCTTGTGGCTGTGGGCAGCGCCATCTTTGAGGGCGGGGCAGTCAATTAGCATATTCTCTCCTTATTGGCTGTGGGTGCCACCATCTTTGAGGGCGGGGCAGTCAATTAGCATATTCCCTCTTTATTAGATAGGATGATCAGTAAACACTCCCTCTTGCCTCATAAGAACAAGCTCCATGTATAAAAGCTGCAGCAGTGCAACAATACGGTGGATAAATAATGGCCACAAAACACCTTCCTATTCAGCCTCAAAAACTCAATTTAATTGAATTGGCTTTCCAGATGTTTAGCTTAGTCTTCTTCCTATCAGTGGTTCTCCAAATTTTAACAAAAAGCAGTGGTACCAAAAGAAACTGGTTGCTTGACAACAGCAAACATATAAGTGAATGCTGGATGAAATTTTCAGAGTGCTCCAGACCAAGTTGGGTTTTGCTTCAGACAAAAAGGCAGGGATAAATGATGCCACACAGTGAAATCCGCATCCCCTGGTTCCCAAGAACGTCTCAAAGATACATCTCATTTGGCTATTTGATGAGTGTGGCTCTTTATTTGTTAAATAGCTCAATAAAACAACCATGTGTTCAAAAAAGAAATTAGGAACAAAAACAAATTAAAATTATTATGAATTAAGAAAATAAATAATACTAATTAAAAAAATTTTGTGTAGACTGATCACCTCAGAAATTAGAAGGAATTTTCAGGTGCTGATTTAATATTAAAACTCATCATCATTGTGTTCATATAAAAGTCTGATGAGTAGTGTTAAATTATTGTGTAAATTAGAGCTAAAAAGAGGAGCCAGACAGTATCAGTACTTTGGGTGAATTATAAGCTGGAATTATATGCCAATTGAAATTAAGGATGGAGAAATGAATGATACTGTATACCCCAAATATTGAAATAAAATAAAAATAAAAAAGGATGAAGCAGGGGAGTATCTTTTAAAATAAAAGCAAAACGTACCATTGGTTGGGTGTCGAGCAAATGAGATAGAAAACCTTTTAACAGCAGAACCGCGTGTGGCGTCTGAGAAAGAGAAAAACAGGTACCTGAAATTCGTAACAGCTACCAAAAGAAAGACACTTAAAAAAAAGGGGAAAAACAAATATAAAAGGAGGTTAGTAATAGGTGACATGCAGAAAGGACAATGAGAGAAGGTAATAAGCCAAATACTAGTTAGAAGAAGTAAAATGACTTGATGAAAGAGGCAAAGTATTTAATGAAATATACAAAAGAAAGAAAAGCAGGATGAGCTGGCAACTCTGACAAATCCATGTTTTACCGACTAAAGTAAATTTGTGGATACATAAGAAAAAGTTTTCAATAAAGCTAATCCTGAAAAGGCTAATTAACACTCCTATTAACAAAAGGGACAAGCTTCCTTGAGCCTCATGTGATTGAAAAAACAATAATAACATTCTAAATACTAAAACTTAACTTATATTAACAGTAGTGAGAGGATCTGCTTCAACTAGGGATGATTCTAAAATATTCTCATCCTATGTTTATTTTTATAAATATTGCCAATATATATTTTTCTATTTATAAGATCAATCAGCAAAAATAAGGATTAACTATGAACAAAGTTGAAAAGATCCTAGATTTATTCTTTATAATAGGGCTTATCAACTATCTAAAAGAATAATACACATGATAAAGTTCTAAATTTCACATTTCAACAAACTACTCATTGAATAAGTACTGTTAAGTCTAACTATAATTCATTCTTTGATGAAACATGGATCCAAGCTGTGGATAACAGAAAGGATTGATAGTCTTTTAGGCAAAAGATGCTAGGATTCCACTTGATTCAGTCAATGGCCTTAGGCTTGCCTTTGTGAAATACTGCCTCCTCATGGGTGTGTGCGTGGGTGTAGGTATAAGTGTGCATGTGTGCACATACCATCTATGCAGCCAGAAGAGGTCAGCTTTTTACGATGAGTACGAGCATAATCCTGTAGGTTAGGTGCGCTTGAAGAACCCCCGAGCACCGAGGTGCTAAACAGGCCCGCACAGTGAGACCCTGATGGGAGTTAGAGAAAATACATACAACAACGGGTGTTCTTCCATTCACATTGGGAATTCATGCAGCATGCAATAACATGGCTCTTACCACACGTATTTGGCAGTGCCTTGAATAGGCTCACAATTTGCTTGTAATGTCAACTTTAATACAATCAACTAGCGCTATTTATCATATGTACAAATGAGGGTATTTAACACTGGACAAAATGTTATCTTTGAAGAAAATAATATGTCCATACAATAATTAGATATACACATACTAAAAGTATTAAAACATTACTATAAAAATTAATTTAGGATGATAAGGGATTCTGTCAGTCAATTTGCATGAGCAGGCCATAGGAGGAAAAGTGCTCCGAGCACAAATTAAGCCATATTAAATCAATATTTCTGGATGTATGTCTTTAAATAAAGACTTTCTAATTTAAAATTATCAATATTTGTTATGATATAAAACAAATCCAAGTTTACTTATTTGTGAGAAGACCAGGTAAAAACTATTCCTTTTAGGTCATCCAGGCTTAAATCAGTTTAAATTCCAATACTTAAATGACTTAAGATCTTTAATAAGACCCCAATGAAACACATTATTAGCATATAAAACACAGCCAGTATAAATTGATGCTTAATTTGTAGCAGAAGTCTTTACAACCAAGCAAAACTTTTACTACTGGGTAAGGATTAAATAAATTTCTAGCTAATACATCATAATACATAAAGGAAGGAGAAATATATACATATATACTTGTATATATGTATATATTTCTGACAAGGTATTGTGAAAACAGTAAAAGCTATCAACATTAGCTATATATAATTAACTAAAAAAATATCTTCAAGTAGGTAGGCATCAATAGACAGTTCATATACTTAGTATAAAGATCATAGTACATACATAGTTGAAACTTATTTATGCTTTTATTAAACCTAATTAGACAGCTATTTCCAGAAAATAATATGCCATCACCTCATATAGTTTATCAACAATGAGCTTAAAAGCAAATAAGCTTAGAGAGGTCTTTTTTAGTGTTGCTTTGTTTGAGTGTTAGCAAAAAACCAATTGTGTTCTATAAGTCAATAAGTAACACTGCCAACTGTGCATTAGTTTTGCATTGGTTTTCCATAAGAGATGATCACAAGGAAAATTAATAATCCCAGATGGGGTCTGAAACACTCCCTACTTAATTTTTTTAATCAGAAAAGAGGGATCTTTTTTGTATGTAATAGCTTATTTTCATCTTTATCAACTGGGAAAAGGAAGTTACTTCCTACATTGAAACATGCTGGGATTTTAACTTATAGAATAAAAGATTAAAAACTAGCCTTGGCAATTGAACTAAGTAGTTTATATTGTGGGCATTCAAAGGGTTATAAAACAAAACTAAAGGCCATTTTTAATTCATTTTACCAAAACTTTGTTGTATATTTCGAGTTTTACAACTCAACATTTCTAAATTAGTGTACATTAAATTAAACAAAAACTAAAGCATAGCAATTGGTCATGCTTTCACCACTGAAGAGTTTTACATGTGTGCAAAATAGTGAGTTTAAGGTTTGGAATACAATTTTTTCAGACCACATACCTACAGTAGGGTTCTGTTTCTGTTCCACAAGAGTTCTTGGTGTTCGTAGGTAATTAGCATTTTCAGATACAACCTGCACAAGGAAAGCAAAATAAATGAGGTAAAACAGTAAAATGAATTCAAAAGTCCATATTTCATTTGCAGCCTGTTCCAGACAGACAAAGGTTAATAAGCTGTATGATAAATATTAGTAGAAATACATAGAACATGAAGATCATGCAAGATCCCCTTCTGAAGGGAGTTCATTTCATATGAGATCCTTGCAATGAAGTGGTGCGAAGCAGGCATTCAAGAATGAAAGATCATGTATGAAGCAAGACAGATGAAAAGAAACAATTAATAGATTGATATAGTTTCACTCTCTTAAAAGAAGCCAAATGCCCACTCTTAAACAGCTCCTGTATTTGAAGGGGGGAAAAACAATCACAAACAAAAGAAAAGACAGACAGAGACTGTTGAGGTCACCATACAATTATTGATCCATGCACAGGCTTTATCAGAGTAACCTTTAAATATTCACAGCCTTAATGGATACCATAATCCCTTTTCCTATAATCAAAAGCATTATATTTCCAAAAGGAAATTGCTGAAATTCTCGGAAAAGTCATGTGTAACAGGCAGACCTTCCATTGTAAAAACAAAACAAAACACACACACACACAAAAAAAAAAAAACAGAACAAAAGACAAAAAAAAAATAAAATAAAAGTAATCTTTTAAAAATTCCAAATGTCATCACAGAGAGTCCTTCAGAAATCATTTTATTTGACCCATATTGTTGATGGGCAGACATAAATTGCCCCCTCTTATATTAAAGAAAGCATTAAAACATTATACAACTTAAAAAAAACCCAATGTATCCTTTCAATTAGATACTTCCAGACAATGGAATAACGAGAGAATGATCAGTGTTAGATGTATCCTGCTAATTAATACAGGGCCACATAAATTTTGATATTTTAAAAAATGTTCATTCTCAGCAAATTCCAAGTGGAATCTCATTTTTCAATTATGGGGGAAAGGTTATTTTTCTTACCACTGAATTATGTAATTTTGATTCTGAATGTTTTAAAAGATAATTAAGTCAAAGAAAGATTCTGTTCTTTTTAAAATTTTTACTAACAAATTAAAATACCAGGAGTGTAAATTTATTAATTTTTAAATCCTGAATATTTAAAACCCTCCCAATAAAAAAGATGAACACATGCAATTTAAGTGATTTATTTCCCTCAAATATTTTTAGATATCACAAGCATTTTAAAATAAACACAAAATTAAAAACAAGAAGGATTTACTCTGATGTAAAATAAGGGATTAGATGTCCTCAAAGATAGCTGTTTGTTGCTCTGAATGCGGGGAGGAAAATGTTTAATGAAGTAAAGTTTAAAAACCTGTTGCCATGAGCCAAAAATACTGGATGTGAAAGCCAATGATTTGGGGGAGACAGGGGAAGAAGTGATTTGTTCCCCTGATCTGCGTCTTCGACGCCCAGTACCCACACCACTGGTATAATGCAGCCAGGTACCAGTACCCTCTGGGCTAGACACACTCAGGGGGCTCTCTTCCTGGAAGTGAGAAAGGGGGTAAAGAAAAAAAAAAAAAAAAAAAAAAAAAAAAGCAGAGCATGCAAAGTTAGATACAACAGAGCCAATGACCAGAAAGAAAAAAAAATACAGTTTGTTCGCATTTGCTTATCAATGTTTTAAAAACTATTAAACAGTAATTTGGGAGCCAAATATTTCAATATCTGAGAAACTGATAGGAATGATATAAATCTAATTGTATTGTGATAAAAATTGTGAGAATTACCTTATTATCTTAAATATACAACATATATTTATACTGCTTAATAGTTGTTTCTTCCCTCTTAAAACTGGAGATTTAAAAAATGTTTATCTTAGCAATTTTAAAATATGAAAGTATTCTGCTTAATTTTGTATATTCAAGAGGTTTTGTGCTAAAGTGGGTAAAGTTTCCAACCCAAAGCATGAAAAAATTATGCACAGGGTGAAAGAGATTTCAATGTATATAATGTAGAAAAGAAAATCTGTCTGCCAGACACTAAAAAAATTTAACCATTAGATGGATTCAAATGGTACTTGTTTACACTTTCAACACTATCTGTTTATGTACACCCTCCAAAGATTATTTATAGAGTACAGTAGGCAAAACATGCAGCAAACATTCTCATTTTATATGTTTGCATGTTCAGGTTTCAGACAGTGAGGACAGAGTAAAATCTACTTGCACAAAATGAAGAGAATAGTCTTTTTCTCTGTGTGTCTTTTGGAAGTACAAACTTCTGATATCCATGCAGATGGCTGACGCTGGAAAGAGTCTTCAAGGTTTTACTTGAATAATTTACCTTATGAAAGTAAAAGTTTAGCATGGCATAGAAATAATCTCTTGAAAGCAACTATTTAAGTATTTATGAGAAAATATTTATAAATGTATTCTGTGTTTTAAGAGTTAACAAAGGGCAGTGATTTTGTTGAAGATTTTACAAGTACAGATGAGTTGCAAAATGATAGCTATATCAGTGTTTAAGGCTTTTTGGAGTGCAGGAGAAGACTGAATGGTGAAATTCTGAAAATCCGATTAACAGCAGATTGCTTTGTTCAGCATCAAAATCACTGCCCTGAAGTGGTAGCTTAGGTTATTTTCTGAAATTAAAGATACCTAAACATAACCCCAGGTTTCATTGTTTTTAATTAAACTGTAATAGAACAAATAACCCATGTTCTATAATTGTTAATCATCTTCTATTATAATTAACTTAAAATATTAAATTAGTGGGAACCCTGACTAGTATACAATTTCCATTATAAAATTACAACAATTTATTGTATTGGTAGATGCTTTTTCTATACATAACTGTCAAATTGAGGCACAGATATATTTGAAACTTAAGAATCATAAGACACTGTTTGTATAATTTGGGGCCATAGAAATGAGCATAATTCTTTTTTGTTGTTGTTTATATTCTTATTCATCAACTGTTAGATAATGTTATACTCTTAAGACTTGGTACACTTAATTAGCAACAAAATATATTTTCTGCCTTGGCTGGTTTGGCTCAGTGGATAGTGTCAGCCTGCAGACTGAAGGGTCCCAGGTTTGATTCCAGTCAAAGGCACATACCCGGGCGGTGGGCTCAATCCCCAGTAAGGGTTGTGCAGGGGCAGCGATTAATGATTCTCTCTCATCATTGATGTTTCTATCTATATCTTCTCCCTACCTCTCTCTGAAATCAATAAAAATATATTTTTAAAAAGCTTTAAAATAAAAAAAATATATATATATTTTCTAACAAGATGTTTCTTCTGTGTTAAAGTTAAATTCTTGCTTTATACTTCTACTCAAGCATTTAGAAAACAATTGTAAGCTCTGATCTCAATCAGTGCTTGGAAAATCATCTGACAAAGAATATAGATAATCTAAAATAAAGGCATTTAAAGTAAAAATGTATACAGATATTAAAGACTTACTTAACAAGCTCATTCAAACTGTTCAACTTTCCTTTTAAATGTTATTTTAGTGGCTATTTAAATGTTATTTTATTATTGAGCATAACAATTAGCTTTAGTTATTTAATTGTAGATCTTAATACAAAGGTAAATTTTTCAACTATAACTATATCATCAAATTTCAAATTCCTATATTGATTTTTGCAATCAGGCTAACAATTTAGAATTTCATATCTTAATCTACAGTATCATTGGAATCAGTTGTTGCTGAAGCATCTCTGGCAATTTCTCTTTACTTTTAACCAAATATTATTCCTGATACATTATTAAAAAATTATGTCCTTCTCCATAATTAAAGCTGTATTTTCTTTTCTGTTTTATTAAAATATAGTTAGTTTACTATATGAAAAACATGCTCTGACACATGCACTTACTTCGTTTGTAGTCATCTTCCTAGATCTTGGAAGTGGAGACTTCCTGTGTATATGAATTGGCTCTGATACCATAGGTTTGAACAACAGCACACCTCGATCAACCTCATCTTTTTTAGAAGTATGTGGTTCGTCATCGTTATCAATTTTAAAAGATTTTCTGCCTTCATTCTGTGGGAAATGAATATACCATATAAAGGTCAGATAAAACAACAATCTCTTCTGATGAACAAATTGAACCACCAATTGGTATTGTCACTGAAAATACATATAAAGCTTTGCTTATTCAAGTAAATTAATAGTAATTAAATTCTTACAACAACCTAGTATTATTCTGGGTATTGTGAGACAGATGACAGAGTTGCTGACTTTAAGAAATACATATACTCTATGGAGAAATTAAACAATAATCCAACAAAAAAGCCATATAAAACAAATTGCCTAATTAAATTCCATTATATGCCCAAATAAATAAACAACAATAATACAGTAAAGAAGAGTAAAGATCAGTTTTGTTATACAGGAATGGCATCAACCCAAGCACGAACTAAACTTCATTCGAATTTATACATTTCAGAATACTTAAATTCTATGCCAAATATTTCCAACAAATGTGATGATTGCATACATAAATAACAATCATTTGATGACTCACTAAATATTTACTGAGTGGTACCATTCGCCAGGACACAGATTAATAAGATACAATCTCAGATTGCAAGACTCTCACAGTATATATAGTGTAGGAGACAGATAAGTTAAAAAACTTATACCAAATACCCGTCCATAATAGAATGGGTAAATTGGGGCATAGTTATACAGTAAAACACATATTTTAAAGCAATAAGATGGATAAACTAAAACTAAATACAATTACATCAACGAATCTCATAAACATAAAGTTAGACAAAAGAAGTCAAACAGAAATACATAAAACCCTCATCAAACTAAGTGGTATAGAAAATAAAGAGGAACTTCTTTAACTGGATAAGAGATATCTAAAAACCTGAAACAATCAACACAGTCAACAATAAGTCACTAAAAAACAAGAGTGCCACTGTCACTAAATCTATTCAACATTTTACTGGACTTTTGTCATCATTACAATCATATACTTAGAGATACAATCATATACATAGAAAATCATATACAAAGAGATACAACCGTATACATGGAAAATCCAAATGACTCTATGGATAAATTATTAGAATGATCAACAGTATGTAGTAAGGCTGCTAGTTATAAAATCTTTATACAAAAATGAGTTAAAATTCAGTATGACAATAAAAGAAAATGAAATTTACATAATTTATGATGGCATAAAAATATAAAGAACTTACGAATTAATCTGACAAAACAGGTCCAGCATTTCAAAATATCTTAATTTTATCAAAAAGATATAGTATCTAGCTAAAGATATACTAAGTCCTTGGACTAGAAGATCTAACACTGTAAAAGTGTTACTTCTCTCAAAATTGATCTGCAGAGTTTATGTAAATCTCAAAATTCCAAAAATTTTCTAGAACATTCCTCTTCACTTTAGTTTAAGAATGAACAAGGATGCCTAGTATCAACACTTCTATTCATCATCATAATGGTCTTAGGCAGTAGCACTTCACCAAAAAGCATATCCAAATGGCCAATAAACATAGGTGCTAATCTTTACTTGTCATGAGGATAATGTAAATTTAAACCACAATGAGATAGCACTACATGCCTCCCAAAATAGTTACATTAAAAACACTGGTCATATTAAGTACGGACAAGGATATGACAGTATCTTTAGAAAACAATTGGGAAAACTATTTGACTGTATCTTCTAAAGTTGAATTTATACATATCCTATGACCTAACAATTTACCTCTAGATGTATGTTCAAAAGAAATGTGTACATTTGTTTACCAAAAGATTTGTAAAATAGTGTTCATAAAAACATTCATCTTCATAACTTGAATTAGAAAAAAAAATGAAATGATTATCCAAGTGCAGTGGAGTAACACATTCCACTATATTTATTTAATAGAATCCTACATGGAAACAAAAACAAAGAACAGAACAGATGAATCTCACAAACATAATGGAAGAAAAAGCCAAATCTATTCCTCACCCCCAAAAAGCATATATTTTGTGATTTCATATATATAATATTTAAAAATAAGCAAAGTTAATCTATGACAATAGGTACTTTGGGGAGAAGATAGGGAGGTTGTGATAAGGACAGGGCATAATCTGGTCTTCTGGAATAATGGTATTGTTGTAGTTATGACTTGGCTGGGTGTTCAATTGTGTTCATTTTATAATATATCATTAAGGTATGTACTTAAGATTTACGTACTTTTATCAATATGTAATATACTTTAGTACAAAGTTTTAAACTGAGTACATATTTAACTTTGTAAGGTTACTATAAATATTAAAATACAATTCTTGCCAAGTGCTTAGCACAGTGTTTAGCATGAATTAATCCTCAAGTAAAACAATAAAAACCAAAACCAAAACCAAAACAACTGTAGTTTTTTATCCATTCTAAATACTGGTCTTAAAAATCCAAAATAATCTAAATAAAAGATAAAATTCAACCATGCCTAAAAATGTCCACCTAAATCATAATTTAAAAATGTAAATCATCTTGCTACTCATTACTTGAGATAAGAATTCTAGCACATGATAGAAAATTCTTATAGAAACTTCATGAAAAGCTAACACTGCAGTGCTCTCTTGCAGTCACCAAGCTCTGTGGGTTTCAGCATCATTACCTCTCTTGAAGCTGGTCTATATCCATAGCCGGATGGTAAATTTTTGTCTTCTTCACATCCTTTGGCTCCTGGACTAAAGTGTAATTCAACATGAAAGCGTTCCTCTGAAGAAAGATCCTAAAAAACATCACAGAACATTTGGAAAATAAGAAACTTAAAACTATTTATTTACCTCAGGTAACAAATACATATCGATAACTTGGTTACCTTGTTAGGATCCTCATAAAGCATGATAACGATCTGAGTCATGTAGTTGAGCTCATTGACAACATTTAAATAATCCATAGCTCGTTTCCACTGTTCATCTTTTGATTCCTGAACAAAAAATATATGGAAAACATTTTCTCATTTTGTATTACTTGAAGTAACTTTATTTTTATTATGGTAGTTTGCTTAATCCTGAGTGATATCACAAAGAAAGGTGAATATTTATATGTACAAATCTTTCAAAATAACTCCACTATATTTAAGTCTCAATAATTTACTTAAGCCTAAGTAAATTATTTTAAAACTATCTTAACAACGCAGCTGGCATGGCTCAGTGGTTGAGCATCGACCTATGAACCAGGAGGTCACAGTTTGATTCCCAGTCAGGGCACATGCCCGGGTTGAAGGCTTGATCTTCAGTGGGAACGTGCAGGAGCAACTGATCAATAATTCTCTCTTATCACTGAGGTTTCTATCTCTGACTCCCTATCCCTTCCTCTCTGAAATTCGTAAAAACCTATTTTAAAAAATAAAATTAAAAAACATCTCATGAGAAGAATTAGAAACTCTTGTAGTAACTTAACGTAAGGCTTCCTGTCAAGATGGCAGAGTAGGTAAAAGCGGTACTGTCATCCTCCCACAACCACATCAACATTATAACTAAACTACCAAACAGCCATCATTGAGAACCACCTGAAATCTAGCTGGACAGAAAACCTATCACTGAAGAAGAAGCCATGTAGAGACTGGTAGGAGGGATGGAAACACAGAACAGGCTGGTCCAACACACAGGTGGCAGTTAAAGATCAGTAGGGCCCAGCCTTTGTGGCTGTTGGTTGAGCATTATCCCATGCACCAGGAGATTGCTGGTTAATTCCCGGTCAGGGCACATGAATGGGTTGCAGGTTTGATTCCCAGTATGGCTATTCACATCTCACATTGCTTTAATGCCAAGCCACTAGACCAGCCACTCTCCACCTAAGCACTACTCTGGAGCAAAAGCTGCATCTGTGTGTGTTAAGTGTTTGGATTGGAGATATGTGCAAAGATGTATATATATTTTTTCAAACTTGATAAGAGAAAACATAAATTAGCATAGCATCGCTAAGTTTCACTAGATGTAAATTATTATAAATAATGAGTTTAAGTTAAATACTACACTATTAGTAAGAACATCATGTAATACCAAATTTAGTGTTGCAGTTATATTTTGCTAGGTTTTAATGAACAGATAAAATTTAATAAAATTTAGTAGGATACTCCTGAATACAATATTTAAGAATTGATAAACATACACACACACACACACACACACACACACACACACACACACACACACACTCTCTCTCTCTCTCTAGAGGCCCCATGCAATGAACTTCGTGCAAGAGTAGGCCTTCCTTCCCCCAGCTGTCGGCACCTGCTTCCCTCTGGCACCCGGGACCCAAGCTTCCCTCACAGCCCCGGCTTTGTCCAGAAGGACATCCAGTGTAATTAGCATATTATGCTTTTATTATTATAGACTAGAGGCCTGATGCACAGAATTCGTGCACTGTGGGGGGGTGTCCCTCAGCCCGGCCTGCGCCCTCTCATAGTCTGGGAGCCCTCGGGGGATGTCCCACTGACGGCTTAGGTGGGGGAGTGGGCCTAAGCCATTAGTGGGACATCCTTAGTGCTGCCATGGAGGTGGGAGAGGCTCCTGCCACCGCTGCTGCGCTTGCCAGCCATTAGCCTGGCTTCTGGCTGAGCGGCATTCTTTAGGAGTGCACTGACCACCAGGGGGCAGCTCCTGTGTTGAGCGTCAGCCCCCTGGTGGTCACTGCACGTCATAGCTATCGGTTGTTCCACCATTGGGCCAAAACCGGCTCTCCGACATCCCCCGAAGGGTCCTGGATAGCGAGAGGGTGCAGGCCAGGCCAAGGGACCCCCACTGGAGCATGATCGGGGCCGGGGAGAAATGCAGGAGGTTGGCCAACCAGGAGGAATTACAGGAGGGCTCCAGGGCATATCTGGCCTGTCTTGCTCAGTCCCGATTGGCCAGACCCCAGCAGCAAGCTAACCTACTGGTTGGAGCATCTGCCCCCTGGTGGTCAGTGATGACATAGCGACTGGTCGACCAGTCGACTGTCTGTCTCCTGGTGGTCAGTGCACATCATAGCAAGCAGTTGAGCAGCCTTAGCATATCATTAGCATATTACACTTTGATTGGTTGAACGGACAACCTGACAACCGGACACTTAGCATATTAGGCTTTTATTATATAAGAAATTATATAGGATATGTATTTTTAGCATACAATATCTTTATGTTTTATTAGCTATTACAGACTTAATTTGGTTTTTACTTTTCAAACATGCATCATTTTGCTTTCAACATGGTGAATGGTATATTAAAAACTGAGCAAAATGAAGTGTAGGCTTTACTGACTTAACCTTGAATATTTGCAATTATCCCTTCATAGATTATTCATAACACTAAATATCCCTTCCATGTTGCCAGGATACAGAAATTAAAAAAGAATATTGAATCACTTTAAAGAAATTTAGAACAATGTATTTAGGAGAAAAAATATTCCTATTGTTCATGTGTTAAAGATTATTTTCATTCAAGGTCATTGGATATTATGTTTTATGTTAATGTAAGGCTCATTATATGTATTCCCTGAAACCTTGCTTAATCTTATTCCCCAAACAAACCTTTTTTAAAAAGCTATTATAGAGGGATGGATTTTACCCAGGCCATATTGAAACATCAAAACTTTCAACTGGGAAGATATTGAACAAGGTTTTAAGTATATTAGTTACAGGGTCTTATAAGGGCAGTATGAGTTGGGATAATATTTATAGTTCAAATAAGTTAATATTTTTTTAAAATTAGAAAAGAGGACATCATTTTGGTATAGAGTTTAATTTTTACTTTAGTAAATACATGTAACGTTTTTTTCTTTTATTTGGAAGCACAGATTTTTAAAAGAATGAAATTGTAAGCTTTTGTTTTGAGAAGTGCAGCCAAATACAATGTATACTCAACAAGCTCTAGTTCTAACCGCCACCACCTTGGTTCAAACTATACCATCCTTCTTTAGATCATTTCGATAACTTCCTAACTGATTTCCTTATATCTACTCCCACCTATGTGCTGTCCACACAGTAATCAAATATACTTACTTCCCCTGCTTAAAACATTTCAATGGCTTCCCAATCTCCTTATGATCCAAGGCACTGGCTCTCCAAACTTACCTGTTGCCATCTATCCATCACTCATTATTATGTTCCAACTACAGGACTTCTATTGGTTCCTATGTCCTGCACATTCTTTCCACCTTCTAAATAAGTACAAAAGGGTTAAAAGGGGACTACACAGGAGACATATCTCTCCTCTCCAAAAATAATTCCATTGTTACTAGTGAATATATAAGCTCTTGCCTTGCTAATTAAGGACCACTTTTTTTCACTCACTATTTCATTTGTTAAATTTCCATGAACCTACAATGTTGCAAGAGATGCCACTTTGCTATTCTTTGTTGGAACAAAGAAGAACCCAAAACAAGAGGAAAGAACATATGAATTGGAAAATATGACAGGCACAAAACTCTGAAATAGCCTTGGAGTACCTTTGATAACTTAATCTATCAAGCCCAATAATAAGATAAAGAATCTAGATACCAAATCTTCATTATTTGAAGGGGTCAATGGGGGGGAGGGGAAGGGAACATATGTAATACTTTCAACAATAAAGATTTAATTAAAAAATTACACAGTAAAAACAGGCATTAGTGATTTGATGACAAATTCAAGGAAACGTTTGTTAAGTAGATTGGAATAACTTATTCTACTTACATTGCATAAGGCACCGTAGCGAAGAATAGACAGTAAAGAATGTACATGACTTTCACTGGTGAAATATAACCTGGTGCGGACATGACGTTCAGGAGACAGAACACCCCTGGAATACCTAAAGTTAAAAGCAGACAATGGTAAAACAACCATATAGTCAAAACTTAATAAGCATTGAAATTATTCTATAAAATGGAATTTAATCTTACTAGAAGTAAAAGACTCCCGTAAGTAAATCTATCCCTCTTCCAACCACAATTGAGGACTATCTTATTAGATATTCCTTTAATATGAAAATAATTGGAACTAACTCAGACCTCTCTGAGATTAGTCAAAGAAGAATTAACGTTAGTCAAATTCACTGCCAATAGCTCATTGTAGCTCCTCTACTAAAAACAACAGGTCATAGTACTAAAGAAATTCACAATGTTTATGCTGCTGAATGGGGTACATGCTGAATAATGTGAATAATGACACATATTCCTTTTCCCTTTTCACTTCAGTTCTTACCCAATTTGGAGGGAAAAAGAATCCTGGTTGGAAGTTAACTACTAGGAATACCTAGGCAATCCTTATTTCCACAGTGTGCCAAGTGACACACTCCTAATTACTTCATAGGAACATTAAAAAGTAATTTAGATTTGAAGTATACTAAAACAGACACCTATAGATTTAAATACCAATACAGTCTCTTACACAGGATGGAGTTTATTTACAGTGTCATCATCTTGTGTCCTCTGAAGGTCTGAGCGAATTTTTCTAACTAGAGGAGTACAGTAGCCTTTGGCAATCTCCAGCTTTTCAGCTTTGGTTATACCATATTCCTGAACAGAAAACATATGATATTAGAAAAAAAAGTATAATGCCGAAGAGCTCTAACAAATGCACTGCTAAATTAAAGAACTATAATAAGCCTTTTAGAAAACTATATACAACTTCTAGTTTACATTTCTGTAGCTGTTTAAGTATACTATTCCCAAAACTATTAAGTGTAATTGAAAGAATTTTTGGTGGGACTGAAAAAAAACACCTAATAATTTCTGAAGAAGGGATGATGAATGGATGAATGTAATCTTTATGGGTTGTAGTCCAACTCAATTGGCAGGTTAGGTTTTAAATGTAGAAACAAACCTAAAACAAAGATGGATTAAGAATACAAACACTGAAGCACAGAACAAATAGTCAATAAACATTTGAAAAGAAATATAAATTGAAACTGAAATTTTTATCTATTCAAATGCCAGATTAAAAAGGCTAACAAATTATATAAAGCCTTTGGCCAATACTTTTAAAGTTTTAATTAGTGGTGGGCAAAAAAATGCCATAAAATTATCAAATTTCATGATATCTATAATTACTATAGGTTAAATAAATTTATGAGAGATTATAATATGAGGTATAAAGAAAAATAAATTATAATAATTCTAATAAAAATTAGTTCAAAGGAGTAGATAAAAAAATGATGATATGAGAAGAGAAAAATCTGTGATGTGTGTGTAGATGGGATAAGAGAGAAAAGGAAGAGGGCAGAAAGTGAGGTGGACAAGAGAGGGAAAGAAGGGAGAGTAGAGAGGAGAAAGAAATAGGCACCACTCTCTCCAAGTACAACTGGGATATCTGAATTTAAAGGCTACTTCCTGCTATCAGGTACTTCCCAGATGGCCAAAGATAAGTATGATCAAGACTGCCTAATAAAGAAAAGGTTGATTGATTACAAAAGGAAGACCCACAATAATGGAACTTCTTGGGGTCATTTTTCTTAAACTAAAGCTTGGTTGGTTCAATTATCTTGCCAACATAGATGACAGTGAATTAAGTATGTAAAAGGGCTATAAATGCAATTGTGTATGTACAAGTCAATGAAAGGAAAATGCTGGAATTAAAAATTACCAGTGGAAATTTTTATTGTTATCAAGGCATGAGGAAACAGATACTCTCATACACAACTCATCTGGAAGAAAACTGGTAAAAGATTTCTAAAGCTACAGAAATAGTCTTGAGATAAAAATGTATGTGTAAAAAGAGTGAAAGAAAAAAAAAAATCCAGATTTCCAAATATGAGAAGTGGTTAAATAAGTTACTGTTACATCACAGCATTCCACCATCCTATATAATAAGAGAGGAATATGCTAACGTAACGACCTCGTAACAACCAGATCAAGGATCTGCAGGAGGGTGGGGCAGCAAACTACAAGCGGGGGGTGGAGAGCTACACCAGGGGGCAGGGAAGCAAGCTATGAGGGGGGTGGTGGGGGGGAGTACAGGAAAGCTGTACTGATATGAAAAGTTCTTAATGCTAAGTGAAGGGGTAAAATCATGTTGTAAAACAGTATGCTTTTCCTGGTTCTATTTTTACAAAGAACATTTGTTACATATATAAATTTAAGAGATAAATTGTATCTGCAGATTGGAGAGGGTTCAGGCTGGGCTGAGGGACACCCCCCCCCCCCAAGTGCATGAATTCTGTGCACCGGGTCTCTAGTATTCATTATAAATATTTAATTTACAAGGAGATGGTGGGAAATTTCTTCACCTATTTAAACAATATACCAGAAATACACAAAAAATAGAAGACATCATCTAAAACACCATTGATACTTGAGTTTTCTTTTTATCCCAATTCTTGGAAAGCAACTTTTCATTCCCAATTCCTGAATGTTTAGAATTATGTTAACACAACATGATTATGTTAACAAAGCATTTGTATATTTATTTAGCCATTGTGATACATTTAGATATACTGAAAATCTACCTTGAAAAATGTATAACGGTAACATAAAGACTTAAGAGGGTCTTATATTTATAGCTTATCTGTTTAAAAATATACTTTTAAATCATCTTCATTGTAAGAATAAGTATAAATAAGATACACTGAGCCTGAACTAATGTCAATGCAATCCAAAACAATGAAAAATATCAGGGTCTTATGTATGCTTTCAATGCAAACTAAGGTTTACCAAAATTAACAATAACCATTCTTCTCAGACTCTTTTATAAAGAAACTTGAATGAATTCTCTATCTTGAATTTCATAACAAAAATGGATGCTGATTCAGTAACTTAGTGTTAGCTCAATGATTTTCTATATACCTTGTAACTAATACTGAGTTCAGCAGAATTTAGTGTGTTCACTTTGATGGTAATCTTAAAATACTGATTATAAAAATAGAACATTTTATTCTGTTAATAAAATATCCCATTTTGCAGAGTAAATTCTTTAATTTAGTAAACAAAAGTTGTTAGTCAACGAAAGTCCTTGTTCCTAAGTGAGTATTTTTAAAAGTGAAGTCCAAAGACATAGTCAGATATTTTTATATTCTTTTAAAAAGAATTCATGTTTGCAAATAACTGATTCATATACTACACCTAAAATTGTTTATATGATATATCTGACCAAACAAATAAATAGTTGCTCTTTCATGCTGGAAGAATAAGCTAATCTCTAACATTTACACAATAACCACAGGTAAGTTGCATGCTGTCTAAATTCCTAGTTTTTCAAAGTTTTTAGGTTTTTCCTGGAGTTTCTGTAAATATTAGCAGAAGGAGAAGTAATATTTTAACAATTTTTACAGCAGAGTAGCTTTAAATGAGGCTATATTTGTTCATAATCTTTGTACTTTTCATGTATTTCATTCTTTCTGCCTTTTAATTGTGATTCTACATTGAAATGTCTGATCTAGTCCAATCTCCCTGGTATAACACACAAATAATCTTTTAGTAAAGGAGATGCCAAAAGGGCATCCAGAACTATTTTCTTCTAAGATATCTTTTACCTCAACTTGTCTTATCACTTACCTCTTTATTATCAATCTGATTTTCTGCTTAATTGCATTTTAGTTATTTAAATTCTGACTTTACTTTGTTTTCCTATAATAAAAAGACCCATGAACACCTCTCCTTATAACTACTTACATCTTGACCTCTAAATATATTTTCAAAATATTTTCCCATAAAGTAAAGAATTTTAAAATTTATATAGGGCCACAGTTACCTTTTTCTCTCACTCCACACACATCTCCACAGCATAGGACTGGTAGATGTACAACAACTGCCCAACAAATACTTAAGTAATTTATTCCATTGTTTTTAGTTGTCTTATTTGTTAGTGTATTATTGTTCTTTAGGAGTATCAATGCTTAATTTTTAAAAAGTCACTACAAAGCTGTCATTCAGAATTGAAGGTCAGATAAAGAGATTCACAGAAAAGAAAAAGCTAAAGGAGTTAATACATGAAATGTTTGAAGGGTATTATTTAAGAAGAGGAAGAGGAAGAGGGAGAAGACGACGAAGGTGAGGAAGAAAAAGGATTAAAAATATGAACAAAATGGCAATAAATACATATCTATCAACAATTGAATCTAAAAATCAACATAAATGAAAAAGGAACCTAATGAACAAAATAAACTGATGAATAAAATAGAACCAAAGGCATGAAAACATGGAACAGACAGATGAATCTCAGAGGGGAGAGGTGGGGCAGATTAACCAAAGATCTTATATGCATATATGCATTACCTATGGACACAAACAATAGGGTGGTGAGGGCCTGGGGTGGGTCAGGAACCAGGTGGAAGTGGACAATGGGGGCAAAAAGGAGGACAACTGTAATACTCTCAACAATAAAGATTTTAACAAGTCATTACAAACTATTAGAAAATCAAATAATAATTTCATATAATAAATAAAAGGTTCAAAATATAAATTCATAATTACTTAGTTTCCTTTTTGAAGTTGTGGGTTTTAAATGAACATGAAAATCAGCTGTCTTTTAGCCACTGATAAGACATTTGTAAAGTATCTATACAACACTAAGAAAATTGATTCCTAGGAATTACTTACCTGAGGGATAACAATATCTGCTAATGCCTTTGAAAGACCATATAATTCCATTGTGTCTTCTAACTTCAAGGAACAGTTATGCTGGACATCATATTTTATACAGTCATATATGTCAGGGATTTTACTAATGTCATATCTTCCATTCTTTGTTTTAAAGTCTTTCTCCAACTTGGACCATCTACGTAGCATAAGCTCTAATGTCTCACTATGGTAAAGCTGGATATCTAAAACAACATGACATTTTAAAAATATTAAAGTTAAAAATAAAATTAAGAATATACTAAAAGATTGATAATTAGCAATTTTTTTGAATGTCAAAGATAAAATTGTTAAGGAGCTAGGAAATGTTACCATAGGCATAAGCTATTAACAACCATATATTTTATAGACTTGAATAAAGGTATATATAGGTTAAAACTCGGGTTTATAAAGACCTTTCCATATGGTACACACGTCAATAGTAAGAAACAGAAGAATTATATACAAAACTCTATGAAGCTAATAAATTTTCAATTCTGAATTTTAACTTATTCAAATTATATTATCATTTATTATTTTATTAGATTCACATAACTAACAGAGTAGACAGTCATTACGGAAAGAAACCATACAAATTAAACAATTCAAAGATCTACTTTTACTAGTAAGTAATCCAAGATTACAAGGTTGTCCAAGTTATTAACCAGGCGTCCTCAAACTACGGCCCGTGGGCCACATGCGGGTGTTTTTGCCATTTTGATTTTTTACTTCAAAATAAGATATGTGCAGTGTGCATAGGAATTTGTTCATAGTTTTTTTTAAACTATAGTCCGGCCCTCCAATGGTCTGAGGGACAGTGAACTGGCCCCCTGTTTAAAAAGTTTGAGGACCCCTGTTATTAACCAAGCTAGTCTCAGAGCCAGAGCCCAGGTCACCTTCTTATTGTTTGCTCTTGCTTATTATGCTGCCTATTTGCTGTTTAGCTATCTGGCAACGCTACAGAATGAACCAAATAAGAACGTTTTCTTTCATGCTGTCAAGGGAAAAATAGCAACTATAACTTAGCTATTTATTCTTTTGCTGGATATATATTAACTCACACCTACATGTAGTATGAGAAGTTTTATTTTTTAAGATTAGTGCACCTTATTTTAAAATGTTTATAGTAACCAAATAGCAATTTTTATTTGTGTTATGCTCTAAGAAAAACATATTTACCTGATGATTTGGGATCTTCCATGCGATGTCTGATTTGAGAAGTCAAACTTTGTATCAAAGAATACACTTTGTCACAGGTCTTCACAGGATTTTTAATTAAATGCATTGATTTAGTAAGAGAAATGCTTCCAGAGGGAGTAAGCTACAAACGGATAAAGTATACATTTTATATCTGTTTGTGCACAACTGTCCAAGATAACAATATACAAAACTGAAGAATAATTCCATACCACAAATTAAGATGGCCACATTATATAGTAATAAGATTAAGGATGAAGCAAAAACCTCAGAATTTCATGTTAAAAAAATTAAACATTAGCTATCATGAGATCATCTTCAGAGAAAGTATGGCAGAAGTACTATAACTTACAATGCCATTTTATTCTAACCTACATCAACAATTTGTAGACTCAACAATTTGACAGATATTTAGATGTAATAATCCTAAGGCTCTATCATTATAATAATTTTTTTTTCCAGTTGAGGTATTTAGAGGTTAAGCCCAAGATCAACCACTGGTATGTGAAGAGTGGGATAAAAAAGCAGGTAGTCTGGCTATAGAGCTGGTGCTCTTAAACACCATGCTAATTCCTTTGTGATAAGATTTTTTACAAGTCAACAAAAGCCATTAATAACAACATAGTTTCAAATTCTAGTTTTTACACTTAGCTTGGCAAGTTACTTAACTCCATCAAATGAGTAAGTTTCTACAAATAATACAAAGTGTAAAGTAGAGTTCTACTTCTCATTATGACGAACTAGTAGTTCAGCTTAATGTAACCATTGTAAATACATAAAAATCTTGGGCAAAGAACTTCTATACTTCTGCTTTGAGGTATCTGAGAATCTATATAATAAAAGCCTAAGCAACCATTACGGCGGAACAACCAGAATGACCTGTTGCTATGATACGCACTGATCACTGGGGGCAGACGCTCAATGCAGGAGCTGCCCCCTGGTGGTCAGTGCGCTCCCACAGGGGGAGCACTGCTCCGCCAGAAACTGGGCTCACTGCTGGTGAGGCAGCAGTGGTGGTGGGAGCCTCTCTCTCTTCCACAGCAGCGCTAAGGAGCAGCGAGCAGACGGGTGGTAAGGAGCAAGGGGTCCCGGACATCCCCCGAGGTCACTCCCCATGCACAAAATTTGTGTACCGGGCCTCTAATAATATAATAAAGAATTATAGAACCGAAACTCATATAGAGAGTGAATCTGGCATTTAAGGCTGTTTCTGAACTGGAGACATTTGTTGATCCTGAATAGGCAGCAGAGAAGTGGAGTAGAGCTTTAATAGTCCTACTAGGCCAGTGGTGGGCAAACTGCAGCTCGAGAGCCACATGCGGCTCTTTGGCCCCTTGAGTTTTTAGCAAAGGCCAGCTTCGGAGCACCCTAATTAAGTTAATAACAATGTACCTACCTATATAGTTTAAGTTTAAAAAATTTGGCTCTCAAAAGAAATTTCAATCGTTGTACTGTTGATATTTGGCTCTGTTGACTAATGAGTTTGCCGACCACTGTACTAGGCTAAGGGAGCAAAAGTGAAGTCCAGGATTTCCAAAGGTGGAACACTGATAAACTCTGCCTCAAAAAGTGAGAGTCAATCAGAAGCAAACCAATCCACCAACAAACTGCAGATCAGGTTCAGGTCAACTGCTAAGCCAAAAAGATCTGTTCTGAAACTGGATTAAGGCAATCTTAGATTGCTATGTCCAAAGGCATATAGCAAGGACAAATAAAAAACCTTATTGGAAGATGTTAATATTCTATTTATTTCCACAAACAAAGTATTCAACCGTAATTAAAAATATTCAGGCACACAAGAAAATAGGACATTATGAATACCAATCAGGAGAATAAACAACAGAAACAGAACTAGAGACTAAGTAATAAAATTATCAAAAACTAAAAAAAAGAGAGACTTTCTATGATCAAGAAGATAAAAGAAAACATTGAAAATTATCAAAGAATTGCATATTATCGAAAAAATGACAATATTATATGTAAAAAAGAAGCAAACAGAAATTCTGAAATTGAAAAATACACTGGCTGACTTTATAAGCACATTACATACAGCCAGAATTTAGTAAATTAGAGACTGGTTAGAAGATATTATCCGGAATAAATCACAGAGAAAAAAAGATGAAAAATAAAATCCAAAAAAAGGATAAGACAAAGTTCTAGCAAGCATATATTTGGAGACACAGAAGAAAGTAACAGGGAAAACAAAACAAAACAAAACAAAAAAAAGACTTCCCAAAACTAAAACCAAAGATCCAAGAATCCTATTAGAAACTATTAGAAGGAAAAATTAAAAAGCAATTTATATCTAGACATAAAATAGAAAAACTGCTGAAAACCAAAGATTAAATTATGCCAAAAGGAGTTATTTTAAAAAATTATCTTCAAATGTGGAATAATAAGATCAACAACTAACTTCTCAAGATAAACACTGGAAGCTATAAGATAGTAAAACAACATCTTCAAAGCAATAAAAGAAAGTAAGTGCCATCCTAGAATTCTATACTCAGGAAAAAAGAATTCACCATCAGTAGAGTGATACTAACAGAATGACTATATTGCTCTCCAAACAGAATGAAAATTATCTTAAATGGAAACTCTAAAATTCAGAAAGAAGAAAAGGTAATTTAAGAGCAAAATCATAGGTAAATCTAAATAAATATTGCTTTTATAAAAGGGTAACAAAAATAATACATTGTGGGATTTAAAATATACAGAATAAAAATAAACAACATTACTTATTGTATCATGTATATTGCTAGCTGAGCAAATGTTACAATGATTTGGGGCCTTACTGCTATATAGTTCAAGGACTAATAGTATTGGCATGAATTGGAAGCTTATTAAAAATGCAAAATTCCATTCCCCACCCCAGATATGATGAATCAGAATCTGCATTTTTTTAACAAGGCCCCACACAATTCTTATGCAAGTTAAAGTTTGAAAAGCACTCTTTAGGGTCCTTGCATTGTCCAGGAAGAGAGTAAAAGCATGATGTAAACCTTCAACTTTTAGAAGTCATAGAAGCCTACTGCTATCTCTGGGGTAATATCAAAACAAATAGTAAAATCAAACAAAAATGTCAAACTAACAGAAAAATAAATAAAGTATCAATTCCAATGAAGCAAGAAATGAGAGAATAAACCAAAATTTTCATAAGAATTATTTAAAAAACAACTATATGCAGATTTTAAGCGATATACCTAAGAAATACAGTTTCAGAAAGATTAAAAGTAATCTGATATACTATACAAACACCAAATAAGAGAAAATGACTGTTGTAGCTATATAATCTCAAACAAAGTAAACTTTGAGGCAAAAAGTATTGATTGAAATATATCTACTCTAAATTTATATGCATCTAATAACATGGAATCAAGAGATAAAGCAAGAATTGAGAGGACTACAAAGACATGAAAAATACACAATTATATTAAGAAATTTTAACACAACAGTAAAGCAAGAAAAAATAGATAAAGAAATCAAGAGGAATTTTTATTTGAACCAAAATGATATAAACTTAGAAATAATGGAAGTATAACTTTGAAATGCCATAGGTCTGGAAATTTAAAAAATATACTTCTAAATAACCCATGACCAAAGAAGAAATCACAAAGAAAATGAGAAAATGTCTCAAATTGCATAAACCTTTATATTTTATGAATACAGTTAAAACAGTGCATAAAGAAAAATGTATGGCTAGAGCATGTATTTTTGAAAAGATTCAAGACTTAATAAGCATCCATCTAGTGACATTAGTTTTTGAGAATTAGAAAAATAGCAAAATAAAACTGTAGAAATAGAAGGAATGAGACATTAAGCAATAAAAATGAATCAAATGAAAACCAGGTGCATAATCCAGAGGACCAACAAATCTGACAAATCTGAAAGTTAGGTCTTTGAAATAATTAATAAACCTGAATTAACCATGGCAAAACTCATCAAGAAGAAAAATGGTATGCTTGCCGGTGTGGCCAGTGGTTGAACATCGACCTGTGAACCAGGAAGTCATGGTTCAATTTCCAGTTAGGACACATGCCCAGGCTGTAGGCTCAATCCCTGGTCAGGGGAGTGCAGGAGGTAGCCAATCAATGATTCTCTCTCATCACTGATGTTTCAATCTCTCTCCCTCTCTCTTCCTCTATGAAATTAATAAAAATATATTTTTTTAAAAAGAAAAAAAAAATGGTATAATGTGATAAAACAATAAGGATGTCCCTACAGATATTACAGACATTACAAAGAACTTATATAGGGTATTATAAATGTTGAGAAGAATATAACTTAATACTGATATAAGACATAATAACTAGAAACTACTTAATTACCCTGAAATTCATAATTACAAACTTTATCTAAAGAAAATGCCAATAAAATTTATCATAGGATTTACCAGTAAATTTTACCAAACATTTAATGAAACATAAGTACACAAACTATGCAACCTAAATAGGATCCCCTAACTATTTTTATGAGTCTAGTACAATCCTAATATTAAAAGCAGACGAAGACATAAAGAAGTAATGTAAAACTCCTACCAAAAATATTAGTAAATCCAGAGATATATATTTTTAAAAATACATTAAAAAGTTGATTCTAGGAACGAAAGTAGTGTCACATTCTAAAATATCATATGATGCAATAGATGAAAAGATAATGATAAAAATCAATACCTTTTCATGATAAAATCTTAGCAAAATAGGAACAGAATAGAATTCCCTCATACTGAAATAAGAAGCTATAAAAAATTACAGAAAACATCACACTTAATGGACAAGTGTTAAAAGCTTTCCTTTTCAGAGCATGCACAAGAAATGCCACTTCTATTTAATATTAATTTGAAGGTGCTAGCTATTAAATTAAGGTAAGAAAAAGAATAAAAACATATAAGGATGGGAAGGAAGAAAAAATCCTGTGGATATGCTTTTAAAGAATCAAAAAAAGTCTATAGATAAGTTATTAAGTTAATAAATAAGTTCAATAGGTTGATGCATATAAAGTCAATATTAAAAATGTTTCTACATAGCAGCAATTAGAAAATAAAACTCTGAGATACCATTTACAATTATACATTTTTTTAAAAATTTGTAAGTTTTCACAAACTACAGGTTTAATGCAATGTAGATCAATATCCCAACAGAATTTCTGACCAGATTATTTAAAAATATACATGGAAATGTAGGAAAAGCCAAGGAAAACTTGAAGAAGGAACTATGTAGAATTTGGGATCCACAAAAAGAGCATACGAACATATATGATAAAGGTGATATTATAAAGTAATGGGGAAAGGACTGTCTTTGCAGTATGTCATGCTGAGACATCAAGGCATACATATAGTTAGGGAAAAAATACAAATTTATGTCCTTACCTTTGTATATAGCATACAATTTTAGCTGGACTGTGGATAAATGTGAAGAGCAAAATGGTAAAGCTTACAGATCATATATAAGAATATCTAATGCCTTCTGGTTAGAAAAAGATATAAGCAATACATTAAAATGCATTGACCATAAAGGAAAAAATTGAACTTGGAATTCATGAAAAATAGGAACTTCTGTTTACCAAAAGATATAATAAAGGCTCAGAATAAGTGGTAGTATATATAAAAAGGAGCTCATATCTGAAATATATAAAGAACTTCTACCACTCAAAAAGAAAAACACAGACAAGTAGTAGAAAAAAAAGACCAGAGACTTGAAGAGAAGTCCTCAGGAAAGAGGATTATCTAATGAAGTACTACTATACATCTACTTTCAGAATGGTCAAAATTGATTAGTCTGAGAATGACATGAACAGAGACTATGCAGAACAATGACAATTCCCAAGGAATTTTGATGGGAGTGTAATTGGGCCAATGACTTTGGAAAACAGTTGGCCATTGTCTACTGATACTGAAACATAAGCATACCGTGGGTTACAATTAGAATAGATCCAAGAGAGACATGCTCATATGCAATAGGACCCACACAAGGATAGTCATAGCATTATCAAATAACCTAAAACTATAACAATAATAGAAGCATATATAAGTTGTAGTATACTCATAAAATAGAACATGGGGTAAAACTGAGGCCTGCAGGGCAAATGTGGCCAGTGACACAGCCCACAAACTAAGAATGGTTTGTCCATTTTTCAAAGGTGGTTAAAAAAAAAAAAAAAGATTATGCAACAAAAGAACAAATGTAAACTCCAAAGTCTAAAATATTTACTACTTAGTCTTTTACAGAGAAAGTTTGCCAACATCTGAAATAAAATACTACACAGAGACAGATGATTATTAACTATTAAAATCCTCAAAAATACATGTGAATTTCACAAACATTATTGAGTAAAAGAAGCCAGACATAAAAGAAAACATATTCTATTATTTGAGGCTTAAAAAAAGAGCCCAAACTACTAAAACTATAATAGAGATGCAGATTTATCCAGTGATATGATTATGAAAAAGAGCAACATAAAAAGCCAAGATAGAGGTTGCAATCGGGATAGGTACACAGAGGCTAGAGTTGTTGAAATGTTCTATTTCTCTATTTGAATGGTGATGATTATATGATACAATACAATACAATAAAGGCTAAGTGCATGTTTTTGTACTTTTCTGGGTGTATAATATTTCACATGTAAAAGAGTTGGTTAAGACCCACCTTTTCATAATCGTCAGTAGTAAAATCTCTGTCCTTCTGAAGTATTTCATGAAGTCTTGCTTTCACACGTTGCTGACAACTGCTCAAAGAGTCACTATCACTGTCCAGAAGACCATTCATGTTTGCACTTTTTACCATCTGAACAAGGATGGGTGTAAGCTCTCCCTCTAGTGCCAATAGCCCCTAAACAGATTAAGTAAAACCAACACAGTTTTTAAAATTATTATATAAAATAATAGGAAGTATCGCAATTATTTTGTTACATGAATTTTATAAGGTATAAACTATTTACAATAAATTTTATTACTAATATAATTTGTCACTGTCATTTCAGGGCTTTAGTTGAAAGTTTCAGATTTGGGAATTTAACACTGTCTTAGTAAAAATATTTTAAAATGCAATATTAGATAAAAATTCTAGTAATTCTAAAAACATTGACTTATACCTTAGCAAAAGCAGCTGCAGTCATCTGCACTCGTCCTTCATCAGAAGCATATATTTTGAGGTCATGTCTGTAGGTACTATGCAATCTAAGTAATCCACAACCAGGAAATCCTGCATAATCTCCTGAAAATAAATCCTCAAATCACTTAAGCTATATTTTTATTTCACTATATTTCTATAAACATTTAATGTCTCAAAATACATAAAGATAGAAAACACAATGTATAAATTTAACCAAATTAGAGAAACTCCAAGATTTACCTTGACCTCCAGGATACATACACCTGAAAGCTCTTCCAAGTTCTTCAGCCTGGACCCTGCCTGCAGGAGTTAGTTCTCCTCCCCATTTTAGAACCAAAAGTAAGGACGGTTCTTCTCTTCGGCTGTCTAGGATACATGTGAGTGGATAAAGCAAATGTCAAATTTGTTTATTTTAAACACATGTTTCAAGATTAATTTTTCTTTGTGGCCCTTAGGTATTATTTTGTTCCTTAAACGTACTTCTCTTAGTAGGCTTCTGACAGAAATACCCCTTATTCCACCTGTTAAAAATCTCAAAATCTCCCCCATACTTTGGAATAAGGCTCTTTCCGAGTTTTCTGAAAGGAAGTATTGCTTCTCCTTCACTGCTCTCATAGTGGTATAATAGCAATGTATGTAATTGTGCTACACATGCTAGATTAAGAGCTCCTTGATGACGGGATCCAGATCTTGTCTTTATATCAAGAGCTGAAGTGAAGAAGATATATCCCTTTTCTATGATTAGGAATCAATGATTTGCACAATTTTTAGAAAGATGTGAAATGACAGAGCCTAAAATTAATTATAATTTAAATGTATAGGTGAGATATACAAAAAAATGTAGCCAAGAGCAGCTTTTAAAATTAAGACTTGTGAAATGTTTAATTATTATGTTGTACATCTGAAACTAATATAATACTGTATGTCAACTGTAATTAAAAAATAAGTAAAATAAAATTTGGAATTGTGGAATCTCTATATGTCCCAGACCAAGTATTTTCTCAGACTTAGAGGAGGTACCATAAGTGAGTAATTTCTATACTTAATTTTGATCTGCCCTTTATTATGTCCTAAGTTCTGTGTTATGCTACAAAAACAAAGATATTTTATTATTTTTTTATTTTATTTTATTTTTTAATATATTTTATTGATTTTTTTACAGAGAGGAAGGGAGAGAGATAGAAAGCTAGAAACATCGATGAGAGAGAAACATTGACCAGCTGCCTCCTGCACGCCCCCTACCGGGGATGTGCCCACAACCAATGTACATGCCCTTGACCGGAACTGAACCTGGGACCTTTCAGTCCACAGACCGATGCTCTATCCACAGAGCCAAACCGGTTTTGGCAAAAACAAAGATATTTTAAAAACAAGCAATATAAGTGCTAAACAACTTGATGATTCATTAGAAATGATAGAAAATCACTCTTCCCCTGGGGCTAGTTAATAGTTCTTTGTGCTTTACCATGCACACCAATATTAATTTATGGAAGAACATTTAATTAACTGACTTTTAATTTAGTTATTTATGGAATGTATTTTTATTATAAAGATTAAGATAAAAGAAATTAAGCTTATTGCTATTAATCACTAGTACAATAAGAGAACAACACATCAAATTTTAAAATCCTATATAATAAAGAGGTAATATGCAAATTGACCATCATGCCCTCACACAAGATGGCCACCCCCATGTGGTCACAAGATGTCCGGCAGGGGAGGGCAGTTGTGGGCGATCAGGCCAGCAGGGGAGGGCAGTTAGGGGTTACCATGCTGGCAGGGGAGGACAGTTGGGAGCAACAGGGCCTGCAGGGGAGGGAGGGCAGTTGGGGGGACCAGGCTGGCAGGGGAGGGCAGTTAGGGGCGACCAGGTAGGCAGGGGAGGGCAGTTAGGGGTAATCAGGCCTGCAGGGGAGGGCAGTTGGGGGCGACTGAGCCAGCAGGGGAGCAGTTAGGTGTCGATCAGGCTGGCAGGGGAGTGGTTAGGGGGTGATCAGGCTGGCAGGCAGAAGCGGTAGGGGCAATCAGGCAGGCAAGCAGGTGAGCGGTAGGGGGCCAGCAGTCCCGGATTGTGAGAGGGATGTCTGACTGCCCATTTGGGATTGGGCCTAAATTGGCAGTTGGACATCCCCCAAGATTGGAGAGGGTGCAGGCTGGGCTGAGGGACACCCCTTCCAGTGCATGAATCTTGTGCACTGGGCCTCTAGTCTATAATAATAAAAGCATAATATGCTAATTAGACTGGATGTCCTTCCAAATGAGTCCTTCCAGACGAACCCGGGGCTGCGAGGGAAGCCCGGGTCCCGGGTGCCTACCAGAGGGAAGCCGGTGCCGGCAGCCGGGGGAAGGAAGGTCTACTCTTGCACAAATTTTGTGCATCGGGTCTCTAGTAAATATATAAAGATCAGCATAGTCTAAGTTCTGTTTGCATGTATGATAATCATTACTTCAACTTCTGTATTATAAATAATGCCATTTTGAAAGTCCCAATAGATCAATCTTCCCCTGAATATCCAATTATTTCCTTGGGATAAACTCGTATAAGTAGAATTAAGGTTAAAGCATATGAACATTTTTTGAAGTTCCTGATATAAAGATATTGACATATTACTATTCAAAGAGTTACGTCAATTTATACTCCTACCAGTAGACTGAAATCCTGCCACACTATATTCTCATCAGCATTCTTTATTAACAGTTTGAGAAAATAAAATAAGAAAATACTTTCCCAATGTGATAAGCAAGAGTAATTATCATCATACTAGAGGCCGGGTGCATGAAAATTCATGCACTGGATAGGGGGGGTCCCCTCTGCCTGGCCTGCCCCCTCTCACAGTTGGGGAGCCCTCAGGGGTGGGAGGCGACCCGGCAATCAGGAAAAGGCAATGCCCCCATCACACCTCTGCTGCTGCCACTGCCGGCAGCACAAGCCTTGGCGGGCCCTGGTTACCTGAGCCTTGGGTGGCCCTGGGTGGCTGGGCAGCTACCATCCGAGGCTTGCCTGTGCCTTGGGCTGGCCCTGGTTACCTGAGCCTCAGGTGGCCCTGGGCAGCTGGGCAGCTGCCATACGAGGCTTGCCTGCGCCTTGGGCCTGCCCTGGGTGGCTGGGCAGCCGACATCCGGGGCTTACCTGTGCCTCGGGCCGGCCCTAGGCGGCTGGGGAGCTGAGGGTGGGTCTGGCTGTACTACACACTTGCCACCCGCCCTCAGCGGGACTGAAAGAACTGGGGGACTCTGGCAGGGCTGAGGCAATTGGGTGCCACCATCTTTGTGATGGTGTGACAGTCAATTTGCATATTCCCTCTTTATTAAGTAGGATTATATTATAGGGCATCTGCATTTCTCCACAAAATGACTTTTCTAACCCTGCCTATTTTTCTTTTGAAAGGTAAATTAGTATATGAACTTTTGAGCTGACTGCTCTGAAGAGACTAATCATATTTAAATGCTCATTCTGGAGAAAAATATCTATTTTCGAACACATTGATTGTGTATTTTTTTAAATAGTCTTTTCATACTTTTTGAGCTTTCATCCTATAGTTTGACCTCTTCTACCAAAAGAGGAAGAGGCTCATTAAGTACCATCCTATCTAATAAAAGAGTAATATGCAAATTAACCATCACTCCACTACACCCACAAGCCATGCCCATCAGCCAATCAGGAGCGATTGTGCAAATTAACCCAAACAAGATGGCTTCGGCCATGGAGAGAGCAGGAGGGAGGCTTGGGTTTCCCCAACAATGGAGGAAGCCAAGCTTTTCGCACACCCTGGCCGGCCCAGGCCTTCACTTAAGGCTACAAAGTTTCAATTACAGAAGATAAATCCCAAGAAAAATGGTGGCAGCCACGGAGCTGGAGAGAGCAGGCTAGGGTTGCCCCTGGCGATGGAGGAAGTCAAGCTTTCCACCTGCCCTGGCCAGCCTAGGCCTCCACTCAAGGCAACAAAGTTTCAATTATAGAAGGTGAATAAACCCCAACAGAAATGGCTGCTGCCATGGAGTGAGCAGAATGCTTGGCTCCATTCCAGGCTACAAAGTTTCAATTGTAGAAGATAAATATATCCCAGATACCAGGGCCTCCACTTGGGTCACCGAGGGGCATGGCTGGCCTGCAAACCACCACAGGCCCCTCGCCCAGGCCGCCCCATGCCCCAAGGGAACCCCTACCTTGATCCAGGACACCCTTCAGGGCAAACCAGCTGGCCCCCACCCATGCACCAGGCCTCTATCCTATCTAATAAAAGAGTAATATGCAGATTGACCATCACTCCAACACACAAGATGGCTGCCCCCATGTGGTCAAAGATCCTGCCCCCATGTGGACACAAAATGGCCACCACAAGATGGCCGGCAAGGGAGGGGAGTTGGGGGTGATCAAGCCTGCAGGGGAGGGCAGTTGGGAGGGACCAGGCCTGCAGAGGAGGGAAGTTGGGGGCGATCAAGCCTGCAGGGGAGGGCAGTTGGGAGGGACCAGGCCTGCAGAGGAGGGAAGTTGGGGCGATCAAGCCTGCAGGACAGGGCAGTTAGGGTTGACCAGACCGGCAGAGGAGGGAAGTTGGGGGCAAACAGGCTGGCAGGGGAGCAGTTAGACATCAATCAGGCTGGCAGGGCAGTGGTTTGGAGATGATCAGGCTGGCAGGCAGAAGTGGTTAGGGGCAATCAGGAAGGCAGGCAGGTGAGCAGTTGGGAGCCAGCAGTCCTGGATTATGAGAGGGATGTCCGACTGCCCATTTAGGGCAGTCGAACATCCATCGAGGGGTCCCAGATTGGAGAGGGTGCAGGCTGGGCTGAGGAACAGTCCCCCCCCGCCCCCATGCACGAATTTCGTGCACCGGGCCTCTAGTTTAGTTATAAATAAATAAATTTTCTGAAACAACCCCAGAGTAAAAGAGAAGTCCTATGAAGTTTTCAATATAATAAAATCTACCGTTTACTTAAAGGATAAAATCTACATTTTAGATAGAAAGCAGTTAACAAAACACCACTAAAAAGCAAACCAATCCTTGCATATAAATAAAACACAATAGGCAGTAATAATGACACACCTTCCTCTTCACTAGATGTTTTAGGACAGCCATGAGGGAGATAGGTTAATTGCACCTTACGATTTATTCCAGAAAAGTGGCCATACCTGAAAAATAAAATGGCAAGCAGAATGAACAATATTCAGTAAGTGTTCAATATGACCTCCTAGAAAACAACTAAATCCATCTCTAGAAAAAACTAAACCTTACATTTATTGCCTCCTCTATTTGTAATTACCTTGTTGAATTCTTCAAAATATCCTAGTAGAAAATCTGTGGTAAAAGTAGTCATTCTAGCACCTTAAAAATGAAAATAGAGCCATGGCTGGTATGGCTCAGTTGGTAGGAGCATCCTCCAGTACACTAAAAGGTTGAGAATTCGATTCCCAGTCAAGCACATACGTGGGTTGCAGGTCTGCTCCTGGCCCGGTTGGGGCACTTGCAGCTTGCAGGAGGCAACCCATGAATGTTTCTCTCTCATATAGATATCTCTCTCTGTCTCTCTCTCTTTCTCTCTCCTTTCCTCCTCTCCAAAAATCAAGAAAATGTTCTCTGGTGAGGATTAAAAAAATAATAATAATACAAAAAAGTTTCTCTACAAAATTTAGACGATTTTGAAGAGATAACAAAGTATAGAAATATATTAAAACATAAATGTGTCTTAAAAAACAAAGGAAATAAATAAATAAATGAAATAAGATTGTAAGTGGTCAAAATTGTAAAGTTTATAATAAAAATACTGGTGGTACCTACTTCACTCGACAAAACATAGTTCAAAATTATTATATTTTGAAACAGCGCTGAGTATGTTGTCAAGTTAGCAAAGTGAACTTCATACTAAGTAGTACTTCATAGAAGATCCAAATTTGATGTCCTCTTTTCATCTCCTCATTAAAATTAAAACTAAAACAATAAACTTCAATACAACATCTATTTTCTTACTGGTGAGAATAAAAATCTCAATAGGCTTTCACTAATTTCTCCTCAGCTACAGTGATAAAAATTAAAAATATCGAGCTGAAGGACATTAACAAGGAAAGTCACACATATTTTCAAAAGAACATTACAAGTCATCATCAAAATTAAGGGGTTCAAAGATACTCACATCTCTAACACAGTCTTAAGTTGTTCAAGTTTTGACTTGTTTTCTTCAATGTCAGAATCATTATTTTGCCCCAGTTCCATAAGAAGTTGCCGTGCAATATCCAGCACTTCCTGTAAAATAAATTAAGAATTACATTTTTATATAACTTTCCCATTAGCAACTTAAAACTCAACAAGAAATCAAATGCACTTGCCTGTAATTGTTTTGGCTTTTTGAGTTTTAATTTCCCAGATTTATATCCATCACACTTTTCAAAAAGATCAAAAAATCTTATAAAAAAGATAGAGCACTATTAGTCATTTGCAATAATTAATATTTTTGCCATATACTTACATCAATTATAATAAATAGTAGACATAGAACTATAATGATAACAAATCATAGATATGGGACTCAGGCTCTTTGGATTTCAAATACTGTGTCCTCTTTCCCTTCTTCACTATACTATGTTGTTTCTTTACGTTGATAGATATACTTTTTTATTTCCCTAACCCTATCAAACTAATAATCACTGGATTACGTGAAAAAGTTTCTCATGATAAAAACATGATTTTTTATATGATTATAAAACAAAATATCTGAAATATATGTTCTCTGAAGTCACAACACACACATATATACTTAAAAAATATGTTTCAGTACTTATTTAATGGCTCAGGTTTCCCATGTCAAATACTAAATAGAAAAAAAAACATACTAATTTTCTTCTAGAAGGTTGGGAGGTTAATGACTATCAGAGAGCAATATAAGAGAATAATAAACCAAGATTAAATAGAACATATTTACAGCAATAAATGAAAACTAGGTCAGACTGAACGTCATTTATTGGTACTGCCACAATAATTTTCAGATGCTGATATATACAATTATTTTAAATGGATTCTGTTTGCAACTACAGGTTTAAATATTAATGGCCAATAAATAGTAGTAAACAGTTTTTCTATATGATGTAGTAATTGAAATAGCTAATCATCTATCAAAAATAATAAATTATCTTCTGAGTATTAAATTATCCCCCTTAAAACATACTTTTGATGCCTCACTTCCATTTTCATTTTTTGTTTTGGTGTTCGATCCCCATGACGAATGACAGCTATGACACATCTAAGTTCCATCCTAAAATTAAAACAAAAGAAATTCTCAATTTGTGTTAAATAAGTTTGGAAATATGGGTTTAAAAACAAAATTAAATACTTTTGTCATCCTCCCAGGACTTCTGAGAATATTTAATATGTTAATGTAAGTCTCTAAGCTGTGAATGTGAACAATATGGTCAATTCACCTGAGTAATAGGTGAGTTTCAAGCAGTAACTTTCACTAGAATGTTATGAAATACTTTGGCAATATTCGTTCAATTAACTTAACTCAAAATATAACTTTATATTTTTTCTTTACATGCTAAGCATGCCAAAGTTGCATGACCACTAACTATAAAAGTTTAAGTAATGCATCTGTTGTCAACCCCTTTATTTTTATGGTTTAATTAAACAGTTCTACAATTATTCGAGCATTTTGGGGGATTTTATTTATAACAATGTAAAACATTTTTAGTCCAGGAGAACCTCTGTAAAAGCATGTAATCTATTGCTCCATCTGCAAAGTGGACCATATGAAAATATGCCAAGTAAAATATCTAATAATCATTCAGAAATTTAATCTTTATTGAAATAGCACAGACTACTGGGGAAAACCGAAGGAATTTCTAAATGAAAATATTCAAACTTACATAGTTCCAGATGTAGTTGGTACAATCGGGATATCTTCAGCTTCTAAGGGTATTGACCAGGGGATATGAAATTGTGGAGCAAGCTCTCTCATCACAATATTGCTTTGAGAAAAGTAAAATAAATAAATAAATAAATAAAAATAAAATAAAAAGTAGTTCATTTTAAGACAAAAAATAGAGAATCATAAGAGTTAAAGTCTAACTATCTAGTGATTATTGTGACAACAGCACATAAGTAACCCAAAGAATCAATCCTGATCAAGAAAAATTAGACAAACAGTTCTAAACTGGTGTATCAGAACACACTAATGGGATGCCATAAATTTAAAAGTATTTACTTATATACCTTAGTTTTAAAAATGTAAGTCACATTATATTCAAGTAATTCACTATAACCGTATCACATCTACTTTACAAAGGTTCTAAAACCGAAGATGATCTCTTCGGTATGGTCACTAATCAATTCTTACTAATGTATTGATCACATATAAGCTATTTTAAATACCATTGCCTATTTTTAACAAATTTCTATCATATTGCTAAAAGGGTTAACAAACGTGTTTAAGTAATTAAAAAATACTTTTGGTTTTGTTTTAGTTTAGCATTTATTCATGCTAAAATTTAGTAAGTTCCCAAATTTCACTTTAAGGATAAGTTCACAAACATTTGAAATATACAATAAAAGCTAATTGCAATTATTAAAATGCATTTTAAAGTGTAAGTTTCTTATGGCTTTGTCATATATACTTTAAAATGGTTTAGAGATAGCTCTTGTTTTGTAAGTCTTTTAAATCAGAGTATAAGAAAACAGGTTAAAGAATATAAAGATGGCATTTCTGTAAGCAATAATTTCTTACATTCAGTTGATAATCTCATAAGAAAGATCTTTAAGTAACATGTTTTTAAAAAGTAGTATTATTCAAAACAATCCTAAATTCCAAATATTTCTATTTCACTCTGGTTATTTACTTCATGAATGTTAATTTTGTGCCATATAAGAGAATGAAACCACAGCATTTCTAAATCTATGAAGTTAAAAAACCTTTAAGCCTTTATCTACACTGGTCATAAATTAATCTATCTTTGATAACTCAAATTTTAAGTCATGATTTGGCATGGTCTTTGGGGTTGTCATTTTATAAACACTGATTTTTACAGTGCTAACAAAATCCTAATCATTTGATGTTGATAATTATTTAGTTTCTGTATAACTAGCATGTATTAGCTGTAATAAAGGTAAAGAAGAAGAAATATAAAGAAAAAAATTCATACCCAAGTATTTTTGCACAATCATCATAATACTTCATGGAATTTTTCACAAAACTGAAGCCATTGACATCACAGACATAGGACTGTCCATTGGCTCGCAATAAATCAAAGCCACAAACTGTTTGCTATTTAAAATAAATTATAAAATTTAAAGTTCCATTTGAATTAATATTCACAATTTCCCAGGCTTGTTAGAACATATCAAATTATATAAATGCCAAAAAGTGTATTACTGTTTACTAGCTTACTTTATAATAAGTAAAAAAAAATGATATTACTTATTTGTATCTTCACTACCCTGAAAATATATAACACATGCCATATAATCATTATTATAAAGTAGATGTAGAACAATAATGTTTAAGGGACTAAGGAGACCAAAAAAAATTATACTTTTTTATCCAGTTCTCAAGTAACATTGCTTTAAAAACAAAAGTAAAAACATATAAAGGCTTTGATAAATTTTGTGCTAGCAGAAATGACATCACTTTTATCCAAAAAGAAAAAAAAAGAAAAAACAATTTTGAAGAAATATCGCAAAGGAAATGTCAAATTATCCCCATGAATCTTTCAAACCCTGACAAGCACATACTTGTGAGTATCCAAAATAAATTTACTTTATTTGGGAGAACAAAACAGTTGAAAGGTATGCATTTCCTGTTCAAGCTCTAGGAATTTTCCTAGCTTTTATTTTATATTCAAATCATCACATATTAGCATAATGTGACGTTAAGTCATGGCTTTTGAAATCTTAGTATTACAAGTTAAAATGATTTAAATATAGTTAGTAAAACGTATTTATAGGCTAACATTCCTTCCATAAAAGAGACCTCAAATTATTAATAAAGAATTTACTTATTATTTACTATCCAATACACACTCATCTTCAAGTTATATTTCCAAGGCAAGTCTTCAAAAATGTAGCTTTTGAAGTTATTAGACACAAGTTGTAAAACTTCTATTTAAATCTTTATAGTAGATTTAGTATACCCTAGCTGGTTTGGCTCAGTGGATAGCACGTCAGCCCATGGACTAAAGGGCATATATCTCAGTGGTAGGCTCAATTCCCAGCCCTGGTTGGGCATGTGTGGGAGGCAATCAATCGATGTGTCTCTCTCACATCAATGTTTCTCTCTATCTCTTCCCCTCCTTTTCCTCACTCTAAAGAAATCAATGGAAAAATATCCTAGGGTGAGGATTAATAAAAAATATAAAAAGAATAATAAAAGTATATTTCCATTAACATAATAATAATAACAAAAATATTAACAGTAGTAAAAGCCTAACAATATAGATTGAGGGATGTAGTCAAATATTGGAAGTAAAAAGTTTTCTTTAAGAAATATATTTGTATCGCTTTCATGAACATACTTTATTAGATACAATAGGCTAACAGATTGGTTGTCAAGGCTAGAATACTGAGGACCTCTGTTACTCGACAACAACAAAAATTGTTTATCAATTCTATGAGTAAATAACATTTACAACCTATTTTGTTTTTAGTATGTTAAATAATAATCCTAAACACTGGTTAACTCTAGTGTTTTGAGGTTTTTCCCCCCATAATTTTAATTTCTGAATAAACTGACAAAGTTCCCTTTTATGTAATACAGAAATACAGAAAAACAAAGGCCTTCATTTATTATGTATTTTTATTTTTTGGCACTACAAGAATCCCTTGAAGAGTACATAAATTGTTCAGATATATCACTTCTTTTTTCTCCGCTTATTCTCCAATTATAAGCCCAAACAACAGTTATTTTACTAAAAAAATAAAATAATATTAGAATTCCTTTTACATAGTTCTATATGGGCTGTATAACATCTTACCTTAAATGCAAGGCAAACTTTCCAAGCAATTAATTTTTCTCGTGCATTGAGAATAACAGGGTATCTTACTTCTTTTCCTTCACTGTCTCGTTCCACCTTGCCATCAAGTGCTGGAGATTTTCGAGCTTCAGCATGGGCATAATCTGGACCCACTGTATAAACCTTTCATGAATGTTAAAGTATATATTTTATTAAAATATAAAAAATATTTGTCTCCAGATTAGGCTTTCACACATCTTTTTATTTACATGTCAAATTTTTTAATATGTTGGAAGAGGTTATAAATAATTAATTATATGGCAAAACTGGTAAAGTGAAGTTCAATTCTCTAGAAAAAAATTATACTGAGCATTATGAGGGAATACGGGGATGTAAATGATGTGATTTTTCTTAAAATATTTTAGTTTAACAAAAAGAGAGATACAAATAACAAAAAAGCATTATAGAAGTAACTGCCAAAGATGATTTAAAAAAAAGGGAAGGTGAGGGAGAGCATAAATTTGAAGGCACACAAGAGAGGGAACGGCATTCTAAGCAAAGGTAAACACAGATAGAGGGCAGAGGCATGAAATAGCACAAGGTATTCAGGTAAGAGTAAGTTATTTGGCCTGGTTTATACCCTAAGAAATAAGGTTCATAGGACCGACAGCAGACAAACTATAAAATAAATACCTTGTATGCCAGTTTTATGAACCTGATAATTATCCTATGGTCAATGAGGATCCACAAGAGAATTTTTAAGGAGAGGTTCATGATCAGATTTAATAAAGAACACTCTGGTTAGACAGACTGACAAAAAGTAAAGCAATTTAGATTTGTCTATAATTTTATCTTTGCCAGCAGAAATCACACATTTTTATAACACATTACAGTTGTTGCATATCTCAAAACATCATTTACGCTGATCAGTGATGGTTATTAGACCCACTATATTTTATTACTTAATGTCCTTTTAAAGAAGCATACATATTATTATATCACAAAGTTGGTTTTTAAAAATTTTATTTCAATAAAATTTATCTCATTTTTAATCTTATATGTTTTATTTTAAGCATTTAAAAACATTATTCTATAAAATTTATTTTTTAAAAGGGTCTATAGGCTTCAGACTTCCAAAGGCTTTCACAGTACAAAACAGATAAAGCATAGACATTGCTAATTAAAGGGTGCTCTATTTTATGATATCACTGGTAAACTTTAAATACAGAATTAAAATATACTTTAATCAACCCTACCTTAACATCAGTACCATCTGTGGGCATAAACTCTTCATATATATATGAGCCCGTTTTTCGTACATTGCTTTCTGGGGAATAAACACTACTTCTACTGCCAATCTGAAAACAAAATATGGCCATCAGCATAAAAACTAAATTATTCTCCTCATTTTTATAATATAACCCTTTAGCATCTATTTCCATCTTAGACAAAAATAATTCGTTTTAATCCACAAATATTTAACAACACTGTGCAGCTGATACTATATTTTCTGCTGCATTTGTAATTTACATGTAAGTTAAACAGCATTAAAAAATACAATGAACACTAAGAATAATGTTTCTAAGATCCAACCATGTTGTTGCATGTAACTCTAGTTCATTCATTTTTACTACTACAGAATTTTTCACCATATAAATATACTGTAATTTATTCATTCTCCTATCAATGTGTATTTGAGTTGTTTCAAAGCTTTTCCTACTAGAACAACATTACTTTAAACATTCTTAAAACTGTCTCTCTGGCACATGTGTGCAAGAGTGTTTCTAAAGTATATATTAGAAAGGGAATTGCTAGGTGAGACTATGCCCATATTCAACTTACAAAACTAATGTCAAAATCTTATCTCTCCAGCAATGTATGCGAGTTCCCACTACTCTACATGCTTGTCTATACTTGGTATTGTTAGACTTTTTAATATGTGCCACCCTAGTGGATATAAAATAGTATCATTGTGTCTTTACTTTGCACATCCATGACTATTTATGTGTATGTGGGCTTGTTTTCCAACTACTTCCATCTTTTTTTATCTTTGCCAATACAAAGTAACTCAATATCATTATCTTTTATTCCTGACTTGCATTTATTTTATTATGGGTGCAATTTTGAGCATACTCGCAGGTATATAAAACTTATTTGTATTACTTTTTCTATGAACTATCCATTTTGGGGGCTGCTGATATTTTCTAAAATACTGCTGATATTTACCTAAATTTTTCATATGACAGATATGTAAATGAAAGGTAGAAAGAAAGAAAGCAACTTCTTGACATTCTGTAGGTAGAAATTTTGCATAAGCAACATTAAGTAAAATGATGCCTTGTTTTTCTAACATAGTATATTAGTTTAAATAATTTATATCTAAATGATACATTCTTAATCATAGTTTTAACAAATAATTGATTACTTTTAGTAAAATTTATACAACAATGTATAAAGAACAGTCTTCACTAGGATAACAAAGGTTTACCTTTCGAAAAAGTCTTTGACTTCCACCACCAGCAGATGTTGGATAGTAAATGTAAACATTGTGATCTTCTGCACTAACTGGCTTCTCTACAAATGGCTTTTGAAAAACTTCCCCATTTACTTCTACATGATCTTCCCCTTCAATCAGGCTGCATTCTATAAATCAAACATAATAGCAAGAAAAATTTAAGTACTAATTTGATTTTACTTTAAAACACCTATGCAAACAACATCTACCAACACTTATGATATATGGCTTTAGGAACTATAGTTCCTCAAAATATGTTGAAAGATAGAAGATAGCTTGTTTAAAATTTGTTACTTTTACCTTTGGGATTATTTGGATCACGGTTCAAAATTGCATAACGAGGAAGTAAAATACCTTCAGCCTGAAGAATACTATATACTTCTCTCCTGAAGAAAAAGGAAAACAAACATCCTTATTGTTTTATAGTTGTTTCATGAGTATGTCATTGTACTCTTCATAAGTATATTATTACTGTTCTACCACTAAAAAAGAAATGTATATTAAGTCTCTTTATTTTTTAAATAAAGAAATGTCATTTAAAATATTAAAAAATGTATTCAGCAATTAGAACAAAAAATGTATGCATAATATATTATGTGGCATATTAAAATACTAACTTTTAAATTAAGAATGTAAATGTATAAAAAGAAATGGTTAAAGTTGCTACATTGCAATGACAGAATATTACCGAACCATTAAATCTTTACACTCTACATAAACTTAATAACATGGGAAAATGTTTACAGTACAAGAGAACAGTGATCCTAATTTTGTAAAATATGAGTGTCGGTATATATCACTTTCTATATGAACAAATATGGTAGATGTAGTGGTAGGGTTAAATGTTTTTCTTTATGCTTCTGTTTTCCAAACTTCTTAAAATGAATATGCATTTGTATATGTACATATATTTATAATACATAAACATGCATTAATATGTAAACCTAAGAAAAATGTTTTAAAATTTTAGATATTAACAATGTTACTATCTGAAAGAATAGTAAAAAACAAAAATAGAAAAACAAATAAACTATAGGGTCATATACTTTATAAAACCCTTTCATATATATAATCTTATATTGTAATGCTAACACAAAAGAAAACAGAATGCTAGTAAAATTATAAGGGTAGCCATTAGACTAAAATATCAATTAAATGAAATACATTAATATTTTACCATTTCTCTTAGAAATCCATGCTTTTGGCCTGTTAAATTAATTTTAAGATATATAGTGAAATGTTTTTCAAATGGTTATACTTTACCATTAAAAATAATCTAATTATAATGAGTAAAGCCCTAATTTCCTCATCAGTCACATGTTTAAGTAATTGTTCATCATTTTCAATGGTTTAGTAGGCTTTGGAAATTAAACAAACCTGGCATAAGTCCTTGCCCCACTACTTGTGGAACTAGTAACTTTAGGCAAATTTACCGTATTGATATGCTTAGATCTCAAGTTTCTTCATCCATAAAACTGGGTATGAATACCTACTTCCAAGTATTATTTCAAGGATACCACAAATTAAAGTATATGAAAGCACCTGATCCCATGTCTGCTTACAGTAGATATTAAAGTTAATTTTCCTTCCCTTAATTCAACCAACTTCACCACTCACTCACCTATCTTGTATGAGATACTGCATATTCAAGTCATTGATTACAAATGGATTCCTGAGTTTTGCATAGGCAACTGCTTTGTCCAGTGGAAATCCTAAGAACACATATCATTAACATATTCTGTACAATCTTAAGATAAGCTGAGATCTATAACTTTATTGACTTAAATGTAAGCCACTTCCCATCAAAGTTGAATTTCATTATGCATATAAATACTTTCTTTATAGGTGTGGAATAATAAACACATAAAACTTGATTTGACATGTACTATTAAATAAACTTTATTTTTTTGTAGTTAATTTGATTGGTAAGGCATAGCAAGCCAGTGATTATATAACCGAATTTAGAACACTGACCTGTTAGTCACTGCTTGATTATTTAAAGTCACCTGATAAAGGTAAGATTACCTCATAAACAAATAGAAATCTCTATATAAATAAGAATATCACAGTCACCTGGTGATTTTTTTTTAAAAAAAATACATGATTCCTCTTCTCACTTAAAATATTTTGATGCTTATATATAATTTATATATATATAAATTAGCTGACAGTTCAAAGAACATATACATCTTTAAAAATAGCAGCAAAACAAAAATTAATTCACAAGCAACAGATATATGCTCAAAATAAAAAATACAAGAGCAGAATAACACTTGCTGCTACTACTAGGTCAGTGTTAAAATATCAGCTATTAACTCCCTAAACTTTCTAGACTGGAATAACTAATTATATTGAAAACAAATCAAATGGCAAATATAGTCTTTAAAAATCTAAAAAGTTTTAATGATTATATGTCACTCTTTGTATTGACAGTAGAAGCCTACAATTTTATTCATCAATTCACATTATTAAGAGAGGCAGTCTACTTTGAGGTTAAGAGCATAAACTGGGGTTCAAATCCTGGTTCCACCTTTCACTAGCTATGTGATCTTGGGCCAAAATTTTTTTAAACATCTCTAAGCCTCTGATTCCTGGCTGTAAATGGGTATTACACCAGTCTTACCTAGTAGGGTTTCTGAGGAATTAAATAAAAGTGTATATAAAATACTAAAAACAATACCTGGCACAGCAAGTACTCAATAAATGTTAACTGTTATTATTTCTTAAGTGACAATATTTTAATGGATATTTTATCTAAGGAAATGGGTAAAAATCAGCAAGCATGCATAACTTTAGCATTAACTATATTATACCCGTGAAGACCTGTAGGAAAGAAGTATTAAAACATACTGAAGGTAAAAATAAAACAAAATGCTAGTCAATTAAGGAAGATTTATTCCAAAATTACTCTTAGTTTTTAAAATTTAAATAGAAATACTCTATACCAAGAATCACATGACCACAAGTTACAAACCTTTTTATGGAGACTCAGAATTCTTCACTTGTAAAGGTGTCTCAATGCCTCTAATTTGAAGGCTCCTAACAGAATTGAGCAACAGTCAACCCCCTGCTTTTGTTGTTGTTAAGAGGAACTTTTTCCTCACCAAAAGACAGCATTTGGGATATGACCTTAGCACCTACTTTTTATAGGCAAATAGGTTTTGTAGAAAGAACCATGTGGTAGTAGGAGAAGAACACCTTACCCTCAGGGATAAGCAAATTTTAAGGTTCTCTGAAATGATGTACTTCAGTCTATAAAGGAGACCAGGGCCTTGGCTTCTCTAGAATAAAAATCAATATAGGCTGTGGAAGCACAAAAGGTCTGAACCATGGTCCATCTCCATCTTGCTGAAGGAGATGCTTCTTGAACACTAACTAAAGTGAGAGTTTAATACAGCTGGGGACTACATATTTGGTAACAAGAACCATATATTATAAATATATTATAAGTGAGCACATATCTCCTATAATTCTTAGTGAGAAATTCACGTAATTCACAGTCTTAGGTTATAAATTTTCAGACATACATTTAACAATAATTTTGCTTAGTAGACTTATCATGAAGAACTACTTTACTAAGAAGTAAAACTTAAGCTTAATGATATTTCAGTTTGATTTATAGAAGTAAAACCTAATATTAAAATTTTAAGTTCTTAAGAAATAAAGTATGAATATATATATATGAGAAATAACAGATCATTTCCTATCTGGCAAAAGCATAAGGGATTAAAATGTTAAATAATTCAAAAATTTATCCTAAAAAACTTAGAGGACTTCATCAAAACCTTACTTTTAATAGTGAAAACTGGAAACCATGTAATTGTTAGGATATTGGTTAAATATGCTATCGTACTTCCACACAATGACACACTAGAAAAGAATTAAAAATCAGGTTTTTAAAGAATGATATGGAGAAAAAAAACTTCTGATATAACTAGTGAAAAAGTTAAACATAAAATTACATATACACTATAATACTAAATATATTTCTAAAAATACACACACAAAAAAAGGCTGGAAAGAAATATGTAAAAATGTTTATATCATCTGTGAGAGTAGATAAGTTTAATTTTATTTTTCTAATTTATCTAATATTTACAATTAACATGTATTAGTTTTACAATCAGAGATGATAAAAGGGGGTTTCCATCCCCATTCTTTAATACCTTTAGAATGGAAAGAAATAAGACAATCACATAAAGGCCAATTTTCCACTGGTTCATTCAAAATAACTTCCTCTTCAAATACTATTACTGTAATATATTTAAATAAGGAGATCCTTTCAAGAATTTCCTTCATTGGTTTTGATTTGGATTTCTTTGCCATGGAACATATTCCAACCACAATCTGCCTTTCTGGTGGCTAAAACAGAAAAGAAACAAAAAAATCAGGTTGACTTAATAAAAACTCCAAAGTACAGCTATCTTAAATCTTTCTCAGAAGTAGATGAGGCTTGTGAATTAATAAAAAATGACACATTAACCAAAAAAGGCATTTTTCAAAATTATATCATTGTCATAACACATATTAACAAAATAATAGTTTTCTACAAAGCTCTGCAAAAAAATTTAAAATAAACTTTCAGAACATTGTTACTAGTTTCTTTCAAATTTTAAACTTAAACAAATTCTCCTTTAATTGTCCCTAATATTTACCTTCTTCACACCACAAAGGGGCAAATAAAAGACAAACCCTATCTAATCCAAATAAAAGGCCAATGGGAGTGCAATAAAGAATTCTCTTGACTAAAATATGATGTTGTTCTGACTACAAAGCTACACAGTATTAAACTATTTTTGTAGATTAAGTGTGAATATTAGTTGGTCAACTATGACAAATTAGAAGGAAATTTTAGAGAAGGCCACACTGCTAAGCAGTGTCAATGCTCTTTGACACCCCAATCATCACACTCTAATATTCCTATTTAATCGTATTGTTCCTCTCTGGCACCACTGCTACAGTTCAAAGGCCATGATTTGGCCTGTAACTAAAAAAGCAGAAAATGAAAATAAGAACTTATGAGTAGCTCACAGGTTTATAAAATTACTCAAGATTCATTGAGGCCTTTGCATTCAGGTGCTTAGAGTTTTATCAAATATATAAAGAAAGCTGTATCCAGTTTTTCATTGCAATTCTTCTCTCCTTCCATTTTATATATTTCATATGACATTATAATCTGGGCTCACATTTATACTAGAGCTCAAAAGTTTTATTAGACTCTAAAAATAAAGCTGGATAACATCAGAATTAAATTGGTATTTTTAGCCTAGAATTATATTTCTTCATTGCTCTAATTCATATAAAATTCAAATTGGTATTGGATTTGATTGTAAATCCTAACTTCCCTGGGATCTGTTGTCTTTCTCACTGTGATCATCCACTTTAATATCCCCCCCTTATTCAATTTTTTCCTGAAGAAAAGCTTCGGCATAGCTCATTATAATGTCCCTAAAGTAGATTTTGCAGACAACAAAAGTGCTCCACCTAATATTGCATACTGCTTTACAGTTTAAAAAATTAAAAGCTAATTTTTATTTGCTTATTGTAGATCTAAGTTTTATTTGCTTATTGTAGATCTAAGTTTTATTTGCTTATTGTAGATCTAAGTTTTATTTCCTTATTGCAGATTTAAGTTTTATTTGCTTATTGTAGATCTATTTAATGAATAGCTGATCATTGCCTAAGATGAACTGAAAACATTACAGTTTAAAATGTACAGATAAACCTATATTAAGAAAAAGTAACAGAATTTTCCTATTAGATAAAATCTTAGAAGAATGAAAATAATTTTTAAAACAGGTCTAAATTATTTAGTTAGATTTAATGTCTAAATGAAATTCTTTGAAATTTTAACAGAAGAATGATCTGAAACAAAATGTTTTAACAATTTATAGGTCAAATAAATCATATCAAGCTCCTCAAAATGACAACTACACATCATGAATATAAACAATTTAATTAGTTCGAATAGTCCAAGAACTGTATATTAAGCACTGAAGAGTTAGACATATAAAAACTACCTGTCCTCAAAGTTCTTTGAGTCTAATGGGGGACAGAGTAATAATACAGTATATTATGATACATGAAATAAAAGTATATATGTCAAGTTACAGAAATAGTATCAAGGAAGAAGTGTTCAATTTTCTCATGGGGAAGAAGGGCAAGAGTGAATATGAAATCTGAGCATTGTTTCGAAGGATGAAAAACTGTTCACAATGCACCCCCAAATAAAGGCATCTCATAGAGACAAAGGAGTGCATACAACAGCAAAAAGGCATGATACAACATGGAATACGTGGTACCTTTAATATTGCTAAAACATAAAAGGTAAAAGGCATGAGAGACAGTACAGGTCTAGATACAGTTGAAAAAAAAAGTCCTTATGTGTAAGACTAGACTTGATCTACCAGTGGTGTCCACAGTGTGTTCAGAACTCGATAGAGAAAGGGTTAAGTGCAGTAGAAGCTGAGTCAATAGTTCTTTCCAGTCTAAGTCAGCCAGAGAAGCTGTTTTTATGATTTATTTACTGGCCTTGTAGATAAAACTGCAGAGGAAGAAAAGTTTTGGCTGGCAAGAAAAGCTTGAAAATCTTTTTTTTTTCTGGAGTGAGGTGGGTGGTGGGATAGGTTTTAAATGAGTGACAGTCTGATTTGCATTTTAGATATGTGTAACTGCACTGTGAAAGAATTTAAAGAGTCATTTAACAACTATTTTTGGTCTGTTTTTACTGCTTTTACAAAGTATAACAGGTTTTTGTTTTAAGACAAAATTATTTTTTCAATTAGAAATATAAGAAACACAAACATAAGTTTGTATTTTAAATCAGTTCTCAGAGTTAAGCAATCTCAAGTTGTAAAGAGAAAATAACAAGAATAATATTGAACTCATGGAACTATAGCAAAACAAACATAATAAATGTGTCCTCAAGATCCAACATGGATGTACATTCCTCAAGATCCAACATGGATAAACATTCTAATAGATAAGAGAACAGAACTTGCACACGCTTATACATACTTAAACCCACATGCACACACAATCTGCAGATATGTAAGGTAGCCTCTCCTTCTAGCCACACAATTTATTTAATTCTGATTAGTTAATAAATAGGGATATCTTATGGTCAACCACCCCGTGTTGATAACATGACAATCTTAAGCTGGTTAAGTAGTCCTACTTTGGTACCTTTGAAATTATTTCCTTCTTTATCTTGATGTATTGGTTATATATTTCTACATACAAACCCTTTTGATTTATGTCACTTTTTCAACCTAATCCTTTGTTGTGCTAGGCATATCACTGAATGACACTATAATAGGAATCATTAAGTAATTTAAAAGTCTGAGCCCTAATTGTATTTCTTGACACACCATAAATTCAATGTCACTTGTAAAATCCACTTTTTCAGTTTAAAATATTCCCTACAAATTTCTATATGAAAAAAAAGTCTTCACAATTTCAGATAAAATACTAATTCACCTTAACAATGATCAATAAAAAAATCTATCCTATATTGGTCTTTTCTCACCCAAAAACAACTTACAGTCTCATCCTCCTCCTCCTCATCTTCATCTGCATGGTGGAAGAAATGTCGATAATTACCAGGGTTGATTTCTGTATCTTCAGGCCCAACAAAAAATCTGGCGGATCCGCTCATTTTTATTTCATTTGGTATAGGTTATAATTTAAATGTGCTATATTAAAACTGCTTCTACATAAATAGCATCACAAGAATGCATTCTCTTTATACCAGCTGACACATAGGTCTGTTGCAGCTTATTTCTGCTTATAGTCACTTGAACTGTGATGACACTTAGCTGGCAAATGTTCTTTTGTTTTCAGATATCATTGCTTCATTGTTGATGCAGTTTAGAAAACAAAGATAGTGAGGCTATTGCTTCAGTGAGATGATTCAGCAATCCTTTTACCTAAAATACAATAAAAAAATAATTTTAAATGACGCTTATAAAATCTGTACCAATAACTTGAAAAGATATTTTCTTCCATACAATTAAGAAATTAAGACTCAGATCTTCAATATACAACTTTGTAACTGGACAAACTGATACAAAATAACAAAAAGACTAAACACTAAAATCCTCAAGTGCAAAATTATCTAACAACTTAGGAAAAAAAATATTTAAATTGTAACAAAATTACATTAAAAGCTAAATTCCTCTGCATATAGTTCAGTAATATCTGAATGAAAAACAACAGATAAAGGTAATGAAGTTTAATAAACACTGACCCCTATCCATCAGTCTGAAATTACATTAAATCAATTCTTTTTAAACAGTGTATCACTTTATTGGGGTGGGGCTGGAAGGGGAGACACCATGGTAGGGAACTAAATCAAGTAAAGGAATACAAGTGCAGGAAGCAATAATGTTAAAATAATAATACACAAAGAATGGATAACTGCAATCACTTTCTTAAGAGGACTCAACTCGTGGAAGAAAAACCTTTAATTGCTGTTGCAAAAAATATCTGTATAAAGTAGAATTTGGTTTCAGCAACATCAGTAGAGAATATGTTCTAGAATTTGGAGGTAACTGGACATAATATCCTGGCAGCAATTTAATAGAATAGTCCCAAATGATTAGGCTGAGGCCAGCACCTAAGGGGGATGAAAGCCATGTGTTGGAGAAATATTACATTGTGCATAAACCAAACTGAATTATCACAAGTGTTATAAAGTTTCATATAATAAAATATTTTTTTTCTACAAGCACTTCAATTTCACAGCAAGGGTGGCATAGGATACTTAAACACAGGAGAGAACATTCATGCAAGATATCAAACTCCTTGATATAAGAAAGTATTCAATTCAAAATGATTACACTATCATTGAGTCTAGGGCTTTCTGCAACTACAAGGTGGTGGCTATGGAAAGCATGGCCCCTGGTATCAATATCTAAAAAGCAGCACCACCTTCTTCTATGTGTGTTCTCTTTTTGCATTTTTTTTCTCCATTTTTCTTAACTCTGCTGTTGTTACTGCTTCTTAGCAAAACTGGTAAAAACAAGGTTGTAATCATTGAAGGTAGCATTCTGACAATCAAGACATTTAAAACCTTCAATCTTCTGGGGAGAAGAAAGCATTGTGTGTCACTTAGAACTCTGGTTCACAAACAAGATGGTCACAAATTTTCCTGGTCTGAAGACTTCCTGATCAGGTCATCATAGTAGGCCCGACTTAAGTTTGTTTCAAAGCTAACGTAAGAAAATTCTGGTTCTGGAGTGATGTGAGTCGTCCAATAAGTTCCATATCCGATTCCATGCCATTCATTGAATGCCCACAAGGATTAAACATTGTGGCATCAATGACAGAACCTGGTATCAGGTCATGAATTCCATTCTAACGAGTAGCATCCTGTGTAGTAACACCATCTTTAATGTAGAACTGGTCCATAACTGCTGGGTCAAGCTCACTCATCAGAATTTTCAAGGTTTAATCTGGCTGACTGACTAACCCTACTCTCTGGGAAATCCAAAGTATACAACAGTCAGAAGTCATACATCCCATACAATGTGCTGCTCCATTTGGGAAAACTGCAATAAGAAGCTGTATTTTCCCCCAGAAATTCCGGCGTCAGCACCCTTGGTGAGAAGGCTTCATGAAATTCTTATGAGAACAAAAGCAACTTTAAATTGCGTCCAACCCACTGTGATCCCTAGTAAGTTTCAACAGGGGAACTAGTGCTTTCAACAAGAGGATGATACCACATATCTTCAAAATGAAATGTCTCTTGGAGACAAACGTGTTACTCTCACATAAGCACACTTATAATTGAACATTGCACATCCTCGAAAAGTATGTGCTACTAGATCTTGGGATGGTGCGAAGATTCCCAGGTCCTTGATTTGTGTCAGGTTGTTGCCTGGAGAACCAAACCTCCAGTAGCTGTTCAGTCCCTTTAAAAAAATGTGCAGCTCCTTCACTGTGAGACTAGTGAACAATCAATAACCACAGAAAATCAACTAAATTAAGTCTTTTTCCCACTGCTGCTGAGGATGGTTCCAGCTGTTATTACTAAAGTTCAGGTTCCCTTTTTTTTTGTTGTTATAATTTTATATTAACTTTTTCTTTAAAAGGATGAATAAAATTTTCCGAGCTTTTGTGATTGTGTGTGAGTGTGGGTGTGTGTGTGTGTGTGTGCGAAAGTAGAACATGAGTCTGTTGGAAATAGAGGCAGATACACTTACAGTTCAGTCTCTTGTCATCTGCTTTTCCCTGTTAGAGCAGAGCCAGAGCGAGCTAATGTTGCCTGCCGCACTGAGCTGAGGAAGCTGAATCGAAATTTAAAAGGCCCCAATTTGTAAAAGTACATTTTGCAAAACAAAACAAAACAAAACAAAAAAAACCCAAAAATATATGTATATAGTTTTAGAGAATATAACTATTCTGCATTCTGGTCTCATATAAATCAACAAAACAAGATTAGAGTGAAAACAGTATTTGATTATATCAGCCCTTAAACCTTCAGAAGTAAAAAAAAACTGGCAAATCTGATAAAATTTATGGATTCTCTTAGAAAAAAAGTACATGTGCACTAAGTCCTTCAAGCAACTGTATGTGACGGATTGCCATCCAAACTCCTCCACATAAACAGACGCCCATGAACATCAGTTTAAGAACTCCACACATCAGTGATTTATCTCAAGGCTGTTTACAAGTACTTGTCCCTTGGTCATATTAAAACTTAATTACCTACCAAGATGAAACTACATATCAAATATTTTATTTGATTACTGCTAAGAACTTACTTGATCAAATATTCTTAAGAAGAGTTGAATGCTATGCTAGATAGAATTGCAAAGCATAACTCCGAAAGTTCTAGTCCCAAATAGCTAATTCCAGTAAAATGGGGTGATAAGTCTGAGATTATTTTGACGATTAAATGACAATGCAGACACCATAGCAATTAGCATATGGTAAACATAAAGTAAATGTTAGCTGTTTACGTATAGTTGTTATAATGATGGCAGAGATTCTGACCTAAACTTAACTGGCACAGAATACATACCATTTTTTCATCTCATGGCACACATAAACTAATTACTAAAATTTTGCCGGACACCAAAAAATGTTTTAATTTTTGCTGATCTGACAAAAAATAGGTATAATTTTGATTCACGCACACTGGACATCTATTGTTGTGTTGGCTCTTGTCATTTTTTTATGTGACAATCTAAGGGAAAAGAGATCAGTGCCCCTGACTAAAGAGTCAGGTATTGCATGTTTTAAAAATTCTTGTGGCACACTGGTTGAAAACCGTTGCTTTAATCACTTGCTTTAAGCAAGCCCATGCTACAGTAAGTTCAGTATTTCGCTTTCTGAAGTACTGAATTCTGCATCACAATACTGACGCTCCATAAAGACAGAGATCATGTCTGTCTTTGGTTAGACACTCCAAAAAAATTTTTTTTTAATGAATGCTTTCAGCCATTGCAAAGGTTAGTCAAGAACCTGGAAGCGATGAAGCATATAGGCAGAACAATAGTAGTATAATAAGTAAGCATGCAGAGGCTGGAGTCTGAAAAACCTGGTTTCCCACACAGGTTCAAATGTTTAACAGCAGCAGTAGTTTATTAGGGCAAGTTATGCGACCTCTCTCAGCCTCAGTTTCTTCTTCTGTAAAATGAGGATAATAATCTGCCTCATGCAATTGTTGAGGGGTGTAGGAGAAAACATGTAAAGCACTTGGCACACAGCTCATGTCAGCTATCCTTATTATTTTATCTGCCCGAAACAAAAACTTTATTTTTCATTGTAGAATTTTTCAACAGTAAAACAAAAGCCTATCGCAGCGGAGAGCACCCATGGTAAGGTGCTATGAAGTCAGCCATGCTTCTGACTTCCAGTTAAGCCTTCCAGCACGCCAGGCGAGTGTGACCCGCAGGCTCCAAAGGTCGCAACTCCCCCAGGAAGTCGTTGAGAACCCGGCAACAGAGATCGAAGGGCCACCGCCCTCGCCCCTGCTTCCTCGAAGCGCCAAAGGATGCAACCCTCTCCAACGGATTCGGTGCGGTCATCAGTCCTTACTCCGGAGAGCTGCCACGCACTGAAATGAGGGTGGAGGCGGCGATGGGCAGGGGGATAGAGGCGGAAAAATGAAAATAAAAATAGCCATTTCTACCCACGTTAAGTCCCCAAACTCGAGACCGCCTACTTTGGTGGAGCCAGACCGCAGCCTGCAGCACCGGCGAGAAGCTCGGCTGTTCCCTGCTGAGCTGACACCCTCTGGTATCCCAAACCCAAGACATGAAAAAGGGGAAGCAATGGAGGAGGAGAAATGAAAACGCGAAACGACCCGCAGAGCGGTGCTGTCACTCCTCCACGCTGCCCTTCGCTCTGGTCCCCGCCCTCCGAGGCGCGCGTGGCTCCGGCTCCGCAGAGCTCCGCGGGAGACAAAGCAACTGCCCGGCGGCGGCGGCGGCGGCCGGCTGCAAACCCTGGGCGAGCGGGTTCCGCGTCTCGGTTTTTCTTCGGTCTCGGGACCCTCACCTGCCACGGCTGCGGTGGTCACGCGAGCGGCTGGAGATGGCCCACACCATACAGGTCTCGGTTTCCCTTTTAATCCCGAGGGCAGGGGGGGAGGTATCGGTCCCGAGGCTCCAGCTGTCAGCGCGGACGCGGGTCTTCTTTCTTCAGTAACAGAAGAGCCACATGGAGGGAGCGCAAGGAACTACTACACCGGAGAGCCTCCGCCACGCCTCCTCGCCCGCTTCGGGTCTCACTCCGACACCTCGCCGGGCAGAACCACGTCCCCGCAAGAGCCCAAGGTTCCGCCCTCACCTTCTTTGACCGGAGCTCCACCCCCATAAGCCCCTCCCCTCTTAACGACTCGGCTAGTTCCGCTTCCGGCAGCACCAGATAAGTCGCGAGAGGGAGCTTAAATCCTGTCGCTTGCATTTAGGACCACTTCGGTGAGTGGTCGTTCAGGTGTGCTTTGTCATACCTAATGGATTTTTGAAGCGAGGCGTAACCTGACAGTAATTTCAAAGCCGTTCCCACCGCCTAGCCTAGGAAGGGTGTAATTGGATGTTGCGCAGGCGCCCTTGGGGCGGCAGGGCCTGGCGGTGTCCCGTCGGCAGAACTGAAACTGGGCGGTTTCCGTGTTCGGGCCTGGGGAGATGCCTGCTCGGTGGAACCGAGTTTTGCTTAATGGTCGTTTTTCTGTGTGTGCTCAGTTTAGCCGGACCTTGCCTTTCAGATTTAGCCGCTTGAAAACGCTCTGGAAATGCTCCTTTAAAGTAGCGTCCGAGTCTCCGAGTGAGTTCAAAAGTTGAGTGCTGCACTTGGTCGACATTGAAGAATTCTCCCTCCTGACTTGAGCATAGCTGTCATTTAACCCGAAGTATTACCCTTCTGCCCCAAATTAAAGGCTCCTGTGCGGGGAGAAGCGCTGGCTCCAGGGAGAATCCTGTGCCGTTGTTTTGAAGGAAAAGGACCCATTTTATCTCTGTGGGTGTTCCTTAAATGGGCGTTTCTAACCTAGAGAAATAATTTTCAAAGTGAAATGCATTTGTCACACGTGACTTCATTTTTATGCATTTGGAGATGAAGACATTTTTGTTAAACGAATGTGTGCGTTGAAGTGAAGCGCAGATTACAGTGAATTGTCTGGTATATTTAGATTTCCCAGTCTTGGACGCTGCATAAAATTGTGCTCTTACATTTTTTTTAGAAATTAAAATAGAAGAATCAAGAAGTAAAATTCTGATCACAAGTTAACATGCTTATTGAAATATTACTAATTTTGAGTTCTTAATTTGGAGCATAGGCATACAACTTTTAGAGGCTTTAAATTGGTGGCCTTGATGGGTTTTGCCTTTGGTGAAACAGTTAAATCCTGATTTTATTTAAAGGGACGCTTCACTGTCTTTATTGCACGCACAAGATAAAATTATTAAAGGAATTAAGTAATAAATATTAACACAGATACTCATTGATTTTACCTGATGTTGTACAAGGGATCGAGTGTAAAAAGTTCAGCCAAATACGACTGACATTTCCTCTTGCCAAGCTAGAAGTTGTCATGAGCCACCTTCATTCAGGACTTTTTCTTGTTTTGACTGTGCTAATTGCTTATTAGGGAAGAATTTCACAAACGTTCCTTACCTTGGCGGTAACGGTGGAGCTGGAGAGGACTGCGCCTTCCCCAAAATGTCAGCCCTCACAGCTCCCTGTGCTTGTGGACTGGTCTGGTGATCCGCTGGGTGTCAGGATTTCTTCCGAGGGCCTTGTGGAATGGATCAATGAGGATAGCCTCAAAGAATGTGTACGTGGAATCTTCACCAGCCCAGTAAGATTTCAGGACCCTCAGAGCCCCACAGTGGCGTCCTGCTGGTTCCTCAGCAACAGACCGAACACTTGGGCAAATGGTAGCTGGTTAACACCGTGATGGACAGGCTAGCCGGAGGTCGCACCCTTAGGAACAGGGCCCTTGCGGCCACCACGGCGCACACGAACCTGATACATGACATAACCTTGCTTGGCCTTGTAGGCCAGCCTGCGCGCTTTGTCGGGCGGGTGGCAGCGGAGGAGGAAGCGCATTACATGGGACTGCTTCTTCCTCCATAGCTCCTGGATGTACTTGTAAGCGCCCATCTTGGTTTACCTGATGGCTGCGGCCAGACGGAAAGGAAGAGCCATACCTTTTCTTACTTCTACTTGTTTTAATACACAAGCAATTATTTTAACAAAAATTCCTGAAACAGAGTAAATCCAAAAAAAGCCTAATAGAATCTTCATATTTATTGCTCAAACCACTAAATTGTCCTTTGTAAATGATACCTTCATTTAATAATACTTGGGCACAGCCCTAGCTGGTTTGGCTCAGTGGGTAAAGCGTTGGCCCGCAGACTAAAGGGTCCTGGGTTCGATTCTGGTCAAGGGCACATGCCTGGGTAATGGGCTCAGTCCCCAGCAGGGAGCGTGCAGGAGGAAGCCAATCAGTGATTCTCTCTCATCATTGATGTTTCTCTCTCTCCCTTCCTCTCTGAAATCAATAAAAAATAATAATACTTGGGCAGAGGAAGATTACGTATATTTGTTCTGAATATTACAGCTTAAAGCCATTTTCTTTTATAAATATTTTTTATTCCAGAGAGGGAGGGAGAGGATAGAGAGATAGAAACATCCATGATGAAAATCATTGATCGGCTGCCTCCTGCACACCCCCTACTGGGGATCCAGCCCCCAACATAGGCCTATAGAATGAAACCTTGACCTCCTGGTTCAGAGGTCAATGCTCAACCACCAAGGCACAGGGGGAGTGCGGAGGGGTTTCTAGGGACCAAATGGTGAATACACTTTGAAAAGAAAAAAAAAAATCTACTGGTTCTTTAAGTTATTCTTGTATGTAAATACCAGGTATTAGCAGCAAACTTTTAACCATCTATTTAAAACACTACTATTGTGAACTGATTTTCTTCCTTTTCCATTTTCTATTTGTCCTTGTCATCTGTGTCTACTTCCAGAACTATAAGCTTGTGAACCCCTTTAGACTATAATCTCATTATGCTAGTGAAGTATGCAACTGTTGAGTTTTCTAGGTTTCATTGTTAGTAAAACATATACTTTGCCAGAAAACATTAATCAACCATTAAAGAAAGAAGTGAGGTTTTAAAATCTTATTCCTTGTAAAGATTTTGAGAAGTGTTCTCTCTTACTTTGAACAGCTTGATATGGATGATAATACTTAAGTATTTAAACAATCCTATATAATAAAAGCCTAATATACAAATTGACCGAACAGCAGAATGACCGGTCGCTATGACACGCACTGACCACCAGGGGGTAGATGCTCAACGCAGGAACTGCCCGCAGGCCCCAGGCCAGACAGCGGGGGCCCCCCGGATCGCCCCGCTGGTCACCCTGCAGAGGGAGGTGACCAGCGGCAGCAGTGGGGTCAGTGAGTGGGCAGCGCCAGGCCAGCTAAGGCGGTTGCCAGTGGGGGCCTCCCAATTGCCCTGCCGGTCACCCCACAGATTGGCGCTGATTGCCGGCCAGGCCTAGGGACCCTACCCGTGCACGAATTTCGTGCATCAGGCCTCTAGTAATTATGTATTGATTTACCATTTGTAAAAGACTTCAAATCCATTATCTCATTGATCCATGTAATTGTGAAAAAGGTGGGATAAGTATTATGTCCTTTTTCTAAATGTGGATACTAAGGCTTAGGTAACTCACTCACTAGAAATGCTGACTCCTAAAAGCCTTATCTTCTTAGACACACCGTACTAACAGTGCCACATGTATGCAAGTAATGTTTTCCCAATGTGAACTTTGGAACATGTGGTCTCTTTTAATTCAATGCTAACTCTTCTATTAGGAAATGCAAGTAATACTTTACTTATTGACAAATAGTTGAATGATCATTGTGTCCCAAACACTGTGTGAAACAATGTAAGCATTAAGAATTAATAAGACCTATTCCTTATTTGTAATTTAAATTACTTATTATAAAATCACTTTGTAACTTTTACTATCAATTCTCGTCCTTGGTAATACTTAGTATTGTTAGGTTTGTTTTGCTTAGTTGTTGTTGTTTTTGCCATTTTGATGGGTATGTACTGGTATCTTATTGTGGTTTAATTTGCATTTTTCATTGTATAATGGTGCTGAGTATCTTTTCATGTGATTATTTGCCACCCATATCTGTGTACCTAAACTCACAAAGATTTTCTTTTTTGTTATCTTCTAGAACAGGAGTGGGGAAGCTTTTATGTGCCAATGGACCATTTGGATATTTATAACATAATTCCCGGGCCATACAAAATTATCAACTTAAAAATGAGCCTACTATATTTGATCAGACATTTAATTGACTCACCCCTAATGCCTTTCAGGGCCATTATATAGCCTGCGGGCCGGACGTTCCCCACCCCTATTCTAGAAGTTCTATAGTTTCAGGTTTTACCTTTTGGTCTGTGACCCATAGTGGGTTAATTTTTACAGTTGGTGCAAGATATGAGTTGAGGTCTTTTTTTTTTTATATTGCTATTTAGTTGTTCCAGCAACATTTCTTGTGAGTATTATTCATTCGCTGTTGAATTACCTTGGTGCTTTTTTCAAAAATCAATTTATAATTTCTGTGTTGCTTTTTTTCTAGACACTCTATTCTGTTCAATAGGCCAACGGCTCGCATTTTGCCAGTACTACACAGTCATGATTACTACAGATAAACCCCTGGATATTGCAGGTTCAGTTCCAGACCACTGCAGTAAAGTGAATATCATAATAGCGAATCACGCAAAGTTTTTCTTTTCCCAGTACATATAAAAGTTACGTTTACACTATGCTGTAGTCTGTTATAAAGTACACAATAACATTCTCTAAAATAAATACTTACCTTAATTAAAAAATACTTTATTGCTAAAAAGTGCTAATCGTCCTCTGAGCCTTCAGTGAGTCATCTTTTTGCTGGTTGAGGGTCTTGCCTAGATGTTGATGCCTGCTGACTAATTAGGGTGGTGGTTGCTAAAGGTTGGGGGTGACTGTGGCGGTTTCTTAAAAAAGACAAAAATGAAGTTTTCTGCATTGAAAACTCGTCCTTTCATGAACAATGTCTCTGTACCATACAATGCTGTTTGACAGCATTTTGCCCACGTTAGAAGTCTCACAAATCCTGCCACTGCTTTATCCACTAGTTTACATGATATTCGAAATTCTTTGTTGTCATTGCAACAATCTTCATAGCATAGGTTTCATCTCAAGAAACCACTTTCTTTACTCATCCATAAGCAGCAGCTCCTCAAAAAAAAAAAAAAAAAAAAAAAAAGCAGCTCCTCATTGTTAAAGATTCATCATGAGATTGTAGTAATTCTGGCACATCTTTAGGCGCTACAGCTAATTCTTGTTCTTTGCTCTTTATTCCCTAGACTTCTATGACAGAAGCTCTTCTGGACTTTTTCCTATTTCTCTGGCTAATCTCATGTTGCTGAGGGATTTCCAATAGACTAGTGTTTGGGAGAGAGAATATAAACTAGTAAGTTGAATCAAGTGTTGCAGATTTTATGAAAGTGGTGCACGTACTGTGGGTGCACCAGGGAAGGTGTGCACAGTTCTGCCTGAGAGGAAATAGATGTGGTCAGGAAGGATTCACAGATGAGCGTATTCATTCATGTGAATGTTAAAGGATAAGGGTATGTCTGCTGTTCTTCTTACTAGGTGCCCTTTCCATGAAATCCTTCTTCCATTGCCTTAACTTCATCTACAGGCTTAGGCCATCCATGAGCTCAGTACAACATGTTCAATACTGTCATTGTTCTCCCTAAGCCAGAACTTCAGAAATGATCCCAGCCTCTTAATTTTATTCCCTCACACATCCAGTCAGTCACGATTCTTAAAAAGTGTATCTGTCCATTTCCACTGATATTGCTTTGACTCAGAATTTTATCATTTTTTGCCTGAATTATGCAGTTGCCCCCTAACTGTACTGACCTTTCTGTTTTTCCACCCCAATCCATCTTATTTGTGCAGAATGGACTTTGTGGGATAGAAAGCTATAAATGCAGCCTGTAAAGGTCAGTCTCCTAGGGCTCAGCAGCAGAGAGAGAAAAGCCAAAAATGATTCTGAATGGGGTGGGGGTGGTGCCAAACAGAAAACCAGCACAGGCGCATTCCTTTCAACTGAAAATATGAAAGAAAAATTTTTCTTTTTAAAGAAAACTAAAATAGAGAAGTTTTCCTTTATTTTGGCCTATACAACCAGATTTTTCTTTATAACATAGAGAAGGTATGCATAAAATAAAAAATAATTTCTGTTCAAAAAAGCAGCTTATGTATAGTTCAGAAGAGTGCATGACCTCTAGAATAACTATCTCCTTTCTTCTTATTATATGAACATTTCCGAAACATACCTTTCCCATAAATGATTTGAATAGGGTTCTTTTTTGCATTTTTCAATGACCATAAATATATGTAGAAGTAATATGAAACTGAATCTCTCTCTTTATAACCTATCGTTTATTTAAATGTCTCATAACAGAACCATCCTATATAAGTAACACTTTAGTTAATGGTACTGAGAGACTTTAAACAAAACTCTTTGAACTATACTTTTTCATTTCCTTTTTTCCCCCAGTATGTGGAAAATTGTCAACATTTCTTACCATGTAGAAAGAGACAAGGTAATTTGTCATAATATATCTCAAAAATAACATTTGAATATTTTAGCTCTTATACATCATACTGTTCCTTTTCTGTACTACAATACAGTAATCTCTCTCAGGTAATATTTTGTGAATATTAAATTCATATGTAAAGCAGAAGTGTGACAGGGTCTGAACTGAAAAAGCAACTGAATTATCTTATTTAAATTATATATTTTAAATACATATATATATATTTTTTTATTGAGCTCAGAGAGAGGAAGGGAAAGGAAAAGAAGAATAGAAACATCAGTGATGAGAGAGAATCCTTGATCTGCTGCCTCCTGTACGCCCCCTACTGGGGATCAAGCCTGCAACCCAGGCATATGCCCTGACTGGGAATCCAACCTTGACTTCCTGGTTCATAGGTTGATGCTTAACCACTGAGCCACATTAGCCGGGCTAAATTATATCTTAAATATCTTTTACCTAGGTTCATAATGGTACGTAGTGGAAAAAACGGTGAACTTCATCTTAAACAAATTGCATATTATAAACGAACTGGTGAATATCATCCAACTACACTACCGAGTGAGAGAAGTGGAATAAGAAGAGCTGCAAAAAAATTTGTCTTCAAAGGTAAAATTAAGGCCCCAAATCTTGAATATAGAGTTAATATAGATGCTTCTCCATATGTGTTCTTTATGGAATCCTGAGAGTTTCTGTAGTAATTGGTTGTTGCCAAACAATTACTAGTTGAATTGATGATGCCACTCAGTCAAAAGCAAAATAAAAATCACACAGAAGTTAACTGAAGGCCATGAAAAGGGCATTTAAATTTATAGACAGAAAATTATACCTTGGGATAAAAAACAATAACATATACCTAAATTAACCTTGCCTGCTTTTCCCCCTCAGGTGGTTTCTACTCTAATGATGTATTTTGAAGCACTTACTGTCAATGAAAAACTTATTTGATGCTTAATATGAAAATGTTGACAAAGTTAACTTGTTTGTTTATTATACTTATTTCTGTGGTTCCCTCTTTTCACTGCTATTAAATAATTTCTGAATGGGTTAAATATTAGGCAGTAGAATATATGTATTGAAAGTTTATGATAATTTTTGCCTCTTTGCCCTCTTCCAAAGAGGAAGGGAAGTTTGGAATGAGATAAGTAAGAGGTATAGTCACCAGATAACTGAATGTTGGTGCTATTAATGAGAATTTTGGCTGGAGGCACAGAATCAGGCTTTCCTCAAAGAAAGTCAAGAAAATTCTATGATTCTATATAATAAAAGTCTAATATGCTAAGTGTCCAGTCGTCCAGTCATCCATTCAACCAATCAAAGCATAATATGCTAAGGCTGCTCAACCGCTCACTATGATGTGCACTGACAACCAGGGGGCAGACGGTCGACCAGTTGCTCTGACGTGCACTGACCACCGGAGGGCAGATGCTCCGACTGGTAGGTTATCTTGCTGCTGGGGTCCGGCTGATCAGGACTGAGTGAGATGGGCCGGACACACCCTGGAGCCCTCCTGTGGTCTCTCTCTGGCTGGCCAACCTCCCGTGTCCCTTCCCAGCCCCAGTTATGCACCTGCGTGGTCCCTTGGCCTAGACTGCGGCTTCTCACAATCTAGGACCCCTCAGGGGATGTCAGAGAGCTGGTTTTGGCCTGATCCCACAGGCCAGGCTGAGGGACCCCACTGGTGCATGAATTCATGCACCGGGCCTCTAGTAATAAATAAACACCTATTCATTTCTCCCTGTGTACATAACTCCCTTAAGCTTAAGAACAGACATACTTCTTAGATTAAAGTGAGGATTCATTGATTGATTTATTTAATCATTTTTTGTAAAAAATGTTTACAAAGTTCCTAATGAGCAGGTCATATTTCAGCCTTGGAGATACATTGATGAATAAGAGAGTAAGGTTTCTGCCCTCAGGTTGCTTAAATTCAAGTAAGGACTGTTCCACTGAGCATGTGCTTAATTAATCATATTAGTAACTTAATCATATTAGTAACTTAATGGTGTAATCTGGATTTCAAACAGTTACCTCATCTATACTGGAGAGGCGATGGTTCTCTCCCTGCTAGATTCTTGCCAGGTATCCTCCAAAGGAAAGCAAACTATCTTGAAGATTAATGTTCTCCCACTTTCTGGCTTTAACAACCCCACCTCCTACTCAAATCCAGAAAAATTTTAAGAGAGGTGGTTGCTTACAAAAATGGAGTTATTATGAAATACTATTTCAGAAAATTCTGTTCCTGAAGTGGCTTATCAGTACATAGTTTGCCATTTTTAGAAGGTGTCTGCAAGTATTTTTCTAGTTTGAGTAACCCATAGAAAGTTAATTTCATACTTCTATAGTTTCACATGCTTTGGTGATCAAGCTAGTTAAGTAATACAAAGTTATAGAAGCTAGTGCTCCTCATATATATCTAGTAAGTCTAACAGCTGAGAGCCTTTCAGATTGTATGTTAGCATCATTACAAATATTCTGTCTTAGAGATAAAAAGGTTTTTAATTTTTTTTAAAAAACCCTCATGGTTTAAAGAAAAGGCCGTGATTATCTTAAAATTATATAGATCTCTAAAAATTGCAATTATATTTTTGTCTCATTTATTCCAGATAAAAAGTTGTTTTATGTTGGAAAAGACAGAAAACAAAATCGTTTGGTTATTATTTCAGAAGAAGAAAAGAAGAAAGTCCTAAGAGAATGCCATGAAAACAAAACTGGAGTCCATCATGGCATATCCAGAACCCTCACTCTAGTGGAATCCAATTACTACTGGACTTCTGTGACCAATGATGTCAAACAGTGGGTATGGCTTTTATTTAGAATATTTTGAATAATGTAACTGTAATAGATATCCAAAATTCATTATTGCTCCAGATTTATTCTGGATAACAGTTTTCATTAACCAGTTAACTGCCACGATATTTTGAATTTAATTAAAAAAGGCCCGCTGCTTACATCTGTAGACACTTATGGTGTACAAATGGTTTAGTACCTTTTGTGTGGGTAATTTCTGTACTGAAACATTTTGGGTGTTTTATTTTCCTTCAGAATTATTCTTTAAAATCACTAAAGTATAATATGAACTAGAACAAAGCATTATTTAAACATTATATATAGACAGATTTTTTAGAACCAGACTTCCATCATTTATCTCCATTGTATAGGCAGAATATAAATGGGGTTGAAATTCCTTGAACTAAATGACCTCATTGATGGCAGTCATCCAATCTTTATGTGAATTCTTGAAGTGAATATGTTCATGAAAAGTCAGGTCCTATGTGTGCTATCATCTTTTGTGCCCATTTCATCTTGCCATAGAAAATGTCAAATACTGTAGAAACCTAAAACCAACTAAATGCAAAGTCAAGTTGTGAAGATAATGAAATTAGTCTGAGTTTTGTAACTTTATAACCCACTAGAACATTCAACTTCTTATAATAAAAAAGTCACCCAGAAATTCTGGGATTCTTGCTGGTAGATGAACTGATTTCTATTCTTTCTAGTACACTCAATTTGCAAATAGTAGGAATTCTTTGATATGTATATGAGATCCCTTTAATAATTGTAATAGTACATCAAAAGGATGGTCATTTTAGGCATAAATAATTAAGCCAACATTTAAAAAAGTATCATTTATGACTTATTAGTTTATGAATCTATGTAGGTATTCCAAAGACCTGGACATTTGTATTTGCCTTTAGAATCTGTCATAATTCCTTTACAAACATTTGATGACATATTTATCAAATTTGAGAATGGATATGATTTTTGGAAATAACCAGGTTATTTGTATATAAGTTATAAAATAAAAACTTTGATCAAAAACAATTATACATCAATCTCTCTCTCTCTCTCTTTCTCCCTTCTTTCTCCATCTCCCTCCCTCCCCCTTTCTCTCTCTAAAAAATAATCAATGAAAAAGTAACTATAACTTAAGAAGATTGTTTTAAAATTTTGTTTAGGAGTTGGTTTGAAACTAGTTTCCAAAGTGGAATTCCAGAAATATGTTGAGCAATGACACCATCCATAAGTTCATCAATTGATCTCATCTCATTCACATGAACGCTCCATGACTTTTTGTTTTTGCCCCTTCTCTTTTCCCAGAACCTAAAGGAATTTTTGGTATCTATAAATATTGTTTGAATAAAATTATGTTTTTATAAATATTTGTTGAAGTAGATGTATGAATTAATTTACTGGAGTGGTAATTTTTTAAAAACATTTTGCTTAAAGAAATTACTATATATTTACATACTGATTTCAAATTATAGCAGAGTTGTCTTAAGATCTATTCATTTCATAAATATTTATTGAATGTAAACCAGAATTATGTTCCATTTGAATAAAACTTCTTAAGATGGTCATTGAATAGTATAGCAACTAATATTTACTTATTATCTTGAATAGGAGGTTTTATTCTATTCTAGAATAATCCAAAAATTTCTTCTTTAATACACAAAGTACCTATTAAGTATTGAAGTTTTAGATTTATAAGACTGCTTTTATTATGTTGACTGTATTAAAATTTACATGTCTTTTCTTCACTGTGTGCCTGTTTTGCAGGTATATGCTTGTCATCATTGTCAAGTGGCAAAAAATACAGTTATTCTAGCACCTAAACAGCACCTCAAGGTGGAAAATCCATGGAGTATAGTTACTGTTGATCTAATGGGTCCATTTCATATAAGCAACAGACGTCATGTATATGCTATAATCATGACAGATTTGTTCACAAAATGGGTTGTGATTTTGCCTCTATGTGATGTTTCAGCATCAGAAGTTTCTAAAGCTATTATCAATATATTTTTCTTATATGGACCTCCTCAGAAAATAATAATGGACCAAAGAGATGAGTTCATTCATCAGGTAAGACAGCTGAGGTCTAAGCTCTAAAATCAGTAAACATATTCTCAGGTGAGGATTAAACAAACAAACAAAAATCTGAGTAAAGAATTTTATTACATCTATATTGCATATTCATTTATTGACTTAGATAATTATATAAAAAATAGGTATTAAAACACTAAAATAAAAACCCATAAGATTAACCATGGAATTATTTTTAAGAGGAATAAGATTATAGATTTATTTCTTAATTTTTCAGTTTATATGTATTATCAAATTGCTTTTATAATTTTAGTGATTAAAATATGCATAATTATCTGTTGCTTTTGTCATATAAATTACTAGTGCTCAGCAATAATTAGTTCTTCTAGTCTTCAGATATAGATGGCTCCTTCTAGTCTCTTGCAGGTAGAGAAGTCCAAGTAACTAGATCTAGCCAAAAAAATTGAGTGGATGGATGTGTGCCACTTTTACAGCACAAGGTAGTGAAAAACTCATGCCCAGTTCTTCAGTCTCCCAATCTTACTCTTTTCTCTGGAGAATTGACAGAATATTCCAGTTACTATAGTAGAGAGTGATGGAATTTCTCTCATCCAGAATTGCTGAGGCACCTAGTGGAGAATAGTTGCTTTGGAAAGACATTCTGACCTACAACTGACTTTGAATGAGCAAACAGTAAAACTGTTGAATTAAGCCACGGAAACTTGAATGTGTTTTGTAACTGCAACATAATCTTGCCTAACTTGACTGACACAGCAGTAATCTGCAAAATAGGGATGTAAGACCCTGTTTTGTTTAATGACAATATTAGAACTTCTGTTTATATTTCTTTTTTATCTAATAAGAAAGAAATACAGCTTTACTAATAATGTGGACAGATTGATAATAGCATCCTGAGTCAATAAGGCAAATGATTGTGTGAAGGTATCATAAGAGAAAAGTGAGAGTCCTGACTGGTTTGGCTCAGTGGATAGAGCATCGGCCTGCAGACTGAATGGTCCCAGGTTCGTTTCTGTTCAAGGCCATGTACCTTGGTTGCGGGCACATCCCCAGCAGACGGTGAGCAGGAGGCAGCTGATCGATGTTTCTCTCTCATCGATGTTTCTAATTCTCTCTCCCTCTCCCTTCCTCTCTGTGAAAAATCAATAAAATATATTTTTTTGAAAAAAGAGAATCCTCAATATATAGGAATCTTCAGTGGTTCCCTGTCCCTTGCTTTTAGCAATAATTGAATTTATAGCTATCATGTAATTTTCAGCAAAGTGAATCATCACAGAGTAGCCAGGTGGCTTAAGTTTCTTATAATAAAACATGATAATATCAATAATGCAGTCACCTATCAACCACAAGAAAATGATAGAGCTGACACTTCTAATTAACTTGTGGTATTAGATCTTTCATAGACACATTAATGAAATGAAAATAAATATGAACTAATCCAATCTGATAGGAAATTGGCTCCCAAAATTCAAAATTATAAAGAACACTATTTGGAAGTACTTGCTTTTACCTCTGTTAATGAGGAGCCTCACCTTAAGTGCATATAGTGCTTCAAGAAATGAAATAATGATAGCCTAAAGCCAATATAAATCACCAGCAGTGTTTCCAGTCATGTTTAAAATCATGATAATCAATCCAGCACTTTGAAATTTTTACCAAAAGTAACAGTAAATATTTATAAGTCTCTTTTAAGAGGTTTAATAATACAAAAAATTTAAAATCACACATGATTGGGAAAATGTGTTCTTTTTGCTGTGATTTAAATGGCTTAAATATTACAAAGAAAGCATAATGACTACCAAATGTTTTATTTTGTCAGCAAATACAGAAAACACTGGTAAAGTATTGTAATAAGATTAGAACAGTGTACACAAAGTGGGAGATTTATCATATAGTTGGATGAAAATACACGTTTCTACTGTAACTTGGCTTAGAATATTTGCTAATTGTTTCAATAAAATATAGATTTTTTTAAGCCTCTGAAGAAAAGAGAATAAACATTTTCAAATGTAAAATTACTTCTTTAATTTTAGAAATATGTCTTATGGAAAACAAAAATTGTAACCACTAGTGGGATGTCTGGTTTAATGGGAAGAAAAAAAGGCCATTGGGGTAAGGATATCAAGATAGCATCTCACAAATGGATTCACTGCATCATTTCTAGGCAGTTTCTTGAAAGAAAGAAGTTGAAGCTATTCCACAGGTGCCACTTAAAACTACTGATATGACCCCAGATTGAAGCTTACCCAAATATACCTATTCTCTGGGATTTATTTTTAATTATTTTTTAATTAAAAGGAGATAGCTTACTAGTACATAGTATATTAGCTAGAAATTTTATTCAGCTGCAAGTAACACAACACTTCTCCTCCTCCCAGTATATAAATTTAGGTAAAAGAAGGCCCAGGTTGGAAGGGTAACTCTGAATGTCATTGGGAACTAATGCTTCTAGCTTACTGTTCCACCATCTTTAAGAGGTGACTGTCAAGCTTGTGCTTCCAGTATGGCTGCCAGAGCCCATGCCATAAAGTCTACATTTTAGTCAGAAAGAGGGGAAAGGTAATGGACAAAAAAAAAAAAAAAAAGCTAGTACCAGCTTAGTCCACCCAACAACTCTTAAAAGCCCAACAATTGCACTTTGTAACTTTTAAAAAAGATTTTTTATTGATTTTCTTTTTAGAGAGAGGAAGGGAGAGGGAGAGAGAGAGAAATATTGATGTTAGAGTGAAGCATCAATCAGTGCCTCCTGCACTCCCCCTACTGGGATGGAGCCTGCAACCCCAAGCATGTGCCATGACTGAGAATCAAACAGGCAACCTTTAGGTGCACAGGATGACACCCAACCCACTCAGACACACTGGCCAGGGCTTTAAACTCATTCTGACTTCTTTTAGGTCGTGTACATTACAACAACAATAATAGTAACATTAAGAGTTATAAATTGCCAAGAACTGTTTTAAGTCTTTACATTTACTCATTTAATCCTCAAAAGAATCCTGTGTAGGATTTTCCTGATTTTACAGATGAGGAAACCGAGTACACAGAGGTTTGGTGAGTTGGCCAAGGTCATATAGCTGATAATTGGATTATGTGACTAGTGTTTTTTAGAAACTATCTACTGAATTAAAATGTTATTTGTACTCAGAGTTGATGTTAAATTCTGTTCTTCCACTTCCTTGATGTATGTGTGTGCCTACCAAGGCACTAAACTTACCAAAGCTCCAGCTTCTTACCTTTAAAATGGGATTAATATTACCTTATATGATTGTCGTAACGTATAATGACAACAGTATAAAGCATCTAGTCCGTTGATCAGCACATAGGACTCAATAAATGATAATTACTATTTTAAATAAGAAACATGTTTTTATATAAAATGGCCATGGTCAATGCAAAAGGCAAGTTTCAATTTCTTTTGAAACCTTTTAATCAAGGGAAAATAAAATAAAATTTTAAAGTCAGCTTTGTTTTATATATTTTTCAGATCAATGTTGAACTGTGTGGATTGTTTGGCATGAAGCAAATTGTAATTTCTCATGCCTCTCAAGCTGTTAACCAGACTGAAGGTATACCCAGCACCATCAAAACATTTCTTTCCAAACACTGTGCTGACCACCCAAACAACTGGGATGAGCACCTGTCAGCTGTCTCATTTGCCTTCAATGTAACTCACTTGGTATGTCCCTTTTTGTAATTCTATACTTTTAAGTTATGAGTATTCCTTGCCAAATAAGTGTTTTATTGTAAATTATTGTTTATTTTACTTAAAACAGGAGCCTACTAAAAATATGCCATACTTTCAAATGTTTAATCGAAATCCTTATATGCCTGAGACTTCAGATGTTCTCCACCAAGTGGATGGTGATGATACAAGTATGTTTGCCAAAATTCTAAGTGCAATTAAAGAAGCTGATAAAATAATGGAGAATAAGACAACTTCAGTGAGCCAGGTGATTCTATTTAATAGAAAACTCTATAACAGAAAAATCTATAAAGTGATATTTTAAAATTCCGTAGCATACACACACACACACACACACACACACACACACACACACACACACACACATCTGATACATCCTTAAACCAAATTCTTTTCCCACCAAATTCTGCTTGTCTTAATTAAACATGGTTCTTACTAGCTATGAAATTCTGAAAGACATTTATAGAAAAACCATGCATTTTGGAATCATGTAGAGCAGAATTCAAATCCCTCATTTTACTGCTTTCCAGTTGTTTGACGGGCAAATTACTTAATCTACTGCAGTTTACTTTGTTTGTAAAGTTGGGGTAATGCTGACTTTCAAATATTATTTTAAGGATTAAGTAGGATTCATACCTAACTTTAAAGTAGCATCTTAATAATTAATAATTTATAGTATTATCTGCATTTACCTTCAAGAAGCTATAGCTCTTTCATCCCCTTTGTTCTCTTTCTCTTTTCCCCTGCCCCATACTTGTAGATGGAGAATAACACTGTTGATGAAACACATAAAAACAAAATCATTGTTAAAAAGAAACCAAAGCAGTTAAATCCATTTCATCTAAAAGTGGGTCATGAAGTTTTAAGGCAAAGGAAAAACTGGTGGAAGGATGGTCGTTTCCAGTCGGAATGGGTTGGTCCTTGTGTCATAGACTATATTACAGAAAGTGGATGTGCTGTTCTGAGAGACAACACTGGGACTAGGCTTAAAAGACCTATCAAAATGTCTCACCTTAAGCCCTATGTAAGAGAATCCAGTGAACAAGGTAAATATCTGTCACTTCTCTATACTTTTACTTTCTTTGAATGAGGAGAGAAGTTAAAAATAAAACGCCACACATTTTCATTTTTATAAAACTTGGTATAGTTTTAGATCCTAGGTAGTTCTGTTTTATTAGAATATCTCTTTTGGAACCATCAGGCTTAAAAGAGATTTTATTTTGATTGCTAGTGTGCTTCTCACACTTCCCATTGTTCATGTGAGAGATACTGAGCCAATTCACGGAAGAATTATGTGTTCTCTAGTTTCATATTCAGTATTTTATGAGCAACTTTCTCATTTTAGCATGAAAAAACAGCAACTAAGATAATGCCAAAAACAAATATACTGTCCCAAATCCTGTTGTGAGATAAATTTATTAGAGGACTTAAATGTGATTAGTTTTTAACATTGCATCATAGTCAGGTGGGTATGGGGGAGGGGGCAGAATGGGGTGTACTCAGAATGTTATAAGGTGCTATAAGAAGAGGTGATAACACCCTAAACAAAATTATACTTTCCCCCAAATATGGTACTGAGCAGTCAAGATATCCTGATTTCTTTAACCCTTTCTTTCATAGACTAGAGCTAAATGACATTTTGCTATGGCTTTCAGATTAAATCCCACTTTTGTGAGACTTTTGTTTTGTCCTAGGGTATCTGCTCCCTAGAGTTTCTCTGGGGTGGATAACTGAGAAGGAGTTCATTGGTACCTTAGCCACTTAACTTTGCCTTTTCCATAAAGAAAGATAAAGCATCAATATTATTTGAATATGAATAACAATTTATGGAAGATATAATTTAGTATAGTTTTCATCTGTATAAATAGCTGAGTTCTTTAACTGTCTTAATAATAATTAGAAGAGCACCAGATAACCTACACTTTATAGGACACTAGAGGCCCAATGCATGAATTTGTGCATGGGTGGGGGGTCCAGCTGGCCACCTCCCCCAATTTGGGGGGAGAGGCGACGGGGGGTAGGGATAGCTGGGGGGAGGGGCTGCAGGAGGTTGGCCGGCTGCAGTGGGCATCATAGTGACCAGTTGTTATAGTCGTCCCAGCATTCCAGTCGCTTGGCTTTTATATATATACTAGTGGCCTGGTGCACGAAATTTGTGCAGGGGGGGCGGGGTGTGGGGTTCCCTCAGCCCAGCCTGCACCCTCTCCAGATGGGGACCCCTTAGGGGATGTCCGACTGCCAGTTTAGTTGAAGATCCTGGCAGTCGGACATCCCTCTCACACTCTGGGACCACTGGCTCCTAACTGCTCACCTGCCTGCCTGCCTGATCACCCCCAACTGCCTCTGCCTGCCTGCCTGATCACCCCTAACTGCCCTCCCCTGCCAGCCTGATCTTGCCCCCAATTGCTCTCTCCTGCCGGCCTGATCTCGCCCCCAACTGCCTCTGCCTGCGTGATCACCCCTAACAGACCTCCCCTGCCTGCCTGATCTCACCCCCAACTGCCCTCCCCTGCCAGCCTGGTTGCCCCCAACTGCCCTCCCCTGCTGGCCTGATAGCCCCTAACTGCCCTCTCTGCCTTGGCCCCCACCACCATGGCTTGGTCCAGAAGGAAGTCGGACGTCCAGAAGATGGCTGGTCGACCCAGTCTAATTAGCATATTACCCTTTTATTAGTATAGATAGATGAAGCCCTTGCAGTCTGTTTGCTCAGTAATAGCTCAATTGTGGTTCTGATCTGGGTCACAGCTCTCATTAGAAGCTCTTAGTGCCTTTCCATCTGCTTGTGACAGACCCAGTTGCTCTATTAGTAATCTTATCTTGAACTATTTGAATTCTGAAAGCTCATGGTACCTTCATTCTCTTTGTTAGAAGATAAGCACTTTATTTCTTGAGTTACTTAATTCTGAGCTACCCTTTATGATTTCTCCCTTCTGTAGGAAAAGTTTATGCAGGTACATGTCCTTTCTTCTTTAGCATGATTTTCTTCTTAATCTTTGACGTTCAGCTTCTTTCTAATGTGTTAACCTCATTAATACAAAATTTATATTTAAGGTATTCCTGTTTCAGGATCTGTTCCAACGTTTTGCAATTTGCTCTTGCCAAAGAAACAAGCCAAACATTTTGCTACTCCTGGATATTTCAGAATCCAATTATGTATAACAGTTTCTAAACAGAGGCTATATACTCTTTGCTGCTTGCTTGAATTCTCTGCAGATACTTTTTCCAGTATATAAATAAAGTTGCAATTCTAGTACTAGTGTACACATAAGAAACCTGAGATTGGTGGGTAAATTTGTTTTTCTTGTTAACCAAGAAAGTGTTGATCTGGCCATCTTGGAATCTGGTTCGTGATTACTGTTTGGTCCTTTTTATGTTTCTCTTATTTGCAGCAATTCAAAATACAGTGGAACTTCAGTTCTCAAACTTAATTCATTCCAGAAGGCTGTTTGAGGAGCGGTTTGTTTGAAAACTTGAATCCTTTTATTCCATTAGAAATAATGTAAATTGAATTAATCCATTCCAGACCCCTAAATGATTCCCTGTTTTAACCCTTCTTACATATAGTGCCTGTCTAATGTACTATTTAATCTATAAATAAACGCTTCCTAAATTCATTGAACCATCCCCTAATAGCCTTAATTTTTTTATTTTTAAAAAATCCTCACCAAAGTATATTTTTTCAATTAATTTTTAGACAGAGTGGAAGGGAGGGGGGCAGGGGAAGAGACAGAGAGAGACACACACATTGATTGGACCCTTTGGTCCAAGGGCCCACTCTCTAGCTAGGGCCTTAAATGAATTTTTCAATGTATCACTGCCTCTGGAATGCTATCACTGGCTAACTGCTTTTTGTTTATCCAGTTAGCAACAGTTTTCCTACCTGTCCAATTGCCTGTGATTGTTTTAAGGCTGTTTTCACACCCTTAGCAACATTAGCACTCCTTTTTGTTTGTTTATCCTCACCAGAGGATATTTTTCCACTGGTTTTTAGAGAGAGTGGAAGGAAAGGACTAGAGTCAGAGGGAGAGAGAAACATTGATGTGAGAACACATTGATTGGTTGCCTCCCACACCCGACCAGGAGAGCCTGCAACAAGGGATGTCCCCTTGACCTGAATGGAACCAGGACCCTTCAGTCCTCTCACAAGTGCTCTATCCACTGAACCAAACTGGCTAGGGAATATTAGCACTCTTGATGGTCTCTTTATGTTTTAAAATTGTGCTAATCATTTGATTTCCACAGCAACAAAGCATTCTGTCCTTTGTTGCCCGAGAGACGCTTTTTGACATGCTGAGGTATCAGTATGAAAGGGTTGTCAGGTCTGAAACTGAAGTTTTGATTGACAACTGAGACATTTTTTCTCAGTGAACCGTTGATCTAGAACCGAATTGTTGGAGGTGGGAGATGTTCCAGAAATGAGGTTTAACTGTAATGTGATATCTGCAATCTTTTCTTCAATATCACATATTTTCCTGAAAATCTTCACCTCAGAAGCTGATTTTAAAGAGTCTTGAACTAAATTTAAAGCAAACAAAATGTCTTTGAATAAGCACCCCATTCTTTTATTTGACATAAATTTGGATGAGCTATAGCCAAAAGAACTATGAATTTGTCTGTACCTGTCATTGCTACTTTTACCAGCCTTGAGATTTTTGTATTAAAGGCTCACTGTCCAAAGCAGATATGCTTCTGATGCCAACTTCTTATCCATTCTTATCCAGAACATGGTGTAGAGAGAGTACATTCTGTACTATGTCTACAATGTTTCTCATTATTATTTTAGCAAGTCCTATTTGTCATTTTGTCTCTCTAGTCCAATGACAGGCATCTTTTCAAGATTAATTATTTTAACAAGAAATTTAATGATATACCATAGTGTCTCTTTATAATCATAATGTTCCCCTTTGAAATTAAAAATGTTATTGAACCTTGTTTTATCCATCATAGATTTTAAATAGTTTCATTTGTTTGTTTTGTTTTGGATAGGAGTTATTGTGATAGATTGTGTTTGCCTCCCTCAAAAGATATAGTGTGATGGCCCTTCACAATTTGTAAAATGGTTTTCATTATATGTTGTTTCCTATTGCTGCTGAACAAATTTAGGAAGCGTTTAAGTCACAATTTTAGTGGCTTAAAACAATACCAGGCCGAAACCGGTTTGGCTCAGTGGATAGAGCGTCGGTCTGTGGACTGAGGGGCCCCAGGTTGGATTCCGGTCAAGGGCATGTACCTTGGTTGCGGGCACAGCCCCAGTAGGGGGTGTGCAGGAGGCAGCTGATCGATGTTTCTCTCTCATCGATGTTTCTAGCTCTCTATCCTTCTCCCTTCCTCTCTGTAAAAAGTCAAAAAATATATTTAAAAAAACACACAAAAAAACAATACCAGTTTATTACCTTTCAGTTCAGTAGCTTAGAAGGTCCAACCTAAGTCTCACTGGGCTACTAGTAAAATCAAGTCATTGTCAGGGCTCTGTTCCCTTCTGTAGGCTCTAGACAAGAACCTGTTTCCTTGCCTTTTTCACCTTCTAGAGGCTACCTATACTGCTTGGCTTGTGGCCCTCTTCCTCTGTCTTCAAAGCCAGCAATGGCAGGTGGTCCTTTTCACATCACATAACTCCAGCCTTCTATCTTCCACATTTAAGAACCATAGTTTTTGGGCCTAACCAGATAATTCAGGATAAACTCCCCATTTTAACATAAGCTTGTTAGTAACTTTAATTCCATCACTATTCTAGTTCATCTTTGCCATGTAAGGTAACATATTCACACATTCCAGAGATTAGTACATGGAGATCTTTAGTGGCCCATTCTTCTGCCCACCACAATATGGACTACACCCATGAAACAAAACAGAGCTTAGCCTCTATATTATCAAGCCCATGATCTTGACTTTATTTAATATAGTTTATGCAAAGAGCCTCCCTTTGGCCTTTTACGTATATAATCTGAACTCAGTCATTCAGTTCTCTGTTGTTAGTATTGGTTATTTATTACAACAACAACTATTGTATTATAACAATAACTATCAAATTATTGTTATTTTATCATGAGAAGATGAGTATGGCAACACATTCTAATGGTTTTAGGATTATCAGGCCATATACACTGAGTGGCCAGATTATTTTGATCTCTGAATGCATAATAATCTGGCCACTCAGTGTATATCCTATATAATAAAAGGCTAATATGCAAATTGTCCCCTTGACCAGGAGTTCGACCAGCAGGCAGGCCAGCCAACCGCCCATGTCCCCTCCCTGGCCAAGCTGGCCGGACCCCACCCATGCACGAATTAATGCACCAGGCCTCTAATACACACACACACACACACACACACACACACACACACACACACACACACACACTGAGTGGCCAGATTATTATGCGTTCAGAGATCATAATAACCTGGCCACTCAGTGTATAGGAATAGTCAAGTCACCTCTCTTCTGAATAAGAAAATTAAGTATTTTGAAACCCTATACTTTTCTTTCTATTTGAAAAAATATATTAATCCAAATCACTCAGACGTCTCTGAGGCTTTGACTTTAATTTATTTTTCTCCTTAAGAATATTTAAATTTTTTTTTTTACAGAATAGTTATGGGGGTGTAAACTTCAGCATAGGGAATATAGTCAATAATATTTCATAAATAACTGTGTATGGTATCAAATGGGTACAAGGTTTATTGGGGTGATTAGTTAGTAAGTTATTAATATCTAATCACTGGGATGTACACCTGAAACTAATATAATATTGTATGTCAACTATAACTTAAAAATGAATTAAAACACATAAATAAATAAATACTTTAGAAAGGGTAATATGAACACAAATAAACCTGAAAAAGCCTAAAAATAATTTGCTGCTTAAACTTATTTTTTACTCCTTAAAACTGCAAAAACTGAAATATTGCTTTCATCAGACATAACTAAGTCAATATATTGAGGAAAGAAAAATACTTAGTCTCTTGTGTAATGGGACTGAGTAGAAAAGTCCTTTAAAAATGTTTGTTTAGCCTACCCAGCATCGCTCAATGGTTGAGCACCGACCAGTGAATCAGGAGGTCAAGGCCCGGGTTGTGGGCTCAATCCCCAGTGGGGGTGCACAGCCAATCAATGATTCTCTCTCATCATTGATATTTCTATCTCTTCCCCTCCCTTCCTCTCTGAAATCAATAAAAATATATTTTTAAAATGTTTATCTCTCTATAATGAAGACAGGACTTATCTTGTTCTTTTTTATATCCCTAACTCAGAATTCTAGATCAGTACCATCCAATAGATATACAATGCAAGAAATATGCAATATGTAATTTTAAATTTTCTAGTATTCACATTTAAAAAGTACAAATAGATGAAAATAATTTTAATAATATTTCTTATATAACCTAGTGTATCTAAAATATTATTTCAATATGTTCTTAAGGTTTCAAGAGTCACTGTTCTGGTAATTTTTTGTAATCTTTTTTTGAAGTTAAAGAGCATTTCTATTGGCTCCAGCAGACAGACCATCGTAGGAGTTAAACATATTTGACCTTTCTGAATGAATGAGAATATTGTGTTTTTTCCCCTACATAAACAAGGCTTGAAATCTCCAGAGTAGTTTTCTATTACATTTGTGTAGAATTTGCTGAATATAATCCTTATTACAATAAGTTACTTATCTATATATATAAAAGCCTAAGCGATTATTTGACTGGTAGCTATGATGCAGACTGATCACCCGGGGGCAGACGCTCAATGCACGGAAACACTGAACACACTGATGAATCTCAGAGAAAAGGGGGGAAGGCAGAGATTAACCAAAGATCCTTTATGCATACTAGAGGCCTGGTGCATGGATTTGTGCACCGGTGGGGTCCCTTAGCCTGGCCAGCGGGGGCTGGGCCAAAACTGGCAGTCTGACCTTCCCCAAGGAGTTCCGGATTGCGAGAGGGCACAGGCCAGGCAAGGGACCCCACTGGTGCATGAATCCATGCACTGGGCCTCTAGTTTAAAAGAAAAAGTGTGTGTGTGTGTGTGTGTGTGCGTGTGTGTGTGTGTGTGTGTGTGTGTATCACATATATAGAGTGTGTATCATATATATAGAACCTCTCTTCTAACAAATAAGTTTGGTAAAGTCCATTTGTTACCAATTCTAATATAACTAGTAAGTACTTAAGCTCAAGATCTATAAATGCATTTCTAACATATAAAAGTGGTAACTATTTCAATATATATAAACTTTCAAATTCATATATTATTTTATTCATTCTCTGGAATGTTTAGTGGGTAGGAGAATCCAATGAAAGTTAATCTTGCTAGTTAATTCTTATTACTTGGGATTTTGTTCTTCATTTAGCATTGTTTAATTTGAAGTGATGTTTAATTATAATTCTAAAAGGCAAACTTATGTTTCTTCTTTCAGACAGCCTTTATCTCTTACAAAGTTCAGTAGTGGCAGATCATGACTACATTGGAATGCCTGAAATTCCAGTTGGAGCATACCAAGCCAGTATTCTGGTAGAAGACGCAACTATTGGTGTAGCCGATAATGAACTATTGACATCAAGCAAGGATGGTGAACTATTAGAATATAGAAACACTAAAATCTCTCCGTTAATAGAAGATAATAGTAATCTTGAAAAGCAGACATTCAGTTTGTTGGACTCTTCAAACCAAGTCCTTGAGTACTTAAGTTAGTAAATGCCAAAATTTATTTATAGTGCTTGTTAAGAATATATAACTCCTTGAAACTTGATATTTTTTCCATTGAAAAAGGTTGTATAGAAGTGTCTGGACACACTCTTAATAACTAAATTCTGAACATTTATTTTATAACTATTTATTGATCTAAAGTTGTACCTTTTGAATGTTAGTGCATATATATAAGGGCAAAGAAAGCAAATAATATATAAAATTCACTTTTTCTAAAAACAACAACAGGTAATGCTTGTTTCTTAGAAAGTGAAGTAAATTTCGGCTCAAAACTTTCAGATCTTTTGATATGGTACCATGTTTCCACTTTTAATTTTTAAAAAATATTTCTTAAAAAAATAAATTTGAACTACCTTGAATGGGATTAATAAATATTTATTCAATCATAACAATGAATTAAGTAAAATTTCTCTCTGTGTCACTGGAACATCTAAAAACAATATTGTAGGGCCCTAGCCAGCATGGCTCAGTGGAAAGAGTGTTGGCCTGTGGATTGAAGGGTCGATTTAATTCCAGTCAAGGGTATGTACCTCTGTTGTAGGCTCGATTCCCGGCTCCAATCCCCAGCTCTGGTCGAAGTGTGTGCGGAGGCAGCCAGTCGATGTGTCTCTCTCACATACATGCTTCTCTCTCTCTCTCCCTTCCACTCTTTCTGAAAATCAATGGGAAAATATTCTTGAGTGAGGATTAGCCAAAAAAAAATTTTTAGAAACAATATTGTAGGAAAATATTTAGTTATTTAATGGGTTCTTACAGGAGGGATATTGACAATTTTACCTTGTTAGTCTCAGGATTAGGATCTGAAACTATATATTGATTTGAAAACATTTGTGCATTTTCATAATATATTTTAAAGCCAAAATCGTTCATTAATATTTTTCTACCGTCTTAAGTAAATATTAAAAAATAAGTGAATATTAATGATAAAATAACTGATGTCAAAGATTTTAAACTATCATTTCTATGATGTTTATAATTTTACTCAGCAAATATTTGTTATAAATCATTTGACGAATACTGTGGAAAAGTTAAAAGATGAGTCAGGCCTGTGTCTGATCCTCATAAAGGACTTACAGTCTGGCAAGGAATATGGACCAGATAAGCCATGTACAACACAAGCACTAACTGCGAAGATTTGAGGTGAAGTTATGCACATCCTTCCTACTCACATTACAGTGGTCAAACCTTCACACACTGCTAATGGGTAGAGTTCTTTTTGTGGTGATGACAATGTTCTGAAGTTAGTGGTGATGGCTGCATAACTCTGAAAATAATAAAATTCATTGAATTATATACTTTGTTTGCAAATTCTGTTAGAGGCCATATATGATGAAAGTTATTTTCCTGATAGTCAATACAAGCTATTCAAATAAAAAGCCAATTTTATTACTGAAATCCCAGTATTCTAATGTAGAAATTTCAAATACAGATTTTTAGTAAGCAAATGCACACAAATTATATATACACACATAGTCTTTTCTCTAATGTTTACAGGGCTCTGACAAGAGTGAAAATAGAGGTCCACATACCATATAGCACCTGACTTTTAGAAGTGATAATTCTAGCTAATAAACTATTCCTATCCTTGGCAAACATGCCTTCCTAAGGTTTCCAGAATTCTTGGACTCTTCAAGCCCTGTGTTAATGAGTGGCAAAGCAGGGAGAGCTGGTCTCAGAGAGCTTTTTGTCCCAGCTCTATCCTCTCCCAAGGAAAACCCATCCCAGCTTCTAAATGCCCCTCGACCAGCCCAGCCTAGGAATGTGCTCTCCAGCTCTCTACCCACCCTCCTGGAACTGACCAGAAAAGCTGTCCAGGGGAGAAGGGCCATGTCTCTAGGCCCTATGGTTTCACCCTACAGAGAAGGACATAGACTCCAGCAGGCAGAACCTAGCCCTCAAGCAAAGGGTCCAGAGTTTGGTCTCTCTTGCCTGGATTTAAAGAGGTTTTCGATAGGATGAATATATAGTAAAATTTTGACAAAAAACAAACAAAAAAAACAGAAATGTTTTTATGAGGTTTTGTATGCCACCTTGTGGTATTACTATGAACACTTAAAATTTAGAAGGAAATAGAAATGCTGAGCTAAAATGAAGGAAAAGTATATTCTAAATGAGAATAATTGCCTGGTTTGAAAAGTTTTTAGATATCATAGTTAACATTTCTTGTGTGAAATGTTCTAATAGTGCTATCTAAAAAAATTTAACTCACTAAGATTGATAAAAGTAAACTTACTACATATTTACCTGTCAGATTCATTTAATAGACTCAAAAAAAGGTATGTATTAAATGCCTCCCATGTTTCAGGTACTGTTCTGGCACTAAGGGTATATCAGTGAGAAACAAAAGTCCCTGCTCTCCTAGAGTTTACATCCCAGTTGCGTAGTGAAATAGTGACCAGCAGTTTTAAATATATTTCTTTACTTACATCCAATCTTAAAATGTCATTTATAGCCTTTACACAGGCATCTTGTTGGGATCCCTACCTGAAGCCTTAAAAAAGCATGTGTTCTGTTCCCCTTATTTTTGGACTGTGTAGAAAGTTGTAACTATTATAAGAGGTTTAAAAAGGACTGGGCCTTATATTGGAAAATAAAGTTAAAAAGTAATAATCTAAGCATCCAATTTAATGTGTAAAAAGAACAAGTGAATAAACATTAAGAAAATAGGTTTAAAATAAAAAAGATAATAAAAATTAGTGAAATAGGAAATAAATATATAATATGAAGAATAACTAAGCCAAATGTAGCTTCTTTGAAAATACTAAGAGACAAATCTAATAAGCTTAATAAAAAAAATAAACCTAGAGAATTCATAAATAAACAATATTGTGATGTAAAAGAGACAGAACCGTGTATAAATGAGGATGTTCAAAAGGGATATTACAACTTTTCCCAGTAAGTTTGAAACTAACAAAATGGATACATTTTGGAGAAATTTAACTTGCAAAAGTGGTTCAAGAAAAATAAAAGAAGAAATAGTAAGCCAGATGATTTTACCAAACATAATAAAATTTAAGGAATATGTATTTTTAATCTTACATAAATTTTTTCAGAGTATAGAAACCGAAGAAAGACTCTGAAATCTTGGCATGAGGATTTTTTATCTTGATATAAAAATCTGAAAAGGACAGAATGAGGAAGGAAAATAACAGGTCATTCTATCATGAACATAAATACAAAGACCTGAAAAGAAATTAGCAAACTGAATCTAACAACCTATAACTTGCATTTTAACCAAATTGAGTGGATCTCAAAAATGTGAGGTTGGTTTCATGTAAAAAAAAAAAAAAAGCAATTAATATAATTAATGGCTGCATTTCTAAGGGTCCTGATAAGAAGGAGATAAAACACCTAAAATGATTTCAACTGAAGATAAAGAACTGTTTTAAAAGGAGGATTAATGGAGCACACAAAGGATGGTGGAACATTTGGTGACCAGCAGTAGCCAGAAATCTGTAGGCCTAAAAGGTCAAGAAGAGGAAATGCCCAGTGAGAGATGGGTTATGGAACAGGGTTTAACCAGAGTTTGTATCCATAGAGGAATGCAACCTCTGTCAGAACCATAACAAATCAGAACTGTGACAACCATTGTGAAAATTGTGATAATCCCTCTGGAGGCTGGAATGAGAATGGACTGAAAAAGCAGTGGAGGACTAGTTAGGAGGCTGTTGCAATAATTCAGGTGCTAGATGATGATGGCATTGGTAGCAATGGAGGTGGTGAGACATGCTTAGTATCTGTTATATTTTGAAGCTAGATTAAACAGAATTTGCTGACATTAGGTGCAGGAATTTAAAAAAAAATAGAGAAGTATATGATGACTCTAAGCTTTTCAGGTTAATCTATGATGACTAAACTTTTTTTTTAATTTAAATTCTTTATTAAGGTATTACATAAGTCTCCTTTTCCCCACATTGATCTCTCCTTGGCTGCTCCCATCCCCAAGCACATGCCCTCACCTCCCTACTGTCTGTGTCCATCGATTATGCTCATATGCATGCATACAAGTCCTTTTGTTGATCTCTTACCACCCCCACCTCCTTGCCTTCCCTCTTAGGTTGGACAGTCTGTTTGATGCTTCTGTGTCTCTGGCTCTATTTTTGTTCATCAGTTTATGTTGTTCCTTATATTCTACAAATGAGTGATATCATATATTTATCTTTCTCCTACTGGCTTATTTTGCTTAGCATAATGCTCTCCAGGTCTATCCATGCTGTTGCAAATGGTAAGAGTTCCTTCTTTTTTACTGCAGCGTAGTATTCCATTGTGTAGATGTACCACAGTTTTTTAATCCACTCATCTGCTGATGGGCACTTAGGTTGTTTCCAAATCTTAGCTATGGTGAATTGTGCTGCTATGAACATAGGTGGTGCTTATATCCTTTCTGATTGGTGTTTCTAGTTTCTTGGGATATATTCCTAGAAGTGGGATCACTGGGTCAAATGGCAGTTCCATTTTTAGCTTTTTGCGGAAACTCCATACTGTTCTCCACAGTGGCTGTACCAGTCTGCATTCCCACCAGCAGTGCACGAGGGTTCCTTTTTCTCCTCATCCTCGCCAGCACTTGTTATTTGTTGATTTGTTGATAATAGCCATTCTGACAGGTATGAGATGGTACCTCATTGTCGTTTTGATTTTCAGCTCTCAGATGATTAGTAACTTTGAGCATGTTTTTATATGTCTCTTGGCCTTCTGTATGACCTCTTTAAAAAAAAAGTGTCTATTTAGGACCTTTGCCCATTTTTTTTTTATTGGATTGTTTATCTTCCTTTTGTTAAGTTGTATGAGTTACAATCTCCTATAAATTTTGGAGATTAAACCCTTATTGGAGATAACATTAGCAAACATGTACTCCCATGCAGTGGACTTTCTTGTTTTGTTGATGGTTTCTTTTGCTGTGCAGAAGCTTTTTATTTTAATGTAGTCCCATTTTTCTCATTGTCCTAAGAGCTGTATTGGTAAAGATATTGCTAAGACATATGTCTGATATTTTGCTGCCTATGGATTCTTCTAAGATTTTTATGGTTTCTCGTCTTACATTTAAGTCCTTTGTCCATTTTGAGTTTATTTTTATGTATGGTGTAAGTTGGTGTCCTAGTTTCATTTTTTAATGTATCTGTCCAATTTTCCCAACACCATTTATTGAAGAGACTGTCTTGACTCCATTGTATGCTCTTGTCTCATTTGTCAAATATTAATTGAGCATAATGGCTTGGGTTGATTTCTGGGTTCTCTGTTCTGTTTCATTGGTCTATATGTCTATTCTTTTGCCAGTACCAGGAAGTTTTGAGAACAGTGGCTTTGTAATATAGCTTGATATCTAGTATTGTGATCCCTCCAACTTTGTTCTTTCTCAGGATTGCTGTAGCTATTCGGGGTCTTTTTATATTCCAGATGAATTCTTGAAGAGTTTATTTAGGACTGTGAAACATGCCATTGGTATTTTAATGGGAAGTGCATTGAATCTATAGAGTGCTTTGTGTAGTATGGGCATTTTAATGATGTTGATTCTACCAATCCATGGACACGTATATTCTTTCATTTGTTTATGTCTTCCTCTGTCTCTTTTTTCAACATCCTGTAATTTTCTGAGTACAGGTCTTTTACCATGACTAGACTTTTTAGGCTTACATAACTGGAAGGATGGGATTGATGGTAACTGAGATGAGGAAGATTAGAAGGAGCAGTTTTGAAGAAAAGAGTTCAGTTTTGAACGTGTTGATTTTTGAGATGCTTTTTATACATTCAAGTGGATCTGTGGAGTAGACATTTGGATATGAGTCTGGAGTTCAGGAGATAAGAAATCAGCATTCATTTATGCACAATTCAGACTTCCCAAAATAAAACTTGAATTAATCTGTGTCCCTTTTGGGCAGCCAAGGCATTCTCTTCTGCGGAGATCTGCACTTGCCATTGACCTGCCACACTTCTTGTTCCTCATTGCTGAGGCAGCGATCCAGAGCATTCTGTGATTGATTAAACATAATCTAGGGCATTATTTATATTACCTGGCAGAGCAAACAGATGCTGAAGCAGGTTTCCCAGCTTTATGAATGATGGCAGCAGAGCATTCCTCCCCTTTCCCCCGTTTGATGAATATAGCTGATGCTAACACCACGTTTAAGGGACTACAAATAACGCAGGCAAGTTTTCAAGAATCTCGTTCTCATTTGTCAGTGGAAACTGAAAGAGGCAAAACATTAGTAACCTATTATTTTGCAATCACGTAGTACTTTGGCTTTGCTAAGGAATTCACAATCCAATGCAATTTATATAGAATTTCTGAGGTTGTTCCAATATCACTTTTCTATTTTAACCTCAATTTGCAATTTGAAAACTGCAGAGAGAATTTCCTTTTTCCAGAATAAGAATCAGGATTTCTTTGGAACATCTTTCTTTTATTCCACCGCACAAAGTTGAAGTTATTAACCTTTAGTTATGAACTTTCCTTTGAATTTCTGTCAATGCACCTAAAAGTCTTAGCATTGTACATAATTTTACTAAGATACCTAAATTATCTAGGTCATTGGGATACAGGGCTTTACTGAAGCAATATGCCATTTCAGTTCTCTCTGAGGAGGAAGCTGTGTTTGGCTCTAGTGGTAGAGTTTTATTCCCACTATGATGAATGACTGGAAGGTCATGTGTAATTGGAGAAGACAGTAGTCACTGGGGGCAGGAAAGAACCAGAAAGCCCAATGTTTTCTGTTCTTCCCTCACAGGAATTCAACTTTCCCCGTAGCTACCTTCACATCTCTCCCCTCTGGCATTTGATCATCCGGCTGATTTCCATGTTCAAGACCATACAACTCCCAGCAGGCATGATAGTCAGGATACCCACCTGCCCCACTGGGACAGAGATTCACTTGCACATGGTGATTGCCGCTGGACTGCTCACCGAGCTCCCACCTCCATTCTGTCCAACAATACTCACCCAACTTTTCTTTTTTTTTTAAAAGCTGAACCTAATTTTAATATACCCTTATTTCTTAAAATGGCACTAGATTAACACAATGTGCAAATGATTTTGAATGACATCACGTATGTTATTTTTGCCTCTTGAAGTGCTCGTGTAAAAAACAGCCAAAAAATTTCATGACTTTTTGGTCTCTGGTTAGAGAATAGTGACTCTTAGCAAAGAAGACATAGATACTGTCGGTATCTGTGTGAGACCTGACATTGCAGATATTTTCAAGTGTCTGGATGCTTGGCATGATGCAGACATAAAAATTGCATGACTAGAAGCATTTTAAATTACTCTTCTTGAAAACAGAGCCATAATTCACTGATTAGCACCTCTTTAATGAGGGCACAAATCCACACACATTTTTTACTGAGTTTTACCAGCAGATGTCAGCCATACCCTGCACTGGTGATAACTACCCTGAAGAAAGTTTTATGAGGAATCCATGTATGTGGATGGCTCTTTCATCTCTCCTTCCCTCCATCTCTTTTCCACTCTTTCCTGCTATCACCGTCAGTCTGTCTAACCAATCAGTCATCTATTGATCTGTCATCTACTTAGTTACTTATACTGCACATAGGTATTCTATCTAAATAATGAAACAGTATTTTACGGAAAAGAAAGTTTAAATATTTACATATACAAATGTGAAAGTAACACTAAAATGCTTTCTAAACTTGGATCTGGAATTCAGGCTTTTGTTAGCCCAGTCACTTAGGTACTATATGCGATATATTTAGCCTTTGTTTCAGAGTATACTTTCAAGTGTCACACAGAACCTTTGCCTTTTGGAATTTTTATTAGATTCGTATTGTTACTCTGGAATTATATTCTTATTGGAAGAGTATCAACCACGTATTGAGAAAACTATGCAATACTTGGTCTTCAGAAAGCCTTTGGGTGATTTAAAAAGCTAAGTATTAGAGAACTATGCAAAGAGAAATTTCCTGTTCCAACAACTTCTACTTAATTTTTTTCTATCTAACGCCTTCTTGAACTTTAACATTTACCTTCAATGATCCTTCACCCAAACTTTGTCAGGTGCCTGGCTCTGCTTCCATCACTGATCTTAACACAATGAATTTATGCTTTCTTCCTCCTCTGGATAGTGAGCTATCTGAGGTTTGGGAGCTTAGCAGGCATCTATTGATAAATGAATTTTATTCTCTAAACAGGGACTGCAGCCAGCCTGTAGTCGATTGCTGGTTGCCTACTCAGCAACCATTTTCTTCTCTTTCCTTCCTATCCAAATTTTGTTTACAAGTCAAGCACTTCTCTTTTGGAACCATGAAATTGAGGAAAAGTTAATCCCACCCAAACTTCATGCATGGATCTGAGTGGTGTAAAATAATCCCATTCTGTCACTAAGGATTAGCTCAGAAATGACCATGTGATGCATGTGAGGGAAATTTTTCTTAGAGGGTCCAAGGAAAGCTTTCCTCACTACTGAAAGAGTGAACTGCAAGATGGGCTAGTGGGTAAATCTTTGCAAACCCATTGTCATTTCTGAAAAAGAAAAGTTGTTCCTTTATGCCTGAATCTTTTGCGGGGGGTGGGTGATATAGATGTGTAGAGAAGTAGGGGAGTCTCAAATTTGCAGACACCTACCAAAGGCTTTTTTCATATCACATAGAACACTTTAGAGAATGAAACCAACATGGAGGAAAATGCCCATACTACACAAAGCACACATTATCCTGTGTCCCTTGTTCCTCTTACTCTAGAGTTTTTATGAGTCAGTGAGCCAATAAATCTCTCTCTCTCTCTCTCTCTCTCTCTCTCTCTCTCTCTCTCTCTCTCTCATTTTACACAAATACAACTCAGTGAGATTAGTGTTTTGATTGGGGAAGTCTGTCTAGGCAGCTGGAAACATGTGTAGAAGCTGGGAGGGCAGGAGGGCATGGCCATTTCAGAAGGAAATTTAATGTGTTCTGGGAGTGCAGATGGTGGGGAGAGTTTGGAAGGGTGAGATGATCCTGAAAAGGTAAGCAGGCTTCTGGGTAATGAAGTCTCCTTGGTGTTCACCTCTTTTCTAAATTGAAACAGCAAGTTCAGGGCCTTACTGAAATTCTTAAAGATTTATGTGAATCTGAAGACTGTTGGTAAATAGAATAAATTTACTTCATTAAAAATTAAAACTTTCCTTTGAAAAACAAGGTTGAGAGAATCAAAAGATAACCCACATGCTGGGGTAAAATATTTGAAAATCAAATATCTAATAAAGGTCTTTAATCCAATATATCTAAAGAATAACACCCTATTTCCTAACAATTAGGACTACTTTGAGTTTGTCCATATATTAAAAGTATAATCTATTTTCTTTGTCTTGTTCAATAAAGGACTTTTTAAAACTTTTACTAGGCAAAGTAGATTTAGAAGAAAAGTGGTCCTTTCTTTAAAAAAAAAAAACACACAAAAACCCCAGTTCTCACATCTGTAATCATTTTATGTCCCCAAGTAATTCAATAAAAATTAAAATGCAAAGGATTCGTTCAACTTCATGGTGTGCAAATACTACGATTTTAAAAAGTCATAGTCTTGCCCTCCAAGGTTTGTAATCGAGTGAGAGCTCAAATAAGCCTGTAAATGATAGCAGTATAAAGGCATAAGAGGAGTACATGGAAAATGCTATTAAACCTCTGATTGACAAGCACTGAGTTTTTATGGAGGTGATACGTAAGGGAGAAGAAGGCCAAGGGACAATGCTGGTCACATTAGGGGATTAGCAACAGGGCTTGAGCTCAGGGTAGTTAGAGGAGCAGTGGTAGATAGGCTGGATAGCCAGGTTGGTGCAGCAAAATATATTTCTAAACCATGAGGAGAAATTTGGATTTAACTGCATCTGATCAATTTGCTGTTTACAGGTTGTCCCCCCAAAATGTACACACACTTTGAATTAATTTCAATGGTTTAAAGCTCAAAAGAAACATCAATTGAGCTATCAGCTGTTAAAATGTGCATCTATATCTATATATCTACTAGGGGCCCAGTGCACGAATTTGTGCACCTTGAAAGGAACTGTGGGCCGTGAAGCTGCAGTGGGCACAGGGGCAGGTCTCTGCCCATCCTCTGTGCCCCCGCCCAACCCCTCCCACCATGGCATGCATCCAGTGACAGCACGGAGCAATTGGGACCTGCACCTGCAGCAGGTGTGAGCCATGGCTGCCAGCCCCAATCGCCCCTCAGGAGTAGGGGGAGGTGGAGAAGCCTTGAGGGGCAATTGGGGCTGGCAGCCACCACTTGCACCCACTGACGGCACCAAGCGATTTTTTTGGCAACTCTAAGAGAAGGAAAGGTGGGAAAGCCTACCATCAAAAGGCTGGTAATCGACTTTCTGCCAATAAGAAAGGTAAAGACTTGAGCAATTAGCTAGGAAAATAAAAGGTATTTGACCATATTTGTACCATGAATTTGGGGAGCATGCTACATTGGTTACAAATAAAATGAGGGGAACATTTTATGCCGTTGAGTAGATGCTGCTTGGGCTGAGAGTCAGCAAGACTCTCAGGCTTTCACAGAAGAATGCCCGCTAATTAAGGCGAAAGGACAGAATTAGAAATTCATCACTATAATTACCACTGATGTGGTGAAGGGCATAACGGAGCCATCAGCGAGAGCAAATGTGTTCTTCTTTTGAGAAGGAAGATCACAGGCATTTAAAAAAAAGAAGTTTCTACTTGGGGAAGGCACCCAAGTTACATTTTAATAAGGGGAAGTAAACATATAGTAAGTGATAATTTCAATCAGATCCTCTTTGGTGTCAATTATGAAGGAAAATAAATCTATGTTAAGTTAGATTTTCTATAGAATATAGGTGAAAGTTATATATTTTACAAAGTAGCATGAATTGTCTTCATGATTAGTCCAGTCCAGCAATTTTCAACCAGTGTTCCTCACGTGTGCTGCAAGAATTTTTAAAACATGCAATAACTGACTCCTGCCTCAGGGCCATGGACCTCTTTCTCCCTCAGATTGTCAAATAAAAAACTGGTAATAGCCAACACAATAGCTGTCTGGCGTGAATGAATAAAAATTAAACCTACCAGCTTGTCAGATGGGCAAAACATATATTTTTGGTATGCCGCATAATTTTAGTAATTAGCATATGTGTGCCATGATATGAAAAAGGTTGAAAATCACTGGTCTAGTCAATTAAATCACTAATATCCCAACTACTATAATGCCTGAATTAATAAGTTCTAGAGTCTGATTATCCTGAAAAGAACCATCATCAGCTTCTTACTAAATTGCATTGTTGGAACATGAAAAACATGTTTTTAAAATTAATTTGTAGTCACTTTAACAAAGGAATATTACTACGAATACATGGGAATTTGAGTAAATTTTTTTTTGAACGAAAACTATTAGTAACCTACACTGGGATTCACGTGCCTTTGTAATTTGAGATGCGGTTTTCCTCTTAGCTCTGATCACCTTTTATTAAAGTATTTACTTTCTGATTGATAGACAGGCAAAAGCTCTCTTTGGATTTTAAAAGAGAGTCTGGTTTTACACATGTATGTAAACTGTTAGGCTGGCTTTTAGTTTATATTGGATACATAACAAAATACCTTTTTAATTTTAATACAACATTTCTTTGGCCTGAAGACATTGAAAAGGTTTCACGATATCTGTGGTTTGTGTAATTTACACAAAAGTTGTATATAAAACTCTGAAATATGCAAACATTGCAAAATACACTCTGACAGCTAATGCTCTGAAAACACTTTATTACACAAGTTACATTCAGATTCTGAAAATAGTGTTCTAACAGTGGAACCATCTAAAAATAAGACATCCCAAAAACACACCAACTGAAGAAGAAAATTTAAAAAACGAATTTAAATAGAGACTTTTTTTCTTTCCCTTGTTGCAATATAATGCTAGTGATTTTAAAAAAATAGGAGATTTAGCAGCTTTGTCATCAGGCTGAGAATGCTGAACAGGAAAGGCACCAAAGAAAGACAGTGGCAATGGAAGCGCTATTGGGAAAATACTGTGTTCAAGCAGAGTGGGCTTATTTACACCTACAGAAAAGTCTCAGAAATGTAAATGAGCAAGCCTTCCATCACAAATTAGTAGTGTGATGGAAGAAGAGGACAGTTTCTCTATTCTATGTCCATATATAAAGACCATGGCACTGTTATGTACTCTTAGGAAACTCCTCAACTAGAAACAGAGGCCAACTAAACCCAAATGAAGTAAATAAAATGTGTACAGTCCCGCACAGACTTGTACAGTTTACAATTAAACACACAAAACTCTAACGTGCTAAAGGGAAAAGAATTGGCATTCTTGGTACATCTCCTCAGCCGGACCAAAGCCGGGCGCTCAGGAGGAGGGCGGTGCGGGCGGGGGCAGCGGTGCCGAATACTCCTCTTCCGATTCACTCCCGTCGTCGTCATCTTTCTCTTGGTCACTGCCCTCGGTGCTCAGGCGGTCAAACCCTTTTCGACTGTAGCCTTTACGGCTCGCAAAGAAATTTCCAAGGTTTAAGCCTCCACTTCCCTTCCCTGAAGAAAGCAAATAACATAGAATTGAGATGAAGGTCACACAAATGACTCACAGTTTCTCTGCATAGTCTTACATGGTACAGTTGGAAGTTGGGGATGGGCACGGGTAGATATTAGCAAAAGAGAAACAAAAAAAGATGGACATACAGAGACACTTATCCTACAAAGTCAGATGGGTACTACACACGGTTATTGAAATACAGAAGGCACAAACAAAGCTCCCGGGGACTATGTGTTTCTGCAGGATTGTTTCAGATTCACTTTTCACCTCCCGCACCTTCCAGGCTCTGGGGAACTGGCATCCCACAAGCAGCTCTCCATTTCAGTGAGTTTATGAAAAGGTCATCTTCAGATGACAGGCACTGACGTGCCCACAGGAGTGACAGAAAATTTACTGAAGACAAAGTCAGATAAAAGGCAAGGGAGGAGAATTAGATAATACAGAATGGCAACGTGGAAAAAGAGACGGGAAATTCACCGCCATAGCCACACACTTCGGTTTATAGTTTGCATTCTGCGTTCAATGCTGGGGGATGCTATGCTGCACACAGGGGTTTCATTTCCAGAGAGGAAATACGAATTATCTCCTTGCTCTTTAAGAGACACGAGCTTGCTGACTTTGAACCAAATGTGAAGGATTTTAAAAGGTCACGGGCATACCTCTAAGTTTTCCCAGCACTCTTCCTGAACTTGACTCGAGTTTATGTTCAGAATCTGCTAGAAAAAGATGGCACATTTCAAAAGGAGCCCCAATCACCCTCCTCAATCCATGGGCTCAACTTTCAGTATAAATTCAGGAATTCATAAATAATTAACAAGGACTGGCTCTGGCCTGCATGCAATTCCAAAGGGGAAAAGGTAATATAGTATCGTGATGCACACAGGGCCACAGCTGGGTTCGATGCCTGCCTGCTCTCTCACACGCTGTGCAATCTCAATAAATTACTTCTCTGAGCTTCAGTTTTCTCCTCTGAGGAAAGAGGGGTCAATGACACTCTCTACCTACCTGTAAAGATTAGAGGCACACTGCACGTAATGTACTTAGAACAGTGCCTGGTAAGTATACAATAAGTGCTCAATAAATATTACTTTCCATGGGGACAAAATTAAATTACGAATTTTGTAAAAATCGGTAAGTTTTCATTATTACAATTTAGAAATATTTGTCTTAGGCTTTAGTCTTTTTTTGAAGAACAGTACATGCCCTGCTTGAGAAAGTTTGGGGCCCATGTACATCATTCCCCCATTATACGACCGAAGTGAAAGCAAAGGACCGGGAACCCTGAGCATTTTCAATCAGATGAGGTGACCCAAGTGTTCCCCATGGGGCTGCCCATCTCCATGAAAGATCAACTTCCTTTCTTTCTGGGGAGGCAGAACGCCAGCTGGACTTCATTTTTCTGTTTCTGTGTACCTCCCTGCACTCTACCTTGGCTTCCACCTCCGTAAGAGCTGTGCCAGGGAAGCAAGGCTTGCGGCTCTCCTATGAAATCTCTAGCCAGGGATGGAGGCAGCATTATGAAGAAAGCTAGCAGGCAGATAACAGAGGAGAGGTAGCATAGTGGGTGGGGAGGGGAATAGGGAAGAATGGAAGAAGAATCTAGTAGGACTGTTAGAAAGCCAACACATTGGACTGTAAGTTCTACAAGGGCGCAGGACAGCCCTGAGCTGGTTTTCCACCCCCTGAGCCTACTACAGTGTCTGATATGGAGCCAATACGCAATCAGGGTATGCTGAATAAACGGGGGGTCCTTTATGAGGGTTTCTAAAACCCTCACAGAGTGGTAAGATCTATCAAGAACAAATGTTGAGAAAATGTGAAGTTGATTTCCTTTTAGAACTAAATGTGCAATTAAAACTGCAATTTTTACTAAAGAAAATGTGATTGCACAATAGTAATTTCCTATGGTTCAACCTGGGTCTCTGCCTTCCCAACATGCATGTGTGGACTCAGCATTCTGTGACCGTGCCACGGCAGGGGAGGCCAGACTTTCTTGATTCTCCGGTATTCCTTCATCCAGTATTGTTTGCTTACCGATAGTACTGCTACCTGCCCAGTCCCCACATGCACCCGATACTCCTGCTAATTACCACTGCACTTAACACCCTTGCTAATCAATTTCATGTGTCATCTTTTTTTTTTTTTAATGTCATCTCTCTTTTGTGTGTCATCTATTCTGTAAGCTCCATTTATTTCTCCAATAATTATTTGTTGAAGCCCTAGTGCCAGGAACTGTTATTTGTCCTGGGGATACACCGATAAACAAGACAACTTAGCCAGATTCTTGTTCGTTTGAAGCTTCCACCTAACTCCATGAAGACGATGACTAAGTTTCTTTATCTTTGCCCCTGCTGACCGAGTTCCCTACCCATAAGAGGGGCTCAACAGAAGTGTGTTTTGGGAAGAGTTAACTGTTTTTGTGCAGGGCTTTACCGATTGCCTGTGAAGAGTAAAAGAAAGTCCGAGAAAGACTCCCTTTCACCACCTATTAAATTGAATCCTCTGGGTTTTGTTTCTGTGTCAGGGCTTTGCTGTGGGCACTGAGTTCCTGCCATGGCCGCTCTGGCCTGAAATAGAGTCAGATGCTGTCTCTTGATCAAATGCTGCCTCCCCCCCGAATCCATGGACTCCTTTCCAGACGGAGCTGTAGATTCTTACCTTAGGCCAGGGGACCCAGCCAAGGGACTCCTTCTGAGATGTGAGAATCACAGGCCGAATTGTTTGTTTGTTTGTTTGGATGTCCTAAAAGGAACTCAGCTCCTGGGTTCTGTACTATGATAATAATTCGATAAAATGCTGACTCCAGTTTTGGAACCTGCCTTGTATGGTCAGGAAAGGTGGACTGATGGCCTATTTTATGACTATTTAAAAACTACCAGATGGTTTGTTATAGAAACAGTTGGTTTCCTGAGACAGCTGAGGTTTAAGACAAGTATCTTTTTTGACTTCTTATGACTTTTTTTACTTTGTTATTCCTTAATTAAAAGCACTTACTAGGTACCAGGTACTGAGATAAATGCTTTCTGTACATTATTTCATTTATTCCTCACACAACCTGATTGAGTCTTTTATTCCAACTTTACAAATGAGGAAACTGTGGCCGAGAGAGATGAAGTAACTTGCCCAAGGTCAAGGAGCTAAGAGCAAGAGCCAGGACCAGCAGGTGGGGAGAAATACAACTCCCAAATAACAGCCCCACTATTTTGAGAACTGAGCCTGTTTCTAACAGCAGGGGTCTCCTCTGTCTGGACCCTGCAGCTAATGTACCCTGACTGCACTTGCTATACAGTATACATCAATTGGGCTTAAGCCAGTTGCTAAAAAGCAATATTAAAGGTTATATTTTAATCTAACCACCCAAATATCCAAATTTCTGAGGCTCCAGATACATTTTCTACTGTGATACTAACTATAGACAATATTTGGAACATAGACAGTAATGTCAAAAAAGGCAGAGAACACTTAAAAAAAAAAACACTGAAAAAAATCACAATGGAACTTTAAGGCCAAACACTCTTTCAAAAGTAGGCTCCAAGTTCAAGGGGCTCAGTTTACTTGCCTCCAAAGGCCCTTGATTTTTTCCACCGAATAAACATGGCAATGGCCAGCAGGACAACCACCGGAATAACCAGAAGGGTTGTAATGAGAACAACAGGCACTCCGGAGTCTGGCTCTTTGATCAGTTTCTGTTTCTCTTGTATCTTCTGCAATTCTGAGGAGGCGGGTTTGTTCTCCATTTTGGTGTCAACAACTGCCTCGGATTCTTCAGGGAGAGAAGAGTTCACAATATTCAACTGACCCAAAGATTCCAAAACCCTCCCACCACGCTTACCCAGGCAAATCAACAACGGCTCACAAAGAACTTGCTGAGTGCAGTGCACGTGGGTTCATGCTTCATTGTCTGAATCTATGAAGCTGGCAGCGCGTATTGTGATGGGCAATACCCACTGAATGGCTTTTCACCTTTAAATTGTTTTTTTGTTGTTCTATGTTTTATTTCCTCTTAGCTGGAATTCCACACCAAAAAATAGCCCCCTTTTGCATCTTTTCAAAGATAAAATGAACAGGCAGCATGGTGTAAGGGATGGAACTGGTGTGCAGGCTGGAGTCAAGAGGATCTGGCCTCTGACCCCTGGTGCCTGTGCAACTGGCTGTGAAACTTTGGGCAAGTTACTTAAGTGATCTGGGCCTTAGCAACCTCATCTGACACTGTGATGTAATATACCTTCTTTATAAAGCCGCTGGGTACAAATGTTACCATAAAGAAGTTGTTTAATAAGATTTTGTGTCCTTATATCTTTACGAATCTCTTTCATGTTCAATGAATTATTTGTACATTGTATGCACACATTTATCCTAGGATTAAAACATGGGAAGAGGAAGTGTGTCCTTTTCGGGGTCTTTTTTTACAGTTCCCAGCAAACTGTAAGTGCACACATATGCACTGTATATCCTTTTGAGGTTGATGAAAAGAACATACAATGATTTTGTGATATTGGCAGGTTTTAGGCAGATATCAGACCTAAAGTACTATTTGGGAAAATGACACAATGACACTATGTAAGCTGATGCAGGGATCTTAATAACAAGTGATTTAAAAGTGACTTGAGCCTTGAGACACTCTTGCCCTCAGATGTGTGTTGGTATAAAAACCCTACTGTGCCAAGTCTAGAAGATATAACCATGTTTGCCAAAACGCCCACAGTTTCCGGAACGTCAATTTCTTGTGATGCCCTTCTAACCTATGATACAGAATGAATCATATGGCCTTATGGACATTTTGATAAAATGGCAGGGATAGGTGGTTTAACATTGTCAGGAAAACCTTTGGTGAATGTTTAATATAGGTAGACACAGCTTAGTAGATACCTGGACACTTTTCCAAGGAAGCATTTCTCAAATTACTTAAGACACTGTAAACACAATTTTTGATATACACGAATGGCAGGTCCCAGCCTTTTGCTTAAATGTTCTGAGCCAGCCTCCTTCATGTCTCATTGATACCTATTGAGCACTTAAAGAGGTATCAGGCATTGTTCTCATTTAATCATCACACCAAGCCCATGAGTAGGCACTATTATTATCACTGTCTTACAGATGGCCTGTCATAGTCCTCACTTCCTTCCCTGCACTACGGTTAAGAGGAGACAATTATTTCTCTTCTTTTGTCAAATGAAGTGGCTCTCGAAACTTCAGTGGAGAGAAGGGATTGGTTCATAAATCTAGATGGTTCAAATTTAACCTTTCTAAGTCTCAGTTTCCATGAGGAATATAAATGTAACTTGTACTCTTCCTAACCACTGTTTTGTTTTCGTATTACTGTAGAAGAGGTATACAAGTTGTTCAATATTCAAGCTTATTCTATATTGAAGCAGGAAAATACATAAAACACAACAGGATTTTAAAAAATATATATAGGCCAAAGTTACAGGTTGGCAATCAAGAATTGGTTGCCTTGGAATAAAGGTTTATTTCTTTTTGAAGGTGACTGCAAACAGAGACATTACTTAGCAATTTCTACCTGCCATTAAGTATGGTGAGGCTATATCAACTATATCTAGGTTCTTTCATAAGGCAGGACTAGGGCTGGGCTACGCTATGGATAAAGTAAGTGACAGCCTAAAATAATCAGTTTAGCACTCAGAACATGTGCTGAGAATGAGGCAATAAACTTGCTAAAATATAAGATACATTCATTGCACTTCTGAAATTCCTCACCCCCGTTGGGGCACTGAGTGTCATCATCTTTTACTGTGCAGGGGAGCAGGGATAAAGGCTGTGCTTTTGGTGGGATACTGGCATATCTCTTTTATCCCTGGTAACTTTATTTGAAAAGTTAAATTCCTTTCCTGAGTTCCTTATCACCACAAATTCTTTTATCCCCACAACTCCCTGAGAACACAACACTGGTTCTGAAACTCTGCCCTGTGAACATTCACCGTTGGGATGAGTGTCATCCAAGGTGACTCGAATTTGGAAATTTACAATTAACATGTATGAACAAGTCTATTAAGTTTGGGATGGTGTTTCTCCCTCTCTTTTGTAAGGAGTGGTTTAAGTTTAGCTTCCTGATTTTGGTAAAAGACAAACTCTGGAGATCCAGCATGATTTATATTCCTTTTTGAAATAAGAAAGTAATCTTAAAAAAAAAAAAGGTTTAATGAGTGTCATATGGGTTCAAAAAAGAAAAGAACAACTTCATTTGAGTTTGGACATTCCTAACTATTAAAATGGGACCGTCATGACACAAAACTTCAATAAAATTTACTATTGGAACTGCTGCATTCTGCCACGGACCGGGAGGGTTTCCAAGCAGATGACTCAGTAGGCGGACTGAGGAGAGGCAAAACGAACTACAGGGAGGAGCTCAGTTCACCCCTCACTGGTCAGTGTGGTTGGGCTGTTCTCAACAGGCCAACCAGTACAACCTAGAGTTTGTGTGTGTGTGTGTGTGTGTGTGTGTGTGTGTGTGTGTGTGTGTGTCCTATTTAAACAGAGATGGTTTGAGGCCACTTTGAAATACCAGAGGATTCAGAGTAATCTACAGCCCTCTCCAACCTATAGTTCTTGGAATAATTTACGGTGAGTCAATTGGTAGTATTCATCTCTCCTCAGTGGTACAGGACTAGTGGGTAAGAGCCCAGGCTTTGGTGCCAAACAGACTGGTCAAATCCTAGCTTTGCCACTTACTATCATAGTAGTAATTCTTATCTTCACGTCTTTATATATAAAATGGAGATATTGCAATGATCACATTGTTGGTGTAAGGATTAAACTTGATAATTCTGTATAGCCCATTGTTTGTGCTCCATAAATGATAGCTATTAATAATAATATTATTCCCAGCATATCTTTATTCCAGAGCAAACAGAACTTATCAATAATTCTATATATAATGATAAAAATATAGGGGCCTGGGAACTTTGTCATCATATGACTATGGTATGAATGCCACTCAGTAGTGTCACATAGGTAGAATCACTACAAATGCCAAACAATTGCTACTTATTTATTTTATAATATTATCTTACCCCTTTCAACCTTGAGCCGGCTATATTTTCTTATCTGCCTACATAAACTCCCTAAACTCCCTCTTGGTTCTTGCTTCTTTTCATCTCTTTCCACCTGCTTTCATGAGAAAGGAAAACAAGTAAACCTAGGGTTAAGTCTGAATATCTAGGTGAGTCATTTGTAAAGCAACCAATAATGGAATCACTTTGCTACTTAAACATTAGAAGCATCTCTAGTGAGTTCTTAACTAGACACAATGATGTTCAAACCCTATAGATAGCAGACAATGTACAAATATAAACTGGTTCTAGGCAAGAGAGAAAATAACTTGACAGAGATTCCATATGAACCAAGTGGTTGCTTACCAGCAGCTTAATCTTATCTACCCATTCTTGATAATATATACCAATGTTATGCTTATCTGTATATATGTATATGTATGCACACACACACACACACACACACACACACACACACACTCCTTATAGGGTGTAGTCTCTTAAAGTCAGGCACAGTTTCATTTCCCTAAGACCTATTACAGTGATTTACACATAGATGGCTTTCAGTAAATGCTGGGGGGCTAAATTTTACTTAGAAACTTGGGGAGCAGCTCATCTTCTCAGGCTCTTACAATATTAACTCACCAAAGGTATTTTCCACTCCTTTAGATTAGAGCCTCTTAGGAAAAGGCCTTTCCAGTACTTTGAAAAGTATTTTTCTGCTTGTCTGAGGTTAACATACTTACAAGTTACTAATTTATTTTTTCCCTCCCTGAATGTTTCTGGCCCATTTTTAAAAATAGATTTCTTAATCACTTTTCATCACCTGAAATTAGTGAATTTGAACTTATTATTACTACTCCATTTATTAGAAAAAGCGATGATGCTAATGTATAGGTTTAAAGGTTCAGGATACAGCAGAAATGATTGATAATTTAACAGATTCTATTTTTAGCTTGATACTATTTTAAGGGCAATTAAGAGCCATAAAATAATTCAGCACAAACAGCCTTGGGATTCACAGTCAGAGAGGAACCTGACCAACCTTTGGTTTCCTGGACCTCAATGCCAGCCTTCTTAACGGACCGATGTTCCATTTCTGTAACACAGCAAAGAGACAGAGCATCATAACCCCCAAAAGGACAATGGAAAACTTAATTTTGATATTAATTTTGCTCAGTAGAAAATATTTCCTTAATTCATCAAATTCATTCTCATATTAGAAAAGAGTTTAATACCAATCACTAATTAGGTGCCAGGTCTGGGAATCCTGGATAAAATCTCCTAGGGGAAGTTGAAATATTTCTAAGGTCTTCATATTTAAAATGAGATTTTCCTTTTTGATTTCTGACATAGCAAGTCGTTCTGTTTTCATGTGACATCTCGGAGATAGCTAGTCCTGCCATGTCCATCAGTCTTCCAGCTGACATATATGGATGTGACTAGTTAAACCCTAGCATGCAGATACAAAGACACTTGTTTGGTCCCGGATGACAGTCTGATGGTCCCAAAGGTACTACTTTCCCGGTTTGTTATTTGGTTACATTCTGGACTATGCAGAGAACTTTTCTGTTTCGAAGCTGAAAGCTATACTGCAGTGCTTCTCAGACAGGAAATACATCAAAACCCCCGGGGAAGCCTTTCTAAAATGCACGCATTATCATTCCTCTTCTTTCTGTTGATCTCAAGTGGGGTGCGGCCATGTGTATTTTGAAAAACCCTCCCCCAGTGACTCAGATATACATCTCTGTTGAGTACTAACCATGAGGATGGTATGAAGAGCCTAAACTGGAATCTTAATGAGTTCAAGTAGCATATTCCTACCTGCCAAATGAAGATATTGGCTAGGTTTCTGAAAGTCTGTTCCACTTTGAAAGGTATTCATTTATTTCTTTATTCTGAAAAAACCTGGGCTCAGACATGCACTTGGGAATTATCCATCTCTCTTTGCTCTCCTGTCTGCCCACACCTTCTGGTTCCTCTTGAGAAGGCAGGTGGTGGGAGCCGCACTTGCAAGGGGGATGGGAAGCTGCTGCTGGAGGGGAGCAGTTCTGGGCACCGCGGTGCACTCAGCCCTAACTGGGGCGTTATTACAAAACCAGCACAGGTTACTCAAAGGATAATTCTGAAGACAGCAGTTATCAAATCTACGTGGGGTCCAAGACCTGTATGCTACCTAATTTCTTAGTTATCGCTTGTTTTTCCCCTTCTTATAATTTGCATTTTTCCCTGTTTTAGTTAGCATTTCCTATCTCCATCAAGTCCATGTTTCCTTATTATTTCTCTATCGAAAGCTGCCTGTTGCAGCTCTGATACCACAGATTTATCATTCTCAGTTCTTCTCCCTAATTCTACCTTCTCCTACTGTTTAGACCCTACCATATTTTAAAAGGATTTCTGGACACTGAGGTTTGTGGCTTACTAAGCATCTCGCGCTCTTTAATTTAGAAAGCTTACGTTTTTTTTAGTCTGATATCAGAGGCTAGGTTAGTATACTTTCTACTTAGAAATAACGTCCAAATTGCAATCAGAACCCCCCGTCCCAATACTCCCTTCTTGATCCTGATAAGAGAAACTCTTCTGTCCCATACATACTTTTGAGCTACATGAAAACATAGCAGTGCAGAATTTTGAGTAAGCTGAAGCCTAAAGGAAAAATGCAGAGCGCCTCCTATTTGGAATGATGTGTGTCTGACACTGATGCTGGCGTTCCTAGATGCTCGGCAGCCGCGGAGAGCTGAAGAGTCACTTGGGGAGTGATGCCTGTGTGGAAACTAGTCAGCCCATCTGCCTTGCCAAAGCCATCTCCCTCCCTCTGGAGAGGAGTTGGAATTAACATTGGCTTTCAGTGTAGCAGACATTACTTCAGGCATCAAGAATTTCCTGTGGAATATCTGTGGAAACAGGGGGATAACTGCCAGCAAAAAAAAAAGTCTCTTTCCACTTAAGAAATTTAATTTAATTCCTGAAATGAATACCAAACAACTACCACCTACACCTTGATTTCCCGCTCCTATCAATAAAAAGAGAAAGAAATGCATTTTTTTTTCACATGTTTTTTTAAGCAATAAAACTGAGGGGAACATATGCACCATAATATTGCTAAAACCATACTTTCAGTGGTGATGAACTTCCACACGGTGTTGGTGTGAGCGTCTCCAACGTACACAGTCCCGTCTTCAGCGGCAGCAATATCATGAGGCATGTCAAAGTGCTGCCCAAACAAGAAGCACACATTAGGGTGGCAAGCCCGTACTCGGATTCTCCATAAACAGGCAAAAAAACCACAAAACCACCCAACAAAACAATGAGCATATTACTCAAACCAAAAAACAAAACAAAACAAAAACAAAAAAACCACAAGCAAAAACAAAACCAATAATTCCCATCAAAGCAACTCTAGGCCAAAGAGAGTCCCTCATTCATTCTCTGGGCCCTGACTCTGCCAGGCACACCCCTGTACGTTAGGAAACACTAAGAGACCCTTACCACTGACTTTCAAGTCTTTAAAAGAGTTAACATTTACAAGCAGAATTTCTTTTTACAGTGTTGATTACTTGGTGTTGCAATATCTACCCATTTATTTATATTTATTTTAATAACTATCAAATTTGCCTGTTTAAATCTATACAAGTCAAAAAGACCAGGTATTAAATTTTGGCTATTATCCTGATCAAATTATCATGTGCTACCTTAAAAACTACTTATACATCACTGTTTAGAGAAGTCATTTCAAAGATTCAGTACATTCAGATTCTTTCTTTTTAAATATGTTCTTACTGATTTTTTTATTTTTATTTTTTATTTTATTGATTTTTTACAGAGAGGAAAGGAGAGGGACAGAGAGCCAGAAACATCGATGAGAGAGAAACATCGACCAGCTGCCTCTTGCACACCCCCTACCGGGGATGTGCCCGCAACCAATGTACATGCCCTTGACCGGAATCGAACCTGGGACCCTTCAGTCCGCAAACCGACGCTCTATCCACTGAGCCAAACTGGTTTCGGCCTTACTGATTTTTTGAGAGAGAGAGAGAGAGAGAAAGAGAGAGAGAGAGAGAGAGATATCAGTTGCCTCCTGTAAGCCTCCTACTGGGGATTGAGCCCGAAGCCCGGGCATTTGCCCAGACCAGGAATTGAACCAGTGACCTTTTGGTGTATGGGACAATGCTCAACCAACTGAGCCACACCAGCCAGGGTGAGATCTAAAATGTGTACCAGGAGAGAGGCAACAGTGTAGGGTTTTATACTCTGAAGCCCAGTGTTTACAATATCTTTAGTCAACAAAGGAGTGTGGAGTGTTACCTCCAGTACCTTCTCAGCTTTGGTATCTACTTAGCTACTCGGTGTTTCACTATGTCTTTCTTCATGACATATTTCCATTTCAATCATCACGATCTCAGTCCGAGGACACAGGAGACAGGGGAGCACTTTGTAGAAACCACACTTTCAGTTGGACCCAGGGTCACCACCCAGTTCCTAGAAGAGCAGCCTTAAAACATGCGCGGCAGCCATTTCCCTCTGCCTGCTGAGGCCTGCGAAGGTTCCATGTGGCTGCCAGTTGGCAGGACGTGGAGGATGCTTTCGCCTTTGGGGCCAGCCAGGCCTGCCTGAGGGCACAGCTCTCAAATATAGGGCCTGTGAGTATGAACAGGAGCATTATCCCGCCGGTGGGCTTATCAATCAGCATCTGCCCACTTTAGTTTGCTGAGTACAATGGCACTAATGAGGCAAATTGCAGTGCTCAGTTCACTTTAGGACAGAATACACGCTTTGGAGATACTATTGTGCTTTAAAATTCAGCAACAATTTGTCACAATGAAAAGAAAAATGAGACGGCAGTGCCAAGGAGGCTCAATCCTTCATACTACCAAATGAGCTGTGACAAATGTGCATGAGGACAGAGAGCCAGAAATCAAAACGCTGCCTTGCTGAAGCCTCGCAAGCCTGTCATTAAATGTTCATCTTTATTTTGGGTTCAGCTAATGGGTGGCAACCGACTTGCAAATTATAGGCAGTTCCTCTTCTATACCAAAATATGGTCTTAAAAAAATGGCTGTGCAAAACATATGGTTGTAAAGTGCTCCATATTTTCTGGTAGAAACTATTATAATGGGGGGGGGAGCGATAAGGGTGAGAGGGGATATGTGAGCTGTTCATCACTGAATCACACATTATGTCATCAGTTCAAGGCAACAATAACGGTAAGCCTCTATCTGGTTCTCACACTGACACAGGGAGCCAAGAGTTCTGTTAGAAATATTTTGGGGCCACAGGAGGAGTTCAGGGGAGGCGTAGGGGGCGGGGCCTCGGGATCTATATTACTACTGCAATCAGAAGCACTGAGGTGCTTTTTTTTAAAATATATTTTATTGATTTTTTACAGAGAGGAAGAGAGAGGGATAGAGAGTTAGAAACATCGATCAGAGAGAAACATCGATCAGCTGCATCTTGCACACCCCCTACTGGGGATGTGCCCGCAACCAAGGTACATGCCCTTGACCGGAATCGAACCTGGGACCCTTGAGTCAGCAGGCCGATGTGCTATCCACTGAGCCAAACCGGTTTCGGCTGAGGTGCTTTTTAATGAACTAGTCTATTGTTCTGCATTATTTGAAAGAGAAAATTATGTTGTGAGCTTTCAGACTTCAGAGTTTAAGAGATTCAAAGGTCTTCTGACTTAGGCTTTGTAAACTCTTCTTTTGAGGTTCTCCGCCCCAGAGAAATAAAATAGGAGAAGAGAATGACAGCATCCTCCTGGGCCACCCGGTGACAAAGCCCAGGACAACCTGCGCCCTCAACATCTGTTATTCTGCCTTAAATACTCATAAGGACTTTGTGTTCTCTATAACATAACTTGTTTGCTATAACACAAATAATATTGAAACTTACTTAATGTTAAGTAAAACAATTCTCTAAGAAGTTGCACCAAGTTCATGTTGAGGTTGAAAACATCCCTTGGCAGGCCAATGTGTGCCTCAGAGGAGTAAGAGGTGAATCACAGTCCCAAAGACCTGGGTTTGAGGTTCAGGTATGCTTCTGACTATGTAGCTTTGGATAAGTAATTTAACCTATGGGATCCTTTTAGCTCAATTATTATTAAATATTAAAATTTTAATCTCTATCATTTAGCTCAGAGAAATAACACAAATCTGGGTCTACTGGAGTTTTTTGTCATTATTATTGGTGTTTTGCATGGAGGGGTGGGGATCACTTCCCTCCTTTTCCACATGGGCTGCCTTTCATAAGAGAGAAGGAAAAAAAAAAGTAAGAAAGACAGCCTGAAGAGTGTGTGTGAAAGCAGACAATAAGGACCATAAGTCTTTCCTCTGATTATTGTGTGTGTGTGTGTGTGTGTGTGTGTGTGTGTGTGTGTGTGTAGAATTTGGGGGACAACTATGTGCCTTGCCCTTATAGCTTTTTGACACCATTTGACAGAACCATCTTATATATTGTCCTCTGTCTCAGCTTCCCTGCATAGACATAAAGATGAAGATCAAACGCTGGAGACAAAAACTTCTCTGGAGAATGTAACAGTAGAAGAGGGAGAATCGAAACACACGAGGAGACAAGTAATGGATGGGCACAAACAGAGGCGCACACACATTACGTAAAACTTGACTTCTGACTTGAAGGAAGAATATCTTCTTATATAGGAATCAATACACCTCATTATTTCCTTCACCCACACTTAATCTTTGTGATGACAACTTAATTAGGTGACAATTCAGAGAGGTTCATGAACTGATTTTTCAGTTTACTGAGTCAACACAGAACCAATTCTATATTCTGGTGTAATATCAAGTCTTGTTTATTGAAAGAAAAAGCAAATTTCACCTTGGAGTTAGACTCTCTTTTCAGGTTTGCTGTGCTGATCCATATACAGTGACTCATTCATCACCAAATGTCTGATGAATGCTGGTGTTTGGGCACAATGCTTTCTGAAATTTTAATTCAGGGCTGTTCACATTTTTGTGAGAGTAAGGTTCATTTAGAATCTAATTTCTTGCTTAGCATTTAGTTTTGATTTCAGGATGCATATTTGAATTAAAAGTTAATAGCTGGTCAATACAGAAAAATCAAGGCAAAATATTGCAAAATGAAGACCTAAAAGAAAGTTAATGTTCTCACTCTATTAGTAGGTAAGAGAAATTTAGCTCAAAGTGGCAAAACGATGAAGATGGGATAACCAATAAGGATCTGAAACACCAATGAAATAAAATATGTTATCAATGTAATTAATTTCCTTCTGAAGAGCTATTATGATTTGATATTTGATTACTTATTGCTTTTCAGGTGAAATACGTCCATGAAAACTTTTATTTATTACATATGAACCAGAGGCCCGGTGCACGAAATTCGTGCACGGAGGGGGATTCTCCCTCAGCCCAGCCTGTACCCTCTCCAATCTGGGACCCCTCAAGGGATGTCCGACTGCCCGTTTAGGCCCGATCCAAGGGCCTAAACGGGCAGTCGGACATCCCTCTCACAATCCAGGACTGCTGGCTCCCAACTGCTTGCTTGCCTGCCTGCCTTCCTGATTGCCCCTAACCGCTTCTGCCTGCCAGCCTGTTCACCCCCTAACCACTCTGCTGCCAGCCTGTTTGCCCCCAACTTCCCTCCTCTGCCGGCCTGGTTACCCCTAACTGCCCTATCCTGCAGGGTTGATCACCTCCAACTGCCCTCCCTTGCAGGCCGGGTGCCTCCCAACTGCCCTCTCCTGCTGGCCATCTTGTGGTGGCCATCTTGTGTCCACATGGGGGCAGGATCTTTGACCACATGGGGCAGCTATATTGTTTGCTGCAGTGATGATCAATCTGCATAGTACTCTTTTATTAGATAGGATAGAGGTCTGGTACAGGGGTGGGGGCCAGCTGGTTTGCCCTGAAGGGTGTCCCTGATCAGGGTGGGGTTCCCTTGGGGCGTGGGGCAGCCTGAGCGAGGGGCCTGTGGTGGTTTGCAGGCGGGCCACGCCCCCTGGCGATGCAAGCAGAGGCTCTGGTATCTGGAATTTATTTTCCTTCTACAATTGAAACTTTGTAGCCTGGAGCAGAGCCAAGCCTGGGGTTCCCTCCGAGGCCCGCAGCCATTTGTGTTGGGGTTATAATTGAAACTTTGTGGCCTTAAGCGGGTGGGCCCGGCTAGGGTGTGCGGAAAGCTTTGCTTCCCCTGTTGCCGGCGGCAACCCTGGCCTGCTCTCTCAAGCTCCATTCTGCCGCCATTTGTTTGAATTTGTTTACCTTCTATAATTGAAACTTTGTAGCTTGAGTGGAGGCTTAAGCCTGCAACGGCTGGCAGAAAGCTTGGCTTCCTCTGTTACCTAGGAAACCTTGCTCTCTGTGGCTGTAGCCATCTTGGTTTGGGTTAATTTGCATACACGCTCTGATTGGATGGTGGGCGTGGCTTGTGGGCGTGTCGGTGGTATGGTCAATTTGCATATTTGTCTATTATTAGATTAGATATGAACCAGAGGCCCGGTGCCTGAAATTTGTGCATGGGTATGGTTCTTAGGCCTGGCCGGCAATCAGGGCTGATTTGTTGGGCTACTGGCAGGGCGATCAGGGTCACCCCCCTCCCCCCCATGGCACTGCCTTGACTGTTCTGGGGCCTGTGGGCTGGGGCAGCTCCTACATTGAGCGTCTGCCCCCTAGTGGTCAGTGTGACCAGTCGTTCCACCGGTCATTCCACCAATCGATCGATTTGCACATTAGGCTTTTATTATATAGGATAGAAACCCACACAGGGAACTTGTACTGGAACCTTTAGTTCAGATCCAGTTTGCTTCCAATCAGATTCTGTAGCTCTTGTTAAAACTCCATTTGAGTGAGAGGGCATGTCCTATTTTGTTTATCATCATATCCTTAGTGTATAGGATAATGCCTAACACAGATTAGGCACTGAATAAATATCTCGAGAATGAATTCTGATAAACCCCAGACTAGCTGTCAGTATTCTAACAGGCACATTTCTAAAATATCGAGGCATTTTAAAGTATTTTTTTAATCTAGCAAAGTTGATATCTTAAAGAATACTATAAGCATTATGAGTATAGAGATGCAATTTGCCAGGTGGCTTAGGATACCTGTATTTTGATCCAAATAAGCCCAATAAATCTTTACATGTTTTAAAAAATAAATCTATATATGTTTTAAAAGTTCAGCCAGCAGCATTTTAGCAGGCTGGATTTTCTAAAACTGAGGTACCAGCAGTATATTCGGGCAGTGTGTGTGAACATTCTGATCATTCTGGTCATATGCAGAGAAAGTAAACTGAGAAAGCAGTGGGCACACTGGGCCACAGTTCCCGTGTTTGTAAAAGACACTGTTAGAGTAAATAGTGGTAAGCCCTTTGTGAAGCCAAAACTAGCCTTTCGTCTCTTACGTAGGCCAAGTCTTTAGGACTTGAATGAATTCCAGGAACTGCTATTTTCAAGTCTTGTTGCTCAGTGTAGTCATAGTATTAAAAAAGCAAACAAGGTTTCTGTTGAATCTAAGAGAACTATTAAAGTACAGTTTAACATACTGTGATATCTTCTCTACTAGGATGAAACCAGAAAAGCCTAATTTTTTTGGTATTCTAACTACAGTAAATTTAAACCTGCCACTGTATGCAGAGTCTATTAACAACCTTAGTTCTGCATTCAGTGTTAATTTGCAGCTGAAGAAATTGATCAGAATACAGGACATTTATTCTAAATAAAACATTGTATTGGAACGTGTCCAACCTACCTAAGAAAGTGATTACATCTCCTTCAAGTTTTTCACCTTTTGCACTCGGATGTCGAGTGTGACTCGACACAGTTAGCATTAGAATAAAGGAATCGAGAAAAAAGCAAGCGAGTACAAAGGGTTAAGAGATTATTCAAGTATAAATTGAATGCTAGGGTTTGCATTTTAATACTCTCACATAAAAATTAATTTTCTCTCATTATATGTGAATACCTTGCGCACTGGCTTGAAGATGTCTATAATTTCCCCACTGGAAAAGTTCATCACAAATCCTTGTACTGGTTCTTGATCCCCAAAGTGAGGCTTCCCATTCACCACAAAGAGCAAACCTGTGACAAGATATTCCATTAACTATTCTTTACAATATGGATAAGACTGGCCTTCAAAGACATGTATGTACATTTACACAAACAATAAATATTGGGTCAATCTGGTCCCTACAACTGGCAACCAAAGTAGAAAATAAAACACTTAGCAAATGTCTTCTTCTGAGTAATAATAAGATCAGGTTATGAGAATAAGCTCCTTGTAATAGGAAAATCAGAAAAAGCTAGGCCTGTTCTACTTAGGAAGTCAGTGGAAATCAGGAATACATACATAATATATATAGATATAGATATAAATGTAGATATTGATATAGAGATAGATGTAGATGTAAATATAGATATATGACATAAAAATATAGGTATAGACACATAGAGATATCACAGGCATCCTAAATAGGTATTGGGAAGAGTCAGGTTATTTAAGCAAATCATTTTAGAGTATCAGATCTTTAAAAAATTATATAATATCTGCTATAGTTAAGAGAAGAATTAGAGGAAAATATGCTAAGGACATAAGTTATAGTATAGGGAGAAGAATGGTTTGAAAATGTGAGATGCATATTTCAGATTACCAAAGATATATATTTTTCATAATTTAAAAAATTAAACCATTTTATTTTTATTAATTCAATGAATACTCTCTTTAGGAAAATTTTATTTCTTAGTATAGTAGTGTTTATCCAAAATAATAGAAATTATGATGTCTTGGTTAAGTAAGTACTTCAGATGATGAAAATTACATTTTCAAAGAATTAAAATATACACAACACTAAACCACTATTGAAGATATTTTTATCTTCCTTTAAGGATTTCAGAATAGGGTTCTTTAGCATATCACAGTAAAAAAATCAACATTGTGAAAATCAAATACTATTGTGCAATATTGTAAAGAGAATTCCAATTGTAATACATGTCATCTTTGGTTTAAATTCTGTTTTTAATCAGATTTCCTCTCATCTTCTCTCCTGATGCTTTTTCTCTTCACATTTGATTTGTTTTTATTCACTAGGAACTTGATCACCCTCTTTATTAGGTCAATGGTCTTGCCAAATTTATTCTTTAACCATGAGGTAAAAATAAAAATGAGACTATCTCTTGTAAGGATATTAATGATATTAATATCACTTTTTATTATTTATTATTTATTCTGTGGGGAAGCCAAACTAGCTCCTTACCCAGCCACCTGCATCCCTTTATTTCATGTCCTAAATAAACTGGAGGCTGCTTGGGGAGATAGTAGCCATAAGCAACTTTAAAGGCATAAAAATATAAATATTATAGTAATAGCTATAAATAGCAATGCTACTTTAATATAGATATATTTAATAAAACTTATGGCAAAATTATATGCACATTTTAGAAATTAAATATCCTTTCAAAATGTTCAGTAAGTATTCATTATTTAAAGAAATATTATGCTAAGTTATCTTGTAGTATGAATCAAGTGGATCTTATTTTATGAGTGTAGATAATTTTTTCTGGTTTTCCTCAAGTCAAGAAAATCTGTTTTGCAAATGAGAAAAAATTTCCAAATTTTACTGGTCATTCCTCCTGGCATTTAGACATAAGCCTCACTTTACATATTTATCTTTATTAAAAAAATTGGTCACCCCTTTTAAAAGTATGTCAGAGGTATTTTGAATACTGATTTTATCAGGCATATATCATCTGTTGATGATGTGAGAATCCATAATATTAATTATTTACTAACTAGAGCAGATGATCATAATCAAGGAAAAATAAAAATCAATATTTGGGAAAACATTTTTAACCCATTACAAACAGTAAAATCTTTGAGTTCTTCATTATTTTCATATAAAACTCCAGTTGAAACTGATTTACAATGAACTAACAGTTTAAAAATTATTTTAAGATCTAATATATAAGGTATCTTCAATCCTTTAAGAAAAAAATTATAAAAAGAGCATGTGAAGCTAAGACAAATACTTTTTAAGAATGGAGTGTAGTATGACAAAACACAAAAATAAATTAAGGTAAAATACCTGGTATATATGAAATTGCAAATACATTTCTTCCAAATGATGCATGCTTAATCTCTCGCACAAATTCTTTGGTGTCAGTTTTAAAACACTGGATCCGACCATTTTCCCTGTCTGCCACACATAATTGACCCAAATGAGGCACAAGGGCCAAGCTGTGAGGAACGGTAAACTGGCCTGGTGCGGGATTGCTCCCTGAAGATTCTACAAAACACAGAGAAACCTCAGGTATATAATTTGTAATAGCACCAAAAGTCTGACTCTACAGTTTTGTTTTCCAGATTCATGACAGTAAACCATTAAATATCTGGAACCAGGGGGAAATAGGGTAAAGCAGTTTATACATTTATTCCATTAATATCTCTTACCCACAAACACATTAGATATTTACTCTCTATTTGGATAAAATCTGGGAGTAGAAGTATTCTTTTTCCTCTTATAAGGTGTGTAGGGGTGTGTGTGTGTGTGTTCGCACGTGCGCACACGCCAGGTAGATGCATATAGAGGCCCTGTTTCTCTACTACAGGGGACAATGGCATCCTAAAGGACGTGAGGGGTACCAAGCTCCTGTTCCTAGTGATACTGGCTAGGAATTACAATTAGAGTCTTAGTGGGTACCTTCTCCCCACTGTGTGATGAACGTCCCACTTGGAGAAAACTGCACAATCCGACTGTTGCAGTAACCGTCTGACACATAGATGGCTCCGGTGTCCGGATCCACGGCCACATCGGTGGGTTGACAGAAGTGATTCTGGTCACTGCCTGGTTGCATGCTCCTTCCCAGGATTAGCAGGGGGCCTGCCTTGCTGTTTGGATCCAGTTTGAACACCTTTTTCAAAAGGAACAAAAGCCTCACTGCATGGTTATCACTGACACACACCCACGTGGCTAAGAACACTTGCACAGGCAATTAGAGTGTAAGCTCCCAGAGACTTACTTAAAACAAGATACTTTTTAAGAACTGGAGATCATCTGGTCCGATTCCTTCATTAGATAAGGGAGGACGATAGAGATTAATTGGTTTGCTCAAGGTCAGCCAGGTAATTATTAGTGAATGAAGACTAGTACAAGGATGTCCTGTTCCATCCACACCTATTCCATGCACTCATCTTTCCTTAGCTAACAATGCTCTCCAGACAATACATGAGCAATAAACGTTTACCGAGATAATGTTTGAAGACCCTGGTAGCTATGTCTTCTGAGTTCTAGCATTTCCACCTCTGCCCCCCTAGTTTCTCTAGTTCTTTGCTGCCTACTCTAAAAACAGGTATCAAATGTGAATTCTGCTTCTAAGGGAAAAACTTATGACTATTCTGTGATTGAAATATAACTTCTTTTAAAAAGGACAGAATTTTAATGTTTAATACATAAACATGAATGTACCATAGACCTAGTCTTCAATTTAGTGAAGATGAGGAAAAGAAAATAGAAAGCACAAGGAATGAAATAGAACTAAAACCTGAGGACAGAGAAAAGCAAAGAAAATATGGAAGCAAAAAAGGAGGCTGGCACTAAGGTTCCTGCCAATTCAAAGGAGAGAGGTGACTTGATCATTTACGAGTAGCTTTTCCTCGCACTAACTTCTAAGAGAAATATTTGAGATGGGGCTGCTCCTTATAAACTAACTGGGTCACAGGAATGATGCAGGTAAGGCAGAGCGTTTTGAAAGCAATACTTCATGATCTTCTATTTGAATAACTGCCAAATGGAAGATAAATTACCTGATGCAGAGCCACATCAGTGACCCAGTAATTTCCATCTTTATCCACACTCAAGCCATGTGGCAAGTAAAACCTGCAAAATAAGAATAACTGTCTTAAATATATATTAATTTCCAAAGCATGTGTACAATGAATGTTTTGGTAATTAACCAATAAAGACAATATAAATTAATAAATTGATAAATGTATACCAGCATTACAATAGAAAAGACCAAAATGAATTGTTATATGAAAATACTTGTTATAAAAAGAGATATCCTTATGACAAATCTTAAGCAATAATCATTTAAAATTTTATATAAAATTACAAATATTTATTGTAAAGCATGGTATGTTCAATTTAAAAACAATTTCTCATGATCTCACTCATTTGTGGAATATAATGAACAACATAAACTGATGAACAAAAACAGATCCAGAAACAGAGAAGCATCGATCAGACCATCAAACCTTAGAGGGAAGGTAGGGGAGGGTGGGGAGAGATCAACCAAAGGACTTGTATGCATGCATATAAGCAAAACCAAGGGACACAGACATCAGGGGGGTGAGGGCATGAGTGTGGTGGGGAGTGGGGGGGAGAAATGGAGGGATAAGGACACATATGTAATGCCTTAATCAATAAAGAAAAAAAATTTAAAAAACAAGTTCTAAGATCATACATATTAACCTCTTAGAAATGTGCATAAACAAATTTGTCTAGAGAAATAGAAATTGATTTATATAGTTTGAATCATTTAAATACACTGCAAGATAATATAATTCTATAGGAATATAGGACATCAATATATGACTCAAAAGCTTTAAGAGTGCCTACTAAAGACAGTAAGACCCAAAGAAAACAACTTCCAGCAGACTTGGGCTGTGCCCATCCAAGCAAAGTCAAGTGGTGTGCCGGATAACCATTTAAGAAGGTGAATCTATTTAACAATCAATTGGGATGATCTGGGTAAGCGAATTATAAACTAATGTAGGTCAAAACTCACAGGCTGAAGGAACTTGGACAGAATTAACAAACACATGGACAATATCTTACTATGGTGTGGTCCAAAGACATCGGACAATCTCCAAGCTATGTTCGTCGGCGTCTGGCCTTAGCATCATTGCTGGCACTACACATTTTTTTTTTTCACGAGCCAAGGCTGAGATATTAATTCACTGAACTAGATCTCTGTTTTGGTGACTGAATGTAAGAGTTATGATATGATTTTTACATAACACGCCACTATTAGCCAACTCCATTTAGCAGCCATTGCTCTGCCCTCCTCTTTAATTCCTTTCTGGAATGAGAATGCTCCTGGTTAATGGGCGGGGCATCAAGGAGACAGGTTCAGACGCACTGAGTGGTGGAGCTGGTATTAGAATTCGTTCCCTGACTCACAATCTTAGAATCCTATAAAAATCTAATTATTGCCATCTCCATAAGCAGCTGCATTCAAAAGAGGGAGCTCCCTGCCTTTCAAAGAAGCTGGCTCTCCCTGTGCCCAAGCAGATGGAGAGGGAACAGTTCCTGAAGATGCCAGGTTCAAATGGTTGAGGACACTCTGTAAGCAGGTGACCTTTCTTTCCATGACCATAAAGTGTCAGCCAACTTTTTTTTTTTTTGGCTGCCAAATCCCATCCAGGAATAAGATCAAATAATGAGTGGCTTTCAATGCCAAATTACCTATGCATACTGAGGAAAGATAAAAAGGACATTTGTTCAGTCTTCACTTTGAGATGGAAAGACAAATGCCTTCTTTCTTAACAGTATTTACTTGATGAGTTTGGTTATATAACTTTTCTGCTGAATAATTTTTTAAAAAATCTTCAGATGTAGCTGAGCACAACTCCATTAGCTATGTGTATCCATGGCTCTCCCAAGCCTGACTACCAATTAGAATCACCTGGGGAATTTTACAAGTATTTTGATGTCCAGGCCTCATCCCAGACTATAGGTGAATCTAATTTTTTTAAGTTTCCGGGTGATTTTAATATTCAGTCAGGGTTTAGAATATGCTACTTAGAAATTGAAAGATGAGATGGCCCAATTAGTCACCTGCTTTTTTGTTGTTAATCCTCATCCGAGGATATTTTTCCCCATTGATTTTTAGAGAGAGTGGAAGGTAAGGGGAGAGACACACAGAGAGAAACATCGATGTGAGAGAAGCACATCGATTGGTGCCTCCCACAGGCTCCCCAAATGGGGCCAGAGATCAAGCCTGCAACCGAGGTATGTGAGTGTCCTTCACCGGAATCGAACCCACAACCCTTCAGTCTGAGGGCTGACACTCTAACCACTGAGCAAAACTGGGTAGGACAGCCTCCTGCTTTCTTGAGCTATGCTTTCTCACCACCGCTATACAACATACTCTTCCCAAGACCAGACCCAGTGATGCACTTTGTACCCAGTACCCTATGCAGTACATGCCTTAGTAACAACATAAACACTTCAACTCACAGATTTTTCCCACTGGATTGGAGAACTGCAGCAGTATTTGGATCGATGACAAGAATAGTGTCTTCTTCAATTGGCCCAAGTCCTCTTTGCTGGTAAACAAACTTGCTGTCAAACGAGCTTTAAAAAAGATTAGAATAATAAATAAATAAACCAAGTCAAAGAACTTGAGAATGCAGACTATTTACTTGAGATTCTAAATACAGAGTAAAAAGAAGAGCTCAGATGTATCTGACTTCACTCTGTCCTGGACGGTTCAGCACCCTGGATTATACACACAGCAGCAGCCTGCAGAACTGTGCCACTCAGAATGGCCACGGAGCAGCATGGGAGCTACTGGAGATGCAAAGTCTCAGGTCCCAGTGAATCTGAATGTGCAGCTTCACACCATCCCCACATGACTCATAGGCACGAGAGTTTGAGGAACACTACCTGTAACTCTTAAAGTAACTAATATTTTTTAAAAGGTCCTCAAAATATTTTAATAGTTACTTTATTTCAAATTACAAAAGAAAGCATAACTTACTTTAATTTTCTCTGTGATGATAAAGGAAGTATAAATGATAGCAGGAAGGGTAGTGATAAAAAATGGGTTGCTATTGTACTAGCCATAGATACAACATACAAATCATATGAAAAAAATCTGAATGACATCAAATATTTATGGAGACATATTGGTACTTTGGAAAACCAACAACTAGACTGCTCAAATCTGCATGCAGTACAGCTGTTGATCAGTTGGTTGGTATTTTTATGGAACTTATGTAGAGTCCCAGTAGAACAAAAATTTCAAAATATAATCTGTTGCCATTAAGAATATACATCACACAATTAGGTGAGCATCTTGACTATTATAGTCTTTTGGGTATATTTTTCCTGAAAGATAACAATAAGTCCCTGAGGTAGTTCTTATTAATGACCCATTCAATTGAGTACAAAATATTGATTCAGCTTTGTCAACCTAAAACTGAAGTAATACTGGTTACATATGTCATTATGTGTAGTTAAAACCACACAACAATATGCAGAAAAAATATACATAGGTTTATGAAGTGGAAGTGACATCACCAACAGAGCAGATTTTATAAGATATTCATGGGATCATTATTAAATTGAAACGTGACATTTTATTCGTAGTGCACAAGGTGTTATTAAATCAGGAAAGTCTGGTAAAGGGCAAACATGAACTCTCTCTCTTTTACTACTGTGAGATACCAAAGAGTTTACGCTATATCTGAAAGTATTTTCAATATGAATTTTTATACTACAGACATCATAACTAATTTTCTAGAGAACAAAGGTACCAGGTTCAGTTATCAATGATGTTTTCTTCCCAACCTGACCATGAGATTGGATATCAGTTCAGCATAGTTGAGACTCGCAGTATGCTGTAAGTTTCACATTCGTGTGTAATAGGACGAAGTCTCTTCATTTATTGTCTCTTATAGTGTAAGTCTTATGTTCTTCATTATTTAGAAATATTCCAGTGCTTTGCAATGGCACAGTGGCAATCTAACTTATGTGAGAATTATGCTTTCCCTGACTATAAGAAAAGTCTGGTTTCCCTTTTTCTTAAATTGAAATTTTTAGATAATTGTAGACTCACATGCAGTTGTAAGAAATAATACAGAGTGATTCCTTGTACATTTTACCCAGTTTTCCCAAGCGTAGCATTTTGTACAACTATAGTACAATATCATAACCACGATACTGATACTGATAAAATCCACTGGTTATATTTAGATTTCCCTCTTATATTCCCTAATTGTTTTTTATTCTTGCAGTTTATTTGCTTGGGCATGGACTATACTAGTATATTACTAGTCCCCACATAGGAGTTAGTAATATGGAAAGTTGCCATATCTTCATAAATCTTACCAAGTGCTATCACTGAACATGTAGACAGTGATCTGACCCACTGCTGGCTGGTAGTAATAGTGCAGTCCAACTGTATATCCCGATAAACCGGGAGCGGATCAAACCTCAGCATACCTAATGTCACCTCTTATTTGTAAAATGAAAAACTGAACAAGAAGCCTAATATTTTTACTTGCTCGTGATTTCCTCAAGAAATGGGCTGCAATAATTCTGGAAGATAACTGCCCCCTTGGTTTGTCCTGTCATTCACTTAAATATTCACCATCAGTCCTAAATCTCTGGTCCTAGGGTCCTACTATTTTAGGAAATGACATTCGTACAACTTATAGATCGGGAGAAAGTACAAAGGAGACCCCCTCCCCCAGGAATAGATACTGAACTCTAACTTAAAATTATTTTTATAGTTCCAGCTTATTTCTCCAGCACTCAAATATTTCAAAATGTAAACTTTAACTCACTGGAAGCCATGTCTCTCAGAGTCAAGAACATGAAATGTTGAACTTGTCAGTCAGATGGAATGAAACTGTTGTAGCTGATATATAGGTAGGGGAAAAAACATCCTTTATCAATGGCACTGTTCTGTACTGCCCACAAATGTAGGAAAAAAATGTATCAAGTCATTGATGCTTTGCTGTCATAAACACAATTTGTGTGTGGGCATCTCTACTCATAATCTAGAAATGTCAAATTTCTAGTGGTGGTAATATATAGTAGCTAACTCATATGAGGATCATTCCCTTTCATTTCATTATTCACTTGTTAGTGGTGGTATAGTAAATTGTGAAATAGCAAATGAAGGAACCAAGAAAAAAATAAGTAACAAAACTAAATAAGCTACCGAATAAATAAATCAGGTATTTTAAATAAAAAATTGGATACACAGAAAATATCAGATCTCAGTTTATCAAAGTATCTTTCTCAGTAGCATATCACAATGTAACAACAATTTAGTTTGTGTGCTTTTTTAAGACTCTTGGTTATCATAAATTACCCTCCTGTCATTAGTGTGTACAGAGGGCATTTTATGTGATGCTTTAGACTAGCCACTTTTCCTACAGTATATAGCCTTATGATTATTATTCACGGTATTACTATCATTCTGCTATATCCATTAAAGGATCTCAGTGATTAGACAAGTTCTTGAATTTACTGTTTAGAGAATCTGTTCATTTAAAGACCACCTCTCAAAACAGAGAAAAAAATACAAAGTAAATATGACAAAACAAAAAACAAAGATGACATCCTACTTATATTAGCATCATTTAAATATATCAATTTACTTCAGAAACGTAAAAAGCAAATAATAAAATTCTAGAATTCTTAGGATGATTACAGCTTTAAAGAAATTAACCACAATATCTCTCTCTCTCTCTCTCTCACTCTCTCTCTCTCACACACACACACACACAATCTGCCCAATAAACTAGTTTATAAACTCTGTTGTAATTCACAGAAAGGTAACCTTTGAATAGCTCACAAATGGATGTCAAACTACAAGAGCTGGCTACAGGGTTGCTATAGCAAAGTGCTTATTTGGTGTTCTAAAGCAGCTAGCCCGGGTTATATGTTGCAGAGAAGTCTTTATTTCAACCACATTTAACTTTTTACAGGATATAATAATACCCTGCACATTTCACCGTGCCTGGAGCGCTGCTGATCTTTGTTTGCTTCTTAAGAAAAAGCACTCAGCTGAAAAGACTGAACTGTGGCCTGTGGGCCGGAATTCATCAGTTCTTTATTTTTAGCAGTTTGAATCCACCACTAATGATTTTGCACATTAGCAGCTAATCAAACAGTTTAGATAAGGCCGGGAAGAAATGCTCTGCTGTGGTCATACAGAGAAAGAACTAGAGTAAGGAGAAAATAAACTTCTGTGCCATCAATCCAAATTAAGGGAAACAAAATAAATAATAGCAACTGAAGAGAGAAATAAAATATAATGTTGTAATTATATAAATTAAGAAGCTGGGGAAAGAGCCATAGGTTTTCAAGTGAGAATTTAAATGGAAATGTATCCTCAATGTTAGGAAAGCAAAGACATACCATACAAAGGCTAGAGGTTTTAAATGGAGTAAATTTAATACTATGTTAAAAACACTTACTTCTGAATATATACACATGGCAAAAACCCCCTGTGAGGAGAGAATGTGGGCAGAGAAAGAAACCAGCGTGAGTATTCGGTGCCCTGATGGAGCTAGCAGGAGAGATGTCACAGGCAGGAATGAAAAAAAAAACAAAGGACGAGGTATCAGGGCACTGGGCTCTGGTCCGTTAGGGTGGGCACTTGGGGATGAGTCACTTAGCACTGGTTTTTGTTACTCAACGGAGTAAGGCGCTTATTAAAGGCCTTATTTTTTGGACTAGGGAACTTGAGAGTTAGCGAGTTCAAATGTCTTGATGCAGGTCTCAAGGCTAGGAAATGATAACCAAGATTCAAACCCAGGTCTCCTGTCTTTAAAGAAGAAAAAAAGTGGTCTTCTCTTACTGGGAATGTACTCTATTAAATTTAATGTAAATGTGGGAGACACGGAAGAAGTTACCTAACCAAGAAGAATGAGAGGAATGGGTGTAAAACTGGAAGCAAGTAGCTAGAGGACAATGGGAAATGGCAATCTGCCAGAGAAGGGTGGGAAATGGAAACGTTGTTGTAGATTCCTTACAATTTTCTCTCAGATAGTAAGGTACTAAGGTACCGCTCAGTCACTTTGAGTTCTGTTTTCCAGGCACAATTAATTCTTAAGGTATGAAAGAATTTGCAGATGTAGATGCAGAACCTCAAGCTGGTATCTTAAATGAGTCACCAGAAAACTAGTGAGGCAAATCTTGAACTGAGTTTCCTGCCAGTTAGGAAGCAGATAGATTTCTGAAATAACTGATCTTGTCAAAATTCTATAAAGCATTGATGAAGAGAAGGACTGAGAGCTATCTGGGGGGGCAAGTGGAAGAAGATTCCCAGAAGACTACATCTCTAAGAACATTTGTTTAACCAACCATTCGACTATTCAGATTTTATAAACAACATTTATGAAGATATGACAGGCATGCTCATCCAACAGATCTAATACAAACAAGGCTGGGAGGGATAGCTCACTCTCTGGTTAATTAAGAATAAAATGATATCTGAAAACTGAAACAGTGCTAAATCTACTAAGGTGAAATGTAACTGGAATAAAGTCTTGCATTTAAAAAACACTCTATGAGTATAAATTTCCAGTAAAAACTCGAGCACAGTTTATAAAACATATTTGGAGATCTTAGCATATTATGAGTCCAACACAAGGCAACAAGGTGGTGATATTCTTGCTGAAGAAAAGTCAATACAATCGTTTATACTAATAGATACCCAGAATACACGTCAAGGAAAGTAACTGTATTGCTGAGCAGATACGACGTGAGGTGTTGTGGCCACTTCTCAACCAAACCCTTTAAGAGGCTGGGAAACCAGAGCACTTTCAGATGAAAGTATCATGTCAGCATCAAGACTGGGTGAGGGCCTGCGGGTATTTAGTCTGCAGAAGATAAGGCTGTCTTCAAATAGGCAAATAACTGCCCTGGGTAAATGGGAGGAAATTCATTCTGCATCAGGCTGTCATGAGATGGAGTTAGGGACTCAGATTTGAGATTAACATAATGAAGACCTTTATGACATCTGGATGAGTCCCATAATTGAAGAGTAAGTCTCATCTCTAGGGAATTTCTTGGCACTGAAGTAATTCTAGCACTGGCTGACTGTAGATGATTTTGTAAAGAGATGTCTGCATTAGGCAGGGAGGAGCTGGAGATGAACTATTCATGGTATTACTACAATTCTGGTGGATATGTGCCATTCTGGGTGCCCAATGTCTACTGCACTATTTTGTGCTAATGAAACCTCATTTTTCCTTTAGTTGACCCAATATTTTGAACTTCTCTCTCAGCCCATTATTTTTCGATGATGTCAACTCTACTCTCACATTCCAGGAATAGAACAACAACAACAAAAAAAACACACCTGAAGCTAAGCCAAAGAGTGGATTTCATTCCTCTGCTCACAAAGACTGGTTCAGGGATGGGGGGGACATGGCCTCAGTCAGACTGAAGAATGCTAAAAGACTCAATTTAAGAATTTTTCTATTGAGTTATCAGGGACATAGACTTCACTGTAACTAGTATGATAATGGATTCTCAGGGCCTAAGAAAAGAGCCAATTAGGAGAAAGTGTGTTAAAAAACGGATCCCATTGATACTGTGTGGGCCATCATACCCTTGAAGTTTTCATTTATGCAAACTAATAAATTTCTTCTTTTCCTAAGCTACTGTGTGTTGGGTGTTCTCACTTAATGGTAAAAGAAAGACTCGCAAGTGATACAACTCCCGAGATCTCTTTCAACTCCATGTGAATAAATGAAGGAAGCAAATTTTAATAAATAAAGGAAGCAAATTTTAATACCTAAAAATTAGGGGTAAAACACATGGTTAGGTTTAGTTGGTATGTGATGTGAGTCCCGCACAGTAGAACTTTGACCATAGCTGGATAAATAAAAGAAAGGCCAAGAAGTGAGTCTTTGACAGTGGGGGTGATTTTAAGACAGAAACCCAGGAACAGCTGTTACTGAGCCAGGAGCTACCCAGCTCCTACTGGGAAGCATTTAAACATTAAAGAGCTCTAGCTGCCATGCTGCCCTAACACCAGGGCAGACAAGAGGCTCTTTAAAATTTCATTACACCCTGCTGGTAATAGGTATTTCCTATTTTAGCTGGAAGAAGCTTCTTAAAGTAGCCATATTGAAGTAAGAGACAGAGAGGAAGGAAAACAGAAATCAAATTGAGAAAGGGAGTGACAAACATCTTTCAGGATGTTAACTGGCTTATTATTATTATTACTAGATGCCCAGTGCACAAAATTCATGCACTGGTAGGGTCCGTAGCGGCTGGCAGTGGCTACCGGGTACTCCTTCCCTTCCCCTGGCCGGTCCCACCCCTGGTCAAACTCCCGGGAGAACTCCCGCTTGAAGGGATAATTTGCATACTACGCTTTTATTATATAGGATTTTGGTTGCTATGTTTATTCAGCATGGTTAAGTAGAAGAGTAAGAGCTGATCAGGGATATTGGGTAAGAATGAAGAGTAATAGTACAGACAGATGGTGTGATGATGTCAAAGGAGCTTTGGGTAACAAGTATAATTAGAGATTATTATTAAGTCCAAGCATTGTCTGATACTTAAAGAATAACCTTCTAAAAACTGGGGGACAGAGAGTGTATAGAGTACTTAGCTTTGGTTGAAAGCAAGCCTTGGCCTTATGGAACCTACAATTTTGTGAACATGAGCAATGTCAGGATAGGAAAGACTCCAAGAAAAATTAATGTAGGATTTATCACTACTCTATCCAAGCAGTGGTAGCAATAAGAATGCAATTTCCACACCATCTTAAATTTCCATTGTCTCTCACCAGCCCATCATAAATTCTACAGGAAAGTGCTTTTTTCTTTGTACAGTTCTTGGATACTTAACAAGGGAGAAGAAAAACTATGTACTCCATTTTATTTTATATAATGTGACTTGTGTATGCAGGATGGGTGATCATGTGTAACTGTTCAAAGAACAGAGCTCACAAATCCTAATCTATTTTTCTAAAAAAAGAACGTAACAATGAACAGAGCAATCCACTTCTAATTCCCCTCATGAATGATAAAGCAGACAGTTGCTGAAAGCAGAGAGCTGAGAGCTGGAAGAGCATTTCCTCACAAGCACGGCTGCAAAGGGTGCTAGAGGCCAACTGGCAATACAGGAGAGGCGGAAGGAACGAGGGAGAACAAGGATTCTCACACCTGAAAGGTAGAGATGAAGAAGAAAGGAGAAACAGAGATGCAATGAATTGAACCAGCACATTTGCTCTGAAGAAGTCTAGCGTTTTAAACACCACCACTTTGTTGGTGCCATGTATGAGGGTAAAGACACCAGGGCTTAGGCAATGACACTGGAATTGCTTTACACGTGACACTGGGTATCCAGATGAAAGCTAGATGCCAGGAAAAAGCAGTTTTTCAGTTAGAACCATATGTCACAGAAAATGTTCTTACGTGGTTCTTGTTTCAGAGTCTAGTGTCATCTCCTGCCCAGAGCTGCCTTTTACTGACTCCCTTTTTGTAATAAGCTAGTCCAGCCTCTGCTGTTTACTTGGAATAAATATAACATTAAAATGGAAAACTGGGCTTTGTCCTACTCAACTTTAGCCAGCTGAGACAGCATCAATGGGAGGAAATGATGCCGTAATTTTCTTCTCTGACAAAATGAGGCTAGAAATCCATGCAGAAAACTTGGCAATATTCATTAAAATGAAGAATATGCTACAATGAATAGTAATAGTTTGCCTTTAAAAGCACATGTTAAAATACCATTAGATGTTCAATACTGACTAAGACGATGTACGAGAGATGCATGAATAGGAATATTGAGTTCGATTGTTTCCTTTGAACTCTGAAGTGATCTCTTTCTCCAATCCCATTTTCAAGTGTGACAACTGGAAAGGACAATTAAACAGGAACAAAGCGACCAATCTACTCTGAAATGCTGATTGCATTCCACCTTCAACTGCACAAAGAAAGCTATCGACATGTGTCTGTGACACAGCAGGTTTAGCATGAGGGTAATCAACATCTCTGAAAACGAGGGAAAAGAACCATCGAAGTACTCATGTGGATCCTCAATGTTCCGGACCCTACAGATGTATTCTTGAAAGGAGAAGACTGATCCACTTAATTGATAAGATATCTTAAAATGTACCTTCTGATGTAAATGTGTGATAAAACAAATTAATAAATGGATATTCATTACTCAGGAAATTTAAAATAACCAGCTAAATTTTGGAGCAATCTTTTAAAAAAATTATGTAAATGTGTTTATAACCCTGTAACAGGCAGCATCTCAAAATGGGTACTGATTATTTCTACGCCGGTGGTGGCCAAACTGCTCCAGCCACAGTCCCTAGAGGCTGCTTGCTATCACTGCGGAGGAGCAGTCCGAGGGAATGGGCAAGTCCAGTGGCCTTAGAACAGGCTGCACCCAGTATCAGGAAATAACAAAGTGCTGTATTATAGTCAAAGAGTAACTTTTCACACACTTCCTTTGAAGTCTTAGAATTCCTCAGCCTATTTCTTAACTGCTTTCAGGATTATTCTCCTTAGAAATGTGAAGGTAAGCTTAAAGGGAGCAAAACATGGTAGATAGGCAGAATCACATTGTTATTGCCTTCTTTTTATAAACTAGTTGAAAAAACCACTACTTTGTTTTAAAATGCACTGGTACTTGTCATACAATAAAAGAACAAATATATTTTGCTCACACAAATCAAGTTCAAAAAGAACCTTGAACGTTCTCTCAGCACTATTCTTAGTGTAATGACAAGTGATGCATGCTCTTTTTATTTTATTTTACTCTTTGAAGGAAAAATATTACTTACTTTCCATCCCAGACATGGTCACCTCTGTGGAAAATCACCAGGTTATTCTTAGGGTCCACTGCCACCCCCGAAACCTGGCCTGGTAACAAGTATACTCCAGGCCAATCCAGTGCCTCTTCTACATGGAAGTCTACAAAACAAATCCGTACATTTAGTGTAAACAAGAAAGCTAGTACAGCCTCATGAAGATTCACATTGGTTATAAGAAACTCATGCAGTAACATCACTCGGTGCAAAGAAAAAAATAAATCAAGCCGTGCTCTACAGGATATACCACATGCACATGCCAGGTAGCCTCTGGAGCTATGAATCAGGTAAGCGACTGTGAACTGCTCGGGAATTACATGGTCTCTTTTCCTGTTGATACGAGGCCTATAAAACCTGCTTACCCTTAAATCAGTAAGAACAAATATGAGACCGCCTTCTTCTTAATAAGATTCTTATTTTAATTAGTATCTTTGGAAAATGTGGCCACATGGATGGCATCATTTTAATATAAAGCTTTTAAATGTTGTAAATAAATGCCAAACATGGCCAATTAAGCATCCCTTTCTCTCTCTCAACTCTTGTGTACATTCTGATGTTCAATATACACCAGACCCTACAATAAGCTATCCCTGTACAAGGAACTATATAAGATGCCAATTTCATTTTTTCCTAATTTCAGTGTTCCTATGAAAAATGGGAGTGGGGAGACATCCTCTTTCACTGCTTATATTTCACTGCTTCCTAACCTAAGAAAAAGGAAAAATCACAGAAACTCTGTGACTGAATGACTTCCAAGCCATTCTTTATTTCTGACCAGAATACATTTATAGAGAATAGCTTGGTTCATTTGTGGTAATCCCTTTACAGACATTCGAGTAAAGAGGTATGATGTGTGGAGTAGCTACGCTAAGGATATATAGTTACGAAGGTGCTATGAAATCTGTTGTATCAGTGTCAATATTTCTTCCCCTCCAAAATGCTTCAACAGAGATGCTGAGAGGTAGAAAAGAAGCAATTCCAGTCTCATTTATCCTGCCCACCCTCTGGAGGACGTAGCAACACTGCAAAATCTCAAAGAAGCATTAAAGACGAGGAAGAAAGGGAGGCACAGGGCTTCCATAACTAGCTTCTGGGAACTTGAGAGGACGCCAGTGTGAGAACAAACACTTTAAAATAATTCTCTTGACTATAAAAAATAGTACTTTTTCACTTAAAATATTTTACCTTTGCACACTTACCATTTTTCTTTCAAAAAAATTAACAACGCATAGCACAATCAATAGGATGTTAAAGCAGTTCTGCCTACAAGCTTTGTTGAAGCATCTTTAACAAACATCCCCTTAGTGTGCCGTGTAGGTGAGGCATTATGCTAGATTCCGGGAACACACACACACAAACAAACCCCACCAGAAATAAAACATCGTTTTTGGCCTTGAGGAACGACAAAATTAGAAACAAAAGAAAGCAAACATGTATGGCACAACATAGGGCAGGGAATGTGGGAGAGAGAGGGTCTATAAACCTTCCTGAGGCAGGTCAGGGAGAGGGGAGGGTTAAGGTCAGGCCTGAGAGGTTTCCCAGAAGAAGAAACATTTGTGCTTGCACTTAAAGGTAAGTGGGAGGTTCACTGAGTATAGAAGTGGGGGGAGATCATTTAGATCGGAAAGATCAAAAGAGAGGATGCTTATAACTGCAGAATGTGTTTCAAGTTCTTTATGTAACAGGGAAAGAATGCTTGTGTACCTCAGGTGGGAATCCGGAAGTAGGAGGCAGATGAACAGACCCAGAGATCTAGGTTAGACTGGAAAATGTGTTGTAGACAACATGAAGGAATATGGATTTAAAAATGAATGCATCTGTAGTTCTGAGCTGTGGTGTCTTGCTCTATACTATGATTAATTTTGAGGCATGCTGCAAGTACCTTACCAGTAGCAGTAAAGCACAGAGTTTGGGAATAATTTGCTTTTGAAATATGTTAGCGCACACGAGAATGTCATTCTCACTCACGTGTGCTTTGATATGCCCTCTTGAGTTGGGGAGAAGGGGGGCAGAGTTACAGCTGGCATTTCTAAATTTGTAAACAGTTCTGGGCACAGCAGTGGATGTGAAAGGGGCTGCTCAGATGAATAGCATTCATCATTTATCACGCTTGTCATAATAGGAAGAAAGGACACAAATTGCTGCTACAGGCGGTTGGGAGCCGCTGAAGGTTTTTAAGCATGGAGTGACATGATTAAAACCGTGTTTATGAAAGTAAACTATGGAAATAGGGCATAAGCATAATAATTAGAGATGTCTAGATGGATCAACAGATGGATAAATCATTCCCCAAAGAAAATGTTTTAAATTATTTTAAAGGTGCTTGAATTTCAGGTTGTACTTCATTCATTCTCATCTCAGTTACAGCGTGTCTGTTTGGGGGTCATGATTCTGTACTCATTCGCCATCTCCTGAGGATACTGGATAGGCTCCAAGAAAACCTCGAACCTCACGACAATATACATGTTTAGTTGCTTTAGTCAGATTTTTGAAGCCCAGAGTACGACAAAACTAGATGGAATTTCTCGAGGGCAGGGATCATGTCTTATTCACTGTTTATTCACCAAGGCTTGCATGGGGCCTAGCCTACCACAATGGCCTAATAAGTGCACGAACCTGAATGCGATGCTGGTCTTTCTTGCTTATTATGTTTTCAACTAGCGTTTAAGCAGCCTTATAATTAACTTGTACTACCCTTTTTTTACCCCTGGCACTACGCTAGAGACATTGTGAAGCGACTCAGTAATAAAGGCTAATTGGTGAATTATTTTCATTAAATACAATAAATAGATATTATGGTTCCTGGAACCTTCCTAGTCAGTGGTTCACCAGCTGGTACTGGAAGCGAGGTGCTCATGAAGGTGCAGAGATACTAATTCTGATAGAAAATACGCAATGTCCAAATTAGTACATGGTTCTGGGATCAAATGTAATTTTTTTTTTATTGTTGTTATCCTTCACCTGAGGATTTTTTCCACTGATTTTTTAGAGAGAGGAAGGGAGGGAAGGATAGAGAAAGAGAGAGATGTGAGTGAGACACATTGATTGACTGCCTCCTGCACATGTCCTAATGGGGGCAGGTAATTGCCCTTGACCAGGAATTGAACCTGAGACCCTTCAGTGTCCAAGCCAATGTTTGGCCACTGAGCCATACTGGCCAGGGCTCAAATATGATTTTAATAAAATATTGGAAGTGTTGTGTAAAGAACTTTAACCTAGCTATGAATGATCCCAATAATCACTGACCTTAGATTGATAAGTGCTTGAAAGTCTACAAAAATCATTGACTAATGGGTTGCTAACAAACTATTTTGTCACATATAAGAATCTTTTTTGGTTGGAAATTTTCAAGAAGGAAATTTCAAGTAGAAAACTCAGTGTAAATATGTACACATTTATTTAAAAATATATGCTTTTGGTGAATTTTCAAAACCTAAGTTGCCATCTGAGGAAATATGTAAGAGGTCTAACACCGAGCAAATTGGCTCCTTTAGTACTGAGTCACTGCGAAGGAGAACTGTTTTGTACATGGCAAGAATGTTTGTAGAAATTATATTAAATTTCATTAAAAATATAATTGTACATTTATTAAGATTACCTACTCAAGACCTCAAAATATTCAGGATCTAGGTCTCTGAGTTAACTAGAAATTCTATAATAAAGGAAAACTGTTCTCATCTGTGAACATTAGCTCAGTTAATTGATGTTTTTGCTTCCAGTGTCACCATCTTTTAAATTATTAGGTAGTTAAAGGCTATTTGCTTCAAAATTAAATGATCAAGAATCAAGGCAATAATTTACGACCAGTGGTATGTGTATATGGAATTAATACAGATGTTTTCCCAATCCCAGCCCACCTCTACATGAGAATCATAGAAGGCCAGAACATACTGGCTCATCCCAGATAATTTTCTTATTTCTTAGAAAAGAAACCGTGGGCTTGAGCCAGACTTCAGGCATCAATGTTAAGGATGGTTATTTTCTATTAATAATAATGATTTCTCTAATGAAGAAAAATCTCAAATCCTTATTAAAGAAACTGTATGATAAAATATATTTGGGTTCTAACTTAAACTTAACATTAACAATCACAGAGAAGTTAAAATTTTGAATTCAGACTCCTCTTAGCTTTTATTTAAGAAGTGATTCAGTACATGATTAATTAATTCTGTAGACTTACAGTTTTAATTTGAAAATTAAATACACATTTCTTACACATGACCTTGGGAAGCTATTCCCAACTCCAAGAGTCTGCTGCTCTAAATTCGGATGTCAAAGAATAGGATCATTTCAGAAGAACCCTTGCGTTTATTATAAATAAAGGTAAATGTGCAGCCTCATATTCCACCATGAATTTAGAAAAAAGTTACTACTTTCAGAAAAAAATTAAACATTACTATTAAAATTGTATTAATAAATCACTAAAAGGATTAATGAATTACACCTTTCCAAGAAAAGATTAATGTTAATGATCAATGTTGCTTTCATATGAAATTATTAATGAGCATTTAAAAGGTCATTCATTTATCTGTTACATAAGGACTAAAGGAATTAGATAACGTTCAGAAAAAAATATAATTTCCAACCCAGAACTATGACCTAACCTGAGCATAACTAGGCTCTTCATATTTAATCTTATGGAAAGGATCCTGATGAAATTATTGGAAGACCACAATAAGAACAAAGGGAAGTGGTTGTATTTTCTACACTTGCAAATTCTCCTCTAGTGAGGAGAAGATACATTATTTTGGTCAGGGATTGTTATTCATCCGAGGTGCAGGAATAACTATAATTAACTAAAAGCATAGGGAAAATATTTACCTATGTCAAAAAGAAAACAAGAACTAATTATAATGTTTCATTTAATGGGAGTGAAGTGAGGAAGAGAGTTAAGACATAAGGGTTCAAAGCATTAGCAGAATTTATTTTCTTTTTAAATAAGAAAATTAGATCAGCATTTTGCAAATGAGATCATCTTGGTCAATTTGTTTGGATAGTGATTGAGAAAGCATGACCAAAGGTAATATACAACTACAGTTATTATGATCATAGATGAGATAATGGGATGATTGGAAAAAGGCAGTCATCTTCTTATCTATCTATCCATTATTATCTTTATTTTATTGTGAGGAGAATAACAAAATTATTAAAAAACAAGACTTGGAGCAAGTCTGCCTGACTTTAAATCTTGGTTCCTTGATCTATCTCCTTTCAATGCCTCAGTTTCTTTCTCTCTACATGAATTTATAAATACCATTCTTGTTATGAGGATGAAATGAGTTAATGCATCTAAAACACTTAGCTTGGCTCAGAGTAAGGGCTATGTATGTGCTTGTGTTTATTATTCTCTTCCCTTCCAGCGATTAAAAAATCAGCCAAATGAATGCCTCATTTTACTCTAGAAATACTTCAGATTTGAACCTAGAGGTAAGCATAAGGCTGAAATATGTTAAAAAGTTGGACTCTTGAGTTAAGTAAAACTTGTCCGCAGAAATTAAATTCAATCTAAGTGTATCATAGAATACTTAAAGACTCTGAGTTCCCTTATCTGATGGAAAGCATCACACAAATACAGATTATTTTTAGATGCATCCAGTGGTGTGTAATACATGCTGAATCAGGCTTCCATGTGCTAGCAAATAGTAGTGCAATCAAATTTGCCAGAGAGAATAGCTACTGTGGTTTTTAATGCATTGTTCAATGAATCTAGATTCCAGAAGGCAACTAGAATAAAGACAGCTAACATTTTGTTTCTATTCTATTAATGCTGTCTCAATATAGATATCAAACTAATGATGGAAATCAAAATAATGTTAGGCGTAAAAAGGAGTGCATTTGCTTCTCACTTTACCAAGTTGAATATTTTCACACTGTGCATCAAATATCACAGGCAAATATCAAGGCAGATCAATATAAGTAATCAGAGATTTGAAGAGCCATAAACCCCATTATGATAGAAATCTGTCAAATCATAATTTATCAAATTAGAGTGCCAGACTTTGCAGCTTTCCTACACATTGCAAGAAAATTCTCTCAAAAGATGCTGCTTAAGTTAAAGTAATTACTATTTAGTTCTACTGCATTGGTGTTTAAATTTTTGAAATTTTCATCCAACATGACATTAATGGTAGCAATAATAATCATAATTGTTGTTAACGTATTACAACAATTATTAAATGTTTTCTATGTGCCAGAAACTGTTCAAAGCACTTTCCATGTATTATTTCCTAGGGACCACAGATAAATGGTGTTGCCAGGATTCAAAGCCAGGCTGTCAGCCTCGAGTCTGAAGTGTTCTATGTATATCATACTACCTCCATGGAGTGGTTTTCAATTTTTTGTTTAGACAAATGGAGAGCTACTTGGGCGTGAGGGTGGGAGGAAGCTGTAGTGTGTGCTCCTGTGCATATGTGGCGGGAAGGCTGCAGCTACTTCCTGCTTGAGGCATCCTCTATCCAACAACAGTTGGAAAGCCTATCTGGGCTAGCTGAGCCTGTCAGGAGATTTCTAATACTGCTTCACAACTGTTGGGAGGAGAGTTTTCAGAATAGACTCTGAACCACCAAAGGTCATGAAGACAAGACTTTTAAAAAGAGGGGTTTTGTGATGGCTGCGTTCTTAGAGACACATTGGAGGCACTTAACCATCTTGTTCCTTGGAACGCCAAGGACTTTCTCAGCTCTGCAAAGCTGGAAGATGTCAGTCTACCTTGCTTTTCATGAATCGTGGTGCTCACTGACACTCAACCCATAATGAGGTGGAAAGCTCAACTTTAAAGGCATTTGCCAGGGTCTGGAACCAAGTGAAATTCACACCAACTGGAAGGTCCACAAAATGGTGCTGCCTTTGAAACATTCAGGTAGTTCTGAGCCTAGCATATTGCATTTCCAAAATCTGGGAGGGTCAATGAATCTGAAGTGCTGCTTCTGAAAATGCCCTGGTATTGGGCTGTGCTAGCACCCCAAACTGGGGATATGAGTGGTAGTCTCAGCTTCTGAGTATGAAGAGATTTGGAAAGTAAATGTATTTTGGGGATTTTAAGCACTTTTTTCTTAGGAAAACAGAGAAGGTTTCAGGAATGTAATGTCTTAAGTCAAACTATGGTTTTTTCATTGACACTTACAATGCCTATAAGTGATGATGATGTTTTTTCAAAATGAAGAGTAACAAGCAAACACAAGTCCTGGAATAAAACAGGCTGGACTCTAATGTTTAATACTTAAATAGAACTGTATTCTAACCCGAGGCCCTTTTGCCTTTTATTTTTATGTTGTTTGGACTACAACTTATTGTCCTTAATACAGAGGTTCAGACAGATACCCCAGTCTATTCATGAAATGGAGAGGGACATACACTGCCGATTTCTAGGTATCATACTCAGGAGATGCAATTCACGGTTCTTTGGTAGGATTTGAGAATCTAGGTTTTTCAGAAGCATCCTAGATTCTGATGCAAGGGAGTGTAGGGACCACCTCTTGAGAAACACAGTTTTATTCAATAAATTTAGAATCCGTTAGAGCAGAGCTAATGTTTAAATAGGAAGAGGTAAAACATCTGGGTTCCAGTTAACATCTCATAGACACCATTAGGCCAGTCCCAAGGGACAATGCTCGAAACTTCTGTGTCAGAAAAAACACACAAACCCGCATGCTAATTTTTTTCAATTATAAATACAAATCAGCTGGGTGTTGAATAATTTATGACTTCCTGCAAAGCTGTATTGAAAACATCAAGCTGGCAGCCAGCGCCATTCCAGCCCACGCACAGGAAGATGCCATGCACGGCCATCGGTTACTTTTTGGAGATGATCTCCACATGCTGTATTATCTGGCTTTCCACATTAGCAAGTAACACGAAACACAATCAATATCACAGAGGCCACAACACAATTAAAGACAAAGAAGAGGCATCCATCGCTTGCTGGTACAGAAACCTGAAGGGAATAAGCTATTGTCCTCTAATTATGGCAGCCAATCATGGTTAGAAATAAAGATAAATCTGATAGTTACTCCCTGAATGGAGGTCCTTTCAGAAATAACTACTTGACTTACCAATTAAGGTAGTAATTAATGATGGAACTTAAGGACTCAACGTCATAAGCATAGTTACAATGTACAAATCAATTGGATGAGAAGTAAACGATTCCTTTGAGAGGAAGGTAAATACCTTAATAGAAGGTAGTGTGTTATAAGTATTTCATACACTGGAGTTTACGTACCATGTTTTTGAATTTTCAGTTTCTTTCCATGGAACAAAATGGAGAATGTTGATATAATTAAGAATTTGTTACCATGAATTTTATATGCTACCATCCCCAACACGATCCAAGTATTTCTGGTCCTGGTAATTCTGGCTCACCAGTTGAATGGAAACTGAATTTACGTAGTATTGGACCAAAACACAAAGAAATACCCCTCAAACCAATGTGATATCCGATAACCCAAATCTGATTAACACTTTTTCTAATAATAAGTCCTTTTTATTGATGAATTTTTTCACCATTAATTGTTATTCCCTTCAGATTTTGCTACTGTGCATTGCAGCATTTCACATTTTATTCTTCGAAAAAGCCCTAAACGCACCTCCTGTGTGTTCTGATTCCCAGGTGCCTTCACCAGGTAGGGGCTGCAGTACTGAGGAAACTCTGCTCTCTGCTGGCCTCAGAGTAGATTCTAGTCTGTGAAACTTGTGAATTCTGTCTCTGACAAGAATAGCATTGCCCCTCTCCTCATGCTCTGCACTCTCTCTTGCATCAGATCGACCAAGGTCCTTCTTTTGGACTACATTTGCAATCTCTGCTACCAGGTCTGACTCTGATTCTGCCTTTTCTGTAGGATTGTATTTATGCACATGAACAACATCTTCCCTTTCTCCTAGCAGCTTGGAAAGCAGTGAATAGAAATCACCTGTGAAAAAAAGAGAAGAGATAAGGGGTGGAGGGTTGATAAAATTCCAAAGTTTACAAAATTTTGTGTCTTAAAAATAAGTGAAAGAGAAGGTTGCTCTCAAACTTTCAAGCATGGAGGGGAAAAAAAAAAGATGATCTTCCAGAAAATGAAAAAATAATATGCTTCACATTTCATTTTATACACCACCTATTTCTTTCTGTTATCTCAGGAGCCAACCATACTGGAAAATCTCTATTAGCATTTTAGTAGAAACAAAATAATGCATATATGATTGTATAGTGCTTGCATTTTTCAATAAATGGTTTTCACAGTATAGTTGGATTGATTTGGAAGTTAAGAGTCCACCAGATTTCTAAAAGAAAATATTATCAACAGCTATATCAGAAAACAGTTATCTTTACCTACAAAGCCTTTGAGGTTGTCTTTAAAATCCTATTAAAGTATAATCCACAAGAAATTAAATGTATATTTTTGAACAGTTGCTATAAAACACAAAAAATCTAACAGATATGAATCAGCTTGGCAATTGGAAAACCCGTTATATTGTGCTACTATAAGTAACTCTATTATTGACTTTAAACAATAAGCGAACAAATTCCAGAAAAATAATTTTGTGAGAAAAGAATACTTTTTAAATCAGTTTCAAAAAAAAAGAGAGAAGATGTTAACAAACTAATATAATTGGAATGATTCCACACTAAAATGTATTCCATGTCTTCCAATGCTAAAAAGTAAACTTGGATAGGATAATCTACTTCCATAAAAATAAATTATTTATAAAAGATTATGACAGATATAAAACATGCCATGGAGAGTTCAGGAGTATTTTAATCCTCATCATTTACATGTATGGCTTCAAATCCATTTACAACAGCTGTGTGAATGGGAAACATATGTATGTTCTCAATAGAAACACAAATCTGGTTTCCTAAGCCAAACCCAAAGGTAACCTATAGCTCCTCCTTTTCCTTACTCTAAGTACTGCTAATAAAATTACTAATACGATGGAGTCCTATTGCTTATTTTAATTACATTTCCAACAACATCAGGTAACATTTGTAAAATCTTTCTTATGGTCATTAGGAAATGAAAATGATGACTGATTTAGCCATGGTATATTTCACTAAAGAATATGTTATTAAGAAACTGGTATAAGGAGGATATGAAATCTTTCCAAAATGATGCTAAGAGACCCTGTCATGTTTACAAATATTCTTGGGTTAATGATTCCAAGTAGGTTTTCAATTCTTGCCCATGAAAGCAGCTTATCCCAGGTGAAATCTTCAATCAGAAAATAATTAGCAGTTAATAGGGCCAATCTCAGTAGAATGAACAAAGCAAATTACAACTCAACCAAATCTGTTAGGCCACAGTGGCATTCTGCCTCATAAAAGAGAAATTAATCCATCACTACTAAATTCTCCTGCCCCAAACACTACAGATGAAGAGTTCAACATGCTGTTATACAGTGAAACATTTTACATAGAAAATAAAATACAAGATTATTTCAGGGACAGAGAAACAATATAATTTTAAAACTTGAATCAATGCCATTAGGCTAATATTGATGGAGGGACACAGACTCAGAACTATGCATACATTCAGATTTGTCAGTAAAAACCTAAAATCTGTGGTAATATACCAAATACAGAGCACTCAGTTCCTCTGAAATTATCACTTACAATGATCACTGGGTTAGGACAACAAACATTTAACAATGTAACAGGCTTGGTGGCAGACAGTCTTGTGAGAACAGAGCTTCAGAGAGGCATCTCGATAAACAGCTGCTGCATGGGACAGAGACCACTAGATGGCTATCTCTTACATTCTTATACACAAACCAGAAAGGGTTTTCCCCTCTTCTGGTGTACAATATATATAAAATCTTGTCATTTAACCATTTTTATTAGTCATATCATGATCCCGATTTAGGGAATATACCTAACCTTGAGTGTAACGGATGGAGTAGAATATAAACGAAGGAAGCTTTGTGGTCTCTACCATAATCTCATCTCTCAATATTCCTTTCTTTCTTTCCATACACAAAGGACTTTCAGTTCCATCAACTCTCATATGGTGCTTCTTCTTCCTGGGACATTCTTTTTCTAGTAACCAACTCTCTGCTCAACCTTCAGCTATTATGTAGGCATCACTTATACCCAGGAAACCTTCCTTGACAATCAAATAAGGGGTCTCTATCATGTGCACCTACAGCACTCTGGTTTTCCCCTGTATTGTTATTGCCCAATATCTGGTCTATATTTCACACCTGTGTTTGAATCCAACTTTGATGCTTAGTAGCTATTCTGTGCCTTTAAGCAAGTTATTTAACCTTACAAAGATAATGACAACTATCTTTAACCCTTTGCACTTGGATGTCGAGTGTGACTCGACATGGTTAGCAGTAGAAAAAAGGAATCAAAAAAAGCAAGCGAGTGCAAAGGGTTAAGAATTGTTTTTTAGATTTATAAAAGATCGTTAATGTAATATGCCCAGCCCAATGTATATCATAAAACAGATACTACTAAATTATCCTACCTAATAAAAGAGTAATATGCAAATTGACCATACATCTGCTACAAAGATGGCGGCCGCCATAGCACCAGGGTGGGACGCTAGTGTCCCACTCACAGACCGCAGAGGGAGGAAGGGCTGCCCGTGCCCCTGGCCCAGCAGACAGAAGCCCAGCTGACAGAAAGCGGGCGGTGGGCCGGGGATGAGCTCTGAGCCGCCGCAGCATGACTTGGGACACGCCAAGTGCACAGACGCTGGGCCGGGGAGTGATGCTGTGCAGCTTGGGACATGCCTCCGGACAAGCAGACAGAAGCCCAGCTGACAGAAAGCGGGGCCGCAGTGCGGCTTGGGGCATGCCCCCAGCCCAGTGGACAGAAGCCCTGCGGACACAATGCAGGGGGTCCTCTGTGCATGAGCTGCAGAGGAAACACCTTTTCTGAAGGCTCATTGGCTAACCTCCCTGTAAGCTGCCTCTCACAGTGTTCTTGGTAACTTGAGTAATAAGAATCCAAGAAGGCGTTCTAAGGTTTTTCCACCACACTCCTGGAGGAAAAACTAAGGTGTGCTGCTGGAGGGCTAAGAAATGTCATAACCTGCCCTAGCCAGTTTGGCTCAGTGAATAGAGCCTTGGTCTGCCCACCACAGGGTCCAGGTTCGATTCTGATCAAGGGCATGTACCTAGGTTGCAGGCTCCTCCCTGGTCAGGGCCCAGGTCAGGGCTCATGCAGGAGGCAACCAATCGAAGTGTCCCTCTCACATTGATGTTTCTCTCTGTCTTTCCCGCTCTCTTCCAAGCTCTGTAAAAATCAATGGAAACATATCCTCAGGTGAGGATAAAAAAGAAAGAAAGAAAAGAAATGTCATATCCTATGAAAGACACATCTTGAAAGTGCCTAAAGAAAGCTGTCATTTTTTTCATGGTGAAGGGACTGGAGTTCGTGTTGATGAAAACACCTTGGCGGCTGTGACAGTGGCAGCAGCAGCAGGGTGATGGGGCTGGCACTTTTCCCTGATCAGCCCAGTCACCTCCCGCAGAGGAAGGCCAGACTGCGGCTTAGGCCCGCTCCCCATCAGTAGGACATCTCCTGAGGGCTCCCAGTCTGTCAGAGGGGACGGGCTTGGCTGAAGGACCTTCCCCCAACCCAAGTGCATGAATTTCGTGCACCGGGCCTCTAGTCCTACCTAATAAAAGAGTAATATGCAAATCGACCATACCTTCGCTACACCCACAAGCCACGCCCACTAGCCAATCAGAGCGAGTATGCAAATAAACCCAACCAAGATGGCTACAGCCACAGAGAGCAAGGTTTCCCAGGCAAAGGAGGAAGTCAAGCTTTCCGCCTGCCCTTGCTGGCCTAAGCCTCCACTCAAGCTACAAAGTTTCAATTATAGAAGGTAAACAAATCCAAACAGAAATGGCGGCAGCCACAGAGCTGGAGAGAGCAGGCCAGGGTTGCCCCCGGCAATGGAGGAAGCCAAGCTTTCCACCTGCCCTGGCCGGCCTAGGCCTCCACTCCAGGCTACAAAGATTCAATTATAGAAGGTGAATTAACCCCAACAGAAATGGCTGCCGGCCACGGAGCGATCAGGAGGCTTGGTTCTGCTCCAGGCTACAAAGTTTTAATTGTAGAAGGTAAATAAATTCCAGATACCAGGGCCTCTGCTTGGGTCGCCAGGGGGCGTGGCTGGCCTGCAAACCACCACAGGCCCCTTGCTCAGGCCTCCCCATGCCCCAAGGGAACCCCCATCCTGATCCGGATGGGCAAACCAGCTGGCCCCCACCCGTGCACCAGGCCTCTAATCCTATCTAATAAAAGAGTAATATGCAGATTGACCATCACTCCAACACACAATTTGGCTGCCCCCATGCGGTCAAAGATCCTGCCCCCATATGGACACAAGATGGCCACCACAAGATGGCCAGCAGGGGAGGGCAGTTGGAGGCGATCAACCCTGCAGGGGAGGGCAGTTAGGGTTGACAAGGCCAGCAGAGGAGGGAAGTTGGGGGCAAACAGGCTGGCAGGGGAGCAGTTAGGCATCAATCAGGCTGGCAGTGGAATGGTTAGGGGGTGATCAGGCTGGCAGGCAGAAGCGGTTAGGGGCAATCAGGAAGGCAGGCAGGCGAGCATTTGGGAGCCAGCAGTCCTGGATTGTGAGAGGGATGTCCAGGTAGGATCGGGCCTAAACGGGCAGTCGGACATCCCTTGAGGGGTCCTAGATTGGAGAGGGTGTAGGCTGGGCTGAGGGACACCCCCCCTCTGTGTATGAATTTCATGCACCGGGCCTCTAGTAGCTATTATAATTACCAGTGAAAGATATAAACTATAGTTGCAACAGGCATCTGCTTCAATCTATTACTTATCTAAAATTAAGTAATTTGACTGAGTGGGTTTGGTATTTGGAAAACACGATTGTGGTAGTCAGGAAAAGGAATGCAGCATAGTTAGTCACAAGAGAATCTAAAACACTACCAGTTCAACTCCAAGTTTGTAAGTTGTCTGCTTGCAATACTATGTCATGCCTCAAAAGGCATTTTTTTCTGTTTAGTAAAGATCATACCCTATTCCCCACCATTAGCATGGAAATTCCTCTGGTTTACTTTTAGGAATATGGTGAGATCAAACTAAAAACTAAAAACACTGAAAAAATTGGCCCATGAGTTTGTTTTGTTTTAAATAAATGCTTTGAGATTATTGGATGAAAAAAATATGTATCACCACTTTTAGACAGCATAAAATCTTAACTGTGACAGGCATTTTTATTTTTAAAATGACCAAGAACCTCTTGGTAATCTTTCAGAATATAAACTCCCATTTTCCCACATATATCACCAGTATTTCATTACCTAAAACAAGCAGCCCTTGTTACGGCTAATTGTTCTGTGACTTCTCTGGGACAAGGAAAGTAAGTGCATGCTCATCAGCAGTTTAACCACTGACAAGTATGCCAACTAGCCAAACTGAGAGGGAAATGAGGAATGAAAAAATAAAAGCACTTCTTTTTAGATTTGAATGTTTTGCTTTTTGACCCAGTCATGGCTGGTTAAGGTCTATTTGGGTTATTGATGTTTACTTATTACTAATCCACAACATTTATCCTGCTAGCCTTAGAGAAATAAAACGCATGACCACGGTGACCCGCTTAGGGATCAAAAATAAAGTGAACATATTTTCCTCTTACAGGACTCATCTGATTGAAAAACTATAAAAAATGACATTTTATAAAAAAAAAAGAAAAAGAAAAAAGAAAATGAGACATATTTTCTAAAAGGAGAAATTAGAAGATAATGGCTTTTGCAACTACCCCTCACACAGATCTGTATCGGAAAGCCCAACCACGTGATAAATGATCATTCACATCTGCCTATTCTGTTATTAGGAAACTTAGCTTCCCAGAGCCTTGGGGGGTATTTAGAATGGTGTTTGATAGATGAGTTCAATAAATAAAGACTTTGAGCTGCTCATAAATCATAGCAAACTGATAAATTTTTAGTGAATGGCAATACAAACGAGAATTGTATCTTCCTTAAAACATCAAAGTGGTATTGGGAGTGCTCAAAATTAGCTAAGAAGATGCTGCTAAAGTCATTTGTACTTTATTAAGAAAAGAAGGGAGTATCCTATTTTGAAAAGAGTAAAGAAATATAAATTTTAGCTACTAAGCCTAGCCTTTGTTTCACTGTTCTCATAGTTTACCAACTATTACTTTAATAAGCTTTTACAGTAAACTATTGTCATTTTAACTTGCAGCCTTGTTCCCTTAATTTGATAAAACATGCCAATGATAAATTCATTTTTGTGAGCATAAAATCACTGTGAAATTACTCTGTTTCACAGAAGGGGTCTGAAGACCTTTAACTATCTGGGATCATGAAGTGTTTTCCCTCTACAAATTGTATTTTGTCATAGTATCCCTGCCTTGGGAATATAGTAGCTCACGATGACCTTTGAGTAGAAAGATTGATTATATGTGGGCACAAAGACTACAATGAGAAGAGTTTGGAGCAAAGTGAATAAAACATGTTAAAGGCCCTTTCTGCAGAAAAAGAAATGCTGTCCAGAGTGTAATGTACATTTACAAGGACACACTGGTTTTATAGAATTTGACTTTCAATTTTGCCTTGAGTTTTTTCCAATATATTGAATCTTCCCAACACAACTGACATAAATTTCAATCCTACAGCTATACTCTGAATTTTAAAGGAGAGGAACACTCAAATCCAGAACTCTTAAATGTAGCTGGCTAGCCTTTTAGTTTCAGCCCATATTCCTTGCCTAAACAATGTTGATACAAAGCTCATATATAAGGAACCATAATGGGAAAAAAAAACATAAAGGGAATGTACAAAGCATGCTTTAGTTTTCTGAAAGTGTTAGCCATTAACACATAAGTAAGGGACAAGTGTGTGAGTGTCTGCTCTGGAAAACTTCAACACTGTCATCTTATTCTGTACAGTCTCCTAGGATTCATTTCCTGCACCCAGAATCACTGTCTAATTGGGTTTTATTGTTTAGCTTATTGTACTTATTACATACATAAATAATTCTTCAATTACAATGCTTTAAAAGATGAGGACATTTCAGTTTGTTTTGAATATTTATTAGTGTTGTTTTGCCGGCAGGCAGGCAGGCAGGCATAATCAAGTCATTCACAGAAAAGCTCACCTATAGGCAAATAGGCTATTTTCAAAACAGTTCAGGCAGGGATATTATACAGCCATTAAAAAGTGTGCTTGCCAACCTGCTGAATGGGAGAAGATATTTGCTCTTGACACACAGAAAAGGAGTTAATATCCAAAATTTATAAAGAACTCATATGATTCAACACCAAGAAACAAACAATCTAATTAAAAAATGGGCAGAGGACCTGAATTGACACAAAGAGGACATACAGATGGCAGCAGACACATGAAAAGATGCTCAATGTCACTAATAAGGGAAATGCAAATTAGAACCCCAATGAGATATCAACACACACCAGTCCAAATGCCAGCAAGTGTTGGTAAGGATGTGGAGAAAGGGAACCTTCATGAACTGTTGGTGGGAATACAGATTGGTGCAGCCACTATAGGAAAATAGTATGCAGGGTCCTCAAAAAAAATAAATGAAATGCCTTATGACTCACCAATTCTACTTCTGAGTATATATCTAAAGAAACCCAAAACACTAATTCAAAAAACTATATGCATCCCAATGTTCATTGCAGTGTTTTTTATAATAGCCAAGATATGGAAGCAACCAAGTGTCCATCAATAGACGAGTGAATGAAAAACTGGTGGTATATATATATATACAATGGAATATTACTTGAACATAAAAAAGAATGAAATCTTACCATTTGCAACAGCATGGATGGATGTAGAGGATATTGTGCTAAGTGAAATAAGTCAGTTAGAGAAAGACAATTATCATATGATTTCACTTACATGTGGAATCTAAAGAACAATATAAACAAACAAACAAAACAGAAACAGACTCATACATACAGAGAACAGACCGATGGTTGCTAGAGGGGAGAGCTGGGGAAATGGATAAAAAGGTGAAGGGATTAAGAAGTAAAAATTGGTAGTTATAGAATAGTCATGAGGATATAAAGTACAGCATAGGAAATATAGACAATAATATTGTAATAACTATGCATGGTGCCAGGTGGTTACTGGAAATATCATGGGGAACATTTATAAAGTATATGATTGTCTAACTAATATGCTGTACACTTGAAGCTAACACAAAATAATATTGAAGGTAAACTGTAATTGAAAAATAAAATTAATAAAAATTAATTTAAAAAATTGTGTTTGCCAATAATTTTTACAGTAGGAGAAATATTCAAGAAATAATACTGTTAAAAAGAAGATAAAACTATGCATATATTTAAATACTGTTAAATAATGTGCATATATGGATAATACATATTTTACACACAGATATACATATATATCCTTATTTCTAGGAATTATGTATGATTTTTATTTGCTTCTTCATACTTTCTTATAATTTCTGCATCTTCTATAATGAATATTATTTCTAAAATCAGTCAAGCAGTATTTTTAAAAGACTTAATTAAAGCCTTATTAAAATGTTTTCCATGTTGCATGATCCAGACATCCTGACAGGTAGAGCTGTATCATATAATAAGGTCATCCAGTGTCTTCACGATTACATCTTTTGAGACAGAGTCTGAGATACAATTGCCTTACCCCAATTTTGGTCTAGAAGGCGCAAGTAAGACAAGGATGCTGCAGAAAGCTAATGTGTTGTGAGCAAGCACAGGCTGAGCTACATAGATTTGCACAACTCAGATATTTCTTTCAAACTCTAATTTGCAATCAGGATTAATATTCTGGCAAAAAAATTAATAGCTAGCAATTTTAGTGATAAGAATTTCAAAGAAAATAAAATACTTAGATTGCTCCTGGGGAAACAGAGTATTAGATCAACCTGTGTTATTTAAATAGATCGCTGGTTTACTTTGAATTTTTTTCCCTCCTTGTTAGAGGTACCTAAAAGTTCCTGCCAATTTGAGGCACAGTTACATTTCTTGTTTTCAGCTTATGAAATATGAGTATTTCTCTTTTTTACTACCTTAATAAAGGTTGTGCCTTCTTTCCAACATAATGCTTATTATATACCTTCACTTTTATTCCTTCTATCTGCTTTCCAATGTTTTAAAATACAAAGCAAAAAAAAAAAATACTGTTTGTCTTATTCATGTAGAACTATATCTAATATTAAGGCACTGATTGATGGGTACAGTGCCTGCCTTGGAGTGTATGTCCTCTGATGTCTCAGATCTTTTCCTTCCTGCACCTCAACTGTTCTTTTTTCCAATGAGGGTTTGACACCTTCTGTGTAACCAACATAGATGCTGTTGTTTAGCTTGTGGCTAAGACAACTGAAATAACTCAGGGCTTTTATTTATTGGGGATTTTAAAATATTTAAATAATCAATACAACTTGGAAGAGTACTTAGAACATACATTATTTTGGCCTGAACACCAAAAAAAGGCAAAGGGTTAAGTTGAGGGCTTACTTTAAAAATCTGCATACATGGCAAAATTTATATGAATAATTAGAACCCTTCTATTAGCTATTCGGTCAATTTAACTCCTGAGGAAATGAATGCAAATAGACATTTGTGCAAACAAACATCACCGGGAAGCACTGGATACTCTCTTGGTAATAAGTAGATTTGCCCTGTGTATTGCAAGGAGATAGATTGATCTCATTAGACTATGGACTATGGTGTATAAATACATATCTGGTATATTTCTATACTTCTCTTTCAATTCTAGACCAGTGGTCCCTAAAGACCAGTAGAATAATACACAGGCTACATGGGTCACTGAAATGACTTTTGGTGAGATATTTGTTTTCACAAAATCTAGGAGGTGATATTCTGATGGACCCACTAATTTCAATATATGAATACCACAGCCTATTTTCTTCAGTATGAAAATTGAGTCAGAATAATGTTTTCTTACTTCCAAAGTAAAATCACTTCATAGAATTTTTATTCATAAATAGAAACAGTTACCACAGGAAAATAATTTCTTATGTGTTCATGTAATTCTTTTCTGGAACCAAGAAGACTTTGGGTATATTTAAACTTCTTAATACTATATATGTGCTATCAAACACAAAGGGGTAAATAAATGAATGGCAAAGTATAAAAATGTTTTAAAGGATTTGGTTTGCAGGCATATGATACTCCCTAAATCCTATTATTTAGAAATAACAGGTTAAATCTAAAAATTAATGTTCCTCTAGCAGATCTCTGTGTTTCTAATCTTTCAGAGGTTTCAATGTTCCCTTTGATCAACTCAACTAACTTCAGAAAGAAAACATAGTCTAGCCTCAATGTCCATAGGAATTTACCATTTTATAGGATGTATCTTCTAAATGGTAGCCTCATTACAAACTGTACTACATATGTTGGTATTTGGAAATGTAATCTAAGATGACTTCAATTATTTCAAAAGCATACATTTCAAACATGTGCAGTGTCAAAATAATTCCTTTTAAGTCTGATTAAACTTCAGTACAAATATAGTTAATACTGTTAATTCTACTTTATTTGGGCTGCAATTACTGATTTCCTTACAAATATACACACAGAGTTGATAAATTTAGCTATTTAAAATTATATTCAATAGTTTAGTATAATCCTATATAATAAAAGGCTAAAATGCAAATTGACCAAACAGCGGAACAAACGGTTGCTATGAGGCGCACTGACCACCAGGGGGCAGACACTCAATGCAGGAGCTGCCCCCTGATAGTCAGTGCACTCCCACAGGGGGAGCACCGCTCAGCCAGAAGCCAAGGAATGGGCCTAAGCCATCAATTGAACATCCCCCGAGGACCCCAGGACTGTGAGAGGGCACAGGCTGGGCTGAGGACCTACCCCCCCAAGTGCACGAATTTTGTGCACTGGGCCTCTAGTTTAGTATAAACTACTATAAAATCATCTATTTTTTTTATTCGACATAAAAGTAGAAACAATTTTGAGATAGTTAAGATTTGGAAACAGAGGTAAGTTGTATTTTTTAAGGCCACTTGTTAGAATGGGATGTTATTGAATATACTCCACATAATTTAAAATCTTTTATATTTATAGTTTACCCTATACCCCTTTCAAAGTGTTTTTTTTTTTTTTCATTTCAAAAGTCTGGATTCTTTAATTTTGCAAATACTACTAGTGCAAGAGTGATAGTTTTTATTTAATAGAATACATTTTGAAAAATTCCAATAGTGGTTTACAAAATCCAAAGAGTCAGAGATTTCTAAATGTTGATAATAGAAAAATCCTATCTATTTCCTGTACACTTTATGTTGCCATTGGAAGTGTTTGCATTAACACTAAACTAATGTTTTAAAATACATAATATCTAGGCCCCAAACAACTTGATAACATTCTTCAACACCTACCAGAAAGTACTAACTTCCAAACAACTGGCAATAAACCAAGATTCCGGAGAGCAATTTCTCAGTGCCAGCATATGCAGTATTTAACATACAAGTATCAAATATTCCACTTCAAATAAGTAGAACCCAGGAAGAATGATGCCTTAACTCATCAGAGGGCAACTTAACACAAAACTACAAATGCATAAAACAAGAATCCTTCCTACCTTACTGAAGGCAGAGAAGAAAGACTTAAGAGAGTCAAGAGGTGGGTTTAATTCTTAATTTCTTTTTTCTTGAACCTCAAATATAGTTAATGAACACATCATACTAAATATATAGGAATTTAAATGGTAAAAGTTATTAGATTTCAAAAGCAGACCTCTAATTGTTTCTAATGATTATATTTGCATCATATATAAAAGTTACAATATTAAATAAATGAAAACAAAGACAGAAAAATCTAATGGGACTAAATTACACTAATGAATTTTACTTGCAATGCATCCAGTAAGTGCAACAATTGACCATTTTCTCATAAATTACGCATTACATGAAAACAGCAATATACAATGTTGGAGGCTGATAAAGACGTAAAATACTTCAATAACTTTAGAATGTGGTTGCCTATTTGGATAATGAACATTTTTATAGGTTTAGCTACAGAAATAAGCGTACATACCCTGTTCTAACACTTCTTCTTGTTTTGGCTGCTGAAGTAAAGAAGTCTTATCTTTGTTCTCTGTTTCTGTAAAGGATCAAAGAAACTGAGCATAAATCTGTAGTATATATTACATGCTCTAAGTAGTTTATTGGAAATATGCCACCAACATAAAAATATTATTCAGGGTCTTGTGTTTCATTAAAGCAACAGTATTATGAATTTACATGTAGAAGTACTCTAATTCACCCAGAAAAACTAAGGTAACCACCAGTAACTTAATAACTGGGTCTACTACCCTTTCAGTCATATATAAATGATACAAAATTTTATACATGCAATAATAAAACTGCCCATATTTATTTTTTAACGAAATTTTGTAATATTTTAAGATTTTAAGGCACATTCTTTAAATATATCAGGATCTTAATAAATGACCTGATTGCTATGTTAACTTCTTTCATAAATTTCCACCAGAAATTATAAGTTTCTCTGGTATTTTAAGAACAAACTTGCAAAACTCAGTAAAGTCTCAGCATACTGCATTTAATAAAACAGGGTATAGGTTTTGAAATTTTAATCTAAAAAATGACCATCAATATGACTGTTTTGCAATAATTCTGAGAATGAGACCAAAAAGGCCAAGACTAGTAATGCTTCATAAATCAAGAATTGTTCTGTGCTTGACAAGGCCCATTAAACAGATGATTGAGGGTATGACTGGAAACGATAACCATTTTCATTGGCAAACTCTAGCACTCTTTAGAACATGGTATATAAATTCATAAATTGCGTAAGTCATTACTGGCGATGGGTGGAATGAAGTGGGGAAACTAGAAAGTACAATTTAAGTAAAGAAAAATCTAAAACAATGGAATCAATCCCCAAACTAATATCTTGCATCACTAGTTGAGATTTTTCACTTTAACTGTTTTGATTGGGGCATGTCAGGAGGGAAGGAAGGATTTAGAAGAAGGAAAAGAGGGAGTCAGATTATGGGAATACATGTGATTGTTTGAGAGAGAAGAATGATTTTAAAAATTAATCATCTAGTCAAATGAAACGCATAAGGCAATAGAAAATACAAAACCATATGTTACTTTAAATGAACCAATTTTACCTTTGTGATGTCCATGCATCATAACCATATCAGACTTCACAGGAATTGGAATATTGGCCTCTGGTGGTATGTTTCTGAACATATCCGGAGCTACATTCTGTGTACAGGTCATGAAGGAAACTGCATGCTTGGCTTCCATGTAATACATAATGTATAAGTTGCACATTTCATCATTAGATGTGCCACTGCGGGCAGAAAAAACAGACACAACAAATCAGCCAGTCACATAAAACACCTTCTAATGCAAGAAAAATGCAACCAGTAAATCTGCCAGAAATGGATTCAAAGGTGAAAATATTGTGCATTTATTTTATGGCTTTCATTAAAAGCCATCCCAGTTTTCAGCACCAAAAGCACATTGTCAAAGGCAGAGTTCCACTTAACAACCGAGTACCCATTTGCAGTCACTCCATGGATATCACCAAATACCGCACATGGAAATAGCACTGGAGAAGCAGTGAGATAACTGTCTTTCCTCTTCTAAAGCCTTTTATTCTTTAGTCTTTCTTCCATTTGCTAAAATTCGGATTGGGCAAAGTACTTCGCTCATGGAAAAATCTTAATTATTTACTACGTAACAGTAAAATCCAGAACACTTAAATGTCGTATATTATTTACAAGTCTTTAAAAATGACTTTTTCCATTTAACCCTGAGAGTCCGGGAAGTTGTTTTTTTGTTTTGTTTTATTTTTTTTTAAATTTCTTTATTGATTAAGGTATCACATATTTGTCCTCATCCCCCCATTCCCATCCCAAACCCCTCCCCACACATGCCCCCACCCTCCTGTTGTCCTTAACCGCTGGTTAGGCTCATATGCTTGCACACAAGTCCTTTGGTTGATCTCTCCCCTTTACCTTCACCCTCCCTACCCCTCCCTCTGAGGCCCGACAGTCTGATCCATGCCTCCTTGTTTCTGGGTCTGTTCTTGTTCATCAGTCTATGTTGTTCATTATTTCCCCTAGATGAGTGAGATCATGTGCTATTAGAAATACACTTATAAGAACCGCAAATGAGACAAGCAATAATGGTTATGGTGACAGGCAAATGAATCAGTCTGTAGTGAGTTTCTTTCTGAGCCAACAGTTCTTTTGAGACCCAATTTCAATGTCCAACAGTTCCTTATGTGTACATGTCAGCACTGACATTACAGTTGTGGATGGTGGACAAATGGTGCTGCAGGTTGCCCAGGACCAAACCAGAGAGAGTCGGGAAGTTGTTTTTGCTTACTGCGTCCTTCTCCCTTGTGGTCAGGTAAATCATGAATCATGTGTTGATACTAAGACATCATAATTGTGTCCCTGATATCTGACGTGGCACCTTGGCGTCGACAGCAGAGAAAAATGGGGCCTCGGATGATAGAAAAGGAAATCAGCCCTAATATCTTCGAAGGGCTCGGACCTGAATGGGATCTGCTATGCAACTGAGTGACTCGCTGTTACAAACAGATGTTGCAACAGGGAGATGGGCATTTCCAAGAAACAGTTCCCAGCAATATAAATAATGCCTAGTGGTTTAGAAAACATGTATTTTTTCTTCCTAGGTTCACATGGGTTACTATGTATTTCTTTCTCTTCACTATTATTAGGAAGGAATTATTTACACCTCCACAAAACTTGTATATACCAAGGCAGGTTGGGCACAGGAATAGTCCATGAACTCTGACAACGTTTAGCAAGCCTATGCTAATAAACGAGTTACACGGTGGACTGTTCGCAGGACAGAAATGCGTCACTGTTGATTTTTCCAGCCATGTCATGCAGCACTCACTTCCTCTCCATAGCAACAGTAATGTCATCAGCAAGGGGAAGAAAAAAAAAATCTTTTCCAAACAGGGATGTGGTTTCTCTCAGCTCTGAAAATTGAGAACCCCTGAAAGGCCACAGGCATGAGCCCCTGCCCTTGGGAAGCTCTGTTGATGCTTCAAAAATAATTTGGCTTTTCACTCTCTGAATCTGATACCTGTAAATGTACTTGTCCCTCCTGTGGAATGTAAGCAAATGTTGAAGTGCAACCCCAAACAAACACCTGTTCCCCACACATATCTTCAGGTGTCAAAACACCATTCCTAAGAGTTACATTTTAACAGCCTTGGAGGTGGTTAGAAAATTGTGTGCTCTACAAGGAATAGCTGGTGCTAAAGTAATAAATCAGAGCCTCCCACCATAATGCCCTCCCTCCCCTGCTCAAAATGAGGAAAAATGTTCAGATCAAGAGAGAGAAATGATGGAAAAGAATTTTAAATTGTGGTTCCTGCTTAGAAAACCTTGAGTTATCTAGCAGACAAGGAAAGCAAAATAATCATATAAGCTTCTCCAATTAATGAGAGAAAAAAAATTAATAACTATATAATAATAAATAAACTTGCAGCTGATCTATGGACAGATCCATCCATATTTTTTCTGCTTGGGAATACCATGCCCATGTTTGCTCTAAACATGTGATTTAGTGATACAGCCTTATCTACTCATCAATGTAGTTCATTTAAGGTACTGATTTCTATTCAAAATAGAGTTGACCAAATAATTTAAGAATCTTTGCTATTACAAAGAAAATTTCATTAAAGAGCTGAAAAGAAAGTAATATTTTATTCCTTTCCATCTGTAATTAAACTTTTAGTCAAGCTAACTTTGAGCTCTTATCTGAAACGATTATATCCTAAACATGTGTGGATTCCAATCATTTTTAATGCTAGAGTTTGCCTATTTTATTTCACATTCATCATTCTTTCACTCAAAAAAAGACAGCAACCCCCAAACCTGACTTTAGCCAGAGAAATTGCTTTCAGTATTCCTACAGGAGAATTCTGACACCCCAGCCCTTATTTTCCATAGAGAACAATTCTGTAATTCAACTCTGTGAATCTGAATAACTATTAACATGAGAAAATATGGAGGGAGACTGTGTTCACACATCTGCCCTGACTCCACTGAATGGCCTTTTAAATATTCCCTAACGCTAGTGTGATTCTCTAAATGATGATTGCGGGCATCACTTATATTCCAAAATTACAGTGTGGATTCCTTTCACCTTCTTGCATAATAAAGGGCTTTGGGGATAACTACTTCTTTATGCCAGCTAGTTTAAATCTGACAAAGGGTGGCGAGCCTGGACATGGCCTTCAATAAATATTTGTTAAATGAAGAAAGAATGAATAATCTATCTTAATAAATGTTTACAAATTACTATGGCATAAACTGTTAGCCCTGATATATACTATACTGCCAAGTCAGGTCAATTTTGCAAACTCAACTGATCTATGGCATTTAAAAAAATATTTCTATTATCTATCTATCTATCTATCTATCTATCTATCATCTAGCTACCATCTATCTAGTATCTAATTGACTGATCCATCCATCCAGGTACATGAGAGTTTCTATAAAAAGTAATTATTTCATATTATAATGATATATAATAGATATTTAAGTACAAAGTATTCTGAAATGCACCATTTAAAAACTCCTAGATAGTACTGTACATATACCTTGACTATGTCTCAGACAGTGACACTCCTCTTTGATGATTTACCCATTCCTAGCCCCTGTCCCTTACTAGTATACTCAACAGATGTGAGGCTTAAAAATAATCAATGATGGGTACTACTAATTTGGGAAAGAAACTGGAACATTTTAAAGAAGTTATTTTACAAAACTTTTGTTTCCTAAGATGTTTCATGGTGGCTTTAAACTTATACATTAAGGAGTTATTGATCATATAACTATCTTTGCATATAATGCATTTTTAATGACTAAAGTGTTGTGCTTGGTATCTGTGCATATTCACTAGACATTCTTATATATACATGAAATGACTAGTTCCACATGAATAATATGATTAACAAAACTGACCAATTCTTAAGAATTAATTTTAAATTTTAGCATATAAACTTTTAGGCAAATTAGCTCACTTAGCTTAATTGGCTGACAAATTCTTTTTTTTGCTTGTTTAAACTTGACTAAACATTCAAAATAAATTTAGGGGTTAGGTTAAATATAAAATATGTAATGCACTCAGGTGTAGAATATTGTTTCCTCATAGGTTAATTAATACTATGCTGTCAGTTTATACATTGGTACAATTTTGTCTAGGAGATACTATTCATATTTACTAATTTAAAAGAAATATAATATACCTGGATTAAAAATGTTACCATTAAGTATATTTATTGATCTGTCTTGTCTTAAACCCACCTATTTTTAAATGGTTTTATTTTGAGATAAATTCCAGGAATGGAAAATCAGTCCTTATTTTTTAAAGTGTTTTTTTTTTTTTTTTTTGTTTTTTTTTTTTTAGTTAACTATGATTGTTCTAACTAAGCAACATTTTCTCCAATCCTAAAATGTCCAGTTGAGATTAGCTTGGACTGGGTGGAAGAATCACTCAACTGTAAATCTTCCTAGTAGGCCACTGATGATACAATTTTCCTTTAAAACCTAGTTTCCAGATGGCTGCAGCATAAGGGTAAACACCTGAAGTTGATACTTCGCCCAGTGCATGGAGGGGGTATCTACTGACCCCAGACTACCTTTGGATACGTGGCGTTTGTGCTACTAGTAAGTTGGCTTCATGTTCAGGACTCTAACACATGGGTTGGGGGTAGAAGGGAAGGGAAAAGGGGGAGAGGAGAATTACAGAGTATCATTTAATTTAATAGACATCATAAAATACTAGTTTTCTTTTTTTACTGGTTACATTCTCACTGTGATTCCATAGTAGCCTATGGTAGTGGTATCCATTACTTTACACAACAGAACACTGCTGCTATTACCTTTCTAACACTAAAAAGCATAGTAAGTGCTATAGGAACGTTAGGCATTATTATGAGAATTTTATTCATATGTACATTTATTCAAACTTGTCTTACTAGTTTATTAGTATCATTCCACTGGAAGAAAATTGCTTCTTTAATATAAATTAAATATTCAGATTATGGACTTGCTCAATAACTTAATTTCCTGTAATTTCTTTGTTCCATTTATCTTACAAAATGGCATTTCCTTTGGCCCACATGATATTTACAAGAAGACAGATTAGCATAGTCATTTTAGGATATTATTTTAAAGCAAAATGCACATTATAAAAAAGACAGAATTATTCTTAACTCATGGAACTGCGAGAGGCCTGCAGAGATCACTTCGTTCTCTCATCGTGGTATACAAGGCATTAGCATTAATTTCTGTGGTTAATACTGCCTCACCGAGGATACTCAATGAGTAGAATCTGACCAAAATTACAAGATCCCCCACCCCACCACCAAATTATAAACGGACGCCCAAGCAAGACATTCTACTAACTCCACACTTAAACTTGCAGACTAACACATAGAATGTGTTGAATGGGTTATTTTTACTACTTGGTGTACCTATTACAAAGGTTGATAAAATAACCAGTGGCATTTAAGTAAAGCTCCTGGGCTCTACAGTAACATAAATCAGAGAACAACTGATCACTATCTTCTGAATTATATTACTTCACATATTTAAAGGCTGTTAAGAGGTGAATTGTCAGACTCCTTACATCTAATTATGTCTGTTTTGTCAACTCTTTTCTTACCATTACCATTCCATGTAATTCAATCATGTTATTGCTTTCCTCAAGTCTCCCAAATTTATCAAATTTATCCAAAAGTAGAGGTGTTGGAAGCTCCTTGTTTAATATATAAATTAATAATTTAAAAATTTACTTTTAGCCCTAAAATTGGTGCTTAGTGATATATAAAAACTCTTTTAGAGTAACTAAAAAAAAATGCTACTCCACCATCTCAGGTGTCTTTTTCTTTTACGTGTATCGGTACTTTTTTCTTTTCCCCTGACAACTGACACCTAGTACTGTCATAGAGAATCATCTTCAGTGCATCTCATGCTTGTTTTCAGATGTCTACTTTCTCTAAGTTCTCACTGATCCAAAGATAAATGCTTTAATTCCTGCTTCCAGGTGGCATCAATAAATATTTTATAACTTAGTTTAACATGGAAGGGTGGCTCCTTGTTTTTCTTTTCTAACAAAAAATATGAAAAGGGCCTTTAACCTTCATTTTTAATTTTGGCAAAAATTTTTGAAAGAGTTCACAGTGCCTTGAAATTTTAGTTAGTGTTATAAAATATACTTATTTCAAGGAGGCTCAGTATTTTGAAAATTATTTGATAGTCTGACATTCTCTTTTGCAAAGTGCTGAGTATTATTATTCTCATTTGGTATAATAAACTGCAAACATTAAATATATGGAAGTTTTGACAGGAAGAAAAAAATCATGGTTGTGAGTAATTGGTATGCACTAACCAAGTGCGGAAACCATATATTTGCCTAAGTTTGAACAGGGCAAAATGACACTTGAGGGGGCAAAAATTCATAATCATTATATTTTTCTTTAAGATGAGTAATATAAACTCGGTGGTAACCGTACTAATGTAGAGGCTTGATATTGAAGGTCTTGAATAAGCAGGAAGAAATGAAGCATAAAAAAACAACAACCATGTTCTAGAGTTTATCCAAATCAATCAGTTCTAGAATGATACAATGCTATAGTTTGTTGTAGTTGTTCATTATAAAAAATAACGCAATTCATTCACAAAGGTAACTGTCACCTATAATCATGCCTTGTCCCAATAAAAGCTTTTTAAACAGTGAAATCTGCAGAATCATACCCAATGTGTGTGGCTTCTGTCCTTCCTTCACCAGTGAATACACATCTTGCTGCTAATATGTCACCGAAACTTACATCTACTGGGTGCTCCACGGGGTAGAAAGCCTGCCAAGAATCAAACATGAAGATTCATTAAAATTACCAATAAAGTCCAGAAACACTTGCTTTAATAACATGAAACTTGGAGCATCCTGGGTAGAAAGTATGAAGAGACACACCTTCACCCCACCTCCACGCCCCCCACCAGCACCACCATGCTGAGAAATATTAAGAGAACTGATAAGAACACCACCAAGTTCAAAGTTGTATAAAACTAAGTTATACACAATAAAGGTAGATTTAGAGATGTTTAGAGTCTAGAGAAATTCACAAGGGTCCTATGAGAGCTTTTAAAATTGCTATCTGCTGCTTACTATTTTTTGTCTTCAAAATTAAACCAGATTCTACACACCTGTGGCAGTTGGGGGCTCTGGCGTCCAACCAGCGCCCACTGTCCATTTCTTACTCTGTATCCACTTACTACCTTACCTGAAATGAACACAAATTATAATTATATAATAGAATAAGGTATTAGAAAAATAAAATCATCATTTGCTTTCTTAACTCAAAATAAAATCTAGATATTTTCAGAACTCCAAATGCAAGGTGTTTTAATGAAAACTGAATGATGAAAAGTCATACAGAATTTCAAAATATTGAGCAAAATCACTTTCACTGAAACAGATTTAATGTCAATTTGCATTTTATATTTTTAGTATTAGCAAGCACAATGGTAAATATTTATAATTTAACAGGTAGTTTAATGTTCTTACCTAAATGATGAGTGTGAACTCTATAGGCAAAGACATGCATTGGATAATTATTATAATGACATGAAATGTCAGAATTCACCACTGTTAGAAATAAAAACAAAGAAAAAAGTCACCATTCAACTCTAAAAGTATGTACAAGATATTCACAAGCTGCTAGGCATGGGGCTTTTCTTATGAAGTAAACACACTCGCATATACAGCAGACACTAAGCACTCATTATGTAACAGCCACTTTACTAAGATGAGTTCAAATCCCTTTGTCTTCACATTTTATAACATTCATAAACAAAATGACTAGGGCCAAATCAAAATATCTTATCAATGAAAATAATGGCTTAGTTTGTTACCTTTATCATGAAATTTACACAGTTGAAAGGCTTAAACATTGTTTTTTTGAATTCATTTTATTTTATTATTTTTTATCCTCACTCGAGGATATGTTTATTTATTTATAGAGAGAGGAAGGGAAAAAGAGATAGAGAGACACAGAGAGAGAGAGAGAGAGACAGACAGACAGACAGACAGAGAGAGATCATGTGAAAGAGAAATATTGATCAGTTGTCTCCCATATAAGCCCCGACCAGGAATCGAACCCACAACCTAGGTATGTGACTTAACTGGGAATCGAATGTGACCTTTTAGTGTACACAATGATCCAATCAACTGAGCCACCCTCCAGGGCTGTTTCTTTTATTTTTAAAACAGAAGAAATTTTGAAAATTTGATTGCAAACACCTAAGACATCTAGATTCATAGTTCCTAATGAGAAGGGGCCATTCTATATACTTTTCCTTCCTTAGAGTCTAATGCATAGTAGCTATTCAATAAACGCCTTTATATTAAGCAAGTGAACAGTTACAATGGGACCGTATTTGTCATTAACTTTAAAAGATTCCCAGTAAATCAAATGAAAAATATTTAATATGGCACTTTCCTCAGAAGATCAGACAAAATGATAAATAATATTTTACTTATTCCAGTAGTTTTTTTGTAAATTTAGAGGAGAATCAGCTATTATCCCCATTTTATAGATGGGGAAATAAACCCAATACTGTATATCTAAGTTCAATGAACTTGGACAGGGTTTTCTTAGGAGCAGCTTTTAACTTTAATGCAGAGATGTTTTTCCTGATATCAGTGGAGTCACTTGGCATGAATTAATTAAATAATAATAAATAAAGCACTTTTCAAAGCAAAAAAAAAAAGCTTGCTAGTTTCTTGATTTTTGAACATAATATTCTTTGCAGTAGTTTATTACACAGTATTTTATGAAATTTATTTTTGGCATCTAAAAAATAGGTGATTGATTTCTAAAATACTAGTACTCAAGATTTGTTCTTTAATTTATATAACCCATTACCTACCTAGCGCCTCAATGCTGAACATCTCAATAAAATAATGGAAAACAATAAACTACTGTGTTAGACTCATGTAAAAATCTATTTTTAATCCAAGGGTAATAAAGAATTGATTTATTTTTCAGGGACTTAAAAGTACCGGTCATTTCAAAAGTTTATAAAAAGTATACACTAACTCCACTCCTATAGATTAGGTAATGAGGTAATAGTAAATACTAAAAGGCCATTACTCACCTTTCTCTCCTGCTGGTATAACAGTGTCAACAGACATCATAAGGTACATGCCAGCAATTAAGGGCTGTCTGCAGAAAACAGTAATATTTATTTCATCTACTTGAAAAGTCAAAACTATTGCCTTGGAAAAATAATGTACACTTCAATATATTAGTCTATAAAATATAATTCATGTGAAAATTAAAACAAGATAATATTTTAAAAAGGTAGAATTTTTTTCTGAAAAATAACGTATTTTCTTGGGCAAATAGCTTAATACACATATTTATGGCGTGGTGAATGTAGCACCATTTAAATGGGCAGCATTTAAATGGCTCCTGAGATGGTTGATTGTGTCAATGTGGCTAGGTTTAGTGACCAGCTGTTTGGTCAAATACTAGTTTGGATATTGCTGTGAAGGTATTTTTAGATATGATTAATATTTAAATCACTGACTATGAGTAAAGCAGATTACCATCCACAATGTGGGTATGTCTCTTAAGAGAAGAGACTGAGGTCCCATGAAAAGAAGGATTTCTACCTCCAGACTGCCTTTGAACCCAAGATGGCAAAACTGACTCTTGCCAGAATTTCCAGCCTGCCAGACAGCCTTTCAGATTTAGGACTTGCCAGTTCCCAAAATTGTGTGAACTAAGTTCCTTAAAGTAAATCAATCTCAATCTCTCTCATGTATATGTAAAGAACTTACAAGCATATATGCATAACCCATGGACACAGATAACAGTGTGGTGAAGGCGGGGGCGGGGGCGGGGGTCAATGGGGAAAAAGAAGAACATCTGTAATACTTTTAACAATAAAGACACATTAAAAAACACACCATTATTTTGGTTCATTTTCTCTGAAAAACACTGACTAATATACCTCCCAATGATTCCCAGCTTTCATATTCATGCCCCTGTCTAATCCTCTTCCCTTGAGTTTAGGTTGACCTAGTAACTGAACCCAGTAATTAGTTATTTCTAACAGAATATGGCAAAAGTGATTTCGTGGGTTGTTTTTTTTTCCCCCACAGGAGTCAGACTATGAAGATTTGTGGTCAACTGTTTTCTTTACCTATCAGACATTCATTATTTAGTAACTTATGAGATTAGGCTATGAAAAACACTCAGCCTGCCACCCTGCTCTCTCCCTTGCTGGCTGTGATGGAAGCCAGCTGCCACGTTGTTGTGAGTTGCCCTGTTTAGAGTCAACATCGCAAGGAAATGAGAAAGTGCCCTAGCCAACAGCCAGAGAAGAACTGAATCCTGTAACAGCCAAGTGAGTGATTTTTGAAGTGGCTCCTCCCAGTCCAGCCCCAGATGAGTGATATACTGACCAAGAGTGAGACCACCAGCCACAATTAAGATGTGCCCAGATTCTTGATCCACAGGAAACAATAAGTAATTGTTGCTTTAAGCCACTAAATTGAGGGTAATTTGTTGACAACAGATAACTAAACACAGTGGATTTCCCCCTTTCATGCTCTCAAAGATCTCAAAAGCTGTCACTCAGCTAAGATAACTAGAAGTACTTACGGCAGGCGTGTGAGATGTAAGGACACACCAGAACAGTCCTTGTGATTATCTGAAACACACATACAAAATACACATCCTAAATATGAAAACATGCAAAACAAATCTCAAAATAAAACATTTTAAAAGATTATAACTCAATACTAACAAAAACTATGTTTCATTTGTATAGTGCTTAACAATTTGCAGAGTATTTTCATATTCATGAATTCATTCAAAGTATCATTTCAAGCACGCTGTGATTTTTTCTTGGCTTATCAAACTGACCAGTTATCTGCTCGCCTGCAGACATACTAGATACTAGGAAGCTGTTGCTGCTCGCTGTGTTGTTGAAATATCCAGAAAAGTTGTTCTATGGGATTCTAAACAGCTACTTTTTCTTCTTTAAAAAATAGAAACCACATGGAATCTCCTTGTTCGGTTCCTAAGACTTGATCATCCCCATATTCTAAACAGAAACCTACTCATTCTTATTACATCCTAACTTCAGTGGAAAGCCTCCAAGTATCTCTTTATCTTTGCCAAGGACATTTCAGAAACCTCTTACAAATCCTCCCTCTTCTATCTTCCATTGCCTTCCCCAAGTAGAAATTAGGTAAAAACTTAAGTCATTCATCCAAGTCCTTATCTGTGATGAACTTGCTGATGTCTCACAAGAGACCACGAATAGTAACTCATAGTTATTCATTCTATTTCTGTCCATGCTAAATTCCTTCTACTTTGCATTTCATTCTAAGACATTATAAAACTTTATATCTCGATGTTGAGAATTGATTTTAATAGAAATAACTATTGCATTGTGTACATGTGTAAAATTGACAGATTTATGCTAGAAACGAAGAAGTGTGCTAATAAATAACACCAGATGGAGTAGTTTCTTTAAGGTAATTTTTTTTTTCTTCAGCTGTAATCTCATGAAAAAAACAAAGGAGCTTCATAGAGATATATATATAACAGTTAACAAGATATGCATTTTGATTTATCATAGACAAAGTTTAGAAAGTATAACAAACCATATTTAATACTTTGCTAATAAAATATAAAGGAAATTTCTCTGTACAGAAGATTATTAAGCTTGATCTTATCTTAATAAAGGTGGTTCAGAAATAAACTTATGACAAATACTTTATATTTAATACACTGTTTGTTATTGTTGTTTTTATCATTTTACAAAGGAATATCTATCCAAGCTAAACCAATTTCAGTAGGGTGCTATTTTCAAAATAATTTCAGTGGTGAACTTTAAAGAGATTGGAAAATAACTAATAGTAGCAATGAAAAACAACCACTGTTTTATCTCATTTTTGCCTATGTTTTTAAATATAGAAAGAATAAATGAGTACTGTTCTTTAATTTATTAAAAGAAACATTTTATGTTTGAGAACAGATTTCCTAAATGTACTGCATGAGATTTACTAAATTTGCCGAGTTTGTACTACTTTCAAAATGACTTCACCCAGAATTATTTAAGTAATTCCACTGACCAAATGAGAATGGTGGAAAAAATACCATTCATTCATATTAAATGAATTCTAAACTATAGAGCCTCACCTAATTAGCTTAGTAGATTTCAGGGGAAACATTTCTCATGTGTAAAAAAACATCATACCTATCTTAAAAGGTTACTTTGAGAAATGGCAGTCATCCATCTAAATAATATTTATTGAGCAATCGTGATATTCAAGCCCTGCCTTATACACTGTGGATACAGTGAAAATCAACATATTCAAGTTTCCTGCCCTCATGGTATTATCCTCTAACAGGAGTGGAGCCAGAGGGAAATAGGGTAGGAATAGGAAAAAACAAAACCCAAATATATAAACCAGATAATGTCACACAGTCAACTCAACAAGGTAGGAGATCGTGGGGTAGCCGTTTTATCTACTGTGGTCCAAGAAGGACGGAGTGGCCATGAGGCTGGCAATTATCTAGCAACACAGAGCAAGTTAAAAGTCTGTTTTATTCTCTGTCCGTAAAGAAGCCATTGGAAGAGTTTAAGCAGTAGAGTGATGGACCCTGTAAGGTGTTCACCTAGCACAGTACCTGGCACTTGTTAATTCCTGGATGTTGGGTTTGTAATTTTTTTATTTTAATTAATACCAGGAAAGAGTTTGTTCCTTGTCCAATGTTTATCCAAGCAGAAGGGTAAAAGTGCAATGAGAATTGTCACTTGGTTTTACATTACATCTTTGCATTGAATGAATCAAGTGAATCACATTTTGATAATCAACTTGGTTGATATTTGTCCCATGACTTAAAAAAATTAAATGGAGCCGAAACCGGTTTGGCTCAGTGGATAGAGCGTCGGTCTGCGGACTGAAGGGTCCCAGGTTCGATTCCGGTCAAGGGCAAGTACATTGGTTGCGGGCGCATCCCTGGTAGGGGGTGTGCAGAAGGCAGCTGGTCGATGTTTCTCTCTCATTGATGTTTCTAGCTCTCTTTCCCTCTCCCTTCCTCTCTGTAAAAAATCAATAAAATATATTTTTTAAAAAATTAAATGGAAAAAACTAATAAGTAAATCAACACATTTCAAGAACTATTAAAGAAGTTTATCAATGAAGTTGAAACATGTCTCCAAATTAAGAGCAGCAGGAATGTTACTATTGCCAGAAGCAGTGCATCTTCCTGTTAGATAATGTTTTTATTAGAATTGTTTAAATTGAGAGCTTTTTACTCAGAAAAAGAATAGCCACTGCTATATAATTGTTGTCTACTTGATTCCTTCTTTAAAGGTAAGTCACAGTCTCACCACTCACTCCACTGCAAAGACGTAAGTTTTCTTTTGACCCTACATGTTTATCAACAACATGTCATATCCTATAAGAAAGTCAAGTATATCACACAATAACAAAATGGCTAAAAACTAAAGTAATAATATGATGCAATCAACAAAATTTTTTGAGAAAAATATACTGAACATCTGACTTACATATTTTATAACATAATGACTTTAGGAAAAACTGGATTTTAGAGGCTCTGAGTTTTGTCCAATAAAATGGAAATCTTATATGGATAGAGGGATGTTGAATATAAAGACCCAAAGTGAAAATTTTGCCTTTTTACAAAACAACAACAACAACCAGAAAACAAAATACACAGAAGGAAAATTAGTGAAGAGATATACTTTTAAAACCAAACTAGAGTTTCTAAGTCATGGCTGAAGGAATTTATAGCAAATTTATCTGGCCAGTTTGATGCTGTGTGTGTGGATGAATAAAACTCTGCTGTGTGTGTGGGTGCATGTGTGAATAAGCTGTATTTATTGTGGTTTAAATTATGAATAATATTTTATCATTATTGTTATTTAACCATAGGGTGAGAGAATTACAATTCTAACTGTGTGACTTTAAGAAATTCTGTTATTTGGTAATGGATATATACACATTTAAGTGATATTTTAGTTGAACAAAATTCTAGATGTTATCTCAAAGTAAACACTTATGAAGCATATTTGCATATGTTTTTGACATTATTAGAGTCAACTGCTATTCATATAGTGATTATTTCAAAATCAATTTTATTATTGCAAATGATTGTGATCTTTTCTAGTACAACTTTCTACAGTTTGACCAAAAGGGCTCATATGCTTGCATATACACAGTGGGAAGTCTCAGTGGGAGCAACTTAAACTCCCTCAAACAAGGTGGTCTGGGTCGGAAGGGCTCCTGGATACATAGCTAGCTATTCCTATAGCAAGCGCAGCTTGGGAGGGAGGCATATTTCAGCCTAGTGTTTGGTGTGAAGATTCTGACCTTCTAACTCCAATGTGATCCTTGCACAGTGAAGCATTATTATTTCCATAACCTCTATACTGATCTTACTTCTGGTGAACTCAGAAACTTCAGCAAGTTTTGCATATTTTACCAATGATTTCCAGTGCGCTCTGACTTTATCTGCCCTTCTATTGTAACACAGTGCTTTAGCCACAAGATATGAAGCCTCGTAAGAATTCATTCATTTCCATTCACTAGGCTATACATGAAATCTGTCTGACATGCATAATCATAAAAATGAATGACTAAATATGTCTATTTTAACTAAATACATCAGTGCTAGTATTTTATCACATAAGATGAAAAAACAAAATCAGAACTGAGATAGTTTAGAAATATACAAAGAATGAACTCAGAATATCAATATCATATGCTGGCTGAAAAGGGTAGTTGAAAGGACTGATTCTGTGACTAAAACGAAAGTAAATAAGAGAAAAGAGAGGAGGTAGATGAAAAAGTTAATGCAGGGCAGAAGACCACAGAAATGGATTTCCATAGCTTACAAAAAGATGGGAAATGGTCTGAAGTTATAGAATTAAATTTCTCTGAATGAAATGTAGACTAGGACGTGGAGTACTCCCTTTATTTATATTTCAATATAGATATTGTACAATATATAAGAATTATTGCATGGAAAATTTAGAATCTGTGTATTTTAATCACAAACAATTACTGGACCACAGTACCTTGTAAGATCATCATCAGATTTCAAATAGGTCCTTATTGAGTTACTTTATCTAAAATGCATAGAATCTAGAAGGCTATCTATTTGATAATTAATAGATGTGTACTCATAATCAATATTGATACCACTAAGAAATTTCAGTCTATAAATGAAATAATCTATGTAAAGAATACAGCACTCTATTTGGAGCACAGAAAAAAAATCCAATAAATTTTAGTTATTAATACCATTATTCTTTTTATTGGTAGATTAAAAAAATTTCAACACATGGATAGTTTACTTTAAAATTATATTTCAGTCATAGGTCTGGAATTTCTTTAATTGAAGAAACCAAAGCACATCAATTTCTCCAACTAATAGCATAGGAATAGAAGAAAGGGGAGAGCAACCTGGGAATTCTAAATGAGTAAAGAGATGGTTAAAAAAAGAAATTAGAATTGAAGTGGTATATTAAAGAAATTGCAAAAAATAGATATTCTCAAAATGGGAACAGAAATGCTGATTCAGAAAAGTCTGAACTAGGTCGAAACAGAACAGAGTCACCAGTGAGATAAAGACATTTTTAGTAAGAGACCATTATGCTAAATGAAATAACCCGTCATAGAAAGACAAGTACCATATGATTTCACTCACATGTGGAATCTAGTGAACAAAATGAACTAACAAGCAAAATAAAGACAAGACTCATAGATAGAGAGCAGGATGACAGCTGTTAGAGGGGTATGGGGGCTTGGGTGGGTTGGGGTTGAGGGATTGGACCAAAAAAAGAAAAAAAGAAACCTCATGGACACAGACAACAGTGTGGTGATTGCTGGGGGGGGGGGGGGGGGGAGAGGTAGAAGAGGGCATTGGGGGGGATAAATGGTGACATATGGAGACTTGACTTGGGGTGATGAATACACAATACAGTCTACAGATGTTGTGTTGTGGAATTGTGCACCTAAGCCTGTATAATTTAGTTTTAACCAGTGTTACTACAATAAACTGATTAAAAAGGGTGAAAAAAGAAATAACCCCATGGTCTGGCTAAATCGAAATTCTTGGGTTCGGAACAACAGGACTGTGAAGAAGTTGATAATGTATTGTTTTGAGGTCCTTCCCTTGACCAGACACAAGATAGTCTGCTGCTTTCTGAGTTCTGGGCTAGAAGTCAGTTCAACAGGATTCTATGTTTGAAGGAAAGAGGGTGAGGCCATTTTTATATTGATGGCAAAGTTGTTTTCATCTGTATTTATTCACTTATCCTACACAACTGTCATCGTGCAAAAACTGTGACAGCTCTTCTTCCCAGGCAGCTTCATTTACCTTATTTTAGTTTTCTTATTCCAACATAAAAGCATTCTCTCCTTCACGGGATTGGGTGACAGGCTCACTCTCTCGCCAAGGTACGCTGGTGAATACTTGACTTTTAGCTATTAATGTTCTGTACTTACAAAGGATGGAACCCGAGACATCCCTGTTAAAGAATATTTCATGATTGCTGTTCTCCTTCAGTAAGACATAGTTTCAGCCTACTGGATTTCAAGATATGGAGATAGAAATTTCATTCACTAGATAGGTATCAGATGACATTAGAAGGCATATTTCATTATATTCCATTATAATGACATATGTATGTACTAGTAGCTTTTGCAATGGTGAAGATGCTAACACTGTAAAACTTAAAAGAATCATTTTTAAAAAAAGAAATGTAAAATAAAGTCTGGTAATGCCTTAGAAGCATATCACAGCATAGGGTAATACCTCTGTACTGGTAGTTGAGTGGTAAGACTTCTAAGGAGTAGTCTGATAATGAAAGAAACAAGTATTTCCAGACACTGGATGACACTTGAAAATAGCATTCAATCAGAATCTAATCTCCAGAAAGATGAACACTGATGACCGCTCTCACAAGGGGCTCCACTTGCTTTTTTTTTTTTTTTTTTTTTTAAGAAATTGCTCTCCTCTGCTCAGACAGAGATGAATACACAAAGCAACGTATTTATCAAACATACAGACTCACAGAATTTCAAAATTGAAAGCGATACTGGCTATAATGGAGTTCAACTCTTACGCTTTCTAAATAGGAAAAAAAAGTGATTACAGAGATTTAGAGCGTGAGCCAAAGTAATTCAGCTAACTGGTGACACCCGGGGTATCAAAACTAATTCTCCAGTGTAAACATTTAGTCAACATTATTTATTTAAGAAGAAAAAAAGAGTTGCATGTATTAGAGACTTCCAAAGCATTTTAGCTTTGAAATATCCTTAAGCTAAGATAAAGGAATTAAACCAAATGGATAAGTAACCAGTGGTACTCAAGACATCCATTTAAGCAGGAAGTTCATTTTTCTTAATGGAAGGTGGATGCATGGAATATGAGGTTATCCATTCCAAACTATTTAGCCTGCTTTTGTAATAAGAGCGTATAGTTCCTGCTTGGATTGGTAGCTAAGTAGTTCAGGAAGTATGTGGGATAATGCATGATAATAACCCATTACCTCTCAGGTCCTTAGAAGTCTGTTGGTGTCTCCTAATCTTCCCCTCTAGAGATAGCCCTCTATACTTCATGAGCTCATCTTTTCCTGGTTGTTTCCTGCTTCAATAAAAGGATAGGCTAACCATCGATCCTGAGGGAACCTATGTAGTGTTATGAACTATATCCCACTAATTGGAAAGAGAGTTGTAGAGTGGATTTCAATTCACTGCTCTCTCCTAGGAAGGTACAGGTAAAGGATAAAGTACACCCATTACCTACTGCCCCAACCACAGTGTTGGATAATGAATCCCTTCCTTATGGAAGTCCAGAGAAAGCATGCCTGGAACCACTGCCAAGTCTTATGAAAAACAAAGAGGTAAACATCTCTGATAATAAAAACGTATTCTAGCAACTGTGTAAGCAAATAGTTCTAAACGGTATTGTACCCTTCCACCTTCTCAGTGTCCTGAACGTAATTTAAAAGCTGCCTTCCTGACTTTCTCCCTGTCTTGAACAAACAAAAATGAATCAAGTATATCTTAGCACACACCAATAATTTTGCAATAATATATGCACACAGATATTGTAATAACTACATGAATATTCAGCTGGCTTAATATTTACCTTATGGTTCTTTGTTCTAAATTCACAAAAATCAGTGAATGGGATAGATGATGTTTTCCTAATATTAAATCATGGCTCCCAAGGTGACCAAGAATAGGAGATTACTTGGGGATTCATTTCTAAAGTCTGGGAAAATTTCATATAATCAAAAGGACTTGGAAAACCCCTTAGGAGAGAGTCGAGTGAGGAGCCAACAAAGCCAGTTTCCTGAGCACTGGAACAGACTGCTGTCAGGTGTGCTGGCTGGGCCATGTTGTTAAGAACAAGTTATTTCTGTAGAATTGGACCGTGTTTCTACATAGAGAGCTCATTTCTGTACATCTGAAACCCGGCAGCAGCAGAGAGATGGGCACAAGCACGAGAAGCAAATAGGAAACAGCAGAGGGAACAGCTGACCGGGTTCTTTCTGTGTTCGCTCTGGGCACAGGCACATTACACGGAACCCTGGGTTTAAGAAAGCAAAGACGCAGCTCCTTTATTGCTTCTTGGTACCACCTGGATTTTAAGTGCAGGTCCTGAAGCCATTTGATAGCACTCAGTAAAAAGATGATCCTCTATAGTAACCAGAAAATGCATATATTGAAGTCTTTCATTGGAGTTTCTTCAAAACAAAATCCAAGTCACCACATTTCTCGGAGGGAATGAATGGATCCCTGAAAGCATACTCTCAGAATATCAGGACTCCTCCGTTACAGATACACTGACGTAGAGTAGTCTCCATTCAAAAAAGCACAAACACCTTATGCTGTCAGGACAAATGCGTATCTGCTTGGCAAAGGTACCTGAAACAGGGGCACTGTTAATACACGACACAAACAGCACAGGTTTCCTGGAGGCTTCTGAAAGCTGACTTAGCAGACAAGCTTCAGTGCTAAATAAACCAGCACCATGAAAAAAATCCTTCAAAAAAGAATTCCTTTTGAAGCTGTCACTGCAGTGAGCTAGCCTCTTTTGATTTTGTATTCCCTGCGATGGGACTAGAAATTACTAGCTCCCATTTGTCCTGTGGCAAGGAAGGGAGAATGCATTTACCCATCCTGCAAGACGATGACTCTCACAATGATGGTCTCTGCTGTTTCCAAGAGAGATCAAACGGAAGGCAGGCAGGCAGGCAGGCAGGCCCGCCAACGTGCTTTTATGAGCACTCTGTGTGTGGAGGATGTTACAGCACGACTAATGTCAGAGCACGTTCCTGTTTCCATATTTTATGAATGCAAAAAAAAAAAAATCTACAGCAAAAGCTTAGGATGTACAGTTTTTCCCCTCAGAATTATGAACCTGTTTCAGAATCATACTTCTAAGGAAGTAAAATTAAAAGACTAAACCACGAGTAAATACACTGCTCTTAAAAACATGGCACTGAAGTTTTAAATTATTGATAGGTTTTTGAACTTTTTTTTGAATCATAATATATAGAAAAATGTACAAATCAGAAGGTACAGCTACAGGAATTTTAAAAAAACAAACACATCCTTGTAAGCAGCTCCCAGATCAAGCATCAAAAGCCCTCCACTTGTGTCCTGAGGCATTAAATTTTGAATCTTTACGTTTAGGTACAGACAATATTTAACTTCTTCCTGAAGGAGTTGTCTTTTGGCTAAAACCAGGCACATTTAACCAGCTTGTCCACTAGCTTCATGAGCTTTGGTTGGATAATTTTAAATAATATACTTAACAAATATTTTTAATTTCCCATCTCTCAGTGAAAAGTCCTATCGACCAGTTTTTACTTCTGTATCTATCTATCTATCTATCTATCTATCTATCTATCTATCTATCTATCTATCTATCTATTTCAGAGAGGAAGGGAAAGGGAGAGAGAGAGATAGAAACACCAATGATGAGAGAGAATCATCGATTGGCTGCCTCCTGCATGCCCCCTACTGGGGGTCGAGCCTGCAATCCTGGGCATGCGCCCTTGACTAGAATCAAACCCAGGACCCTTTGGTCCACAGGCTGACGCTCTATCCACTAAGCCAAACCAGCCAGGGCTATATCTCTATTTTTAATATATATATTCATTTTAAAATGATAATCTAAAGTTTCTTTTGCATTATTCCAATTATTGTCTGTTCTTTCCACTAAGGGCAGAATGTACCTGTAAAAATGTAGGAATGAAAAGAGTTTAGAGCTTTGATCAAATATAGATTTAAATTTAATTTGAGATATAAAGCCTAAAAACATATTTCTCACATAAAATCCTCAAATCCTCTATTATGAATTTTTGAATCATTTTAAGAGTAATATATATGATTTACCTTCTTCACAGCCTTTCAAATTCTCAACTATTTTGTGCAACATTTTCTCCCTCTTTTATTTAACTTGCATCTCTAAAAGCTCAGGAGTGATAAATAGAGGATACCTAGGGGCAACACCATTCCGTTTTGTTTTGAAAATAGTAAGTTTATCTTCTGCAAAAGCTGTAACTTAACTGGAATACGATTTTTGAAAGTCAACCTAAGATCAATGGCCACATTTTCAACCCAATTATCTTCAACAACTTAAAATACTATTGTGTATTGTGTTTAATTTTCCAATGAAAAAAAATCCAAAGCATATAATTTACATATAATTATGCATTCGTGCATCCTTGGTATTAATTAGGGAACACACTTTGAACATTATAGCTCATATATTTGTTTTAACATTAATTTGCAGTCTTTCAATATATTTATGTTGTAGTGTGATACGAGGATTCATAAAGTAACACTTATAAAGCAATTCTGAGCTGAAAAGTCATATAAAATGCTAGGTATCATTACTCTACTGGTATTAATGGAAAAACACTGAAACCCCCAGGTGAGCCACATTATCTCTTAAAATTCCCTCAGATATTAAGCAAGGCTTATACTGTAAGATAAAGGTTCAGTGTAGAAGGGCTTATGGGTACTAATTAGATTTCTCTTTCCTTTCAGTTATTAGTAATTATTAGTAGTTGGTGCACTATAGTTAAGTTTGCTATGTAAGCATAAGGAATACTTGTGAAGAAATGGGGTTAGAAAAGTGTGAGGGAGAAGAAATATCCCTGTAAGACGTGAAAGTTTTCAAAGTTGGAAAAAGGAGAATCCTATATAATAAAAGGCTAATATGTAAATCAACTGAATGGTGGATCGACCAGTCACTATGATGCGCACTGACCACCAGGGGGCAGACGCTCAACGCAGGGCTGTCCCCTGGTAGTCAGTGTGCTCCCACAGGGGGAGCACCACTCAACCAGAAGCTGGGCTCACGGCTGGCAAGCACAGCGGGAGTGGAGGGAGCCTCTCCTGCTTCCACGGCAGTCGGACATCCCCCAAAGGCTCCCAGACTTTGAGAGGGCGCAGGCTGGGCTGAGACCCCCACCCCCCCCCCCCCCGTCCCCCCAAGTGCACAAATTTCATGCGCCGGGCCTCTAGTTAATATATAAAGAAAAGAAATGGAGAGCAAGGTGAAGGGTTTCCAAATTGGATGACGAAAAGAATAATGTTCCTGTTGGCAGAAATAGGGAGAGTAGAGGGTATCTTCCAGGCCCAAAAAAGGTTGAATTTTATCTTTCTAACATATTATTTTGTAAATTTCATTCAGTGTTATCTCAATGGTTTTCAGCAAATGCTTTTTTGGTCATGTATTTATTTAGGGTATCTTTTCCATATTACAAGTAAGTCAATCAACTGCCATAAAAAGGAATTAATAGTAAATAGGAAATGGAATGTGCAAATCCTAGCATTTTTCTCTAACGACTTCCATCTTTTACTGGAGTTCCTACAATACATATGTAACATGCCAGGCAATGAGGGGAGCAGGGAGGGACAGGGTGAGGGGTAGGAAAGCAGATGGAGTATGTGTGGAGTATGTGTGTGTGGGGGGGGGGGCAGGGAAAGCCATAGATAGTGCTGCTAGTGGTCTAAACTAGATTTCACAGAAATTTGATTGCATCTCCTAATTTTTATGAGAAAATGGACTAGTAACTTGATTTTTCCTCTCAATTTCTTTTGGTGAAAAGTGAAATGTTGTCTGCTATTAATTTAAATAGCATTAGTTACTTGATGATTGTGTAGTCCTGACCAGCTTCAAAATAGGAGTTAATTATGAATGATTTAATAAGCATGAGTTACCAAGGGGTAAATGAAGGCAAAGTATAAGGCTTTCTCAAAAAGCCATAAAGTCTAAAAAAATGAAATGGTATTAGGAAAATTTTTCCCTAAAAACTCATCATTTAAGCGAAATATTATATTATTCAATGTTAAGTTGTTTTAAAAACACATTTTAAAGGATAAAAACATTCTGAATATATTCTTTAAAAAGAATACTGTAGTGCTTTGCATATCTTCTCATAACCAAATGAGTAAAAATATAATTCCTGATATTTAATGACCATATTTAGGTATTAAAATAAACAGGTGTCCCATGGAAGGCATGAGAATAAGGATCATTAGATTTCCATACCAAAGATGATTTGCAAAGTTGAAATGCAGGGAGCTAGAGAATCAGGGCACTCTTATTTATGTGAAGAGAGTGGCAAGAGCAAAAGAATACTTCAACATAATAAGCTCCTTTTGGATCATTTGAGAGGTACAGAATGGTTCTAAAATCATTCCCACGACTCACATCAAGCTGCTTGTGTATAATGAAGGTTAGAGAAGAACATGAAGAACATCCAATTACAATTCTTCTAAAATCAGTGGGATTATCAAGCAACCTGATTTAGAAATATCCTTATATGATAAGGGAAGTGGATTACTTCATACATCAGAATGAAAAGGCATAAATGAGATAAGGTAAACGACTCCAGTCTTTATTCATATTTATTCTATTGGGCATGAATAAATCCATTCCTCTCCGTTCCCAGTGGTTCAAATGACTTCCAGAAACACTGACTCCATCACTTGTTCTATATTGTTAGGACATGAACTTTGGCACATATACGAACTAGAAATCCAACACAAATTAAATTCGTTTAGTTTTTAATAGCATTTGTCTAGTAACTATACCACCTTAGGCAAGTCATTTAACCTTTCTAAGCATCGATTTCCATTCTGTAAAATAGAGGGGCCAGGCTAATCCCTTCCAGTTGGGTTCTCGTGCAATCAGCCTGAAGACTCAATCTCTGGTGCTATAAAAACCAGTGCTTTAAAAACCAATTAGCTACGACACCTAAGATCTATAGTTTTTACTCTTTTCTTTTCGGGAGAAAATAAAAGAAACATTGCTTTCTTTCCAAAATGTCTTTTCAGCCATGTTCCTATCTTTCCCCTATATTTGGAAGGGCCTACGAGGCTATGGAATTTCATGCACCTCAATGTTACCTTCTTGCCAATCATTTAATCTCAAAGTTGGTCTGGTGGTTTCTGCTTTTCATTTTCTAGTCCCTGTCACCCATACATTCCACTTAAAAAGAAAAAAATTGGAAAAAAAGAAGGGATATAATATTATTTTTGCTCATTCTTCAAAAAGGGTTATCAAGCATAAGTGTAAAAAAGAACATTTGCACACCTATATAAAGGGAGGGGGGTGTCCAAGAAAGTCATATATGCATTGTAAGTGACTTCTACTATTACAGCATGTTAAAACCCAAAGACCAAATTTTGTGAAAAAGAATAAAAATAAACTCTTCTTCACATCTCTAAGTAAAATAAAGTGCTAGAATAACCAGATAGCAATTAAATACATTTTCTTATTTCAAAGCTCCCCCTTTCTTGAGAGAATTGAGATTTAATTTTACTTATTTTGATAAATGCAAATGATTCTGCTCCTATCTCAAGCCTCAGGAGACTGCCCTGACACACCTGTACCAAAGGGGAGAAATACAGAAGTAACTTCAGTGCTTACTAGGACAATTTGAGCTGCAGTTGTCAAACTTTGGTTTGCATAAAAATCAACTGGGGAGCTTGTTAAAATTTCAGAATCCTGGGCTCAGCAGTGTGCATGGCTCTCTGAAAAATATGCCTATGTGTATAGATACATTTATTATATTTTTATTAATATAATTTTTAAAATAAAATATGTAATGCTCTTTATTATAAATTACATATAAACAATTAAATATCACAGCATTAAAAAAAACCCTCTTTTGCTATGGTTGGTATTGATGAGTGAGTGGTTAAGACAGAAATGTTTGTGGATATTCTTGTTTATTGAAATCACAAAGACATGTTGGAAGTGCATTTGCTCATCACTGATGTGAGCAGAATCCTTGCTGTATTGGATAACAATTTCTAAATGCTAGAAGAGCATTTCCTCAAATTTTTGGCTATTCAGAATAATCTGTATTATTGACATCTTTTCCCTTTCTTAAATCTAAACAACCAACAAAATAGTTTATCAAGCACTGATCTGTAGCATTTGCCAATTCCCATGGTGTCATTTTCCCCACCCTAATGGATTTCAAGCTATCAATGTGACATCACTGAACACTGGGCTGGGAAGAGATGAGCAGTTAGCACATCATTTTATAATATTTTCACAATAGAGACACAATAAATGTAAATACCCTCAAGAAGATAGAAAATAGTAAAATGTAGTAAAATAACTGGATGTTGATTTTTGAGTATTCATTGCCTTTATTTTTAATGATGGCTATAATGAACAATCAGCTCAGTGTGGTGACTGCGAGATGTAGGGGATGGGTAGAAGTGGGAGAGGGTATATGGAGGATAGATGGTGATGGAAATATAATAAAATAAAATGAAGTATAATAAAATAAAGGGGGAAAAACAATCAGTTAATAAAGTTTCTGAAAATTATAATTGGCTCCTGTGAGTCAATATGAGGCAGCTCCAGTACACCACTACCCAGACTCTCTTATTGTGCATCTAATTCAGTAGGTCTGGTTGCAACCAGCAGTTGTCCTTTTAAAACGCACCTCAGGGAGATTCTGGTGCAGGCAGTTCTCAGGTTAGAGTTTGAGAAATCCTGACCTAGACTATGTACTTTTGAGGTAATTCTACTCAGACCTTCCAATTAATTCAAATCCTTTAATGAAATAAAAGGAGTATCTCTGTTTAAGCAAACACTGGGCAAACATTTTCAAGTATGAAAACATCTGGTACAGGTAAGAATATGGGTCTCATTTATTCACTTTAGATTGTAAATTGGAAAAACCGTTTTGTCGTGTTTGGTGGAATCTGTTCAAGTTTAAATGCTCCATGACCCAAAAATCTCATTTCTAGAAATCTACCTTGCAGTGGCAATACATAGTTACCTAAAACATTTCTAATGTTAACATTCATTGCAACATTACTTGTGATAGCAAAAACCCAGGACTTAAACATCTTTAATAGAAAACAGGATCTATAAATTATGGTACATCTGTACAACAGAATACTAGGCAACTGTTAAAAATAATGAAAAAGCTTTACATGTGCTGCCTTAGAAATAAGTCCAGGGTACAGTAAATTAAAAACAACAGCAGGTGCAGATCTGTGGAGAGTTTGGTCTTATCTTTGTCCAAAAAAAGAAAAAACGTTCCTATATGTATGTCTGAGGTTTCTGTGTGTATAGAGAAATGTTGGGATAAGCCTATGAAAAACTGGCAGACATAAATGGTAGTTATTTGGAGGTGGGGATGGGTTGAAAAGGGAAATAGGACTGAAGAGATAAAATTCACATACCATACAATTCACCTCTTTAAAGTGTACATACAATTCAATGGTTTTTACTATCTACACAGACATGTGCAACCATCACCTCATCTTATAGATTTTTTAAATTGTAAGGCAGTATGAGTGATATTTTACTTTTACTATTTTCTCAAAAGATGCAAAATAAAGTTTGAGAGACTATTTTAATGGGAAAATATTTCAATTTATCCAGAGTCCTCCAACCTGTGTTAGTATTTTAACTGATATGTCATGTATCAAGGAATAGTTTTCTTTGTTCTAATACTAGAACTATTTGCAATTCTGAAAGCTGAAAAGCCTAAAGTTTTTTCATAATAAAGTTTGACAGAAAAATCTGATCTAAATGAATGTAGTGCTACTTATGGTCTATTTATCTATGATAGTGTAACTATTTGAACATTTTGCTATCGGTGAATATTAGTGTATTTGATCAGAGATGGTGCCTCAGACCCTCAATGTAATATATAAATTATGTACTTGAGTATTTTCAAAAAGGTTGTAAGGTCTTAATACTAAACAACATCTGGTCCAAAGTATTTAAATAAAAGTTTGTTTGTACTGCTTATAAAGGGCCAAAGTATTTAAATAAAAGTTTGTACCGCTTATAAAGGGCCAAAGTATTTAAATAAAAGTTTGTACCGCTTATAAAGGGCCAAAGCATTTAAATAAAAGTTTGTACTGCTTATAAAGGGCTATTAGCGAAATAGGAAGTGGGCGTTGGGGAGGGAAGAAAGCAGACTTGCTGAATGGCACAGGCACCCTATGAATGGTCTTGGGAGAGAAAAGGGAAACAGGTTAAAGTGCACCCTTCCTGGAACCACATGTCTATATTTATTGAGGATGCGGCTTGTTAAAGCAGGTGGCTGTCCCTGGTGTTGTGAATGTGGAAACATGGTGTGTGCCCTAGAATAAAAAAGATTAGGCATGCTGGACCATGTGCATGCCAGGGCCCCACTCAGGGCAGGCCAGGCTGAGTGCAGGCTGAGTTCGAGAAAGGTGCCATCCATGCCTCCCAGGGTAGAGACTCAATGGCTTTCAGGCACCTCCCTGGGGGTGGGGAAGCTTTAACAACACCCTCCATATCTGTAATTTCAAAGGAAATTCTTAGGTATGAAAAGTAATCCAGAATGCTTGAAAATACAAGGGTTTAAGCACCCTGATGCAGAGTATCTCTCACTTTGCAGAGGAGTGAGAAAAAGCAGCTTGTCTATCTCACTGGAAAGCATGCAGGGGGAAGCTGCTAGGACAGATTTAGAAAGGACAACAGTGAGAGCAATGGGGAGCAATCTTCCGAGGTTTCCCGCTATCTCAGCAATCAGGTAGCAAGGAGTCAAGAGCGCTCTAATGCTTACACGGGAGTCACAGGAGTCTGCTTTATCCTGGAATGAAATAATTTTAAATGTAGCTGCCCTGCCACTGATCTACGCTCCACCTTCTTAAAAAATGCATTAGCAAGGGATTTCTCCTGGGCTCACAATTTCGAAGCTTTTCCAATAGTTTCCTGGCGGTCGTCTTGTAAGGCAGAGATGCAGGGGAATTAGGATTCCTCTGGAGTCCTGCTTTGCCTCCTGCCTGCCACTGTTTCCAGTCCCTTGGGTTCCCCTACTACTCCTTCAGCCGCGGTGTGACAGGAACTCCCGCTGTGTGTATGTGCACATGAGAGTGGAGTGTGTGTGCCTGAATGCAGGTTTTGTGTCCAGTAACACGCACCTGTTTGGGCCTAAACTACAGAGAAGCCATGATGAAACAGCACAGAGAGGGCAACGAGAATTCAAATCTGAAAGTCACCAAGGCCAGGCACTAGTGTTCCAAGATTTCATTATTCAAAAAATTCCCTTTAAGGGCTTCAATTCAGACTCTGCTTTTTTAAAATTTACAAACAATGGTAAATATAGCTACCTAGATTTTGCATCTAACACATCAATTTAGAACAAGGGAGAAGGAGGCCAATAGGAAATCCATCCGGCAACAGGGAATCTCTCCACTCGGGGTGGTCTTGCCTGCTTTCAACCCCCTCCCCCACTGTACTGAGAGTGTACTGGCTCATGTGATTACAGTTATTGTTTTATTTGTTCCCATTTGCTCCCATTGGACAGTGAGCTACAGAAGGCGGAATCTCTTCTTAGTCATCTTTGCCTCTTTCCATGAAGTGCTCTGTTTGAATTAAGATGAATTGAAGTGGTAGCTTGACAACAGAGGAAGCTATAGAAAATCTAGAAAAGCAGATAGAAAAAGGCAGCAAGCCCAGTAACATGGAAAAACTCTACTCTTAAAATTTTGAGGGAAATCGTTGTGCGTAGTTGATATTCAGAATGATATCCCAAAACTATGAAGAGAAGGGGTCCTGGGGTAAGGAGTACAGTTAATTTTTGGCTCTATGTTGGACACAGCTGTAAGCATTTAAAATATACCAACTATTTTAATTTCATAAAGCATATGCTAATTTAGGAAAGATTTATGCCCAAATATTTTAAAATTAGAGTATTTAAACAGTTAAAACCTCACCTTTCTGGAAAACTTGACTACTGAAAATGATTCGTTGTTTAAGGGTTCTAATTAGAATTTCATGTGATTTATACTAACACTAGAGGCCTGGTGCATGAAATTTGTGCACGGGAGGGGGGGTGTCCCTCAGCCCAGCCTGCACCCTCTCCAATCTGGCACCCCTTGAGGGATGTCCCGGTAGGATCGGGCCTAAACGGGCAGTTGGACATCCCTCTCACAATACAGGATTGCTGGCTCCCAACTGCTCGCCTGCCTGCCAGCCTGATCACCCCCTAACCACTCCTCTGCCAGCCTTATCGATGCCTAACTGCTCCCCTGCCAGCCTGATTGCCCCTAACTGCCCTCCCCTGCCAGCCTGGTCACCCCTAACTGTCCTCCCCTGCAGGCCTGTTTGCACCCAACTTCCCTCCCCTGCAGGCCTGGTCTCCCCCAACTGCCCTTTCCTGCAGGTCCAGTCGCCCCCAACTTCCCTCCTCTGCTGGCCTGGTCACCCCTAACTGCCCTCCCCTGTAGGCATGATCGCCCCCAACTGCCCTCCCTTGCAAGCCTGGTCCCTCCCAACTGCCCTACCCTGCTGGCCTGATTGCCCACAACTGCCCTCCCTTTCAGGCCTGGTCCCTCCCAACTGCCCTCCCCTGCTGGCCATCTTGTGGCAGCCATCTTGTGTCCACATGGGGGCAGCCATTTTTGACCACATGGGGGCGGCCATCTTGTGTGTTGGCGTGATGGTCAATTTGCATATTACTCTTTTATTAGATAGGACTAGAGGCCCAGTGCACAAATTCATATATGGGTGGGGTCCCTAGGCCTGGCCAGCTATCAAGGCCGATTGGGGCCATCTCGCCCAGTCCCGATCAGGGCCTGCCAGCTGGGGGGAGGGATGGGGGAGGGCCTTGGGGAGGTTGGCCAGCTGCAGGAGGTAGGCTGTGGGAACACACTGACTACCAGGGTGCAGCTCCTGCTTTGAGCATATGCCCCCTGGTGGTCAGTGCATGTCATAGAGACTGGTTGACCGGTTGTTCTGGTCGTTCAGTCATAATGGTCGCTTAGGCTTTTATATATATAGATAACCCCAGGAATTTGGAGATGAAACTTCTTAGAACTCACATAAAGGAGAGTTGAAAACAATCCCCAATTATCATTCCTCTCATTTAAAATATAAATACTAAACACCCAATCTTAAGGGAAATAAATCTTATAGCTATGTACTCCTAGGAACATGTTAAAATTTATGTGCGTGTGTTTGTGTATGTGTGGTCTGTATCCTTCAGAAGGAACACCAGTTAGTTTTCCTATGCATGACCGAGGCTTATGGATAGTAAGCAGCATGGACATTTTGCCAACCCAAAGAGAGTCAGAGCCTATGCACACAGGAATTTTAAGAACATCAGTTCCAACCAGATTTCTGGTTTGAGAATGAGTTACTGTTGGAGACCAGTAAGCTAATGCCAGGCACTCTGGAAAGGAGAGGCCAAGAGTTTTCTTAAGATTTCCCTGGGCCAAACATCCTGAAGAAATGTGGAAAATTTTTGCAGCAATCTCAGAATTGTCACTTTGGAAGAAGATTATTGAAAAAACATAGAAAGAAAAAAAGGATGAAGAGGAAACTCTAGCTCCCACTATTCTAATCTCCTTAAGTACAGGGACTTATCTTGTAGTTTCTTTGTTTAACTGAACTACAAATAACAAAACTGCTGTGGAGAACAGGACACACAGATGAAAACCGGGAAACTTCTCCGGCAATGTGACAGACGTGAACACGGTTCTGTCTAAGCATGATGAGAAATTACAATACCCTTAAAAAGTAACCAATATACTCTTCATATTATGGGCAACTATGCATTTCGGGAGAATTTATGTCCGCTTAAGTATTTCACAGGGACTATAATGACACTAGTTAACATTTATTTAGTACTTACCAGGTATCTTTATAAGAACCATTATGATCCCACATTATAGAGGAGGTGAGCAGGGAGGTTTGGAAACTTGGTGAGGATAACAAAACCAGCAAGTGTCATTGCCAGGCCATCTGGTTCAATCACCTAACCCCTGCACTATGCTATTGCCTATATGGGACTCTCATTTCTAATTAGATTACATTCTGTTTTCCACAGAATATTAATTTATAGAAAGCCTGCATTTAAAAAAAGAACTCATGTTGGCCTTCCAGGGCCCCAGGCCTGGCTCACTGTGGCCTCCTGGAGCCCCGGTCCTTTCTTCGTACAGCCAGTAGTAATATTTCCATGCCCTCAAGACTAGGACTGAAGTAGAAATCTGACTGGGTTACTGCTTGGCTAATAAACTCTCTGAGTGCCTTCAGAATCAGGTCTGAACAAGAATCTTTATGGTCTGGTCCCCACCTTTCACCTCTCTTCTCATTCCTTGCCACTTCCCCCTTTGCGTTTCACAGTGACGCCAAATGACCACCAGTTCCTCGAGGACATGAGGCTTTTCACTCTCCTGCGTCTACGCAGTGCCTTTACCTTTGTCTGGATTCTGTCTTCTCCTTCCCCTGTCAACAGGGGGCTCCTGATCACTGTTTCAAATCCTTGCTCTGGTTCCATCCTCTAAGACGCCTTTCACAGACGACGGGCCCCTTCCCTTCCGGGCAGACCCGTCCACTGCCTTTCCACAGCCTCCAGACCTGGAATGCATTTCTACAACTGCCTATAAACTCTAGTTTTGTTGTTCTTTCCCTTGCTGGAATATACTCAACGCCCAGGGGCAGGAAGATTAGTATACCCAGCACAGGTCTGACACTCCGACTGACATGGCATTTAATAAAGTTGGCTGCTTATAAATGATGTTTTTACAGCTTCACATTCTGTGCAATTTCCCAAACAAACAAAAAACCAAACAAAACAAACATTGCATGTTATCCCACAGAACTCACACCCAATTTTTTCCTACTAAATAGAGATCATACCCAGTTGGCTTCAGGTTATATTCTCCCTGATACTTGACCACAGTCCAACAAATTTTAGAAGCAATTTTACCTTCACTATTGGTGCTTCATTAAATAAAAGTCCTAGGCATGTACCTTGTCTAAAACCTTCCCTGTGTGGAAAAAGGCTCATACTCTTATGCAAAATACTCCCCCCTTTTCAGAAGAGTGCAGTAATTTCCACATAGCCTTAGTCTGTTTCTGATGCACAATTTATGTCATCATCAATAGTTTTAACAACATTAAGTTCAAATCTTCACTGATACTAATATGATTATAAATGGGTGTATAGTACATATATAACACCTATGATGTATTTTTAATCATTAGAAGATATGATGATATAATTAATTTCCACTTCTAGGTGCCTTCTGAGGGCAAGCGTATGATCACAGTGTAGAAACTTTTAAGAGTACAAGTCACTCCTTACATAAATCAAATCAGGCATATAGAGATTTACATGAGCTCTTCTGTCAGGAGAACCGGGGAGAGAATGCAATACACTCACTGGCAGGTACTGAGGGACTTAGCATAGTGCTTCTACTTGTGGAATTTAAAAATATGATGTTAAAACATTCTGAAGGGGAAAAAAATCCACACAATCCTGTCTTTCATGTTTATTGACTGTTCCCTATTCTTCCTTGTTCTTTATAATCCTTGCAAACATACAAGCATACATATAGTTTTATGTAGTATATTTAAAACTTTATGCTTAGCTATTTTTGTTGTTATAACATTTATTTAACTAGTCCCCTATTAAGGGATATTTGTTAACTTCTGGTTTTTCATATTAATAGTTAATGGTGCATAAATAACTGTGGGTAGGTAGATCATTTTTTTAAAAAAAGAAAAAAAAACTCTTTCTTTAGGATAAAAGCCTAGAGCAAGATTTTAATGTTCTGTGTAAAATGTATATAATATACTAAAATTGCATTTCAAAACACTGCACTAATTTATAAAGCTCCCCAAACTCTTCCAGATTCATCCAAACCCTGGCAGTCCTAGGTTTTAGAATTCAATCTCCACTCACCCCTAATTTAATAAATGTAAAATGATCTCTCATTGTTTTAGTGAGATTTGACATTTTCCCATGTGTTTATTTACTATTCTAAGACATGCATCACTTAAGGCACAAGATAACACCTAATACAACTGAGTGAGTTACATGAATGAAAATTGTTTATATTTTCATTATATTACAATAAGGTCTATGAATTACAGCACCAGTAATCTTTCTACCTCATACCTTCTTTCACAAAAATGACTCTCGAAAAAGTGAAACAAAAAATTAATATAAAAGTTTCACATCAATCTTTTATATATATTTACATAGTAACTATCAATACTTTTTAATTACCCCTAGATTAAACAAATTACAAATTCCTTTTAAAAAAAAACATTGTTGAGACTATTAGAGATGTCCCATTTCCCCCCACTTTGCCCACCTCCACCCAACCTTCCCCTTCCCTCCCCTGGCCTTCACCACACTGTTGTCTGTGTCAACACAGGCTATGCATGTATGTTCTTTGGCTAATCTCTTCACCTTCTTTTTTCCAGTCCTCCCACCCCCTCTGACCTCTGTCAGTCTGTTCCAGGTATCCATGCCTCTGTTTCTATTTTGTTCATCAGTTTATTTTATTCATTGGAGTCCACATATTAGTAAGATCATATGGTATTTGTCTTTCTCTGACTGGCTTATTTCGCTTAGCATAATAATCTCCAGGCCCAAATTCCTCATCAGTAATAAATTAATTTACATTGAATTATTGCAGCAATATATTTTAAGAAATAGTATATATCATCCATTTCCCCAGAGCATCAATGCAATACCTGTTAGGACTACAAAGCTAAGAGGAATTAGATTGAAAAGGAAAGTCTAGGGGTTCTATAAAGGGATAAAGAGCAGGGAGCGGGGAGCATGTGTGGATATGCTAGTTGTGTGGTCAGGGAAAGCCTTCTTTGCCTTTTTAGAAAAATTACAGTATTGTCAATGCTTTGGAAGTCAGAACTCTGATGCCAACATAGTTAATTTTTAGAGCACATAATTTCTGTCTTTGTTCCTTAAACACAAACATTAATTATTCCTTTGTTTTCAACAAAACCTTGTCTTAGCACTACAGTTAACAATGTAAGATTAGGTTCTGTTCCCAAAATGAAAAGCTAATTATATATAACTCAAAGCATGTTTTAATATGAAAACAAGTTTTATTTGGAAGCTGGATTCATGGGCTGGTCCTCGGGAGCTTGCTTAATTGATGATACATCTAATTGAAGTACTAATTGTAATTTTTCAATGACATAAAAGTATTCTTTCCAACATCTTTTCCCAGAGGAAGATACATTTATTGTCCCCATCCTGGATGCTGAGAATCTGTGGAACGTCTCAGCTAAGGCCCCAGAGGACATTAGTAGGCGTAGATGGACATGTACTTCTAGACTTAGATGTGGGACAGAAAGCTAATATGTCTGGAGAGGGAAATATATCCGGTTAGTTAATAGAAATATAATGTTAAAATAGAGAACTTGGAGAAATATGGGTAAGTCAGCAAGACGGTACGAAAACTGACAAGCCAAGGAGAAGACGGCTCAATGTTTACACTCCCATGAACAAAGGAGAGTGCACCTAGAATTCAGCTGAAGTTTAACTAAATACTGCAGAAGAAATAACAAGCACCAGTCCCGGTTGCCTTGGGAACAGGGACCCTTCCTCATGTTAATGATTCTATAACAAGAAAAGGAGCATTTAAATGAAGTGCATAGTAATCATGGGTAGAGCAGCAGGAGCCTAGGGTAGTGCTCAGCAGTGGGTGTCTAAGGGGTGGGTGGTTTTTGCAGGAATACAGTGGTCAATGGCTGAGTTCATTAAGTGGAATGTGTGGATTATAGATAAAGCACTGACATGAGCCTGAGGGTTTGAGAACCTCCCTGGTATTGCAAAACTTGCTGATGCTCCCAAGGGCTTGCTTACAGAATTAAATAATTTACTAGTCCCTACACTCTCTGACCATGCTGCTTGGAAGGAATCTCCTAATGGAGGCCGGTAGATAAAATAATACGTTGAAAAGCCAAAGCACCCTAAAGTCAGCGTAGAAGAAAGCACAGTGGGATGCATAAGACAATACGCCCTTCAAAAGAAAAGTCATTTCCCCCCATTGGCCCAAATGAAAAGAAACAAAGGCAGTTGTTTCCTAGTGGGCCCAGAGGGTGTGGTCAAGTCTTCCTTTTATTAAGTGGATAATAGTTAGTATATATATTTTAAACAGCACAGTCGTGAAAGTTGTGCTTAGTTCCAATATTTCAAAACTTACCTCGAAATGCACTAATGTCCCCATAGTGTACTTGTAGTACAAAGTATTTACTTCCAGTCTCTCCTCCAACTCTGAATCCAACACCTAAAGATTTATAAAAATGTGATAAATTAATATTTTAGAAATGGAAGCCTAAAATGGAGCTAACCTCAGGTTACTGATCTGTGAAATCCAAAGGGAAATAAAATAGCATATCACATATGAAACTGTAATATGAAAATGAAAATAAACTAGGCATTTTCTGATAATTTCTAATATAACCTATCAATCCTTCTCAAAGCTCTGATAGAATTCTGTGCATAGTTTCCTCCTCAGAACCAGGGTAACCACCTACACTTTAAGAGGACAATTTGCTCATTTTGGAAAAAACAGAATAAAGCAAAACAAAATTATTTTCTTGATTATGCAAGACATTTTACTTTGTATATATTCATATTCATTTTTATTTGCTGACTGAATATAGGAGCCTCTCAGAGAAATTACTTTTCTTTCCATATGAAAACAGGTATCTGCAAAAATGTTAGTGAGGAAACTGTTACCAACTAGATTAAAAACTCCAGTATGCCAATAAATTTTTGGACTCTGAAGGGTTCCTAATAGTCTTACTATTAATAGAGTTTGCTAGTAAGCTAAAAATTATCTACTGAGAAAATATTGATAGGTGGAGAAATATTTTTCTTTCTGCTCTACTCATGGGTCTTTAAAATGTCAACAAATAAATGACAGACCCCCTTATTAATTTCCAAACTTGCTTGGTGGTGGCTGCCTGGCAAAGTATAGAGCGGATTCTGAAGCAAAGCAAAACAGACGTCAGTTAGAGCTGACAGGAGTTACTGAGGCAGGAGAGGGCTATGTACTTACCAAGCCCCCTTCTACGCCCCCACCCCCTGCTCCCGCCCCCTATTCTGTAATGGAATGGTGTATTTGCTTTGATATTAAGAAACATTCAGGTAATAAAAGAGAGTCTGATAATTCACTCACACATTGGAAGCCATAAACAGTTAGAGGTGAAGTCAGAAAGCCAGTGAGGTTTGGCATCCTCCTAAATACCCAGGTTCCAGGACTATAAAAAAAAATCTGTTTGCTGAAGCAGCAGTTTATTTCATTCCTGCCTGTCCTGGCCTCTGAACCTCTCCTGCTGTCCAGAACCACTGTGCCCGAGGCCAAAGGTGTCTTGAGGTGAACTTGGTTGTTTTCTAGCTAAACTGTCCTGTGGGCAAATTACAGGGAGAAAGAGTAACTCCCTAAATGAAATCTTTTCAATACAAAGCAAGCCATACCGGTACTTTCTTAGTGTGGAACTGCAGAACGGAACATTGTCAACAACTGTTGGAAAGGACATATAATAAAAAGTACTTTGGAATCAGAAATCAAGCAGCTTAATGTAAAACTGTCCAAGAGGCCCCAGATGTACCTTTGGGGAGTCTGGTAGGGGGAGCATTTCTTGCCCAGGCATACAGGATGTTGGCTTTGTCTGTACAGGTTCCTTCATCACAAAACCTGAAAGAAAGGAAAAGTAGCTATAAATAAAGATTCAAATAGTAAAATGCATAAATCACTCACTGTGATGGGGGGGATAAGAGAAAATGTTACAAAACAAAGTAAAATACTACATCAATATATTTTCATTGTAGTCAGATCAGCCTTAAGATCCTAATAAAGACTGAAGCAAAGAATATTTTCAATGTGAAAAAAAGCACATGCAAAAGGAGATTTTTTGTTTGTTTGTTTGTTGCCTAATGTAAAACAATCCTGTGCGGTAGCTATACAATTTCTAATTCAGTATGTTCATATGTGGAATGTACATGAAGTAATCAGGTAGAAAAAATAAGCATCACATAGAGAGTCTGAATAAACCAAAGTTAACGCAGAGGGAATTGAGAAGTGGGCTAAAAGGAACGTCACACCTTTCCCTTTGGGGATCAATGTTATCAGTAAGTCTTTGGCTGTTGCAACAAACAGTTACACAGTGCCTTCGCTCATTAGGGTGAACAACACAAGCATAGCCCACTTAAAGGGTTCAAGAACCCTTGGACTTCTTTAAAGTTTATGAACATTGGTGGTGTCACAAGTTGTTTCATGTTGTGCAAATCACTGTATCTTAGTGAGCCTCAGTTTTCTCTCTTGTAAGATAGATATTTACACTTACCTCACAAGAGTTATCCACCAAATGAGATGTATATGAAAGCACTTTATAAACCTCAAAGCATAATACCAGGGTAATGCATTACTTAACAAAACATTCACGTTATCTGATGATTCACTTTTGAGAGGCAGGGCTGGATGGTGAAAGGAGCACAGGCAGAAAGAGGTGAATCCCAGAACCTCCCTTACCAGCTGTGTATCTTGAGCAGGTCTATCGGCAGAGACGGCCCGTACGGAAACCTCTCTGGAAGGGCTGCGATGCTGATGTGTGTAAGGCGCCGGGTACAGTAACTAGCACACTGGCACCTTCGTTGGTAGAGCCAATTTCATAAACGGTAAGCTGACTCAAACCACATAAGCCCCCACCCCCATTACACTATTTCTCCTAATGTGTTCTGTTATAGAATTGGATTTGTTCAAAACCACCATTAGGTGACATTTTTATGCTGCTTTTATAAATCTATGTTTTGAGAAATTAGCACCAAGCAGAGTCAGAATCAGGAGTTTAGGCAGATCTGAAAGATCTGAGGACAATCAAGGACAAGGTCAAACATAGCTTCTTGGGCAGAAGGCGGGCTCACAGAGAAGAAAATGTTTACTGCCCCTGACCATGAGGGGAAGAAAGGGCAGACCCTGGTGACTCCCTAAAGAGGTCAGAAACCAAGGCAAGAAGCCGGAGAACAGCCAGGGCACAATCAAGAAAACCATTGGTGAGAAGTACCTTCCTACTCAGAGGAAGGGACTCCTAACCTGATTCTTGCTTGTAGCCAGAAATGGGGTGAGATAGGCAGTGAGTGCAGACAACTGCTACCTGTCTGAATGAAGGGTGAGGGGCCAGGAACCAGGAGCTCCCCACAGGTTATGTACAGCAACTATTCTTGCTTCTGTACGTCAGGCTGCAGAAAGAAACTGGGTAATGTGCCATGTAAAACACATCCACCGGTGGGTCCTTACTGTTCACTGTCAAGAACGATGTACTTATGGTGAAGGATCATTACCTTACCGTGTGAGACACGCATTGGAGCAAACGTCCGGGACGTCCTTGTGCCAAGTGTGCTGAAAGGCTGAGGGCCCTGGACAGTGCCCAAAGCACTTGGCCTCAGGCTACAATGACTTAAAAATGGAGATTGTCTGATGTGATGAACTTTGTATCTCACTGCTGTCAGCTACTGAAACTTAAAGATCTGCGTGACAATTTTTATAGCTTTCAACAAAGACCATGAATGTACAGTGCCTAACATCACTGTGACGACAGTCTTAGTTTAAACAAGATAATTATTTCCTCTCCTATGGAAGTCGATTCAGTGCGTGACTAGTAAGAACCAGAACGAAACAGTGAAATACAATCGAGAGAACTGGTTCAGTAAATTTTTCTCAGTGACATATCTGATTATGTCACTCGCTGGCACAAAATCTTTCAAATGCTTCCCAAGAATCACAAAATCCAAACATGGTAGCATAAGGCCTTTCATGATCTGGGACCTTGTTATAGCTCCAGGAAAAATAAAAGCTTATTCGTCATGCCAAGTGGCTGCCAGTGTCTAATCCCTCTCTTCCCCACTGTTCCTTTGCCTGGAGAACACCTTCCCAGCTCTCTGCCCGAGAAACTTGTGCTTCTCATCTTCTCCTTCAAGATTCCGCTCATGTCTTCCTCCTCGGGGAGCTTTCTCTGACCCCCACCCCATCCAACTCCCATTCGTTAACCACAGCATTCACCCTACGAATCAGCGTATTTATCTCCTCCTCAACCAGGCTGTGCACACTGAAGTTTGGGGTCATATCTTTTACCCTGCACTCCCAAAACTTACAACCCTGCCTGGCATTTAGTAAATATTCAAGAAATGCTTGGCGATCTTAACTGCAAAGTACAATGTTAACTTTTCATATACAAATACTTAAAGAATTGAATTGGCCTAAATTTTATTGTACTGTCAAGTATAAAAATATTTTTTTAAGTTTAGTTAAGAAGTTTTAACAAAAATATTACATAACAACAAATTCGAATTATTGCTTGCCTGGTATTTGGTACAAACAAGCTTAAGTTCATTCTCACAAGAATATTGCAAGTAGGTTGTACTTTACAGCGGAATAAGCTCAGAGAGGTTAGGTAACTGCCAAAGGTCACACAGTGGAGCCATGATTCCAGCCTCTGGCTGTCACGCTTCCTTCTGCCTCAGTTTGTGAGAAGGACTTGCAGGCAGAGAAAGGTACTGTCTGAAGATAAGCTTTGATGACTACTGTCATCTCTGCACTACATTGCAAGTTGTGCATGCAACTTCTAAAACCAAATCCTACATCAGTTCTTCTGACTTATCCGTTCTGGTAAAAGAGCTTCAAAAGCAAACTTTGGTTTGCTTTTCAAAATCCCGTTTTATGATTTTTTTTAAAGAATGTACTAAACTCAAGACTGAGCAAAGAATGATTCACTGGAGGGAGCTGGGATGTTGAAACGAGTCCTAAAAAACTAATGAGTGAGAGGACTAAGGGAGAGGAGATACAAGAGGCCGAGAGCAATGGATTCTATAGTGGACGACACAAGAGTGGCAAAGAGCGTTGGGCTTCAATCCCTGCACCTTCTCATTTTCAGATTTCCATTTCCCATTTTAAATAAAAATAGCATCTTATTTTCTCCACATAAAAGGAATGACAGGATGAAGTGGATATTGTATATTTTGGCTTTCCAAAAAGGGTCTTAACCAAAATAGAATTTTTACTATCCTTATTTATTTATTAATATATTTTTATTGATTTCTGAGAGGAAGGAAGAGGGAGAGAGAGATTGAAACATCAATGATGAGAATCATGGATTGGCTGCCTCCTGCATGCCCCAGCCAGCAACCTGGGCAAGTGCCCTGACAGGGAATCGACCCGTGACCTCCTGGTTTGTAGGTTGGCGCTCAACCACTGAGCCACACCATCTTGGCACTCTCCTTATTAATAAGAGTCTGAAGGTTAGGAAGCAATGTAACCAACCCTTGATCAATGGCTGTTGTAATTTCAGGCCTCATCAACCAGGCTCCTTATTCTTTCAGCAGCTTCTCCTAAAGGCTCCTCCAGATTAAGCCAATTAATTGTGAAAAGATTCACATAGCTCCCTTGCGGTTTCCTAGTATTCACTGCAAAAATGATGAGAATTAACATTTGAAAATAAAACCATTCCGGATTCCTGAACCTTTACTGTAGAACCTTTTCACCTCTAATCCATGGGGAGACCATTCAGATGGCATGAATATTTTTAGACTATGCCAAGAACTGAAAAGTGCTAGCCTGTCATTTTAAATTATCCAAATAAAGCACAACTGACTGTTAAAAAGTACTCTCTGGTTGTAGCTGTTAAAGGCTATTTAAAATCCAAGGTTACTCAGGGAAGATCAGAAATGATAACTCATTTTTTCTTTTGGCTAAAAAAGTTTTTAAAGAAAAACCTGTCAGGCCCTCAAGTTAATAAGTCTCTGCCTTCTCTTCCAATTTTAATGCATTAAGCCTCTAACAGAACCACAGGAAAATGAATCCAAAGTTAGAATGTTTCTTTAAGAAACACAACATAAAATCAATCAATGGCATATGTGGAATATCTTTACCTTTCAAAACTGCATCCAGTGAGTCACGTATTCAAATTTCATTAACTGTTTTATAAAACCACAGAACATAATTTCCCATTCAGACAAACCCTATGTGAATTTCAATGCAATGTGTATCCATTAACATAGTATCAGGATATTTAATGGGAAAGCTAAACAAGAGCATTGATGTATCAGCAGCAGCCTGATAAACAGTGCCACAATATCCACAACCCTCCATGAGACTAGAGAAGCAATAAAGTCCATCTGAGCAGTGTGTCTGTTTTGTCCATGCCGAACTCTCAGTGCCTAACAAAGTGTTTGCACATAGTGCAATGTTTTATTAATGAATATTTTATTAATAAATGAATAAGGATAATAACTACCACTTATTCAGTACTCCTATGTGCCAGGCACTGTGCCAAGCACATTATTTACATCCCCTTATTTTTCATAATGGCCCAACTAGGCAGGATTAATATCCCCATTTTACAAATGAGGAAGCAGTCCAATACAGGTTAAATAATATGAGTAATATTTATTACAACTATCAAGGAGTAGAACTGAGATTTGAACCAAAGATGTTCTGCTTTTGAAGTTCTGGTTCTATGTTAAATGTTAGATGTGAGAGTACTGTGCTATAATATTGCTATTTTGTTTAACATAAATACTCGTCTTCTGAGGCAAAAAAAAATGTTCAAAATTACATAATGTTTGTTTCTATTGAAACTGTCAAAATGGTTACATCCATGACATTCTATTCTCTTAAAGTTGGCACCAGTCTACTAGGAATTAGTCAGTTGCTATAAACTCTTATCAACACCTCTAGTCCAGGCACCTAAAAATTAGCCAAGAAATATGATCACTGGTGACTAGGAGTTAGAACAAGATGCCAAGTGTATTGTAGTGATCTTTTATACTCTCCTGCTATGCAATATAATATGAATATATTATAATATTCAAGTAGAATAAGGAAATGAATACAATTAATGTTAGTCTATAAAAATGTATGTCTAAACTCAGCTACTATACTCAAAGACACACTTTACAGTGTTTAGAACAAGGAAAAGGGTAGATTTTGGAGACTATATTATTTCTGTTTAAACTGACAAGGATGTTATGTATATTTAACTTTAGAAGTTGGTTATGGAAGAAAATAAGAGGGGATTGCAGAAGGCACAATGTGAATCTTACTGCATAGTGTACAGAAGGCAAGTAGCTGGATACAGAGTGGATGCATAAAGGCAGCAAATATCATGTTCAACCAAAGGATCATTGTCATCATGAGGGAGGCAAGGAACTTTTAACAACATTAACCGACAAAAGAGTCATTTAAATGAGTAACCAAGCAGGGTGTTTCACATACATGCTTCTCTCTATATATATATATTTACGTATATGTTTTAGCTATTTTCTCTTTCCCTTCATCAGCATCTGTAACTCTGTGGAGATAGTGGCATTTAAAAAGACACAGCAGGTGGTTAATAAATAGAAGCAATGGAAAGGGATTTACGCTAAAGCTTCATAGGATGGTGAAGCACTACTGCTTTAGCTGGAGAATGTTTCCAAGTTAGAACAGCTAGAAACAGCCTCATTTAATCAGCTGGGATTCTTCTTCTCAAAAAAGATCAAACAACCTATAGGAGCCATATTTCATTTGTAAAGAGTACTTGGTCATGATAAGCGTCATTAGGAATAGTTTCCAAATCAAATATTAACTGCTAGGATTAAATATAATTTCAGCTCTGCATAGAAGATCACGCCAAAGTACAAAGCAGGATACATAAGAGGCCCGTTCACTTTAATCATGGAATATTATGAACACAATCCTGGGGTGGACAGTCATAAATTGCTTTAAGCCTTAAGTGCTTTACTCAGCAGAATAAAGGTACAGAAGCCTGTAGGATCTCACACTACAAAAAGCCAAAGGACTCCAGGATTACCCCACATGCCAAAGCAATTTGTATGAAGAAAATACCAGGCTTTTCAAATCCTGGAGCTCTTTGTAGTTAACCATTCATTTAAAAAAAATTTTTATCGTAGGAGTAAAAAAAAGTAGAGAAAGTTTTCATAAAATAGATAAATGCAATATTTCGATTTCCAAGATTTCCTAAAATTTGCTATTTTTTTTTTAGTGGAGAGCAGTAATAAAATTTTTACATCTAAATGATTCCATTTTCACCACCTCATTTCCTTACTGACCTTTAAAAGCCCCAAAGAGCATCTGCTCACCTATGGCTCCTATGTAGCCAACAGATCTGAGGAACTTAGAATGCTCTGCTTTGAATGAAGTCTGCAAGCTCAAATAAAGTCCAACAAGTCATGCGATAGCTATGCTTGCTCCAAGCTTGGTGCTATTACTTTCCATTGGTCTCGAGATGTTTTCATTGTTTCTTTTCAAAGCCTGAGGAAGAAGGTGTGTGGGGTGCATCTGACAGGCACTCTTGCTGCCTTCTCTGGGCCAGGAGAGCTGCTGCTTTTCCACCAGCTGGTCCTGATTTGCATCCTCGAGAGATATGTAAATTCGGGATTGAGCACCAGGCCCACTCTAACCATAAAGGGACCACCCTACAGTATATTAAAAGGTTCACATCAATGTGTGCAATTTAAATGCACATGCATATAATTAACTAGACACATTACCAGTGTGAGCTGCTAATTTGGAATGAGACACAAAAGACTGGAATATGTGCAGAGGAAAAAAAAACTTTAAAATTAAAATGACTACATAATGAAAACTGCTTCATGCTGTGTCTACTATTTTCATGTAAACTTAATATAACTGTAAATATATTTTAATGAACAGTAGAAAGAGGCAATTACAAAGAGCAAAGGAGGGCACTGTAGTGGTGAAACATCATCAGAATAGCTCTTTGCCTCGATATTAAAAGTGCTGTTTGAAGACAGGGGATGAATTATAACTTCATAATTTCAGGGAAGATGTTTTATTTTATTAGAGACTCAGACCTATTTGCCAACCTGCTGGCAATGAAAATAGAGCAGTCAAGTGAACACAGGGAAACCCTATCTAACCAACAGTGAAGAGAGGAAATCCTAGCTTGATGTTTTAGTATTAAAATATCCCAATATTAGCTTTTCCTTCTTTCACTAAAACATCCTTACTTTTCCATAAAGACTTCTCTAGAGTGTGAATAGGTTTTTGATATTCTGAAGCATCAAAGAACCATTATAGTTATAATAACCAAAAATATAGGTGAAATTTGGAAATCTTTTAAGTACTGTGGGTATCTTAGAGCAACTGAAAATTAGATTTGCATCTGTAAAATGAGTGTGATAAATTCCACAACTTAGATACTTTAGATAAATAATGCAGGGCTTCAGACAGTGATAGATTTTGGTGCTTGTATTATAATTCAGGTGGGACAGATAAGAGGCTAAGCAGCTGGAAAACATCCGCTGTCTGTTCCGGGGCTGAGCCTGTGCAGTGTTGGGGGTAGGGAACCAAGGATATACTTGTGAAGCAACTGAAAAGTTCATCCCATAAAATATCCTCAGAGCTCTAATTCTTTCAAGACCAATGAATTTTGCTAATATTGGGGGGGTGGGGGGGGAATCTATCCCATCTTTCAATCGAGAGTATAGCTGGGTTGCGGAAGTCAGTCACCAGAAACAGTTTTACTTAATGCATATCTCCCAGTTTTCATATTGAACAGACAATGTATATATCCTACTTTTAAATGTCAGATGAACACTTTGGGCTTGGTTAAGAGGAGATGAATAACAGCATCGATTACTGTCCTTGTTTTATGGTTACAGAGTCAATTATAACAAGCCTATTGATTAAGTTGAAATACGGGCTGCCAGACAGATTTTTAAAATCTATTTAAAATGCTATGGGTATAATGTCATTAAGAATTCTAATTACTTAATGATGCAACCCAATGGCAAAATGCAGTTAGACGGCCTGCTTGAAGTGATTCAACCACTGCAAACATCTCCAACTCCCGATAATGATGCCTTTCAATCTGACTCAACCTTTGCATGCAACTTATATGCATAGAACTATGGAATTTTATAGATAAATGATCTAGTGAGAGTATCTTGATAAAATAAAAAACCAGGGCCAAACCACATGCGACAGGTAACATGCCCAGGGAATCCAGCCAGTGAGTTCATTACTCTTTCTACTATGCTGCCTTGTCAGTAATAATTTTAGCAAAATAGTATGTGTGTAGCAATTACGTTACTCAAAATTACTGTTTTCACTTTCATTTACAATTTGCTTTGAGTTCTCTTTCCTCAACTTAGAAGTCCTGTGGATGGACTTAATATCAAAATAGTATATTTAAGACTATGAATAAATACTTTAAAATAGCCAAAATAATGTGTTGGCTCTGATATTCCCTTAACATGAGAACACTGAGCTAGGCTTAGTTCATTTATATATTTTTCCTTAATAATCAGAACCATAATAACGTGTAAGTGACGTTTTACTTTTTCACTCTTTCTCTTCAATCAGGGTGAAGCTAAAGCAGATTCTTCAAGTTCACATCCCTTCTAGCTATTTTTAACCATTTTAATCCAAAGGTAAATTTAAGGTAAATTTTTCTAATTTCAGAAAAATTATTAAAAAAAAACATAAAAACCAAAGGATGTAATTGGTTAAATCAGATTCAGAAATTCTGTCAGAGAATAATCTTTTAATTCCAACATTTTATTTACAAAAACCTACTGGAGAGCAAAAACTGGAATGTTGATATCAAAGGATATTAACTGTGATTTGCTGACTCCATTTTTGCATAAATTCAGTCACGTGAGAGAGGTTCCTATGTGATATGCCCCTTTCATCAAATACTCAAGCCTATTAACAAATGCTTTGATGTTACTTGGTCCATGGAGATTTCCACTAATTCCCCTGTGCTTTTAACAGTTCCAAATACATATAACAATTGTTTATTATAAAACTGACCAGAAAGCAGTTGCTGCAGGCCTCGAGTCAGCCTAATGCACACGAGGATGCGCAGAGCAGGGTCTATCAACCTACGTGATCATGCAGCAACAGGACCAGAGAACAGACCCCTTCCCAGTGCAAAGGAAGACACACTAGTCACTCTGCGCTGTTAAATATGTAACAGGGTTCTGACTATTAGTGCAAAATGTGAGGCTTAAAGTGCACAGCTATTTTCAAAGTTCACTGATCTTCTTACCACCGAAGAACAAAATGAAAGGGAAGATCTCAAGTCATAATTATGCTGTAAGCTTCTGGGGGTAGAAAACATATCTATTTATCTTAGAACCTCCCACAGCATCTGCTGCAGTTCTGACATATAACAAGCATTTAATAGATGTTTATTGATTGTTCATGACATGGTATTAAGGCTCACCACAGTGATTAAAATAAATTCTAAAACTGCAACAGTTACTTGAATAAATAAGACACAGTGTGGTGAAACAGAAGTAACTGGATTTGGAACCGGACAACCTAAGGTTCAATCCTGGTCTGACACTAACTGGCTGCGTTATCTTGAGCAGGTTACTGAATCTCTGAGCTTCCAGCTCCTTGTCTGAAAAGGGAGGGTGATAATACCTGCTTTGCAGAGATGTTAGGGTAAAATGAAATGGTGTCTGGAATAAAAAAGTGCTCAATGAATACAGCCAGGGTGCTGTCTTCATGAACGTAAAAAAAATAAAATAAAATAAACACCAGAGTACCCATTATCTAAATTTTTAGTCTTTCTTTTCAAGCTGCATGCATCCTGACACACACTCTCTGTGACAACAGACATATCTTTATTAAGTCAATGTCAAAGACCGATGGATGTGCTCCAGAGCAGAGGAAATAACTGTGATGAGCAAAACATGAGCACGAAAAACACACACACACACACACAAAAACAAAACAAAAACAAAAAACATGAGCACGACTTGATGCAAAAGAACAAAGTTCTTTTTTAAAGAAGAAAATATTCTGCCTATTTATTAATCAATTGTAGAATACTTGCACAGATGCACTCTGTACTTATTAAAAACACACATTTTCTACACCCCTTTCTACTATGAGCCCATTATTCCTTACCAGTAACTTCCAGTGGACGAAGGCATGTTGCATCCAAAAAGTAACATATGATGGACAGTATCCATGCTGGCACGAGGTTTGAAGTCAACTGTTAAGAGAAAATAATACATGAATATGAATGCAAGTTACACTTCCTTGTACAAATGTCACAAGAGACTATTCAACGGTTCAAACAGCTGTATAACAAAGATGTTTTGATGCTCTTAGGATAGAATGCCCTCACTGTATAAGTTGTCTCATTCCTTAAGATGAGCACGATTTGATCATTTAATTTAGTACGATAGTAAACTATTACCTAACAAAAAGAAAATAATGAGTTAGTAGGCTGAAACTACACATACACCCACATATACTTTTAAATGGAAGGCCCCTTTTAAAGTGAAGAGAGCATTATGTGGGTATAAATGAAAGCCCCAGGCTATGGATTTACAATATATTTCATCCAGATATCAGCAGAATACTGAATGCCATAAAACACACAGCACCACACGGCACGAAACAGAAACCACAGTGAGCGGTCAAACATGAGCAAAAGGATTCATAATGCAGTACAAGCTTATTACCATCTTAAAATTACAGAAGTCACTGGGATATAATCTGGAGAAACAATTTACTAGAAAAGTGGAAAATATATCTTTATAAAAATACATAAATGACTGTCCAGGATGAGTGCTATGCACTTGTTAAAGGGATACTGAAACTTATTCAATGTCCTTTCTCTTTTTCTCCTAATAATAGTGGTTGAAAAACATTAAAATAAAGAAAAATCAGTTCAGAGGAAAAGCAAAGAAAGAAATCAAAGCTAAGTATACTATTATGCATGATCAATATTGAGCACAAGCTCTCTTTCCTGGGTTGGGTTTGGCTCATCTCCTTTAGTCTGCATTCAAACTGCTGTCTTATGAGGTAGTTTACAAGTCACCTTTACACAGAAAAATGCTAAATAGCCTCAAATGATCTTAATTCTCAAGTATGTATAAAACGGTATCTTTTAGCTCTTTTTGTCTGGTTGATAAAATTAATAAAGCATCTTTTGCTGCTAAAATATGTATCTGAGACACACATATTTATAAAATAAAAAATGTTCTACTATAGCACCATGACTTGCAAAGTGTGGTTGATCAGAAAACACAGGCTACCTACTAGGAGACATCTTGACTTACAACTTTCAGGGAAAATAAAAAGCTTTTCATTTATTGTGCTGGAAAGAATAATTTAAAGTCTAAAAAAAAACCCCACACATTCATTTTAAAAAACTAACAGGAGAAGGCTGGAAAATGGACTTCATATAACCTGAGGCTTTGTTTTCTATTACAAAAGAACACAGTAAGCCTAGGAGATTAAAGAAGATATTTGGAAGGAAAGAATCAATTGGCAGTTACAACAGTTCACAAACCATAGAAAATCATATTGTTACCAAGCCTTAGTTTGTTAGCAAGAGAAATAGAAAGAAGAAGAGGGATTCTATCTTCACAAACTCTCAAGCTGAGGGCAGGCTCTGCTTCCTTTCTCCCATAATCCTCTCGCGATCATCCCTGGCAGAAGGAAAACTGAAAAAGTCCCGAGGTGGGCTTTTTGTCTCTGTCTTTTTATTTTGGTACTAGAGACCCAGTGCATGAAATTCGTGCACGGGTACGGTCCCTAGGCCTGGCCTGGGATCCGGGCCATCTTCCCCGGCTGCTGGCAGCCGGCTCTGTCCCCTGCTCTACCCAACCCCAATTCCCCGTGCGCCATCGGGCAATCGGGGCCTGTGGGCTGGGGGCAGCTCCTGCATTGAGCGTCTGCCCCCCGGTGGTCAGTGCGCATCATAGCGACCAGTCATTCCACTGTTCGGTCAATTTGCATATTACCCTTTTATTATATAGGATGTGCCTCAGTGTTATGGGGATTACTTTGAGCTAAAGGCAACTGAGACCCTGCAGGCTCAAAGAACTTTCTGACCCCCTCCCTTAACTATCTAGATCAATTTAAATTAGGAACCTGGCCCATGATGAGAGTCATCACCATAAATGACTTTTTACCTTTGTATATGGCAGGGCAAACTAATAACTGCTGAACATGTGGTTTCCCTGCAATTACCTTCTGAAGCCCCAAGCTGCATTACCTCATCCCTAGCTCAGAACATCTTATATACCCATATTTCCCTTCTGTCTTTGAACCTCTCACGAATATAAGGTCTCTGACTCTACATATGTAATTAAATATGGTCATTTTGTCTTGTTAATCTCTCTCATGCCTATTTAATTATTAGATCACTGAGAGCAGAGGGCAGTTCTTCCTCCCCCACGGAAACAGATCGATATCTTTAAGTGGTAGTAAAAGAAAATTCCTTAGAGTTCCCTTTCATAAACACTCTCGCTAACTCATACATTCTTTCAAAAACTCAAGATCTAATTTAAATGCTAAGTAAATTATTAGTACAGAGTGAAAACAGGCACCCAACCAACTTTTTCATATCCTAACGGAAGAGTATATTGACGTATTTGCATTGTTACAGCTCAAAATACAATTTATTGCAATTGAAAAATACCTCCAGCAAAAAGAATGTCATATCAAAATGTAAATCTAAAACAAACAGTAGATACATAAAATAAAGCAGGACTGGGACAATTTCATCGAAGGGGTCAACTGGGAAAAGACTGGCTGACAGGTTCATTTCCTGGGTTTCTCCACTCCTATGTATATGCCTGGCTGTGCCAATCCAGACCCCACCCCTCGTCAACAACAGTGAGGACCACTGAGTAGGCTGGAGCTTTCAACACCACACAAGACAGAATATGGAAAGATATTTTAAAAGCACATCTTATAAGAAATTCCCTCTTCTTTCTTTTTCTCCCATCATCCACCAAAGAAATAAAGGATCCAAGGGGAAGAGCACTAGAGGCTAATAATGAAGACAACTGCACTTACGTGTGTGACTCTGACAGGCAGAATAAACAAAGGCAGCCTCGGGATGGGGACAAACAGGCATAAACACAGCCTTGTGAGCATGCTATATCTGATAAGATTAAATGTGCCACCGACTCTTCTAACTCAATAATAAGATGACAGTTGCTAAAGTGGAAATGGTACTTCAGTCTCAATGGCTGTTCACAGTTCAGATTGCCTGAGGCAGAATATCAGGGAAAATTTTATAGGCAAATGAGTGTGACTAAGTCCTGGGACCCAAATTCTCCTGAAGGACTAAAACTCCAGAAATAGTGCCTCATGCATATTAATTAAAGGAAATATGATGACACACAGTGCACAGGTTGAAAGATTTCTCAAAGGATAATGCCATGTGAAATGAAAGACTTGAAAGTATGTGTGTGGGAGACATATTGAGCAAGGAGATAACTGGGTCTATTTTCTGGAGTTCTAAGCAAAATTTGTTGTAACTGTATGAGGTTGTTGGGGATTTATGGCCTCTTTTAGCTAACATCAGACTACAATCAGGGCCATAAAATACACTAAGAATGTGAACTAAGACAGAATTTCATTTAACTCTTGGCTTTCTATTTTTCCTTTCCAAGAAGATATCCGGATCTTCATGTCAACATTTGACATATCTGCCAGACCCAGGACGTGGAAAGACTTCGAAGAACACAGATAGCCAAGTGGAGGAATGAGCGATTAAGGAGACATCCATGTACATACAACCAATCCTAAATTACTGTTGATAATGTGGAACACCCTCTTTAGCTAAAAGTACGCAGTAGGGGAATCCTATCTAATGAAAGAGTAGTATGCAAATTGACTGTCACCCAAACACACAAGATGGCTGCCCCCATGTGGTCAAAGATCCTGCCCCCATGTGGACACAAGATGGCCACCACAAGATGGCCAGCAGGGGAGGGCAATTGGGAGAGATCAGACCAGCAGGGAGGGCAGTTGTGGGCGATCAGGCCAGCAGTGGAGGGCTGTTGGGAGGGACCAGGCCTGCAAAGGAGGGCAGTTGGCGGCAATCAAGCCTGCAGGGGAGGGCAGTTAGGGGCGACCAGGCCGGCAGAGGAGGGAAGTTGGGGGTGACCAGACCTGCAGGGAAGGGCAGGTGAGGGGCACACAGGCCTGCAGGAGACAGCAGTTGGGGGGGACCCAGACCTGCAGGGGCGGGCAGTTAGGGGTGACCAGGCCTGCAGGGGAGGACAGTTAGGGGCAAACAGGCTGGCAGGGGAGTGGTTAGGGGGTGATCAGGCTGGCATGCAGAAGCGGTTAGGGGCAATCAGGAAGGCAGGCAGGCGAGCAGTTGGGAGCCAGCAGTCCTGGATTGTGAGAGGGATGTCCGACTGCCTTCTAAGGGTCCCAGATTGGAGAGGGTGGAGGCTGAGCTGAGAGACACCCGCCCCCCATGCACGAACTTCGTGCACCGGGCCTCTAGTATTATATATAGGCTTTGATAATTAACCTATGGAATAAAAAAGAACTGATTTGCAGATGCAAGTTTGGATCTCCAGAACTTAGGCCTTCTAGAATTGCTGTGTGATATATCATTAGAGATAACTGTTGTTAACTCTATTTCTTTTTTCCTCCAAGTGGGGAACATATTATACACAATAAAAAGTTTATTTTGCATACTGTGGGTATTTTTCCATGTTACTAAACAATTTCCATCAATAGTACTTTACCCTTGGTTTTGTGCATCAGTAGTACCTTGTTCAAAATACAGGTGCCCAGCGTCAATGCTAGATCAACCTTGCCCCTTTCTTCATCAATATTTCATTCAAATCTCCCGAGGTCATTACAGGCAAGTGCATCTTTGAAAAGTTTCACAGATGAATAACAGGGGACTCTGACTACAATCAACCTTTTTAGTGCCTGAATATACTATATAGTGTGAGCATACTAAAAATCCAGTTAATTCATCTTAGTTAACTTGGACTGCCTTGCTCTTTTACGTGCATAGGACAAATAGTAAAAACAAGGTTTCTTTCAAAATAAATATATAAAAAGGTTTCTGAAGGCAAAAGTTAGTTGATCCTTTAGAGTTGTTTCAATATTGAGAGAATAGAGAGGTGTAAGGTTTAAGAAACAATAATGTGAGGAAATTGTCATAATGAAAAAAATTACAAGCAGGCCTCCGAATTTTAGTATCACTCACATCAATATGTCTTTATTTCCAAAAAATACATATTATACTTCAAAAACCATTCATAGGAAGTGAGGATAATGCTCTAAATTGTAACTGAAGTGTAGGATATGATCAGCCTTAATGTGTGTCATCTTGCAGTTGAGCCAAAAGGTTCAGAAAAATGTAAAGCTCACAGCAATACTGCCCATTGGGCAGCATGTTAAAAACCCACAGCAATGGCGGATTATATGATCTTCTACCAGCTCCCTGTGTATCCATAAAGCAATTCGACACAAGCAGAAAGACCTTTGGCTTGAACATTTTAATCAGAAAATTTAAAAGAGAAATGGTCATTAACTCTCACTAGCATGGACAATAACACACAATTCAGAAAGCATCCTTAACGTGTTTTACAAGGACTTTAAGCTACTGTTGCCAAATTATCCAAGAAATAAGATACCTGAGCAAGTCCTACAAATTGAACACAAACTAAAAATTAAATAAAATAACCCTTACTTCCAAATAAAGGAATTTTAGCCCATGAGAGGGAAGGGACAGGAGTGGGCTGGAAGAGGTTAATGGGGGGAAAAGGAGGACCTATGCAATACTTTCAACAATAATGATTAAAATAATAATAAAAAATAAAACAGAACTCCTACTAATTTTTAAAAAATGAATTTTAGCACAAAAAGAATAAAACTTCTAGATGATATACCTTTTAAAACTGAATTTCTTGGCATATGCCAGAACCAAGGAAATAATCAATAAATACCCTGTCAGCCAGGCTATGCAAGATGAAACAGCAGAAGCTCTATTAAGCTCAGTTTTTGTGACGTCACTCCTATAACAGTCCCCTATTACTTTACCCCAGAACTGAATCCATATCCTCCCTCTTGCCTTTCCAGGTCATGCATGATACTGCACCAGTCGGCTAGCCCACCACGTTTCTAACATGACTGCTGCCAACCTGCATTCGGCACTCACATCAGGCAGCCCATCTCACTTAACAGCCAGAATCACTAACATTTACTGAGGGCTTACCCTGTGCCAGGCTCATTTACTTCTCACAACAACCACAGGAGCAGGTCTCTTTTCCCTCCCACAAATGAGCCTGAGGAGAGAGAGGCCCAGGAACTTGTCCTCGGCCATGCAGCTAGCAAGGAGCACACTCTTGTCTGGCGTGCTCCTCCATTGCTCAGACCATTGGCCGCGGGAATATTCTCCTCCCCTCTGCAGACCTTCCCCGAGCCAGATCAAATCTTGCCTATCTCTCTCATGAAATTTTCTCTGACTAGAAAAATTCATACTGATCTTTAGAGAAGTTGCCCCCCCTCCCCCATGAAATAGCTGAATCGGCTACTTCAGCATCAAAGCACCACAAACCCTTGCCACTGAAGGACGTTTACACAGCAATTCCGATCCAAACCCGGCTTTCTGAATTGAACTGACCATTTTACTGGGGGTGGGATGATGGTGGCATTTTGATATTACTGCATTAAAAAAACTATGTCCACATGTTATATATGTGGTGACAGAGTAATTGCATGAGGATGGGGACTTACACACACACACACACATACACACACACACACACACACATATGGATATAATTGACATATAACATTATAATTGCTTTAGGTGTACAACATTATTATTTGATATTTGTATATATTGTAAAATCATCACCAAGATAAGTCTAGTTAACATCCACCAGTTATGTTTGATAATCTCTACCTGTATCTAATTAAAGACTTTCCTACATCTCAGCTATATAAAATACAATAAAATGATTCCTACTCCTCTCCCCTCCCTTTTTTATTACTTGAGAAAACCCTGAGGTTTGTTGAGGGTCATGTTGGAAATATGGGCATTTGGGTGACCTAAGGATGGAGGACATTTAAGAAATACTCTGAAACAAGGTCCATAGCAGCAGCTTTTCCTTCATGATATGACCAAGCAAATTAGGGTTTGTCCATTCATCAGAGACCCTAGAATAGAGTATCTTATTTGTGCTATCTCAGCTCTCTCCACGTAGCTTTCACTATGGAACTAGAACAGCTTCCTAGGGTGCCTGCTGGAAGGGACCCAATGGTCATGTGGGAGACAGAGACTACATTATTCATTCTGAGGAAAATCCTAGGTGGAAGCCAAAAGGTGACAGAGTGATTTTATGAGGATGGGGATTTACACAGACACACAAACACACACACATGCACACACATACTTTTATTTACTGCTGTCAAAGCCATAAAATGTGGATATATGAGTATTATAACTGTGCCAGACCTTGATCTTTATAGTCACACTATGTACTAACCCATGAACATGATCAAAATTAGGTTGTCCCTGAAGGTTTTGAAGCATCTCAGCATCACCTTAATGTGTGCTTTGTTTAAGAAAGGCCACATTTGGAAATAGTCAAGTATAAGTGTGCAATTCTGCAATAGAAATTGTTCTACATTCAAGAGAGAAGCCCAAGAAAACAAAAAGCAACGGATCATTAGATTAATTTCATCTGTTTCTAAATTCCATGGCTTCTATCTCATTTGTATAGTGCATTTTGATAGATAGGGACCTGCCATCATTCACTAAGGAAAAGACACATTTATTTACTGGTCATCCATGTGAAGGAAAGCAAGTGGATGACGATGACAGTCAAATTTCTTGGCTGAATGGGCTGCTGTCAGAGCCAATTCCTCTGAGTGTCTGTAAAACACCTTTTAGACAGCCTCACAGTTCAGTGGTCAAATGCAGATTTTATCAGACCTTCACCCACCCAGATTCTGGGATTTCTTAGGAAAACAATAAACAAAAGCAATGCTCTAGGGAGAGCTATGATTTTGTTCAAAGTATACAAATTATACTTATCTTCATTCTAGTATTTCCTCAAACACCCACTTTAATTCACACTTAATAATTCAACACAGACAAATGAACACATCAAATGTTGCGTATGCTCATATGTAAATGTGACAGGTATATGCACATATAAATTCCATGACAACTGTGATGGTGTTTTCTCAAAATTAAGAAGTATGTTTATCTAAAAAGAATTACCTAATTAGTCACACAAGCATAAAGCCCAATTTATGATTTTTTTCAAATGCAACTTTGGTTTTTAATACCATCTTTTTAAAAAATATATATTTTTATTGATTTCAGAGAGGAATGGAGAGGGAGAGAGAGAAAGAAACATCAATGATGAGAGAGAATCTTTGATCAGCTGCCTCCTGCATGCACCACACTGGGGATCGAGCCCACAATCAAGGTATGTGCTCTTGACCAGAATCGAACATGGGACCCTTCCGTCCACAGGCCAACACTCTATCCACTGAGCCAAACTGGCCAGGGCTTTAACATCATCTTAATAAGCTATCTGAATTGTACTCTTCCTTTTGTGATTCCCCCCCCCCCCCCGCCAGAAATCTGAAAAGCAAAAGGAGAAAGTCCTTCTCCTACGCCCTGACATGTGTAGTCATGCCTTCCAGAATTCTGTCAGGCTGGGGTTTCCTTAAATTTGTGTCATACCTCACATCCCCGTTAACTGGCACACAGCAGAATTTATGAACAAGTGGCTTTTCTTAAAAAACACATATTTCCTTACATTCAAACAAGAATATAATTTAAGGCAAAAAGGTAAATTGGCTACTCTTTGATATGTTGCCTTAGAAAATGGCCAAACAAAACACTTGTTCAGTGTTCACTCATGTATTATGCAAACAATTACTGAGTCCCTACACACCCTGTGGCACATGTCCTACTGGCATTCAAGCATTTTAAAGGCATAAATAATAAAAGAAGAAAGTATAAAGCAATAAAAGTGACTTAAGAAATGAATAAACCAAGTATTATAGGTCTTTACAAGTCTTCATTTCCAATGAATAAGGCACCCTGCAACCTAGAATTTAGGACAACCCACAAAAAGGCTTCATTCATGAAAAAGCCTTGGTTACCACTACTGAACTTTCACTTTGGGAGTCTGGAAAAGTTATGTATGATCACTCTCCCAACATACAATCTAAACATGCAAGCCCTTTTCCTTTTGCCAATCTTTAAAATTTCACGTGTATTGAAAGAATAAGATGGTTCTTATTCTTTCACTAGTAGCCCACTTGCAGGAAGAATCCTGCAAGTGGCCGCTGCGGCCGCGTGTGCTGCCACTGCCGCTGCTGCTGTTGCGGCCACAGCGCCTGCACCCGTGAGCTGCTGCCGACTGCCCTGCCCCGCCCCGCCCCGCCCGGGCTTTCCCTCTGGCAGCCACCTTGCTTTCCGCTTTTCCTCCCTCTTCCTTCTAAGTTGTCTTCAGTCTTCACTCCTCCCTCCCTCAGCGTATGCAAATTAACCGCCATCTTTGTTGGATAATTTGCATACTCGCCCTGATTGGCTGGTGGGCGTGGCTTGGGCATAGCGAAGGTGCGGTCAATTTGCATATTACTAGTTTATTAGGTAGGATGAGGTTTACTTACTTGTGGGCAAAACTGACCGGAGTGTTCCCAGTAGGGAGTGAAGGTAAGGGAATGAAAGAATAATTGTATTTGATGTGAGGAAGAAAGAGATGTGCTATTACTGTATTTCAGTTCCATCTATCCACTTGATAACTTCTTTTCTTTCTTTCCTGTACCACTACCCTTGCACCCAAACCTGTTAGGATTTAAATGGCATACAAGTAGGGTAGCCAGCAAAAAGCTTGGGCATGTTCCTTAACCTCTCTGACTCTGTTTCCTCTTCGGTAAAATGGCTTAAAAATACAGTGTCTGGCAGGCTATCAGTAAACAATGGCTAGTGGTGGGCTGATTATATGAACACAGATTCCATACAAACTATTGTCCTAACACCCAACTAAATCAAGAACGCTGATGTTCCTGTCTCTGTTTCTCTAACTCTAAAATGGGACTAACTTCAGGGTCATCCTAAGAATTAATGAGATAACATATACAACATTTTCTTATATAAATAATTTGTGGTACTTCTCTTTGGTTTTCTATTTTAGGTGCCTACACATAAATTTCTGTGGTTGCTGGATTATGCAAATAAGGGTAATCAGAAATCACCTGGGGATAGTACATTAAAGGACTTACATTGAAAATGAAACTATTTTGAAAAAGAGACAAAATCTTTACTATTCATACAATCCTCCCAGCCATAAAGAGAAGAAATACTAAAATCACTTATTAATCGTATAAGATCCTTTAAGGACCTTAGAACTGGGAACAGTTTAATCTTAGAAGAGAGTTGCCTGAGAAAATGCAGGAATGTTTAGTTCCCTGGTTCTACTATAGCCCTTTATGTGTCTCCCGTGAATATTTTTCTTGACTGAATATATTCACTTGTACTTTTCAACTTTAAATTATGTAAAAGCAAACACATTTATATTAAGAGAGCCGTAACACATTCCAGGATATATATTTATAGTCCTTATAGTCCCCAGCTCTGAAATCATATACCACCACTAACCTCCAGAAACAAACCAGTAACCAGTATTAATGTGAGACCTGTAGTCCTGTTGTGAAACATGACCTTCATGTTAACACAGATGTGCAGAGTGGCCTTCGTTCAAAGCAAGTGTGAAACAGGAGGAAACAAGACTATCTCTGAACTCGCACAGAGAAAACATAAAATTAGTAAGGAAAAAACGTTCATGTAAAATTCCTTTTATGAGTAACTAGAGGCCCGATGCATGAAATTCGTGCAAGGGGCTTGGCCCTCACAGCCGTGGCAGCTGCCTCGGCCCTCGCAGCTGTGGCTTCGTCTGGAAGGTCATCTGGAAGAACCTCCGGAAGGTCATTCAGCTGCTCGGTCTAATTAGCATATTACACTTTTATTATTATAGATTGTTATTTTCTTCTAGACTGCCAAATACGTGGCTATGAAATTGAGGAGATTTTTAATGCTGACATTTTAATTATTTATACCTAAATCACATTTGGTGTTCCTCAGCATTCTACAATTAGGAATCTAAATTATTTTTCTGTCTCTAGAGTTAAAGTTCAGGATCTGGGAACACTGTCCTAACATTTTTTCTTGGTGATGTTTAATTATTATACAGAGTAACAACAATCAGGCAATGGTCAACTTCCTTCAACTTTCCAAGATCTGATTTTCATCTTTAGCTGTTAACCATGGAGGATATTCTGTTTAGAGAGTTTGTTATAGGTGTATTTTCTGTTGTGATCACCACCAAAGTATGTCGGGGGAAAATAAAGGCACATTGCTCTGGCCTTACAGGTCTACAGTGCATATTCCCATGGGGAGCACCTCATGGAAATTCATCCTCAGCTGGCTCCAAGGCTACTGTACACATTGTACAATCCAAATAATAGCTGCTTCAGACAGCCCACTTGAAGATTAGTTTCAAGGGACCGAAGTACAACTCTCATTATCATCACTTTCTCTCCAAAATCAACACTTCAAACCAGGAAAGTGAAGTAGGAGGAAAAAGCAAATCCATGAATAATTTGCCAATCACACATCTTCCCTAAACAGTTAAGAGTCTGCCATAAGGCAGGTCTAAATTAAAACAACCTAGATGAAAACAGATGGCGCTTTGTCATTTTTCTATCTGATTTGAAGATCCAGTTAGGGAAGGGCTTGTCATTTACAAGTCCTCTTATTCTGTAATACAGACAACAAGAACAACATTGCTTCTGTCCTCCCACCATCCCTCCTTCTCTTCTTTCAGTCTCTCCTTCCTTCCTTTCTATCCATTTACCTGTCTAACAGGTAAAATATTACATCCTCCAATGTTGATTCTAAGTGCATTCGATTTACAGCATGACCCAGCAAGTAAATAAACAGTCTGTTGAGTGAAGCAGAATTAAGCATCCAGCCACAGACAGAAAGTCAATACAATACAAATGGGACCACATGGTATTGGCAGCCATTGACATCTGCATGCAACTGCTTAACTACTATTACTCATGCATCTCTCCAGATACAGTTTGTAATCCTATCTCTCAGTGGCTCTCGCTAGTTGGTTTCCACATTAGGCATGATAAATGCATTTTAGAAACTGACAGTAAAAGATTAATACACTCATAACCATCAAAGAGGACCTTTCACTGATTTCAAAGAGCTTGCCCTCCCTTCAACTGCCAACCACTACCCCATCCAATTATTACTTACTCACGAAGGCTTCCTCATCCATTGGCAAACGCATTGACATGCAGAAGTATGTATCAGACTATTAAAGAAAGAAAGACAAAATTCAAATTAAATTGCTGCTAGTCAGTAAGAAATAATAACTAGTCAAAGCATAGGCTACACGACAGGTGAAGTTGCCTGCCGCACACTAGGTGCCAGGTTCGTGAAGGGGCTAATTGTAGAACTTAGGTAGTCTAAACGTTTTTCTAAGACTCTTCAAATCCTATTTATAAAACCAATTATCATGAGCAATATTTCTAGTATGTCACAGTTAAAAGGCAACATTTTAGATGCTTATATGAAGAGTGATACAATTTATTAATGCATCTGATTTTAAAATGGTAGAAAATTGGTTCTGAACATATTTGCTCTTTGAAAAATTAAGGATTTAATGTCCTGATTCACTTTACAGTTGTCCAAATGTTAAATAGAAAAGTACAATGAGTAAAGGTTGGTGTTAAAATATATTATATTTGGTTGTTCTTTCTTATTTTAAATATTTTATGTAGTTTTTTAAAGAAATCAACATTAATTCAATTATTCTTTCTTTTCTAGTTATTGGTCTTTTATCTAAATGGCTACTTTTGTGCTATCAAATATATTAACATCAAGAATTTTTAGTGATAAAAATTGCAATTTAAGGAGAATGAGCTTCTTTTGATCTATGCATTCCTCTTCTTTAACGGAAATCCATATTCAGTGAAGTATGTGCTATGGTTGATAATACACCAAATACAAATAGAGACAATTCATTTAATAATTCATACTTCATGGATTATCACTGCACTGTGCTGGATCAAGAGACTACACAACATGAATAGAGATCAGTTGGGTTTCTCTAAACCTACTGGTTAGCACCAAAAGATTGCAGAATTGTACCTCTTATTTTATTTCTGTGTTGGGATTCAAGGACGTTCAAATACACATCAAGCAAGTATATTATAATTTGAAAAATTATAGAAATATGACTCAGTCTTCATTTCTACTTTTGTATATGCCATTTTGTTTCTCAATTGAGCAAACTGTTTCATTCCTTAAAAGACTTCATAATTATTTCAATTCACTCTTATTTTGCTAAGAAAGAAATGTACTGGGAAATGTTGAAGTTTCACAGTAAGGAGGTTAAGCCACTGTGTATCTAAAACCCACGAAATATACTGGCAAAGTAATGTTCAAAGATCTCACAATCATGTACAAGATGGCTCATAAATATTTTCCAACCTCTGAGTTACTAATTTACAAAATATTCCTACTCTGTTCTAACAAAAAAAAACACACACAAAAAAAGAATAAGCTCAAGATTCTTTTCTATTTGCTCATCCTCGGCCATGAGTAAATCACCATTGCAAGATATTTAGTGGCTAATTGTTACCAGCTGCTATTGTTACCATTACTATTTCTAGCGAACAGTTATTGAATGCTTATCATGTGCCAGGCATGGTTCTCAATGTTTTATTTGTATTATATCATTTAATAAATAAAGCAATCCAAATGACAGATAAGCAGTATTATGAACTCTACTGTAAAGATACTAAGAATGACAACATTAATTGAGAGCATAGTATGTGCCACTACTGTTCTAAGCACTTTACATGCATTAATTCTTTTATTCCTTAAAACACAATCTTATGATATAGGTAATATTGTTATCCCCATTTTAGAGATGAGGAAACTGAGGTAAACCAAAGTTAAGTAACTTTAATTTGTTCTAACCAAAACCTGACAATAGGCAGACAGGCTTCTGAACACCCTTCTTATTAGTGCAGTTACTTAAGGAAGCTGGCAACTAATCTTTTCTCTGTCTCTTTGAGATCTAAAGCTTTTACCACCTGGAACTGTCTTCTCACACTCAACGAAGTACTTCTGCTCTGATTCTCAGCCACTGAATGCCTTGCTCTAACTTACATCACTGCTTCCTCTCATAAACATAGAAGTTTGTTATTCCTCTGGTTAAGTGCCAAGTCACATGGACCAATTACCCCATCACCCCTCAGTCCCTATCTCTTAACACTCCCAGCCTTTAAAAGGTCTCCTGTCTTTTGTGTCAGCAAAGTGGAGTTCAGTTCACATTTCTTCCCTATTGCAATAGTTAACATTGAAGAAGTCTGCCTTTACCATTTTACTGTCCACCTAGTTTACTTTGACACTAACAAGTGCAGGAGCTGGGATCTGAACATCAGCAGTCTGACTAATAATGCATTACAGATCATTCAAAGCACTGTGAACAATTACTGACTTAAAGGCAAATATAAAAAGAGTAAATTTAAAGTAGCAAACTATATATTTCTAAAAAGAAAGGATCCAAAGGTTGCAATGTAATGCAAATCAAATAGAGGTTGTTTTAAATTTGGACTAATAGATTTTGGTTTTATTTTATCTTTGATTTTATTATAAGCCACCTCAAGTTGTTTTTGGAATAGACAAGTTATATCCATAAATAGAAATATGAAATTCAGCAAGTGGGTTCTCTCACACTGATGTTTTTCTCTCTCTCTCTCCAATTCTTCCTTTCTCTCTAACTCTCCCTTTCTCAAATCAATAAACACATATCCTCAGGTGAGAAAAAGAATAAGAAGAAGAGATAAAGGAGATACTCTGCAGAATAACTAGTCTGCAAAATTATTTTGTAAGAGCAAAGTCTAAATTAGGCATTGCATCAATGGTCTACCATATACCATTATGCTCTGATTGAGGATTTTACTCATGAGCCATTTTTCAAGATAAAGAATAATTCTGTTAGAAGAAAAAGAAGTAAAACTTTTTTTTTAAAAAAAAGTACATTAAAGATACGGTGTGGCCCAGTTGGTGTGGCTCAGTGGTTGAGCATTGACCTATAAACAAGGAGGTTATAGTTCGATTCCCAGTCAGGGCACATGCCTGGGTTGCAGGCTCCATCCCTGGTGGGGGTGTGTTGAAGGCAGTTGATGAATGATTCTCTCTCATCATTGATGTTTCTATCTCTCCCTCTCCCTTCCTCTCTGAAATAAAAATATATTTTAAAAAATACAGTGTGTATCAAATCAATAATTAGCCTTCAGCTGAAAGCTCTGAAGATCACAGTTCAATAGAACAGGGACTAGCTAAAGGTATTTAATTCTTTTTTCTGAAACTGTAAAAAGTACCAGTAATTTTGGTCTGGAGTAATCTAGTTCCAGAGTTTGGTTTCCAGAATTAGGTTGAGAGCTCAAGATCCAGGAGCTCAAGATCCATGTAAAAAAGATACACCCCGAAGGGTCATTTACGTGGCACAACTGGAGAAGCCTACTCTTAAAGATGCTGCAGGGCCAAGTTCTGTCTGTCTCCCTCAGACTGGCTGAGTATGAGTGAGCACTCTTTTTTTTTGTTCACTTTCTTCTCCCAATTGTTCCCTGAATGGTCTAACAGGCACTGCAGCTTTTTTCTTTTTTACAGAAATGGGAACTAATTCACAGAAATGTTTTTGATCTACCTAAGGCCACCCAGGTAGGTAGTGTATAAAAGTATTTGAGTTTATGCCTTCATGACTATTACAGATAATTATGTATCTTTTTTGCCACTAATTTTTTTTAATTTTTCAATTACAGTTGATATTCAATATTATATTACTTTCAAGTTTTAAACTAGTTACATTGTGATTCTGGAGAGTCTTTCTACCTTCATACCTCTGTTTTTGTAATATGAGACTAAATCCTATATTTTAAATAAAATTTAAGGTTCTTCATAAGTAAATGAACAACTATATTTTTAATAGGATGTGTAACTTGAAGAAGAATGGATAGGACAATGGCCTTTCCCAAACTATTACAAGCTCATCAATACAGATTTATTTCTTTAGCATGTCACCATGAATAGTGCTTTAAGTTTAAATTTCATGCTGTAAGCAGTTGGTTTAAGAATTTACGACTATAATAATGTGTTATCACATAGTTAACTACCACCAACCCTGGGAATGAGAAACACACACACACACACACACACACACACACACACACACACACACACACGCACTAAAGCCTCCTGAGGCAACAATATTAAGAAAAGCAGAATGATGCATTTCTCAAAGTAATAAAATCATCACATCACTAATATGTGCAAGTAACCAGTTGTGTTTTTCTTTTTTTGCAAGATGAACACCAGTAACAATATTTAACAATGCCCAGATCAGGTAAATATGACCCCACAACTTCTGTCATTCAACAAGATAAAAAGATTCAAATGATTTAAACATACGATTGGTACTTAGCATATGATAAGAGGGAGAACCCTGATTGTGCCTCCTACTACAATCTAGAATATTTCTTTCATAATTATTTCCCATGTTAATGCCACCATGTAGGTATTACTGACACTCATTTAAAGATGGAAAAACTTAAGTTCAAGAAGACAAATAAATTGTTTGTGATTTTTAAAAATTTCTGGAAACGGATGAAATGGAATTTGAACCCAGTTCACTACAGCACTTCTCTTTCCACTATGGGAAGACAGATATTAAAAAAGGGGAAGAGGCGGGCAGAGAATAATCAAAGAAATTATATGTATGTATGCATAATCCATGGACACAGACAATAGTGTGGTGAAGGCCTGGGGTGGGGTAAGAGCCAGGTGGGGGTGGGGGACAATGGGGGGAAAATAGGGGACGCTGTAATACTCTCAATAATAAATATAAAAAATTTAAAAAGGCTATTTTCAAGCCCCTTTAATATTTGAAAAGAAAATGTCAGTTCTTAGGCACAATGTTAGTTGTTTACTTGATTAATGGGAGAAATAAAGGAATCAAAGATGTATAAAATTTAATGAGAAGTTTTTGTTCAAGTCCTCAAAATTTCCAATAGCACTTGCAAATATTTCATGAAAGCTTGTCAACGAAGTGCAAAAAGCCAGACTAGAGCCACAGCTATCTAATTCTGTCACTATTTTGATACTGCAAAGTAAAGCTATTTGAAAACATATACATAACTCAGATCAATGTTTCTCTCTATCACATCCTGAAGACACAAAAACAGCACCTTCTGCCCATTATAGTAGTTCCTTCGTTCGAACACACTGTCCTAGAAAGGATGCTTCTATAATTCACCCCAAACTACCACTACAACCTTTCACAATTTTCCATATATCATCATCACGAACCCTATTTTCCTCTCTCTGGGAAGAACACTGTAGTTGAGCTCGGTACCAGGGGACTGTCTATAAAATACTGTAGATTCAAACTGCTAGCATAATGCTCAGCGGCACAGACAGGGAGGCATATCCTGTGAATGTACACAGCCAGTCTCCGGTGCTGTCTGCTGTGGCACATCAGCCAAATCTAATCGAGAGGGACATGATATCGCTGACGCCTCTTTACTGCTGCTGTTGGGAATGATCCTGAAAAAGCACTTTTTTTTTTTCCCTGACAAAAGAAGATAGTGTGCTAGAAATGAAAACAAATGTGCCTAGTAATAAAGAACTCCTACTATATTCTATTATTACCAATTTTAAGCTGAGTTCTCAATGCAGACAGTACCAGTAAGACCTTGTTTACGTTACTTAAGAAAAGAGTTCTCTTTATTTTGATTTAGTCATTTGGGAGACGACAGAGATACAGTGGTTTCTATGGAATAAGTAGTTAATAACACAACTGCCTATTTAAATCAATACGGGACAAACAAAACCATCTGTATACTATTACATGGGAAAACTGTTCACATGAAACCAGTAATTTCTGTTTGGGGAAACCAGAGGTACCATTCAGATGCTAGTGCTGAACACTATGATCTGATCCTGACTGGATAATATCCTCACTGCCCTTTTATTGTTCAGGCTTAAAGAATCCCTACGGACCACCTTCCTTACAGAGACTGCTCAATGTGGTGACACAAATAGGTGTATAGATAGACAACATGATCCTTTGGCTTATTTTGCGGCTATTTGCAAATTGGTTGTAACCCATAGAGATATCACATTGTGTACAGTATGGTCTCTGGTAACTTTTCTCTTGTTAGCTAACCAGAGCAGTGGAACCATCTCATGGTGGCAACTGTGACTTTGTGCCTGTTCGAAATGGGTAGTTACCTCTCTACTAACCCAGGTCATGCACATTTTAAATCCAATCCAGAAAAACTGTGAAGGATCCATGAAGCCCTACACATGTTCACATACTCACTCTGGGTTAAATTACGTAAGTTCTCTAAAGAACTGGTGGAAATCTCCGGGACAGACTGTTGTGGTTCTTGCCAGACCAACAAGACAAAAGTACAGAAAGTGTTCAGTCCTCTTTGACAAGAAGGAAAGTTATATTGAAAGGAAGAAAACAATTGGAAAATCATTGGTTTTTTTTTAAGTTTTCTTTGAATTGATCCAGATAGAAGATAAAATCAAATTGCTATTTCCCAAGGTAATTTTAGTACATGCCTCTCAAGCTTATACTGACTCATGGTCTTTGTACTTTCAGCCTTATCCTAGTGTGAATGAATTAGAACAAAGGAAAACTATACCAAAGTATAGATGATTTTCTGTAGCAAAGAACTCAGGTTTAAAAAATTTACCATCTCTGAAACCAGAGCTGAAGGTACTTACAGATTTTCTTTTGTTAAGTCTTTTGTTAAGTCTTTCTCTTACCATATAAATTAAAAAATATGTTGTCCATTTTTTATATTTATTAGGCTCTGGAAGAAATAGTTACAGTGAAGATTTGATGTTAAATCCTTCCTAAGTGACTATAAAAGAGCATTCTCCAAAGTGCTCTATTCTTGTCCTTACCATTAAGCTAAGCTCCATTCCCAACAACTTTTTGGATGTTTATCCTAACCTACAATGCAACCTTGTTATAAAAATGTCTGCTGGCACCCTAAGCATTTAGAATAATATCTGGCACATACTGGGAGCTCTATAAATATCTGTTGAATTTTGCATGAATCACCTTCTTCCTTTGGTGGCAATAAACTCGGTTTAAGAAAGGCTGAACTGAAACCTGTGTTATAGATGCTGCCTAATTAGGGTTTTACACAGCGTCCCTTTTTCATAAGAATTTTATCCTTCAGTTGATTCATCCCAGAATCCCATTTGCATTTTTAAACTATAATCGCATCGTGGCTGATGATGACAAGATGCTCCATGCCAAGTAGCTGAAATGGGAGCCGCTTTCCTGGCAAGGGCTCTTCTTTGGGAATCACCAATGCGTACTAGGCAAATGATGAAGAAAAAATATTTTGGTGAGGGAACACCTCTGTCTTAGAGCTCTCACTCAATTTCATTTCAGAGGAAACCAGGAGCATACTGATAATCCTATATAATAAAAGCCTAATATGCTAAGTGGCTGGTGGGCCGTTAAACCAATCAAAGCGTAATATGCTAATGATATGCTACCACTCAACTGCTTGCTATGACGTGCACTGACCTCCAGGGGGCAGACAGTTGACTGGTTGACCAGTCACTATGACGTGCACTAACTACCAGGGGGCAGATGCTCTGAACGATAGGTTAGTTTCCTGCTGGGGTCTGGCCAATCGGGACTGAGCAACAGAGGCTGGACATGCCCTGGAGCCATCCCACAGTCTCTCCCCGGCTGGCCCACCTCCTGTGACCCCTTGGGGGATGTCGGAGAGCTGGTTTCAGCCCAATCCTGCAGGCCAGGCTGAGGGACCCCACTGGTGCACGAGTTTGTGCACCGGGCCTCTAGTGGTCTATAATTGATTACCAAGGCACAGCAGGGGGTAACAGTGGTGGGATCCTCCTTGGCTCCCTGGTTATAGGGGGAGTTACGTGAAGGGAAGTGTACTGTTCTGAACAGGGAGTTGCTGACAATCTATGCTACTCACCTCCCCTAAGCTTAAGCCAGTGGTTGATGCTTTTCACCAAGTTTCCCTAAATGTGGAAACTGTCAATTTTCTGAACCTTGTGTCAACAGTCACTAGCCACACCTATGTTCCTCTCCTTTAGCACAGCTGACAGGAAAGGAACTATATTTATCAATCTGTTCAGCAGGCCTAACCATCTTGAGGGAAATAAGAGAGGGAAAGCTAATTCAATTCTAGGTAAAATGAAGACAATTGCGACTTCTGCAAAATGATACTTTTTCTTTAAAAGAAGAGGTACAACAGGCATGGAGTACTTCTGTTTAATGATGAAGTCACACATTTGGTTAACTATGGTGAAGGGCAGGATCATTCTGCTTCTCTTCACCTCCCTCACAGTGATTCCATTACCACTTATTTCCCTCAGACTTGCAACTCATAAAGAAAACATTATAGCAGGTTTGCATCCTTTGCCTTGAACTTCTAAGAGGCACTTTAAATTCAATACAAAAATATTCTTTGGACCCCTCTTTGCTTTTCCTCTGCAGGTCATAAACATCTGTCTCACAATAGGCGTCACAACAAAGCTCCTTGTTTGCTAGTCTGTCTCCTGCTATTGGCCTGTGTTTTAAAGGCTGAAGCCTTGATTTATTCTTGTTTGTATTCCCAAAGATCACCTGGCATAAGAACTGGGTATGCAGTGCATGTTGGTTGAATTGGTCTGTTGAATTCTCTCATGCTACATGACTAATAACCTTTCATAAAGGGCCTATTCCTCCTAAAATAGCTCCAGAGCATTGAGTCACTTTTTCCTTTAAGGACTTTATTTATGCTTTTTAAAAGGCTATCAAACCAAGTTTACCCCACTGTAATTTTCCAGCTTCCATCGAAAGACAAATATTCATAATTCAAAGAAAGGAACGACTCTACAAAGGTTGTCTTTTCTTTGTATTTTAACTCCCAGGGGTAGATACTTGTCATGTAGTTAATGGGGTTTTTGTAATAATGAACCAAATAGCTTTAGAATTGCAAATGCCCACTTCTCAGACATGTTTTTTACTTGTCATCAGTTCATTTTACATTGTAAACATAAATACTGCGCTTCCGTGCGTATTGTCCTCCTTTAAGCCAAATTGGAAAATTCCTAATACTAAGTGAAAAAGTAAATTTAATGCTTTAAAATTTGCTTTATTTTCTTATTTTTCTGAAAGCTATATACACATACAACCTAAGTACAACAAAACTAAATAATCTTAAATTATCCTATCTAATAAAAGAGTAATATGCAGATTGACCATCACTCCAACACACAATATGTCTGCCCCCATGTGGTCAAAGATCTTGCCCCCATGTGGACACAAGATGGCCACCACAAGATGGCCAGCAGGGGAGGGCAGTTGGGAGGCACCAGGCCTGCAAGGGAGGGCAGTTGAGAGGGACCAGGCCTGCAGGGGAGGGCAGTTGGGGGCAATCAAGCCTACAGGGGAGGGCAGTTAGGGGTGACCAGGCTGGCAGAGGAGGGAAGTTGGGGGTGACCGGGCCTGCAGGGAAGGGCAGTTGGGTGGGACCTAGGCCTACAGGGGAGAGCAGTTGGGGGGGACCAGGCCTGAAGAGGAGGGCAGTTAGGGGCAAACACACTGGCAGGGGAGCAATTAGGCATCAACCAGGCGGGCAGGGGAGTGGTTAGGGGGTGATCAGGCTGGCAGACAGAAGTGGTTAGGGGCAATCAGGAAGACAGGCAGGCGAGCAGTTGGGAGCCAGCAGTCCTGGATTGTGAGAGAGATGTCCGACTGCCCGTTTAGGCCCGATCCCACCAGGATCGGGCCTAAACGGGCAGTCGGACATCCCTCGAGGAGTCCCAGATTGGAGAGGGTGCAGGCTGGCCTGAGGGACACCCTCCACCCCCGCTGTGCACGAATTTCGTGCACTGGGACTCTACTCATTATATAATTAGCTTTCTATAGTCGGTGACCCCTAGTAGGCATTATAAGAAAACTTGACCTTTTATTTCCAGCAGTACCTCTGCAGAGGCCAAAGGAGAATATCCAGCATGTAGAGAACTTCCCTGCTTTTATACTCCTGCTTTGACATTTAAAAATCAATAATAATAAAAGCATAATATGCTAATTAGACTGGACGTCCTTCTGTCCTTCCGGACGAAGCTGGGGCTGCGAGGGAAGCCTGGGTCCCGGGTGCCAGAGGGAAGCCGGTGTCAGCAGCTGGGGGAAGGAAGGCCTACTCTTGCACAATTTTCATGCACCGGGCCTCTAGTATTTAAATAATGATAAAATGGAAGCCTCCAAAAGAGAAAGTGACCCTAGGCTTCTCTTAGCATCTGAGAGGCCCTGAGCAGAGAAGCTGAGTCTCTATGCAGGAGGGGAAGAATCAGATAAACAAAGGTAACAGGAAGATCCCCAGAGCTGAAAACTCCATTTGAACAAAACCCAGAGATGGAAGCAAGCATGGTGAGGCAGAGGCAGAGTGGTGACTGGACTAACGGGCACAGAGGTGACACTTCAGGGAGTTCTGAGAAAGGAAACTGAGTAGGCTGAATAAAGCCAGGAAAAGAAAGGGATTGGGAGATGAAAATTTAGATATGGCTAGTGACTGAAGTGGGAGGGGCATGAAATGATGAGGGTAGTCCTTTAGGAAGAACACTTGGAGGGAACTGAGAATGAGCAATGAGGATGCAATGGGAGGAAGTCAATGGAGTCTGGAAACAAATCAGGAGGTGTCACTACCCATTGGGGTTAAGTCTGTAACAGGAGAGGAGCAGTGGAAATCCAGCCAGCCAGCCAGCCACTGGTCTCATATATCTAACGATCCCACAAATATACACCGAGTCCACTATTGCCAGGTCCTGGACTAGACAGGGGCACACAATGGTGAGCAGAAACAGATGTTTCCTGCCCTCACATGGTCTGACGAGGAAACAGAGGCACGATTTGAGTAAGGACATGAACAAATGTAAAGTTGTCGTTGTAAAGGGTACCCTGAAAAGAGGCATGAGGTGCTATGAGACCTATGACAGCTCTCTGAAAGGTGGGGGTGGGAGGGAGAAGGAGGGGGGGTGGGAGGTGGTCCAGAAAAGCTCCTCTGAGAAAATGATGCTCAGGGTGAGGTCTGGAAGCTGGGAAGACATTACCCAGTGCAGACAGGGAGGGTGAGCAAGAACACAGCAGGGGCAAAGACTCGGCAGGCAGTGTAGGAAGCACAGGGAATGAAGAGAGGAAAAGGAACAAATTTGAAAGACATTTCAAAGGATGAAGTAAAAAGATTACAGACACCTAGAATTTAAACCATTAAGGAGGTAGACAGTTTAATGTGGTTCCAACCATTTTAACCAAGGATATAAGATGTTTAAGTGCCTAATCAACCTGTATTTGCTAATGTGCTTTGTGCCTTGACCAAAGAACCCAACCAATAAATATTTAATCTACACAAATATTTATTAGGCCCTGTGCAAGGCACTGGGAATATCGCCTTAACTAGACAATCTATACTACATCACATGGATCATCAGCAAACTTGCTTTCCTACATATACTCAAGAGCAGAGGAGCTAGGCATAGATTCATGAATGATCAATCAATCAATGAATATTCACTGAGTACCTTCTATGTAAAGACATTATACAAAACACTCTGTAAATAGTATCTTGTCTGCAGCACAGGCAGGAGCTGGCTTCTTTTAAATATAGATGTTTGTTTGCTCAGTATGAGCCTGAACTGACAAAAATATGCACAAGGAAGAATACGATGCAGTCACTGGTTTCAGAGACCCTTCAGTGTGAAAGATTTAAAACATGACAATGAATCACTGAACGCACAATACAACAGGTCCGTAAGAGTGATGCAAATTATCATGGCCTTCAGACCAAATCAGTTTCAGGCAATCTGGTAGGTTCACAGGGAAAGGGAACCATACTCTGTAAGTTAATGAATGGGGTCTGATTTCAGAAAGTGAAGATGCAGGGCAAATACATTTTAACAGACAGAATAATGTCAGGAGATTCAACAGCATCTAGGAATAAAAGGTGCAGTGTGGTAGAAAATGGGGGGATTCAGGTAGGAGATGCAGAGAATAGAACTTAAAGCAGCACTGATGGGGACCATAGGGTAAAGAATTTAAAAACCATTTTATATTATGGAGTGGTTAGGACAACAGAAAAACAATATAGAGACTATGTGTTTTAAACTTCTTTGACCGCATTACAGTCACCTTCTTAATGCCTGCATTTACCAGGCTGCCAATCTATTTTCTTTCTTACATTTACTGTGTCTGCCTTCAAAGTTTGAGGCAAGTAGTTTAAACAATAAAATTTCTGTGAATACTGCCTTAGTATTTATGGAAAATACATTAAGGACAAAAAACTAAATACTTTAACATGTCCAATATGGAGAAGCTAAATATTATAACTAATATATAACATCAATTGCAGAAATAGCGAGGTAAACAGAGAATTTCCATTTTTTATAAAAGCAAAATGATACTCATTTGGAAGCAAATGATTTAACCATAGTTCAGTATAGCATACCATACAAAATAATTTTTATTTCCATAAATGGTGAAGGCTAAAATATTTTAGTGGTATTTTCCTGCTTGTATTTAATTTGATGTCAGTTTTTGTTAAGAGTTTTGGATTCTATTTCCAAATTAAAACATTTAAAAATAATCAATTAAGCTTTTTCAGTTATATATAAAATTATTTTAAAAAGGGATGAGAGCATTAACTGTGTGCACATCTGAGATCTATGAAAGGAAATATTCCAATCTCTCAGAAACATCATTTGCTCTTTGTAAATTGATGTTGCCATGGCAAATGTTTTCATTTAGTACTGCATTAGCTGAGGGTGGGAGGATGACACAATGTACTCATTATTTTTAGATGCCTTCCTCTTTAAAAATGCTCTCAGGTTTGTTGGGTGGGGTGACTTTTGCACACTAAGACACAGCTATTCCTTTAATGTACATGTCAGATTTGTCCCTTTAGACTTGATTAAGTAGAATATATTATCTGTGAAAAGCAATCTGTGCCTTGAAAAAATGTGTTCTGCATTTTTGCTTAAAGAATGCAACATGAATGCCGTATGGTTCCTAATGCTCCTTTTGAATAGGGTTATTGAAATATTAATTCAGTTTTGGAAGATTATATGTTTCTAGGAGCTTATCCATTTCACTCAGTTTGTCCAACTAGTTAGCATATAGTTGTTCATAATATTTTCTTACAATCCTTTGTATTTCCAAGTCGTCAGTTCTTAGTTCTCTTTCATTTCTGATTTTATTTTGGGTGGTCTCTAGTTTTCTTGAAGAGCCTGGTTAAAGGTTTGCCAATCTTGTTTATCTTTTCAAAAAAAGCAGCTCTTTGGTTTAATTGATATTTTGTATTGTTTTCTTTTAGACTCTATATCACTTATTTCTATTCTGATCTTTATTATTTCCTTTCTTCCACTCATTTTGGGCTTTTTTGTTGTTCTTTCTCTAGTTACTTTCGCATTGTTTATTTGAGATTTTTCCTGTTTCTTAAGGTAGGCCGGCAATGCTATGAATTTTCCTCTCAGGACTACTTTCGCTGTGTTCCACAAATTTTTTTTTTCCTTCTCATTTTCATTTGTTTCAAGGCATCTTTTTATTTCTTCCTTGATCACATAGTTAACCCATTCATTGTTTGATAACATGTTATTTAGCCTCCATGTTTTTGTGTGTTTTTCAGTTTATTTCCTTGTGATTGATTTCTAGTTTCATACCATTATGGTCAGAGAAGATGCTTGATATGATTTCAATCTTCTTAAATATCTGAGTCTTGTTTTATGTTCTAATAGGCAGTCTATCCTAAAAAATGTTCCCTGTGCACTTGAAAAGAGTATATATTCTGCTGCTTTGTGGTGAATGCTCTGAAAATATTAACTAAATCCATCTAATCTAGTGTGTCATTTCTATAAACATACAATCTTAAAAAACTGAAACAGGCAGAATCAGAGAATCTGAATAGACAAATTACAATTAATGAAGTTGAAGCAGTAATCAAAACTCTCCCAACAAACAAAAGTCCTGTACTGAATGGCTTCATAGGCAAATTTTACCAAACATTCAAAGAAGAACTAAAACCTGTCTATCTCAAACTATTCTAAAAAATTTAAGAGGGACTTCCAAGCTCATTTGTAAAGCCAACATTATCATAATTATGAAACCAGATAAAGACAACCCGAAAAAAGAAAATTATAAGCCAATATTCCTGACTAACATAGATGCTAAAGTCCTCAACAAAATATTAGCAAACAGATTCAGCAATACATTAAAGAGATCATACACCATGATCAAGTGGGATTTATTTTGGGGATGCAAGGTTGATACAATATCTACAAATCAATAAATGTAATACACTACATAAACAAAATGAAGAAAAAAATCACATGACCATATCGATAGATGCAGAAAAAGCATTTGATAAAATCCATCTATTTATGATGAAAACTATCAGCAAAGTGGGAATAGCTCAACAAAATAAAGGCCATAAATGACAATGGGCAAATACTAAAAGCTTTTTCCTTATGATTGGGAAAAAGACCGGAGTGTCTGTTTTCACCACACTTACTCAACATACTACTGGAAATCCTAGCCATACCAATCAGACAAAAAGAAGAAATAAAAGGCATCTAAATTGGAAAGAAATAAGCAAAATTGCCATTATTTGCAGATGACATGACACTATATAGAGAGAACCAACCCTAAAGATTCTACCAAAAAATTACTAGAACTGATCAATGAATTCAGTAAAGCAGCAGGATATAAAACTTAATATTCAGACATCAGTTGCATTTATATGCACCACTAATGAACTATTAGAAAGGGAAACTAACAATTCCATTTATAATTGCATAAAAATAAAACACCTAGGAAAATAAATTTAACCAAGAATGTAAAAGACCTGTACTCGGAAAATTAAAAGACACTGACTAAACAAACTGAAGAAGATACAAATAAGTGGAAGCATATTCTGTGTTCATGGAGAGGAAGAATTAACATCATTAAAATGCCCAAACTACCCAAAGCAATCTATAGATTCAGTGCAATTGCTATCAAGATACCAATGGGGCCCGGCCAGTGTGACTCAGTGGTTAAGCGTCAAACTATGAACCAGGAGATCAAGGTTCGATTCCCAGTCAGGTACATGCCCAGGTTGTAGGCCCCATTCCCAGTAGAGGGCATGCAGGAGGCAGCTGATCAATGATTCCCCCTCATCACTGATGTTTCTATCTCTCTCTCCCTCTTCCTTCCTCTCTCTGAAATCAATAAAAATATATATTAAAAAAAGAAAAAGATACCAAATGGGACCCACCTGGTATTGCTCAATGGTTGAGCATCAACCTATGAACCAGGAGGTCAAGGTTTGATTCCCAGTCAGGGCAAATGCCCGGAGTTGTGGGCTCAATTCCCTGTGGGAGGCATGCAGGAGGCAGTCAGTCAATTATTTTCTCTCATCATTGATGTTTCTCTCTCTCCCTCTTCTTTCCTTTCTGAAAAAGAAAAGAAAAAAATCTTACACACACACACACACACGTATATATAATATGCTAATGAGGTATTTCACAGAATTAGAATAATCCAAAAATTTACATGGAACCACAAAAGATCCCAAATAGCAACAGAAATCTTGAGAAAGAAGAACAAAATTGGAGGAATTATGCTACCTTATATCAAACTATACCACAAGGCAACAGTAATCAAAACAACATGGTACTAGCATAAAAACAGATATAAAGATCAGAATAGAAGAGAGAGCCCAAAAATATACCCACACTTTTATAATCAATTAACACTTGACACAAGAGGCAAAAACATATAATGGGGTAAAGATAGTCTATTAAATAAATGATGTTGGGAAAATTAGACAGATATATGTAAAAAATAAAACTAGACCACCTTCTTATACCACACACAAGAATAAACTCAAAATGGATTAAAGACTTAAATGTTAGACTCGAAACCATAAAAATCCTACAAGAAACCATAGGTGGCAAAATCGCAGGCATTTTTTGTCGCAATATTTTTTCTGATATATCTCCTGAGGCAAGGGGAAGAAAAGAAAAAATAAACAAATGGGACTACATCAAAGCAAAAAGTTTTTGCACAGAAGAGTATAAACCATCAAAAAATGAAAAGACAACCCAATAAAAGGAAGAACATATCTGCCAAAGATATATCTGGTAAGGGGTTAATATCCAAAATTTGTAAAGAACTTATAAAACTCAATACTAACAAAACAAACAATCTAATTTAAAAAAAATAGGCAAAAGCTCTGAATAACATTTCTCCAAAGAGGACATACAGATGGCCAACAGACGAATGAAAAGATGCTCAACATCAATAATCACCAGAGAAATGCAAATTAAAACCATAATGAGATATCACCTCACACCTGTCAGAATGGCCATCATCAATAAATCAATAAAAATAAATAAATAAATCAACAAACAAGTGTTAGTGAGGATGTGGAGAAAAGGAAACCTCGTGCAGTGTTGGTGGGAATGCAGATTGGTGCAGCCATTGTGGAAAGCAGTATGGAGTTACTTCAAAAAACTAAAAATGGAACTGCCTTATGACCCAGTGATTCCACTTCAGGAAATATATTCAAAGAAACCCAAAACACTAATTCAAAAGAATATATGCACCCCTCTCTTCATAGCAGTGTTATTTATAATAGCCAATATTTGGAAGCATCTTAAGTGCCCATCAGTAAATGAGTGGAAACAAAGATTTGGTACATTTACACAATGGAATACTACTCGGCCATAAAAAAGAAATTTTACCTTTTGTGACAATATGGATGGACCTGAAGAGTATTATGCTAAGTGAAATAATTCAGTCAGAGAAAGACAAGTATCACATGATTTCACTTATACATGGAATGGAATGAACAAACTAAACTAACAACATAGAAACACACTCTTGATAGAGAACAGATGGACAGCTGTCAGAGTGGAGGAGGGTTGGAGGCTGAGTGAAAAAGGTGAAGGGATTAAACAACAAAACAACAACTATAAAAATAGACAACAGCACCGTGATTACCAGAGGGAAAGGGGTAGGTGGCAGGGGTATAAAAGGGTGTAGGGGGGATAAATGGTGATGGAAGGAGATTTTTATTTAGGGTTGTGAATACAATACAATATACAGATGATGCATTATAGAATTATACACCTGAAACTTACATAATATTATTAAATAATGTCACCCCAATAAATTCAATAAAAGAAAAACACACCCAAAAAAGAAATATTAATTCAGATTACATATATCTGAAAATAAGTAAAACAAAGAGGACTTCTGTGATGGCTGATGAGTGCAAAAGGAAACACTTTTTACTAATGTGGAAAGATAAGCATGATTGCCTTCCATAAATATTTTCAGACTGACTAATGGAAGAATGACCTCCTGCAAATCTAGCTCTACTTGTTTTTAAACATGTACTAAATTTCCTAAATTCTTTAATTAATCAGGACCTCTTAATAGCACTGTTGCAAAGTAGAGGAATAGTACTTAAAAATTTATTAGAGGCATTTTGTGAAAAACCCCTCTAGAGATTTCTAGAACATTAAGGGTTTATACCAGAAAGGTAGACAATCCTTTGTGTTGGCACTCTTTTTATTAGTGATACTGCTTATTTCTTTATTAATTTTTAAACATCCTATATAATAAAAGCCTAATATGCTATGTGTCTGGTCGTCTGGTTGGCCATTCAACCAATCAAAGCGAAGTATGCTAATGATAGGCTAAGGCCACTCAACTACTTGCTATGACGAGCACTGACCACCAGGGGGCAAATCTCCGACCAGTAAGTTAGCTTGCTGCTGGGGTGGGGCCAATAGGGACTGAGCGAGAAGGGCCAGACACACCCTGGAGCCCTCCCCCGGTCCCTTCCCAGCTGGCCAACCTCCCACATCCCTCCCCAGCCCTGATCATGCACCAGTGGGGTCCCTCGGCTTGGCCTGCACCCTCTTGCAATCTGGAACCCCTCGTGGGATGCTGGAGAGCCAGTTTCGGCTTCATCTGGCAGGCCAGGCCGAGGGACCCTACTGGTGCATGAATTCATGCACTGGGCCTCTAGTCTACACTAATAAAAGAGAAACATGCAAATTGATCATACCTCCACTATGCCCACAAGCCATGACAACCAGCCAATCAGGAGCGAGTATGCAAATTAACCCAACTACTAAGATGGCTGCGGCCATGGAGCGAGCAGGAGGCTTGGGTTTCCCTGGCAATAGAGGAAGCCAAGCTTCCCACCCACTCTGGCTGGCCCTGGCCTCCGCTCAAGGCTACAAAGTTTCAATTATAGAAGATAAATAAATCCCAACAAAAATGGTGGCAGCCACAGAGCTGGAGAGAGCAGGAAGCTTGAATTGCCCTTGGCGATGGAGGAAGCCAAGCTTCCCACAGCCCTGGCCTGCCCTGACCTCTGCTCAAGGCTACAAAGTTTCAATTATAGAAGATAAAAAAAATCCCAGATACCAGGGCCTCTGCTTGGGTCGCTGCGGGGCGTGGCCGGCCTGCAAACCACCACAGGCCCCTCGCCCAGGCTGCCCCACGCCCCAAGGGAATCCCCACCCTGATCCGGGACACCTGTCAGAGCAAACCAACTGGCCCCCACCCATGCACCAGGCCTCTATCCTACCTAATAAAAAAGTAATATGCAAATTGACTGTCACTCCAACACACAAGATGGCTGCCCCCATGTGGTCAAAGATGGCTGCCCCCATGTGAACACAAGATGGTCGCCACAAGATGGCCAGCAGGGGAGGGCACTTGGGAGGGGCCAGGCCTGCAAGGGAGGGGGTTGGGGGCAATCAAGCCTGCAGGGGAGGGCAGTTAGGGGTGACCACGCCAGCAGAGGAGGGAAGTTGGGGGTGACCGGGCCTGCAGGGAGGGGCAGTTGGGGGCCACACAGGCCTGCAGGGGAGGGCAGTTAGGGGTGACCAGGCCTGCAGGGGAGGGCAGTTAGGGGCAATCAGGCTGGCAGGGGAGCAGTTAGGCATCAATCAGGCTGGCAGGGGAGTGGTTAGGGGGTGATCAGGCTGGCAGGCAGAAGTGGTTAGGGGCAATCAGGAAGGCAGGCAGGCAAGCAGTTGGGAGCTAGCAGTCCTGGATTGTGAGAGGGATGTCCGACTGCCCATTTAGGCCCAATCCTGGTAGGGGATATCCCTTGAGGGGTCCCAGATTGGAGAGGATGCAGGCTGGGCTGAGGGATACACACCCCCGTGCACGAATTTTGTTCACTGGGGCTCTAGTTATAAAATAATAGGTGATCTCTTTAATGCTAAAACAACTTACATATATTGACCAAAATTGTCATCCTGCTCTATTGCTACCTCTCCAGGGGACTAATGTTTACAGCTTAATATGCCTCCTTTCAAGTTCCGTTATGCCCAAACAAAAATATATAACCAAAGAGTCATACATGTATACAAATTTTGCTATTATTTATTTTTATTAAGATGGGATCACACTCCAAACATGACTCTTCAGTTTGCTGCTATCAATTAATACACAATGACAATACTTCTAAGGCAAGACATGTAGACCTGCTCAATCTTTCACTTATTACATACTATTCTATAGGATAATCTCCCACAATTTTAAGGATATGAGTAGTTTTACTTTAGAAGACAATTCCAGATAACTTTTCTTAAGAGCTTATGGCACTGCATCCTCTCACTGATACATGAGACTATAGCTTTTCATCCTCAAAAGCTCTGTATTTTATAGCTCTTTTTAATTTTTTTGCCAAATTAGCGGGTGAAAAAACATGCTATATTTTTTCTTTAATTTTAATTTATATGATTATCAACAAGGTTGAACTTTTTTCATTCTGTTAATTTAACGTTAATACTCATTTGCTTTTCTTTTGGGTTGCTTCTCAGTCTGTGGGACCTCTTTATATACATGGTATATTAGTTCCTTTTCTGTCATGTGTTCTTGGTTAAATAATCTCATCTTTAAGAGTTTGTGTGTGTGTGTGTGCATACACATATAAAATCTTTTTACCTTTCCAGTCTCTTCTATAGTTAGTGGTCTGTTCAGTTCTTACTAGTAGGTCAATTTGGATGGCTAAGTATTTTCTAGAAAATTACCCATTTCCGCAGGATTATAAAATGTATTGACATAGAGTTACATATAATAGTGTCTAAAATTTTGTCTTTACACTTTCTAATAATTAATCATGCATACTTTTTGTACTTTCTTATCCATAGTTAGGCTTGTCATGAATTTATCCATTTTAATGGATGTTTCAAAGAAACAGTTTCTTATTTTGCTTATACTTCTTGTTTTTTATCCTATTAATTTCATCTTTTATTTTTAGTCTTCCTTTTCATTGACTTAATTGCTCTTTTCCTCATTTACTAAGTTGAATGTTTATATAAATTTACTTTTATTATAGTTTTCATTAAAAAATAATTTTAGGCTTTCAATTTTTCTCTGAGTACTGCTTTTGATGGATCTCATGGGTTTTGTTTGGAAGTATTTTCCTTATCAGTACTCTCTAGATAATTTATAATTTCAATTTTTGTTTTTTGCTTATCTCAGAAGTTGTGCAGAAGAATTATCCTTAATTTCCTTGACATCTCTTCATAGTCTATTTCTAGTTTTATTGGGTTGTTATCAGAGGACAAGATTTATAATATTCTATTGTAGTAAAATGAAGTTCTGTAATGTCTAGTTTTGTGATTTTAATAAATGTTCTATATGCATTCAAAAAGAATATATATTCTCTTCCTAAAATTTAAAATTTTATATCTACATAGATATTAAATTATATTTACTATACATTATTCTGTTGATTGATATAGTCACATGCTTTATATACATCCCTTTTGGAGTTTATTTGATATACCAAGTATCCATAATTATATTTTAACCAACTTCACTTTGAATTTTTGTTTCACATGTTGGGCAGATGAAGAAACTGAAGCTCACTAAGGTTTACGTATCTTGCCTACGATTTTGTAGCCAACAAGTGGTAGAACTAGAGTTATGAACTGCTTTGTAAATATAATGACTGATAAGAGAAATGAGGGATGAGAGACACAGGAGTGAGAAAAGATTGCAGGAAAAAAAGGGTTTGGGAAATTGTTATAAAGTTTGTGGTTTTAAATGGGGTACAGGAAGCTCTTGAAGGGGTACAGAAGGGTGATGTGATCTGACTTCTGTATTTATCAGATCCCTGCAGCTGCTGCATAGAGTACAGACTCTAGGGATGTAAGGGTACAAGGGAGACAGTTAGGAAAGCTACTGTAATAATCCAGGAAAGCGAGGACGGTGCTTGGGCCAGGGAAGGAAAGATGAGTATGCGGAGAAAAGACTGGATTCTGGATATATTTGGAGGGTAGAAACAACAGGATTTGCTGGCATATTGTTTATGGGGTATGAGAAAGAGGAGCCAAGAATCCCTCCAGTATATCTGGCCTAGAGGAACTATAACTGAGGAATTACCATTTACTGAGACGGAGAAGTCTGAAATACAATATTCCCAAACAGAAAACCCTTGTTTATGACCATTTACTTATGAAAACCAAATAGGTAACAAGGAACAAAGTGCTGTTAACCTTTCATTGGTATTTTTATTCTCTATGTTTTATAAGTCAGAAGACAGTTTGTGAGCGGCCAAAGGTTAAATCCATTTATTAGCGTAAATGGCATATGCAATGGTTTCGATCAAGGATCAGGGAACTGCAGCCTGTGGGTGGCTGCTGTTTCAGTAAATGAAGTTTTTTATTGGAACACAGCCAACTCGTTCATTTACATACTGTCTATGGCTGCTTTCTAACTGCAGTGGTTACAACTGGGACCATATGGCTCTCAAGCCAAAAATATTTACTATCTGACATTTTAAGAAATAATTTGCTAATCTCTGGCTTAGATTTAGACAGGGACAATCAAAATTGTGTTGAACTAAACCAGGTTGATTGCAAGGTATCTTTTAACAGCCTGATGATCAGGAATATTGTACCAGAATTCATTAGTGGTATTTCTTTCTGGACATACAGTAAAAAAAGGATTTAGGATGGAGCCTAATTTTTATTTTGGTTGTTTAACAAAAGAAAGCTTTTATTTTACAACATATGTGTAATAAAAACATGTATGAATGTGTACATATCCTTCACATTTAAAGCCATAAACATCATGCGTACATAAAAAAATATATAGTAACATTCTCTGGGAAACACATAAGCCATTAACAGATTGGCAGCACAGACTATCAAATGAGCATAGGTTTCAGATTCAAATAAATCTGTATTTAAATCCCTGTTCCTTTATTTACTGGCTATTTGGCTATGGACAGATTATTTAATCTCCTTGAGTTTCAATTCTTTATAATAAATGGGAATAATAGTACCTTGAACAGTTTTTATGAAAATTAATGAGAATGCTTATAAAGTGCCTCATACAGTAGTGATACATAATGAGCACTCATTAAACATAATTTCTCCTTTACAAATTTACTAGGAAAAAACAAACAGAAAAGAACTCTAAATCTTATTGAGAAAAGAGGTGATCATAAAGAGTCTCTTATAGTGTAGGTACTTTTTCTAATATTCTCTTAAATTTCATATTATTCAAAAATATCAAAAATTAATTGAAAATAAAGTCTTTTTATGTTTCAGATTTTAATAAACAAAGGTCCATGTATATTTGCAGTTCTGAACCCAGGTGACATGTTTGGATTATTCTCACAGAGGACAACACTGTTAATAGTTCAATCATATCTTTCTGAAGTGAACACTAAATAGGTTTTAGTAAAAATAAAGAGGAATTATGGTAATTTAAACTTAAACAATAGGCATTGAGCTACATGCAACTTTAACCTGCTGTTTATAAGCTTCATTTAACATTTTTTGTTTTCTATTAAATTTGTAGCATTGAGCCTCACTGATGAAGCAAGGGGAGAATTATACAAATAAATACAAATTGAGAATTTGACTGACACTAATCCTGAGCTTTCAAATTAGAAAGTGGAAAAACCAATTTCATGTGAGACAGATAAGTAAACAAAACAAGAGCCTGGAGACTGTCCTTTCTAATAATCAGCTTCTCCATTGGTAAAATAGATAAAGTTACTTCCTCGGGTTGTGGAAAGGCCAGGGTATATAGCATTTTAATCTCTTTTGTTGCTCTTCTTCCAAACTTTGGAATTTTAGAATACGCATTGCCTAAGTCTTTCTAAATAAAAAGCAAATGCTGGTCCAGAATTAGGATATTCCTCGATTTTCTTCCTTAAATAACAAGATCACCATGCTACTTTTGTTTTTTGGGGAAGGGAGACAAAACTAAGAATGGAGAAAAAGAAACACTAAAAGCCATGAGTCATGCTCATATTTAGACAATGACTTAATGCACTCAGGGTCTAATTTTTTCTAAGCAACCAAAACGCACTGGTGCAGGACTGGCTACTGGAGCCGCCGCTCGTTCACACTCATGGCCTCACAGTTTTTAACATTTCCGAACAGCTCCTCTCAACCAAATGGCCTTGTGTCAGAAAGCAAAAGAAAGGGAGAGATAGAAACATCCTACTGGGGATGGAGCCCACAGTTTGGTATGTGCCCTAGGGAACTGAACCGTGACCTCCTGGTTCATAGCTCGACACTCAACCACTAAGCCACACTTGCTGGGCAGCATCATTTTTTTAATGCAAGTATTATTATATACTAGTAACTAAAGAGAAGGAAACAAGAAAATCAGAACCTTCAAAGAACTAAAAATTATTCCAGTAAAGCATCACTTTTTTCTGGAGTCCTTGCTAAATGTTGTCCTGAATTTTAAGCACTGACTGGGGCTATTTCCACCCCCCCACTAATGATAGGATTAAAATATCTAGATTCAACAGATAATAATTTCCACAAAATCAGCCAGAAGCCTAACTTCTGTTCAACTAAGTGAATGGACATGAAAAAGTTAACTTAATCAATGTTCTGATTTTGAGAAAAATTAAGGTACCACAGCAATTATGCACTTAACTTGTATATTACCTCTTTGATAAACATATTCTGAGCAAATACTGGTTTTAAGTGATGTTATGATTATGCCTTGACATTTTAAAATTTATTTCTTAAATGAGTGCTGTTAAAAAAACAACCCTGTAAGTGTTAGGTTCTTATTACATGATGATATGTATACACTACTGAGGCAAGGGGAATCTCTTTCCTCTTCTGTTAGAAAATGAAAATGTTAAAATATATTAGTAAACACTTTCTAATTAATGTTCACTTTTAAGAAAAAAAAAAACAAAGATAAACACTGGGAAACTTTTGAAAAAATTGTGTAGGAGTATTTTGTTCATTCTGGTTTTATTTCAGTGACTACATTCTTTCATATTATTTTAAAATAAGTGGTAACTTAAGACTAATCACAGGCTTTTCAACTTGCTGCTCTGGGTTATCTGATGTGATCTTTAAACTCAGAATTGTTCCATTTCCTGGGGTTCCTGGCGATAGATTTGTATGCTCATAAACACAGAGAAGGCTGCTTTATGATTTCAAAGCGTGATCTGTGACTCTTTAAAAAACAAATAAAGAACAAACAAGTGTATGCATGCATATTAGCATAACCAATGGACACAGACACTGGGAAGTTGGGGGCTTGCCTGGGGTGGGATTAGCTGGAGGGAGGGGACAATTGGGGGAAAAGGAGACATATGTAAAACTTTAGACAAAAAAAAAAAAGAGGAGGGGGAGAACAAATAAGAATTTGCAAGACATTTAGAAAGGAAAAAGTAGACTCCTCCACAGTTTTCACACTTCTCCCAAATAAGACAGGAACATGACTACACTGATGACTATAAAAAATGGAAAAAAAAAACACACTCAATTACATGATTTCAAGTTATTATGTTCAAAGAAAATATTTAATTTAATATTTAATTTGTAAAATCATATCATTTTCAAATCGGTTTGCATTTATAAGTCCATAAGCCAAGAATACAGAGTATCTAAGTTGAACAAGTAAGAGATAAATAAAATACTATATAAACCTAGGATATGAAGGGACTTACATTAGAAAAGAGTAATTTTTTAAGAAGGTTAATGTACAAAGTCCTCAGCAACATGAGGAAATCCAGGCTAATTTCAAACTGTTATAAAAAAATTAAGGCTTCATACCGATGAAACTGCTTTTGATAAGTTCTCTTCTAAGGAGTATAAAAGATATATAAGAACTTGGAGAAAAACATCCATTCTCAGTGTTCTTTGATTCTCTGATCATAAGGGATATTTAATGGAAATAACTACCTAAAAATAAGCTCACTGAAAGATTTACTTCCTTGCTTACTTTCTCCAGGTTTCCCTTGTCCAGGTTCGTTTTATTTTTGTGTTTTTTTCAGGTTCGTATTTTCTATTTGGCTACATTTCCTCTCCTTCAGAATTATTACAATGCCTTACTTTCTCCATGAAGTCATTACTGAAAGCTTAAGGGTTGGCAATTTCTTTCTCATCTTAAGGCTCATTCACATTTTCCTCAACACATATCATAAAAATAATGAGTGCACATTTTCCGAGAACTTACCATGTGAAGGGCAACTGGAACGTGCACTGGTCTTACCTTGCTTAGACCCCAGAATAATCCTGGATAGATACTACTATTACCCTGTCTATGGATGAAAGAGCAGGACTAGCAGGTTAAGAAACATAGCTGACCCCTGGCCGGGTGGCTCAGTGGATTGGCGCATCATCCTATACACCAAAAGGTTGCAGCTTTGGTCCCTGGTCAGGGCACATACCTAGGTTGCAGGTTCTATCCCCAGTCTGGGCCCATATAAAAGGCAACTGATCCATGTTTCTCTCTCTCCCTTCCTCTCTCTCTAAAATCAATAAAAACATATCCTCAGGTGAGGATTTTTTTTAAAAAAGAAGGAAACATACCTGTGTTGACATATCAAGAGCTGGGACAAGAATGCTGTCAGCCCGGCCCCAAAGCCTACATTCTAACCCACTAGATGTTGCTTAGATTTAGACAATAAATCTTATGTAAAGTCCTGGTAATTATGCCATATTTTATTTAAAAACCAACCCCTTATGGAATATTTAACACATCAAACTGATGATAACACCTTACTATGACCATCAACTGGCAGTTTATCAAATTGTTAGGTTTATTGATAATAGAGTTGGTGACAGCAAAAGCCCACAGGGTCCTTAGTGAGAAAGGAATCACATGAGGAAGAAAAGTGCTAAAAGAAGAGTGGAGATACCACCACTTCGAGGCACTGCTGGATATGAAGCCAGTGCCATTAGACAACAGATTCTACCCAGGGCTACTTCAAAGCTGCTTTTTCTTCTCCCTAATCTTCCCAGACCCTGAAAAGAACACTGATCAATGAGAAATTTATGAAAGAAGATAAAAATTCTAAATTTCAAGTCAGGGAAGAAAAAGAGTAAGCTCACTTTGATTATAAAATTGGTATTACAATTGATAATAAACTACTTTCCCCGGACTCTCTGGAGCTAGTTTAACGGGAGCAAATTTTAAAGCCTGCTCTGAAGTTTACGGAATAGCAGAATGGACTGCAACTCAGAGAGGCCTGACACGACTGGATATTCTTTGGTAAAACATTAATCTAGAACATTAATCATCAGTTAAAAATTAGTTAGCTGTTCTATCTATATTATAGGTGAGGTTCTCTCTGCCTCTATTCTACATCTGCTGTTTCTCTATCCAAGGCTACCTAACAATCTCAAGCTTCCCAAGGAAAGGGCTTACCCAAGATTCACTGGTGTATCTTTCATTCTTGCCAAATCTTAAGGTGTTCGTTATTATAAAATCTATTGAATGAACACATCTCTTAATCAATTTGGTGTGCCTCTATTACCAACTCAAGTTCTGGTTCTCAGTCTTTCCTTTCTTTTAATTTTGTTGTTTTTCTTGATCTTCTGCCGTTAAAAACAACGTTTTAACTCCTCAATGCTTTCCTTGTTTTTATGATTTCCTTACTCCTCTCTTCCTGATATAATTTTTAACTGTTCTGTTCTTCACATTATAGTTATTCTTGATTTCTTTTTCCTTTTATTTTTGTTCTTGATCATTCTATTCTCTTCTATTTCTTTTCTTTTGGCCTACTCTTCTTATTCCCTTCCATCTTTTATTTCTTTCCTCTAGTACTTTATTTTTCTTTCCTTGCTTTTTTTTTTAATCTCCTTTCCTCTTAAGGATCTGTGTTAAATTTAGTTTCACCTGCATGTTAAGAAAATAATACTTTCTTCATCAAAAGTACTCATACAATTAAAGCACCGTGTCTTCGTTACCAAGCACTCCAAGTTCAGGAGGAAAGGGATATGGGGTTTCTTTGTCCACTTCCTTCTGAGTATGCTCAATAAGAAGTATAACTACCATTTCTCATGAAGGTTACAAGATATAATCTATATGTCAACCAAATCAAGTCAGTAAGTACTCGTGGCATACGGTCAGTAGAGGGTGATGGGGGAAGTGTCAGAAACTTTAAACAGCCTGCTCTGAGCTGATCAGACAAAACAAGTGAATCACTTATCCAGGTAGGTAGTTTCAGTTGCAAGTCAGAGAAAAACCCAACTGGACCTGGTTGAAACAAGAAAGGCTAACATAGGTGCAAATTCCCTAAGTAGCATTGCCACCAAGAACCTATATTCTTTCAGTCTCTCTGCATTGCCTTCTACAGTATTCGTTTTATTCTAGGCATGGCTCCGCACATGAACTCAGCCAATCCTAGGACTGGCTCACATACAACAGAAAAATCGATTCCCAGCAAATGTCCTAAGATTTGATTGGACTCGTCTTGATCAGACACCTTCTTCTGAACCAATCACTGTGAAAGGGGAGGTGGGTGGCAACAATCTGCTAATGCTAGTTCATGTGCCCCACTTCTGGGTCCTGGACAGACAACTCCTGGGAACCACATAGTCTCAAGAGAAGGAGCAACGTAGAATTTTATGTTGGGAAGGGAACTAGCACATTTCTACTGCATGAGGCAAAGCTGAATGCAGATAGTACAAAATGACAAGCCTGTAATTTACTAAATATATATTCTTTTTCCATGGAGTTATTTTGATAATTACTAGTATAAGATTATAGTAATAATGAGTAAACACATTTTACTTTATGAAAATGGTGCTCCTCTACATTTTTTTTTTTTTTACAATGAATTCCTCTAGGAACTCTTTCTGAGAATATTGACCCCAACACAATTACTTCTTGTGACTGTTACATAATTTAAATGTTCTTACTATAAAATAATGAGAAGAAAAAATAACAGAATAATGAACCACATGACTATTTAAGAAAATAATGATATTCTTGGGAGGGAAAAAGGTGCAAAAGATTACAGTGGTTTAAGAAAAAGTAATATAAAGTCAGTTAAGCAAATATAGGAGGAAAATCTCTTAAAAATGAGAAAAGACAAGAAGAAGCACACTTCACAAGTGAGCAACTGTCAATCACTCCTATTCCCAATTTCATTACAGCTCTTCTGACTAAATATTAAATAAAGACCGTATGGAATTAAAGGCCAGAACATTAATAACTGAACATACAGAAGAGTCATCTGGCTGGTCATCTAAGTATGGGCAGGGGTTAAGGGGGTGAGGGTAATTTTCAGAGTAGTAAAAGAAGTCAATTATAGATCGTGAGATCGTATACAGGTATTCAAATAAATGAATGTCAATCCTTAGTTCCCCCAAAGAGGACTATGTATATTTTCTTGAGCTTCTGAATGTCAACTTCAAAGGAATTCTCCCCAGTAAGGAGAAGACTTTTATTTTCCCAGTATTTAAAAAGACAAGAAAAATAGAATTTTATCTGCAACAGTGAGTCATCAGCCACTGCAGTTCCGTAACATGCAGGTCTCTCCCTGTTGCTGCAGCCCTTAGAAAGGAGAGGACTATCTTTTAATGACACAAATAAATCCCTGCACTGCCTGCTTGCAAAGCATAATTAATTCTGGCCTTTTCATGCTTAATGAAACACCTTAAACACATGAGAGAAGTGAGTTTGAGCTTCTTGTGTATACTTAAAACAGGAAAAGCCCTCGCCACAACCTAGTTCTACTCAAAATGCTATATGTGACGCTTGTATGAGTTCTGCAATCATTTCTTCACAATACATCTCTTAAAACAAGCAAATTGTGCTACAGAACACTTACAATCCACCACCTGTATGAACAATTCTCTTAACTTTTAAAGTGTGAAATATTTTATTTTTCAGATTCTTGGCAGTAAACACATGACTTTGGCCCTTAACTTGTGGCTGCGATAGAAGGGTATTTAAACAAAGCAGACTCTGAGATGTAGCTGCTCAATATCATTTCCTTTTATTAGAATAATTTTTCATACTTTAATACATACTACATGTTGCAGTACAGAGGCTATTCTTCCACTGAGAATTTCAAAACGTAAATTTTCAAGGTTCCGTTTCCAAACACAACTAACAATATGAGTAAAATTTTTGAAAAAAAAATTTAACTGAAATATTTACCTTGAAAGATGTACTCCTCTCTATAATAGTCAATTATTCTAGCCCTGAAGAGTCTTGAAAGCAAATGCCTCTTTTTAAAGAAGTTACTACTGCTGTAAATGCAGTTTCTTCGCTTTAATTATAAATTGTACATAGAACAATTGAATAATAAAATATAGAATTCCCCTCACCTGTTTAGGTGTAACCCCAGGCATTCGAATATCCAATGCAAAATCAGATGAATCGATAGGAGTTACTGGTCGGGTGGTACCAAGACATTCATTGGAAAATGATCTGGTAGTTTCTTTAAACCTTAAAAAAAAAAGTAATTTCAATATCTTTGAACATAATGGAATTTTAACTTGACATGAGAAAGAAAAAATAAAGGGATTCTATGACTGTAAAATTAAAGATTATTGATTTAGACCTGATGAAAAGATGTGATAACTACATAATATTCTAAAACATTCTCAGAATTGGACTTTATAGTCCATGAGCAACATATGTCTAACTTGTAAACAAAATATAATCAAAGCCAACAAGCAGGTTACATTTAAAACTCAATTCAATAAAAACTTGTCAAGTTATTTGTTTCTAGTTAATGAAAATACAGTATTAATTAGAAATTATCACAGACCTGACAATTTTCTAATGGAAGAAATATTTAACATTTCCGTGAGTATTTTATGAGTGCCCAGTATTACTAGTCAGAAACAAAAACCAACAATAATAATGCTAGGAGGCACAATAGGAGGGGGGGGGGGCTGCGATGTGAATTACAAATGTATAAGTGCATAAATATTTAATTATGGTAATTATGAGGAGTGTGTATACAGCTCAGTGTCTTCTCCTGAGCTATTACAGCCCACGATCTGATTCTCCCCATCACTTACCTGTATTGATATTTTATTCTCCCAGCTATTCTAAAAGAAGGCATTCAAGTCCGAAACGCCTAGATGTAGTTTCTGAAATATCTCCCCAAGAGGGAGCGATTTGTATTGGAAATCACAACTTCTAATTGAAGTTTGGAAAGCCAGTGCAGCTTGGCTTACACCACAGAGGGGTTTTGTGTGTGTGTTTTTTTTCCTGTAAAGGGCACTTCACAAGAAGTTACTGTGCTAAAATTCCAAGTCGGCTCAGCAAAGTAAAGCAGCCTTGCCTCTTGCTCCGACACGCAGGTCCCTAAAAGTGATCGCAATTTCCCACAGCATGCACAGACGCCACCCCAACAACATCCCGCCTGCTCAGACAACAACGGCACACACACCCACCTCTTAAAGACAGAAAGTGGGCTTCGGAGACCCAGGCAGCTGCTGTGAAACACGAGGAGGAGAACCAGCAGGCTCCGAACGCCAGCCATGTCCGCGCCGCTCCGGCCCCGCCGGGAGCCCGGGCAGCGCAGCGCGGGCTGGGGCCGCGGTGGGCAGCGGCCGCTACTTCATGGCCGGGGCGCGGCGGGCGTCCTGCTGCGGCCACGCACCACCCGCCTGCCCTGCGAGAGCGGCGAGCAGGACCCGGCGAGGTGTCTGGATCCCTAGCCTCACGCAGAAACCCGTGGGAAGGCGGTACTTTTGTCCGGTCCGCAAGCGGAAGCTTTCCTCCTTCTAGAGCTGCTTTTTTCTTTTCCTTTTTTTCTTTGCTTTTTACCCTGGTGCTGGAGCTAGACTTGCGGGTCCCTTATCACTGGGGAACGACAGGGACTGTGAGGGATATCACACAAACCCGCGTCAGTCATCATTCAGGACCTGCAAAAATAGAAGCAGATAATGGATGACTAACACATTACAGCATTTGTCCTCAGCAAATCCCAGCTGAGGTTCTTTAATACATTCGCAGTTTCACAAGCTTGAGCCCAAGCCTGGGGAAAATGCTGGTCAGTGGATCTCCCTCCCCCGCAACGGCCCCCAAGATTTCACAAAGCCCCAGTGGTCTCTCTCTGTTTGGCTCTTTCTTCCCACCTCACACCCACTCTCTCTTTTCCTCCTGACTTTTTCCCCCCCTTTTCTCTCTCATCCATCCCACTCTCGGTATTTCTCCTGACTTACTATATCATTCCCTTCTATCATCAAAAATGCACTTAATACTCTGCTGAATATAAACAAACTTATTTACGCAAATGACAGGCTAAGGGCAAAAGAAAGGGGGCGCTAAGAGAAGCAGAGACAAAGCACTTGGATACAACAGTAATCAGATGGAAAAAGATGTTGAACACAAAGGCATGTTTATGTATATGTACCCCAGAGCTACAGATCTGAGGAAGAGTACCCCCTGCCAAGAATGAGCACCACAGAAGCAATCAGTGAAGTTCCCAGGATTATTTCAAAGACAACCAAAAGTCTTACAGTTAACATGATATATGAAATACAAATGCCTATTGAATAATTATGCATCTAATATACAAAGTAATAATTACTTATAACGTAGGCCTCCCAAAACATATTCTTCCCTGAATAAAGTTTGGAAATTTACAGTGTAATGCGCGCAGAAACAACAGGGAGAATCTCAGCTGGCCTCCAAATGAATTTATCTACAAAGGGTATGATTAAGAACTTAGCATGAATATAAAAAGAGGCCATGCAGAACTGGTGCAGCATCTCAACATTTTATGAAGAGAATCAACTAAGCTAAAATCTAAAATATGCATGTTTTGATATTACTGTTGTCCTGAACATATTTCAGACTATGTGTCAGGTTTGTAAATTGTGGTCAGAAGGCATTGTTTTCAAATCATTCACAACATAAAAATACCATAAAGATTTCTTAAAGTTTAATTTTAATCACTGATCATAAACATAGTTTGGGAAACCTCAAATCCAATGGCCAGATGAATAACATCAGTAAGATCACATAGAAGTGCTCCGCAATAATACATGAGCCTCTACACTATCCTCAGGAAATCACAAGATAGTGAAGCTAATCTAAAAAACAAACAAACAAAAAACCCCAAAACTAAAACAAAAAAAGCACAAACTAAAATTAAACGTGAAGACTTCATGGTCAAAGCTTTCTAGACAAAACACGAGAGAATATCCAGCCAACCCGAAGATGCTTGGGGCTGGCTCAGCAGCACCCAAGGACCACTGCTAATTTACATAAGCAATGATATTTTTAAAAGACTGATGATATTTGTTTGAACTTTCTCTTTGGCTTGCTGTTTGAACTTTCAGGGAAAAAAAGAAAAGAAAAAGAAAAAAACAAACAAAGAACTTCAGCTTTGTCCCAGACCCTGGGTAAAGGAAAGAACTCCTTAAAGGGGAATAGAAACAATTGGCCTGAAGGCTATGCCAGCAACAAAGTAAAATCCTGTCTGATGACAATACTTAACATTCCCTGAAGTTCTTGTTTTTTAAATATATGTGGAGTAGGGGTTATATTTTATTACTTCATGCAGAACAGGATTCAAGGACAGTCTTTCCAGTTGGCAGGGAAATGTGGTATTATACAAACACTTGAAAACAAATTTAGTATTGAAATTCTTTAACAGGAACACATCTTAAGTACTAGCCTTTGAAAAAAAAATTCCACTTATCTCTGATTGATTTTATTACCTTTGATGTGCCAAAGCACCCACTAAAAGAAAAGGGAACTGAAGTTGTGGGTGGAAGCAAAGCTGATATTTGCAGCCATGAACGAAACACAAGGTCTTATAGGCGTGAAAGCCAATTATGCTTCTTGGTACTTGATGCCTTATAAATGAGAGACAAAATACAAATCATCAGATGAAAAAAATCATGTCTAATCATTTCATTAGTTATTTTATAATTCCTGATAATTTTTAAACATATAATATTCAAAACAATTTAGTAGTCTTCAGATTTAGCATTTTAAAAATTCAAATATATTTCTTTGAAATAATTTATTCCCTCATATATAATTCCATATTCTGTATAAAATATTGTAATATGTTGGGGTTTAATAAAATGAATAAGACTAAAAGAGAATATAGCCTATTATGGGAGATGAGGACTTGACAAAATGAATATAAGGTATGTTTACAATGTTATAAAACCAGTACTGTAAAACGGATTCAGGGAATTTTGAGGTAGGAAAGATCATTTTAACCTGCAAGAGGAGGGTAAGAAAGAACAGAAAGGTAAAGCAGTCTTCAGCGGAAGAGGTGACTACTGAGGGGTGTTTGGAGGGTGGTTGGGTTTCCACTGTAGGAGATGGACGTGGGCCTTCCTAGTGCAGAAAAGGGCAGGGGCACAGGAGTCCAGGTGGGACCAGAGGATGTGTTTAAAAAATAAGTAATGCAATATAGGTTCTGCCTCCTAGACTCCAGCTGTAGATCCAGGTTGACTATTTTATTTGTAATACAAAGCAAATATTCTGTTTACCGACCCATAAATTCTTAGTAAGAACAATTTACAGTTTATACCTGTACGGATATTAATTCCAGGAGCAGTACTATTACATAGGGCAGTCAAGCCTAGTATAAAGGACCATAAAGCTAATTTGGCTTTTACAAAGTAAGCAGTCCATTCCTTTCAATTTTCATTTGAAGAAAAGAAAAAAGAAAAGAAAAGAAAAGAAAAGAAAAGAAAAGAAAAGAAAAGAAAAGAAAAGAAAAGAAACCCCTAAAGAGTTGAATTTTGTAATTGGTCAAAGAATCAAATAAATATATTGATCATTCATTGATTTATTTATTTATTCAGCAAAAGAGAACCAGGATAGCTTAGTGGCTCAGAGCTTGTAAACCAAAGAAAAACTACACCTGGACTCCTGGCTCCACCATTGACGAGCCTTGTGAAACTACTGAGTATCCAGCCTCTCTTTGATTCAGTTTCCTCAACTGCAAAGTGGAAATAATCACAGGGTTGTTACAAGGAATAAATTAATTCAGATTCTTAGAAGAGTTCCAGACACATAATAAATATATGCTATTACTATTGTTGCAACACATATTTATTGAGTACCTCAGACTATCTTAATGCTGGGGATGGTAATAATTGAAACAGATCAAGTTCCCACTCTTTCCAGTGGGAGAAAAACAAATGAAAGTAACTACCAAATATAAATTTCATTTTATTTTAAGGAGGTTCTATGTGGTTTCCTACAATGACTTATGATTAAACTGATTAAAGGGTACATAACCATTCACATAGCAATTTGATTCCAGGGATTTATTCTTGGGCAAAAATTGAACAAGAGTATAAACATGTTGATAAGGATATTTACTAACACGGTTTATAATAACCAAGAACTGGAATCCATTTAAATGCCCATCAATGAAAGACTGGTAAAAGAAGTTATTTTGAATACTATACATCCCTTTAAAAACATTTTTAAAAATATTCTATATTTTTCCTTTTTGCTACTTTTAAAACATTTTTCAACAATCTCAAACTTACAGAAAGTGGAGAACTTTTTTCTTTGTCTGAGAGTGAACTGCTGGTCTGATGATGCCTCGTCACTTCTGAATACTTTAGTGTGTATTTTCTAAAGTACATCTCACTAAATAACCACAATACAGCCACCAAAATAAAAATATGCAGATTGACACATTACTATCATCTAATCATCAGTCTCCAAACTTTGCCAACTATCCCTATAAAATCCCTTATATCAAAAGAACCCAGAATCAAGCATTGCATGTAAAGTCCCCATGTCTCCAGTCTCCTTCATTGCAGGACAGTTTCTTAGTCTGTCTTTAACTTGTATGACCTTGATTCTATTAAAGACTTCAGGCCAACTTTTGTTCAGAATGCCTCTTAATTAGTGTTTGTTTTCCGTTTCATCAGGACTACATTCAGGCTGTACATCCCTGGCAGGAACATCTCACTACATCTGTATCAGTGTCCAACCCTGCATATTAAGTTATTCCAAAACTTAGTAGCTGAAAACCATAAACATTATTTTGCATGCTTTATGTGCAAAATGGTTGTTCTCTAATGAGGCTGGTTCTCTAATGAGGGTGGTTCTCTAATGAGGGTGCAATGAAGATGTTGGCAGGGCTATAATCATCTGAAGGTTTGACTGGGGCTAGAGGATTTGCTTGCAAAGTGACTCACTCATATGGCTGGCAAGTGAGTGGTGGTGAGTGGCAGAAACAACACCTCCTCACTATGGGCCCTTCTATCTAGGACAGCTTGAGTGTCCTTACAATATGGCAGCTGGCTCCCCCAAGAGTGAGCAATGTTTCCTAGGACCTAACATCAGAAGTCACATAATTTCTGGTTATCCAGGTCAAGGCTACTCAGTGTGGACAATACTTAGCCAAGGGCATGAATACTAGGACACAAGGATCATCTTGGAAGCTGGCTACCATAGCATCATATCAGGTGGTACAACTTTGATTTGTCTCATTACTAATGATATAATTTTGATCATTTGATTAAGGTGGTATATTACAGACATTTCCACTATAAAGTTACTAGAAGCCCGATGCACAAAGATTCATGCTAGAATGGGTTTTCCTTTCCCTGGCTGCGGCACCGCCTTTCCACTCGGGCCCAGCCCCTTTCTGCTCAGGCCCCGGAGCCGCCTCTATCTGCTCCAGTCCCGCCTTCCCACACTGCCCAGAGGCCCTGAGAGAACGGGGGTGGGGCAGAATGCCTGTGTCATCGCCATGGTGATGACGAAAGCATCCCCCCCCCCGTCACTCGGCGCCTGTGTATGCAAATTAACCGCCATCTTTGTTGGGTTAATTTGCATATCACTCCTGATTGGCTGGTGGCGTAGTGGAGGTATGGTCAATTTTCATGTTTGTCTATTATTAGGTAAGATCATTTTCCCTTTGTAATTAATATCTTTAGGGAGAGAGGTTATTTTTGACATTTTAAATACTCTATTTCTTATCAAACTGTTATTCATTTATTTATTATATCCTAATGGGCTCATGTTTTTTATTTTATTCAAAGGGTTTTGATCTGTTACTAACTTTATTTACATTACTTACATTGATACTCAAATTGTCTCAGTTGTGGTTCTTTTTAGCTAGCTTTGGTTCCTTTTCACATGTCTCATCATCCTTTGAGCACTTGCTTGCTTTTCGCTCCCTCTCTCATCTGGCCTCAAAACCCTGACCGAGGTTTTTCTCTCCTACTTGGCTGCTGACACACACGGATACACTCTTTATTCTGTTTGGACTGTGACACCCTCTTCCAAGCCACTAGCCCCACCACATTGATGCCTCCTTACCCGAGGTGGACTCGGTACCCCAGGCCAGGTCACTGCTTAAAGGCCTACCTTGCTCCACCCCACATAACAGCTTTAGATCTAAATTGTTTAGAAAGAGAAAAGAAAGACATTAATTTTTAAAAGTGAAATTATAGAACAGTATACACACATATTTAAAAATTGAAAGTAATATAACCTAATTGTATTTCTAATGGTTTTATATGGGGACAACTGGGGAAAAGGGAGGACTTTTACTTCCTATTTATACTAGAGGCCCGGTGCACGGATTTGTGCACATTGAAAAGAAATTAATTAGAAGTTGGCGGGCAGGGCAGGACTGGGCAAGACGGGCTGGACACGCCTTGGAGCCAACCTCCCACAGTCCCTCCCCAGCTGGCCACACCTGGGGCAGCGCCGGGGCTCAAAGGGCATCTGCAGAGTGAATGGAGTCCCTCCGGCAGGTGGGGCTCCTCAGCCTGGCCTGTGAGGATCAGGCCAAAACTGGCAGTCCAACATCCCCCAAAGGGGTTACGGAGTGCGAGAGGGCACTCTGCAAAGTTGCTGTTGCTCAGCAGCTTCTGCATTGAGGGCCTGCCCCCTGGCAGTCAGTGCACGTCATACCTACTGGCCAGTTGGCCAGTCACTTAGCCTTTTATATATATAGACTAGAGGGTCGGTGCACTAAATTCGTAACGGGGGCGGGGGGGTCCTCCTCAGCCCAGCCTGCACCCTCTCCAATCCAGGATCCCTCTCACAATCCTGAACCGCTGGCTCCTAATCGCTCACCTGCCTGCCTGCCTGGTCACCCCTAACTGCCCCCTTTAATGGCCTGATCACCCCTCACTGCCTCTGCATGCCAGCCTGATCACCCCTAACTGCCGCCCCTACTGGCCAGGTTGCCCCTAACTGCCCCCCACTGCCAGCCAGGTCGCCCCCAACTGCCCCCTCCCTGCTTGCCTAGTCGCTCCTAACTATCCCCCTGCCGGCCTGGTCACCCCTAACTGCCCCCCGCCCCGCCATCCAGCTTGCCCCCAACTACCCTCCTTTGCCAGCCTGGTCGCCCCTAACTGCCCCCCGCACCGGCCTGGTTGCCCCCAGCTCCCCCCGCCCCGACTGGCCTAGTCACACCTCACTGCCCCCCCCGTCAGCCTAATTGCCCCAACTGCCCGCCCTGCCGACCTGGTTACCCCTCGCAGCCTGCTTGTTCAGTTGTTTGGTCATCCCTTGGGCTGGCCCTGGGCGGCTGGGGGCTGAGGGGACTAGGGGACTCCGGAGGCAGGCGCGAGGCGCGACCGGATGCCTGCTGCCCCAGCAGGGCTGAGAGGACTGGGTGTTGCCATCTTGTGGCTGTGGGTACCACCATCTTTGAGGGCATGGCAGTTAATTAGCATATTCCCTCCTTATTGGCTGTGGGCATCTCCATCTTTGTGAGGGTGTGACAGTCAATTAGCATATTCCCTCTTTATTAGATAGGATGCTTTTGCAGTCTTTTAACTTTCAAAAGCTTGTATTATTTTTGTAACCAGAAGAAAATAGGATTTTATACATATTATATACATATATGTGTACATTTAAAAATATTTTATCAAATGTGACTCTACAGATTTCAATTTACATGTAATGTCTTGTGATGTTTTGAAAAAATAAATAATTATTTTTTTGCTTGACAAGAACTTTAAAAACTAAATTTTATGATGCTTGTGTAGCTGTAATGCAGGGTTTTTTAAGCTCAGCACTAGAAACATTTTGCACTGCATAATTCTTTGCTATAGGGGACTATCCTGTGTATTATAGACTGTTTAGCAGATCTCTGGACTCTACCCACTAGCTTCCAGTTGCACTCCCTTCAGCTGTGACAACCAAAAATGTCTCGACCATACTTTGCCAAATGTCTTCCGGAAGGTAAAATCACCCTGGTTGAGTGCCATTGTCGTAATATTGTTCAATAAGATGAAGCTTAATTTGTAAGTCAAATGTGATGTAATTCCCTTCAAATACATGTAATGAGACATAAATCTCCTAAAATAGTTTGCAAATATGGAACTTCTAAAGAATGGGGGAAAATCATTATAGCAAGTAACATGTATTGACTATATGCCAGGCATTGACTTTATGCACATTATCTCACCGAGCTCTTATGACTTTTTTTTAAATGTTCACCTGAGGATATATTTTTATTGATTCTAGAGAGAGAGGAAGGGAAAGAGAGAGAGAGCAGGAGAGAAACATCAATCAGTTGCCTCTCATACATGCCCCAACCACAGATCAAACCCACAACCTAGGTATGTGCCTTGGCCAGCAATTGAACCTGCAACCTGTTTGGTGTATAGGATGCACCAAACAAATGAGCCACCTGGCCAGGATAGGTTCTTTTGACTTTATTTTCCCATTTTACAGAGGAGGGATTTAAGGTTTAGAAAATTTAGGTAATTTTCTCTGGTTACAATGCAGTAGAGCAAGGATTCAAATACTGGCTTGCAGACTCCAGAAGCTATCTTTTCAACTCAGATTCTTCAACACAGAACAGGCTCAGTACATTGACAATGGTTATTTTTATCAAGTACAACAAAAGGCAAATCCCCTGAATATGATCATATTGTAAAATAATTGCCAACGTTTATTACGCAATTACGACCAAGGACTGTATACGGATTAGCTGATCTGAATCCTGACAAAACTGTATGACATTTGTACCATCATCATTCCCATTTTACTGAAGAGGAAACTGGACACAGAGGGACTTGGTAACTTGCCCAGGGTATATAGCCAGGATATAAACACAGGCAATCTGATGTCTAATAGTTAATAGTTAAACCCTTTCGCTATTCAGCTATAAATTAATGGTCTTTTTTTTTTTTTCATTCACATATTAGGAAGCATGAACATTTCCTCTACAACCTTACCAACATTACTCATTTAGATAACTCAAAAAGAACAAATGGAAGACCTATGACTAGGGTCTAAATCTGATCAAAAACAAGGTCTAGTTTGGCTTGCCAGAACTGTCCTCCCCAACTCCTTCCGATTTTGAAATCTGAGTAAACGTTTCAAAATGAAAATTTCACATAAAAACCAAGATTTCCAGTGTCTCTTGAAGAGTTGTGAAACGTGGCATCACCAGACCTCCATTTCCATATGGCAACCATTAGCTGAGCACACGTCCTCCTCCTGAGACAGGGCCCGCACTCTGCGGAGCACCGCGGTCCCCACCGCTCCGTGTGCGCCCAGATCCTGAAGCCCAGAGCAGGTATTTGAACTGCCACTCAGCACTAAGGCACAGTTGTCAGTCTGTTCATTTGTTTTTGTTTATACACGTGGCCATCTTTTCTTATTAACATTATTAGGTGTACCCTAAGATCATCTGTGTTGTGATCCCAGAGTTATAACCTTCTTTATGTGAGGTCAACTTCACTATGTGTATAGCATAGAGTTGGCCACACTCGGATACACTAAGTTGTTGCTTCTTTTCTTTCAAGGCTCTGTTCATCTTCATTAGCAAGGCACACCAAACTGAATGGCAGTTTTTGCACATGGATTTGTTTAGACGGCAATTTTTGACCTTTTCCATCTCATGGCGCACATAAACTAATTACTAAATTCTGTGGCACACCAAAAAAAAAAAAATACATTTTTTGCCGATCTGATAAAAAAAAAAAATAGGTATAGTTTTGATTCATTCACACGGGACTATTGTTGTGTTGGCTGTTCCCATTTGTTTATGTGACAATCTAATGGAAAGAGATCAGTGCCCCTGACTAAATAGTCAGGTATTGCATATTTTACAAATTCTTGGGTCACACAGTTGAAAATCTCTGGTTTAGACTTAATCCCTTTTAACATGCAGACAATTTGAAGTGTCCTTCCCTTGCAAGTCAAAATTGGTTAGGTATCTATTAGAATATATATGTTAAAAAAAATCTCAGGGGTAACATTCAGCATATGATTCTACTGCAAAAAAAACCACACAAAACAAACAAAAAACAAACAAACAAACAAAAAAAACAAACACCAACTTGCCAAAAGTAACAAATTTTATTTATTTATTTACTTATTTTTGTCTCCATGGTCAGTAAGTAGCAGATGCCCTTTAAATATGTCTATTAGTCATCAAATCACTGAGTCCTGTAAATACTTCCATGGGGGGAAAAACAAGAGACATTATTCTTAATTAAATTTCTCAACTTGGGCTAATACAAATGTTACTTCATAACACATGTATCTAAATTCAGTGCTGGCATATTTTAATGTGAGACAGAACAGATCCCTGTGTTCCAATCGGCACAAATCTTTAGTTCTAAGGACTGCACTGGGAAGTTCTCAGGAGACTGGTGTACTGCCAGGAAATCATTAACCATTACTGATGACATCAGAGAGTGAGAACGGTTCCTTTGTATGCTGCTCATTTGCCCACTGGGTATCTTATTTATTTATAAGCTAAGAACGTCACATAGACTTTAGTTTCAGAAAAAGAGCACAAAGCACTTCTGTAGTTACCACCTGTCCTTTAAAAAGTCTTCTTGAGTGTGTGCATGTGTGTGTGGCGGGAGGTTCGGGGGTTGAGGGGGTGGGAGACAGGCCATTAGCCTTGTCCTGCAGTAATTTAGCAAGGTGAAGTCCCCAGTGATTTCTGTCCCAGCTCATGGACGAGTCAGTGATAAGGGCCTAAACTTCTAGGCTATCAGCACAATATGCCACTTCAAAAATTAAGAAGCTCTTGCTCTTCCTCTCTGAAGTTTTTGAGAAACTATTTTGAAACTAATACCCAAGACCTAACTAAATTTCAAATATCTGGGTTGTTTTTTCAATGAAGTCTGAATCCTGGGATGACCCACTGATTTAGGTACTGAAAGATCTTTTGCATTACCTTTGTAGAGCTTCCTCTGTGGGTCTCTGCATTATTATTTTCTTCTATTTTTAAGAGGAAGTTAGTGTAGAACTAGGGAGGGTGGGAGAGTAGTGCCAGACTCTGGGCTTAGATGGATGAGGTCTGAATGTGGGGATCTGCCTTTCCTTCTGCCTTTCTTGCAGTTAATCAACACATTTTTAATGAGCTGTCCTCTTTTACAGGAGTTTTTTTATTTTTTTTTATTTTATTGATTTTTTACAGAGAGGAAGAGGGAGGGATAGAGAGTTAGAAACATCGATGAGAGAGAAACATCGATCAGCTGCCTCTTGCACACCCCCTACTGGGGATGTGCCCGCAACCAAGGTACATGCCCTTGACCGGAATCGAACCTGGGACCCTTGAGTCCGAAGGCTGACGCTCTATCCATTGAGCCAAACCAGTTTCGGCTAGCAGGAGTTTTTTTCCTGTTTATGATTCCACATCCTTGAGCATAGTTATTCCCAAAGCATTTTAATACATACTTTGTTAAATGCCTCTTAGTGACTTCAGAGGCAGGAGCTGTGAACTATACAGAAAACCTGGTTCAGATCCAGAACATGCAATTACAAAATAAGTATTCTTTTTCTTGATAAGTAAAAATCCTACAGGAAATGTCTACATTTTCACTCAAAAATAACACTGAACTTGTGTGTGTGTGTTTTCTTGTGCTACTCCCACAGAACTATTTCCTCCCATAGCAGAATCATATTTTCAAGTGATATTTATGTTTCCCATTTCAAATATTCAAATCCTTACAATAAAATGCCCATAAACATACCCCTTTCTATTATAAAAGTTTTGCTATCCTTTCTGTTAAGTCTCTCAGCTGTATAATTACAGTACTTAAAGTGAAATCCTATATAATAAAGAGGTAATATGCAAATTAACCCTCACACCCTCACAAGATGGCTGCCTACAACCAGGCCAGCAGGGGGGTTAGTGAGGGACAACCAAATGACTGAACAGCAGGCTGTGTGGGGCAACCAGGCCGGCAGGGGGGGGGGGGCGTGTGAGGGGCAACCAGGCCAGCGGGGGGGAGGGGCAGTTGGGGGTGACCAGGCCGGCAGTGGGGGGGGCAGTTAGGAGTGACCAGGCTGGCAGGGAGGGGGCAGTTGGGGGCAACCTGGCCAGCAGCAGGGGGCAGTTAAGGGTGACCAGGCCAGCAGGGGGGCAGTTAGGGGCAATCAGGCCGACATGCAGAGGCAGTGAGGGATGATCAGGCCAGCGGGGGGGGGAGGGGGCATTTAGGGGCAACCGGGCAGGCAGTCAGGTGAGCATTTAGGAGCCAGCAGTCCAGGATTGTGAGAGGGATGTCCGACTGCCGGTTATCCCCCAAGGGGTCCCGGATTGGAGAGGGTGATGGTTGGGCTGAGGGGACCCCCCCCTCTGTGCACAAATTTCATGCACCGGGCTTCTAGTCTACAATAATATAACACTTTATATAATTGAGAAACTTATAGGAATTTTTCCTTAAGATCATGAAAAAACTGTCAAAACATTCTCTAATTTATATAATTCTGCTCAATTGAGTTTACAGTAACATAGAGGGATCCTATGAAATACACACTACACATTGCCCCCCTCATTCCATCTCAACTATATAATGTCAAAGCCATTAACAAAGCAACATAGTTGCTTAAAAACACTTTAATGTTTTTTATTTTAGGGTACAGAAGCTACAATAAAACTTAACTTAATCATAAAAAGACCATTTGAATTTTTAAGTATGCAATTCTCGATTGAAAGAAGCACAATGTGCTGCAGTCGTTTATATTCAGATATTTTAAATTCTGGTCTATAGTAGTAATAAAAGTTTTCTTTGATTGGTGTCCCCAAACTCCCCATGAACTGTCAATGAAGAGTTTCATAATTTTCTTCTGGCTGAAGAAGATCAAAGCATTCTTATGTTTGCTAAAACTCTTTGACACTGGTGCACAAACAGGTGTCGAGTTTATTTCACTGCTACTAAACTGTTTCTTGCTATCCAGAGTTTAGGGAGAAGTGGTTCATTTTAACAAAGTGCTTACAGACTGGCTTGCTCTTCCCCAATTTTTAATTTTCTTTACAAGGTGACCTATAGTGATTTGTGCTAGACCATGGAACTGAAAGTGAGAGCTGAGGAAACCATGAGACCCATGATCCTGTAGGCTAGAGAACACACTGGACACAGCCCAGGGGTGTCGCTGCCTGGCTGACTTTATTTGCCTTTTCTCTCCATTTTTGAAGTTCTATGCCCTAACCTTGAGTTCAAGCATAACTAAAAGTTGAGTTTTTAAGTCACAGAAAAATGTGAAATCGCCCAATTGTTTTTGCCAATTTTAAGCAAGATGAAGAAGCCTACAGGCAGTACAGTACGAAGAATTGATTTCCATCTTTGAAGTATGAAAATCCCTTTTTAAAATCATAACATTTCATGTTCCTGTACACTGTATACAAATACTACTAATAATGAAAATGATATTTAACATTACTGAGTATTTGCTATATGTCAGGCAGCATTTTAAATACTTTCAATTCTTAAATACTTTTAAATACTTTTTAATTCTCACAATAGCCTATGAGCAATAATGCTATCCCCACTTTACAGATTAGAAAATAGAGGCACAGAGAGGTTAAGGAACTTGCTTGACATTGGCGGATTTTAGCAGTAGGAGCTATTAACCTGCAAGTTACACTTGATGGAAGCTATACATCTAGAACATGTTTATTAAGAAAATATGTAAAAGATAAATAACTATTATTGATTTAGTAACACTTTAAATGAATCTATATTTTATTCCATATATAACTGAAATCAATAGTACACATAACTGCAAGACATGTTTCCCATCACACAATGCCCACTTCCTGCCAGTGACTCAGACTCCACGTCCAATCTCCCTCCTCCAGCTCATTCTGAGCCAACACATGGTGTAACATGCAGTGCAGACTTGCACTTGAAACCAGAAATCATGGTTCTAAGCCCCATTATAGTCTTCACTTGACATTTCTGAGTCTTGGTTTCCTCCTGTATAAACAGGAAATATTGATAAATGCACTACCATGGGGCGAGAAACAAAATAATCTGAGGAGATATAAATTCTTGTTAGGGTTTCCTATTCAGCTTTCTTGTAACCTCATAAAAACTTCCTTTCTTTAACATGACCTTTTCTCCTTTCATTCCTTTTGCTTCAAACTGGCCTGATCCAGCACTCAGACTGACCTGTCTCCTTCTCCCTTGCACATCCACCTCTTTAATCATCAAGCCCTCAGGACAATGAGGTTCTGATCAGCATCAAATAATTTTAGGAACAAAACCTGTCTGAAGTCCCCGGAGGCAAAGTTTAGATCAAACTAAAGATAACATCTAGGCCTCAGTTGTATTTCTGCTCCAGGCCCAGAAAAGCTTAGAAAGGAGACAAAGTAACACCATGGCTGACATTAGGAGCAGATGCCCTGATCAACTACTCCATCCTAGCACTTAACAATCAGTAGAGACCACGACCCTGACCATGACCCTAACTCCCTTAATCACCATGATTAATTCTTTTTCCCCCTGGAAGCCTTCAGGGAGCCAGGTCTTTAAGCATGAGGTCACTTGTGACTCCAGAAGTGAGCCACTTCCTGAAAAGTTTTCCCGTTCTTGTCTTACTGGGCTTTGATGCATGCAGGGGATCCCTTTTGTCCATTAACATTCTCAATAGATAAGTTTTAACATATTTCTTTTATTTTTCTAATTTTTCACTGTTCATTCTTATATCTCACCTTTGAGTAGTTTCAGAGTACCACAACGTCTTCAGATGGCAGACACTGAATCACTGAGTTGGGGGGGTAAGGGGAGAAGGGAAATAGGGCTAAAAGATTAAAAAAATCCAAATTTAAACACTCTTCCTAATGCTAAAAATAAGAGAAAAAACAGTAACTCCACCATTCAGCAAACATGTAACTAAAATCTTAACCTAAATCATTTGAGATGTGCTCTAGTAATTGTGAAAAACAATTTATATTTCAAGGAAATTACCAGTGTTATGTTTAGATTATTAGGGAACATTTATTGGATACTGGCACTGACAGGTACCAATGTCCTGGCTTCAAATTCATTTGCATGACTTAAACTATATAGAGGCAGGCTTGTGGAACCAACTGCACACAAAAATCAGTGGTGGAGGTAGATAACCTAAAACCAGTTAGATATTTTCTAGGAACAAATAAATATAAAATAGTAGAGCCAACTAGGTACCTGGGATTTAAATGAGACAAATAGCTTCTTATTAGTAATACCTGCCTAATTCTTTATAGGAATACTGACATAAAAATGTAACATAATTGCTAAAACCTTTAAAAATTGAAATGTGCTATGTGACTACTAAGTATTACACAAGTACTAAATGCTATATGAGTAATAAGTTTACAACTATTTACTTGATTCTATTTAATTGAATATTTATTCCTAAATAGAAGAATTATGTGAATTACCTGCTGGAAGATGGTTCTTTTGAAATGAAAGTTTTCTCAGCTTTTCAAATGCAATTTTAAAAGGCCATATATATGCACAAATTTTATTTTTTTTTAATGTTTCCCAAGATAATGAATTTCTATTATCTTAAGGTTAACTCTCAAATGATAAAAATATCATGCCGATAAAAAAAACTTAGATCATACCACTAACTCATGACAATGTAAAACTGATAAAGCAAACAATTTCCTTCTAGTCCAGTAATTCCACTTATCTCTTTTTAAATGGCATATTCCTAAAGACTGCATAAAAATAGAAAACAAATAGAAAAAATAGGAACTTAAGCTATTATTTATACTACTAGAGGCCCAGTGCACGAAATTTGTGCACTCAGGGGGGGGGGCCCTCAACCCAGCCTGTACCCTCTTGCAGCCCGGGAGCCCTCGGGGGCAGTCCGACTGCCAGCTTAGGCCTGCAGGGAGCGGGCCTATGTCAGCAGTTGGACATTTTTAGCACTGCCATGGAGGCAGGAGAGGCTCCCACCACTGCCGCTGTGCTTGCCAGTCATGAGCCTGGCTTCTGGCTGAGCGATGCTTCCCTTGTGGGAGCGCACTGACCACCAGGAGGCAGCTCCTGCATTGAGCATTTGCCCTCTGGTGGTCAGTGTGTGTCATAGCAAATGGTCATTCTGCTGTTGGGCTGAAACCGGCTCGCCAACATCCCCCACCAGTGCAAGATCGGGGCTGGGGAGGGACACGGGAGGTTAGCCAGCCGGGGAGGGACTGCGGGAGGGCACCAGGGCATGTCCAGCCCGTATCGCTGTCCCGATGGCTGGACCCCAGCAGCAAGCTAATCTACTGGTCAGAGCATCTGCCCCCTGGTGGTCAGTGCACATCATAGTGAGTGGTTGAGTGGCCTTAGCATATTATTAGCTTACTAGTGGCCCAGTGCACAAAATTTGTACACAGTGGGGGAGGGGTCCCTCAGCCCGGCCTGCACCCTCTCCAATCTGGGACCCCTCGGGAATGTCTGACTGATGGCCAGTAAGTACAACACAGATGAGTAAGAGCCTATAATCTGATAAATAAAATTATTGGGAGGTACTGTTTTGAGGTATTATTACATATTCCCACACATTCTCCTTTGTTTTCTCTTTTTCCTCTCTCCAAGATAAGTAGCTGGTTCTGCCTTTATTGCTAATGGAGAAAGATTCAACAGAACATTCTGGATGGTGGCTACCTGGGTGTAGACATAGGTGACATTTATTGAGCTGTACAATTGAGATTTCTGTATTTTACCTGGCATTTGGCTCTTGTGTTTGCATAAACATAAGCAGTGGCTTCTAACCCACAGGTTAGAATCATTCAGGGACACTTAAAATTTACTGTTGGCTGGATACTCTCCAAATCAGCAAAATCAGAATCTATGGAAATTAAATAGAATTGGAACACTAATTTCTGAAGGGGTAGACTTGTTGTTTGGAATATTTTACACACACACACACACACACACTCCTCAAGTAATTCCCATGAACAGCTATCATTGAAAATCAACCCCAAGGGAATTTAGAGTCCTTGTAAGGAGGCAGAAGAATTCAGGCACAATAAATAGACAATTGTGTTGCTAGACACAGCAGGAAATGTACACAGCAGGAAATGTACGCCTTCCCTCATGCCCTACAGCAGCCTAAAAAGCCTTGCGCTACCCACCTGGACTCTCCGGGCCTCCATCTGAACGGGACTTTTCCTGCAGGGCCTGGCGCTGCCTGTCCCGCCTCCTGGGTCCCCTATGGACCTGGACCCCTCATTTGGGGCCTGGTGCTGCCCGCCCCGCCTCCCCCAACCCCCGATGGACCTGGACCCCACATTTGGGTCCTCAAGCTGCCTGCCCCACCTCCTCAGGCCCCCTATGAAATGGGATTTTTCGGGCAGGGACTGGAGCTGCTCACCCCGCCTCCCCGGGCCTCCGACTGGACCTGGACCCTCAGTTGGGGCCTGGTGCTGCCTAACCTGACTCCCTGGGCCCCTTTGAAACAGGACTTGGCAGGGCAGGGACTGGAGCTGCCCACCCCACCTCCCCTGGCACCCCATGGACTGGGACCCCTCGGTTGGGGCCTGGCGCTGCCCGCCCCTACTCCCCAGGCCCCAATGAAACAGGACTTTGCGGGCAGGCCCTGGCGCTGCTCGTCCCGCCTCCCTGGGCCCCCGATGGAACGGGACTTTATGGGCGGGGCCTGGGGCTGCCCACCCTGCCTCCCCCGACCCCCGATGGACTGGGACCCGTGGTTAGGGCCTCGTGCTGGTTGGGTCCACAATCGGGGCTTTGGTCAGCGCCCGCCGCTGGCGGCGGGCGCTGACCAAAGCCCCGCCTGCCCTAGTCTGCAATTCGGGCTTGGGTTAGCGCCCGCCAGTGGCAGCAGGCGCTGACCTAAGCCCCGCCCCACCCTGCCCGCCGTCTCTGCTGCAGTTGCAGCCGCAGTGGCCTCGTGCGCAGCCACCGCTGCCACCGGCCTGGCACGGCGCCGCCGCTGCCGCCCGCCCCGCCCCGCCTGCGCTTTCCCTCAGGCAGCCACCTTGCCTTCCGCTTTTCCTCCCTCTTCCTTCTTAGTTGTTTTTAGTCTTCACTCCTCCCTCCCTCAGCATATGCAAATTAACCACCATCTTGGTTGGGTTAATTTGCATACTCGCCATGATTGGCTGGTGGGCATGGCTTGGGTGTAGCGAAGGTGCGGTCAATTTGCATATTACTCTATTATTAGGTAGGATTACATTTTGATTGGTTGAACGGCTGACCGGCTGACCAGACACTTAGTATATTAGGCTTTTATTATATAGTATAGAATTAATAAGGATACAATAGTTATAGGTTTAGAGTGATTATATTTATTGTTACTTTAAAATACATTAAGGGCATAGTCAAATTCTTTAAAATTGACAAAATAAGACTATAAAATAATCAATGGATCTCATAATCAGTCATGAGGTATATCAAAATGTACTTAAAAGAAACTGAACATTTTATCATTCAATATGATTTTCAGAAAAATTTATGTCTCTATCAATGCATTTAAAATTAATGGCCCATGCTTGACCGGCAGGTCATTTCCACTATCATAATGGCCAGCAAATGACCACTTTGTTAATTCAGGGATGGATACCAACTGGGAAGGCAACTTCTAGATTGGTGATGGTGGTATACATCTAGGAAAATACTGTACCCATACTGCTCTTTATGCAGGGTAGAATTTGTATTTTATTTCATGTTATCTTCCTCTATGATTAAAGAGAAGATAAACTGAATGACAGGAATCAAAGAATAATATTGTTAAATATAAATGGAGTTAATTCAAATATAATATACTTTAATTATTCTATCAATTAGGTTAAGGTAAAAAAAAAAAGGAGTGAATTTATTCTTCCATAGATAATAACATAGCACTAATGTGCTGTCTTTGTCTTGAACTGAAGGCCACAGAGTTGTTTTAAGATACTAAAAAATAATATTAATTGTTTCATTCTGATTAAGCAAAATTAACATTTTGGATGGCCTACTTCATTCCTTGTTCCTGACACTTGGTTATTGTCTCTTTATCTTTTCATAAAATACCGAAAAATTTATTGCTATCAAAAGAGGTCAACATCTTTTATCACTAAGTTTTATCTTAAGGAAATGTTATTTTTAAAATCAGAAAAATGAATGGATTAAGCAGTATTAATTTGCCTAAAAGAAAATAAAACTGATAAATTTTCCCTTTCATTTTGATATTTAAATCACTATTGGTGTAACACTGTAATGAGATAAAGGTTCATTAAGACAGCCTTTGTTATGTAAAAACAAAACACACTAGAGGGGAAATTCTTTACTGAACTACAGTAATCCTCCAAGGATATAGCAAATGAGACATCATTAAAATATTTAAGTTTAATTATTCAACATGTTCCAATACAAAATCAAAATACATATGCACACACCTAAAGATTTCCTCCACTCCTGAAACTCTCTAAATTTTCCTTCTAAGAACATTAATAAAATTATATATCATTTTAGAAATAGGAAATACATGTTTAAAAATGATTTTTTAAATCAAAGCAGTATATACACATAGTTAAAAGTCAAATAGTACTAAAATCTTACAATGAAATAGCAGTCCTCTGCCCAAATACCCCAATTCCTACTTCACAGCAGCAATCTCTGCCACCCTTTTAGCAGACTATTCTGGCATTTATCTTTATTTTTCCAAATGTGTTGATGTTCTAATTTACAGATTCACAGTTCTATTCATTATCTACTGACTTTTTACTTTGGAAGATGAGAATTTAACTCTCTTGTATTTCCCCCCCCCCCCCCCCCCGTTCCCGCCCCTTCCCATCCTACCAGCTTTCCAATAGACATCTCACAATTTTTAGTAAAACCTATATTTAAATTATTAAAATTATATAAATATTGTTTTCCATTGAGCCAAGTAAGTGTACTATGATTGTTACATTTCTTGTACACTATTTTTTTTTTTTTTTTGCTAGAATTCAGGAAATACAGCATGGTTCCTGAGCCATGTTTGAATAACTTTATTTTAACTTCATCCTTCATTGTATTTGGCTATATATAGATTTACAAGATGACAATCATTTCTTCTAAGAACTTTAAAGGTTTTACTCCTCTATATTATTTCTTATATAGTCAGATGCCATTCTGATTTTTCATAATTTATCTGTGATCTTTCTCAATATCTCTCCTCCTTCACTCTCACTCTGGAAGTTCTTAAAATTTTCTCTTAGTCTCCTGTTCTAAATGTTTACTGATATGCACTGATATGATTCTTTTCTCATTCATTCTCCTTGGCATCTCATTTATCTTGCTATGCTGTTTTAAGGTGGAGACTTATGAACTACTCTATTGATAAATATTCTTATATCTTCCCTTGATAATTTCTTTTCTTCAATTACCTCAGTTCTTTTTTTAGAACTCCTATATTTGGAGTTCTTTCTAGTGTCTCTCTGTTTTGTTTTCATCCGTTAGATATTTCCTCAACTTTACCTTTCAACTTTTTTTTTCTAGTTTCAGCTCTTTCTATTTTCTATTCCTCTCTACATTGTTTTTTCCAGCTGAGATCCTTTTTCTTCCGCCCCCCCCCCCTTTTTGAGTCCTCTCTTTCAAGTCCGATACCTCCCTAAGTCCCCTTTTACCCCAGAGCTTTTCAATTAACTAGAGAAGAAGCCACCCCTCTCCTGAACCAGTGACATGTGCTGCCAGTGTTCTGAGAGGAAGGCAGGGGAAGGAGGCCAAAGTGAGCTCACACTCATCCCTGGTTTGAGCCCCCTACTGCATCCCTACTTTCCATGATACTGCTGCCAGCAAGGCTCAAAGCTTCTGTGTTGTTTTTGAAGCCAATCAGCTTGTTTCTCGTGGGTCTTGCCTCTCAGGGCACACAGTTGAAGAAGCTACTACTATTAGTAAATCTGTTATTAGTCCTCTACTTTCCACTTCCCAAATATGTCATACTTGGCTGTGGAAGCTCTCCTATGCTTTTTATCTTTGCAGGTTTATAACTTTTAAGATTCCTTTTCTAACCTTTTAGAGGGATTTGGGGAGGTAAAGGAGAAAATCATGTACGCAATCTGCCCAGTTGAACGTGAAGTCCCAGAAGTATAATTTTAAAGGAGATTATCTGGAGATTGTTTAGTTCCCTCATTTAATAGACTGAGGAAAGAAACAAAGGTAGGTTAAGTGCTCTGCTCAAAGTTCCTTCTCTACGTTCAGAACAGAACCAGGGACAAAATGTATCCTGTCTCTTTGTCCAGACTTTCTTCAACTCCCAATGTAACGTCTTCATAAGAAAAGCATTTTGTTGACCTTCTGGATGAGGGATAAACAATATACCACTGAACCTTTCATAAATTACATGATTTAAAGAGAAAACTAATAACAAGGGGAGCATACGTTGAGTGCTGCATGTAAAAAATAGTAAGCACCCAGATGTTGAGAGAAGGGGAGATCCCTGAGAGTAGGACAATTTCCAAAGGCTCTGTGAAGCAGCTGAGATTTGCATTTGATCTTGTGACAGGCACTCCAGGTAAAGGGTGAACAAGGGCAGTGTTTTGGCGGAAGGCTTATGTCGGGAGTAGTAAGGGAATGGGTGCTTCACAGACTTTCACTGAGGCCACTTCCATGGAAGGTAGAATCCACTCCTACAACACGTCCCTTTCTCATCCTGCATTCTGACAAACGCCCAGGACACACTAACCACCAGGGTCACTGTTTGCTCTTCTGGACTCTCCATCTGTACCGGACAATAGGATTTTATTGACTCTGTCATTTGTATTGTGAAATCAATGGGTAATTTTTCATGTTTTATATAGTTATATATCTGATGGCTGTTTTCAAACTACATACCTTGCTACAGCTTCAATAGTTCTCTATATAACTATAATTATAGGACAAAAATATGGCTAAGTGGGCCAGGTCAAAGGTACAGTCTTAAAAATACAACTGAAAAACACCAAAAGCATCCAAAACTTTCTATTTATCTTTCTTCCTATGTCACATTTCAAAAGAAATCTGAGAGCAAGAAGAAACACTTCTCATTAACCAATGCCATGGACTACACCACCTTGCAGAATTACAAAGTCACTATTTTGCACAGCTTTATTCATTTCCATACAATATTTTTGTTCCCAGAAGGTAGGAATCTATCCTATTAATTGAATGACAATAGGTACACTTGGATATTTGTCTAACTGTCTAAAATGTTAAAAAACACACACAAATCAATGTAAATCCCAATGTAACTTATGATAGCCGATAAATACAGAAGGGACAGAAAATTAACAAAAGACTTAATTAGAAGCTAATTTACTTATATCTACTCTGAATGCAATAACTGTTTTCTCGAAAATACTGTGTACGTTAATGACTTTTATTTTATAAAAACGTGTGTAGATGCCTATCCCAAACGGAAACTATTTTAAGAAAACTGTTTCCTAAACTAAATGGCTAAAAATAGAACCGAAAAAGAAAATTCTCATTCATAAAAGTGCTAAATGTCTTTAGTGTAGCATCTATACCATTAATAAATTTCACAAACAGCAATAATTTTCACAAAAGCTCACAGTGCTAATTCTCAGCTTTGGGGTTTTGGAAGATACACATTTGTGCTCAAGAACAATAACTTATAATAAGGGCCTTCCTCTTTCTGCCCTATTAAGATTCCTGCGGCTAGCTATTACTAGGCTTACTTTTCTTAACTATTTCCGTTATTGCACACTTCCACAAGGAGTAACTGGCTTTTTGGTAAAATCTTTAGACATGGCTTTGCTGTACTACAAATGCCATGTATACAAAGAGGGTGCTTGGCAAAATAAATAAGCAATAGACCAGGAACAAAACAATCAGTACAATAATCTAGTATATTGGGATAGTATGTTAATCTCAATAGTAATAAACTGGTTGTTGGCCAACTGTGGCTAATTCAATTACATGGCCTGATGATAATGAAGTCAAAAGGGTATATCCTTACTCTTGCCCTCTCCTTCACCTTCTGTGTCAATGTTCTGCCTTCAAAACATACATATGCACATAATGTGGACCTGCTAAATTTATCATGGCTAGTGCCTATAAATCTAAACACCACCAAAACATGAGCCCTGGCCCACAAGAGGAATTTAACAGGAGCATGTGCCCAGATCAGACAGGGATCAATCTATCACCACTTCTAGAAAAACACAGTGGTGCACACCTATTGTGCATCACTAGCTACCAACTGTGAATACAGTGGGCATCAACATTCCACAGGAGCTCTGTGGTCCCTTCTAGTTAGGCTCTACAATTTTGATTCTGTGGTTCCAGCCAAACAAAGCTCTAGTAATTTATATATGTGTCATGGTAACAAGATATAAATTACACAACAGGGCTGGCAGAATAATATTATTACAGAATAATAATGACTCTCATTTCTTGAGCACTGACTGTACGATGGTGCTCTGCTTCTTCCTTTTCACTGCTATATTCCTAGCATCTAGAACAATGCTTGACAAATAACAAGTGATCAGAAATACTTGTTGAATAAATGAATGATGAGTGTTATAGTGACTCACAACAATCCCATAAGCTAGGTTTTATTATCACCCTATGGTATAAGTGAGAAAACTGATGCATATGAGGTAAAGTGACATGCTCCAGGTTACTTAGCTATTAAATAGAAAAGTCAGTATTTGAAGCCAAGTTCTATAAAATGCCAGGGCCTGCCCATTAACACCCCCTGACTCCCCACTTCCTTGCACACACTACCTCTCACAGTGGTAGGGCAGCACAGAGAACACCTCTCTTCTCCTTCCCAAATGGAAGTAAGCTCTTCCTCCTACTGCTCTGAAGTACCAGGACACTTTATTTGTATTGCCCTTGGGATTCTGATCAATTCCTTCTTCGTTTTATTGAAAGGTAGGGGAACAACCATTTATTAAACACTTATCACGTCCCAAGCACCATGTAGGTACTTTCAGGAATGTTCCCTTATTCATAGTTCATCACAATCAACTGGGTAGGCATTTTCTTTTAACCTCCATTTAATGAGTGAAGAAAATGAGAGTGAGATCTCTTGTCAGTTATTTCCCAAACTTACCCAATAACAAGAATCTGGAAGGGGGAGAGTTGCTTGATATAATAGCAGGCCATACTCCAAATCTTTTGACTTAGAATGTTGAGGCAAAGAGCCTAGCTTTGTCTGACTCCCAAACTAAGTGCTAGTCCTTTAGGGCAGGGATCACATGTCAGCATCTTTTTTCTCTTCACTGCATATACTAGGCCCAAGCTGTGTCTCATCTTTCTAAAGCACAACAGTCTATAAGGTACATTCACATTCTTCCCCCAGATAATCATAAGTAGCAAGCATAAGAGGTATCACTAACCTCTTGTAGATGGAAAAAGTAATGCACAACCAAGCTGTATGGCTCCTAGTTAAAGAGAAAAAGGAGAAAAAGAAGGTAATGGAGAGAGAGAAAGGGAACATATTTGAAAAATTTAAAAAAAATTACCCAATTCTTCTCTTTGGGTAAGAAATCATGCTTATATTATTCTGCAAATTCCAGGATGAAGCAAGAGGTTTGTCAAGAGGATCATGCAAGATATTTGCAATAGGTTCCTCAAAAAAACAATATTTTTCATTGGCAATAATCAATAAAATCATTATCATGTTTTTATTCCCTATTACAGAACTGGTTCTGTAAGATAAATTCTCAAAATAGGGCATCATGGAAGAATTTAAAGAATGTGGTATGTATTTAAAGAAAAAAAAACCCTCTATAATTCTCAGATCGATTTTAGCTTTAATTGAGTTTCTTTAGGATATTCCCAGTTAAATAAGTTTTCCTAGAAAAAATTTGCCCCTTATCATCTAAAGCACTCTCGCTGGAATAGTCTTAGGAAGTAGTTGAGCTGAATGATATTAACCTAAATGTAATTTTACTATCTTTAGCTCACTCCTGTAGATAAATTTGCACAGCAGAAGGGATTTAAAAATCTTTCTTTTACAATTTATTCCAATTTTTTCTTCCCAAATAAACAAAGAGTTAAGTCCCCTGAACCAACCAACAACAACAAAAAAGATTTTATTATAATCCCAGTGAGAGCATGTCTAGTGAAAAAAAGTGAACTTGCTCTTCTTACTTGGCATGAAACTGTGAGAGGAAAAACAACCCTGAAATTTGGAGAATTTCTCAATATGAAGTGAGATGTTATGCCTAAAGTCTGAATACCTTGTACTCTTTGAGTAAAGATTAAGTGAAACTGTGCATTTAGAAGCACAGTAAAGAGAGGGACTAGGGAGAAAGCAGAAGGGTCATCTACTTCCAGGTAGTCAAATCAGACAGTAGCACCAAACATGCACTTTCAACCTTGAACGGTACTCCCCAGCTGTGCTAACTGACCACTTGACTTAACTGGGCCAATCCAGATATCACTCCCTCAGAACTTGAAATTGTGAAAATGAGATGTTAGTTGAGTTGAAAATACATCCAGAGCCAGGGCCAAGTTGACAGGGTAAGCCAACGTGAAGCCGAGAGCAAGCTGACATGACAAAAGAGTACAGAAGGCAGAATATCACTTTGTATATCAAAAGAGAATGAAACAGAGAAGAGTGATAGAAATCAGACAACACCTGGGAGCAACCATGGTTCCTGACTGTCCTCTTCGATCCCCAGTGACCTAATATATTTCCTGTCCTAGAGGGGAATGCCCATGATGTGGCCTGCTCTTTCATTTATATAAACATTTTTATTTGCGATAATCTGAGTGGGTTTCTATTCCTTGAAACCAAACAGCCTTGACTAAGACAGGTAGCTTCACAAAGTACCTATCTGAGCTAAGCAGCAGGTGTTCACCAGGTGGCCAGTGGAGAATGAACATCTCCAAAAGAGGAAGAGCCTCTAGGTCAACCTTGAGGCAGGAGAGAGCAAATCCAGTTCTAAGAACTACGAGTAGTAGGTACAGACAGAGCATGAGAAACATGGTAAGGTGAAGGAGTCGGGGGGTAAAGACTGAAAAGACAGCCAGGAGCCAATGCAGGAAGGACCTCGTGATACTTGCCAAGGTAGTTAGTCTTTATCCTGTAATGGATGGGATCAGAGGTGTGTTATAGAAGATCATTCTGGCCCAAGATGTGAAGGCTAAAGTGGAGGAGGTTGGGGCAAGATTGGAGGCAGAAGACTAGTGAGAAAAAGAATTCTTCAAGGGTACCTTTGTATGTCATTATTACTTCCACCATCAGGGACTATTTATTCTAAGGGAGGAGGGAAAAGAAAAGAGCATTAACTTGGTCCTAAGAAGAAAATCAGCACAACCCCCTGTGAAATAACCCTCTGTAGGTTGGCCAGTGGTGTAAGTTGCATAGGATTGCACCCTTCAGGCCTATGTTTTAAAGAAACTTCTAGAAACCCAAGGGGTTGGTGACCCATGAGCACCACCAAAAGTGCCTTAGTATCTATAAAATACAGATCACAAAAGAAACTCACACTTGGAAATACCACACAATTTCACACTTCATTTTCCTAGTTCTCAAAGTCATTTATTAATTTCCCATCAAAACATAAAGCCACATCAAGGTTTAGTTACCTCAGAAGCATGGCACCTTTCATAAAGCCTGATAAAAGCTTTAATAATTAAAGACTGACTTTGAAAGAAGGGCACCTAAAATTCTTTGGCTCAATGTTTTTGTGCAGTTCAGTAATACAAACGGAAAACATGAGTATCCCTGAATAAATGGAAGCTATGGATGTCTGATCCTAATTAGTTTAGATAACAGGGCAAATCAAATCCCCAGATATTTAAAAGGATGGAAATGGAGCTGTCAGGTTTGATGACAGGCTAGGCTGTGGACACAATAAACTTCCCATCTTATCAGTAATTTCTCTTACATATGAATGTAGGAAGTAGACATTACACTGACAAAAAACAGCTGAGTGCAAAGCACCTCTTTAATATTATGCTTTGACTTGAGTTTGTCTCTTCCCACACTTAAAATGCCTGTCAACTGTCCAATTATGGATGGATCCCATGCTTAAACTACACCCTGACAATGGTCACCTTCCTCTCTCATTCCATGTGCCACTGGAGTGCGGTATGCTAACCACATCTGAAACACTGTTTGTTGTGTAAGGTATTCTTTAAGTGACTTTAATTGCCAACAGCCAACATAGAGATTCCTTTTATTCTTACTGTGCAGTGAGTAATCCACCAATAATAGCTTTAGCATCACCTGGAAGCTTATTAGAAACAAGAGGCCCGGTGCACAGATTTGTGCACCAGTGGGGTCCCTGGGCCTGGCCTGTGGGGATGGGGCCAAAACCGGCTCTCTGACATCCCTGAGGGGTCCCGGATAGCGAGAGGGCAGTTCTTGGGTGACACACCCTGGAATTGGGCTCCCTCCTCTCTGGTTCAGGGTGCGTCACCCAAGAATTGCAGCTGCCAAGTCACCGCAGCTCAGCAGCTCCTGTGCTGAACGTCTGCTCCCTGGTGGTCAGTGTGCGTCACAGCTACCAGTTGGAGCATCTGCCCCCTGGTGTCATATCTACCAGTTGGATAGTTGAACAGTCAAACGGTAGCTTAGGCTTTTATATATATAGATAGTCCCAGGCCCCACCCAAGGCTGATTGCAATCTGCATCTTATCAAGAGCTCCAGGCGATCTTATGATATTTGAGAAGCACTGCCAGACATTTTTGGAAAACACAGTTGAGGAGAGTTAGACCAAAACCTAAGATCTGATCTCAATATTCTTTGCTAGTTGGAAGAAATGCCTTCCAAGTCCTGCATGTAAAAACGACTGCTATTTACATTGAGCGGGACTTTCCAGGAAGATGGTATGTGCTGTGGAGACACAGACAAACCTTAAAGCCAGAGAGCTCTGAGTTTAAATCTAAGCACTGCTACTCATATGCAGTGAGACCCTGGGCAAGTTACTTACCCACAGTGTTGAGTCTTTTGTCCCTTTTCCCTGAAGTTGAAGGGACCTTTAGTTTTTTGTTTGCTCTTATTTTGTGTGCTTTTTAGATCATTGCAGCTCATATGCAGTTAGAAGAAATAATAGAGATCCCATAAACCTTTCTCCTGGTTTCCCTCTATGACAACATCTTGCACTAGTACAATAGCACAAGAAGGAAATCTGTTCTCCATCCCTTATGTTTGCCATTTCAAGAATGTTACATCAACAGAATCATACAGCGGGGATTCTCCTGAGATTGGCTTTTTCACTCAGCATAAGTGCCTTGAGATCCATCCAAGTTGTTGCATGTATCATTAGCTCATTCCTTTTTTACTGCTGAGTCCTATTTCATGGTAGAGATGTACCACCGTGCAACTGTTCACCTTTTGAAGGACATTTTGATTGTTTCCAGTTTTGGGCTTTTACAAATAATGCTGCTATAAACAGGCATATACAGGATTCTGTGTGAACATAAATTTCTATTTATCTGGGACAAATGTTCAAGAATGGAATTGCTGGGTTATATGGCCATTTTGTGAGAAACTGCCACACTCTTTTCCAGAGTGGCCTATGCCATTCAGATTCCCAATAGCAACATATATGAGTGATTCAGTTCTCCAGACACTTGACATCATTTGGTGTTAATACTTACTCAATCAAAACAATTACAAATGTGAGAAAAAGCAAACAATGCACAGGCTGTCGCTATTTATAATTTTAGCTTGTATGATAGGTATGTACTATGGTAGTGATATCTCACTGAGCTTTTAATTTGCATTTCCCTAGTGGGTAATGATGTTGAGCATCTTTTCATGTGCTTATTTGCCATCTGTATGTCTTTTTCAGCGTAATGTCTATTCATGTATTTTGTCCATTTTGTAATTTTTTTTTTTACTGTTGAATTTTGAGAGTTTGTTATATATTCTAGAAACAAGGCCTTTGTCCGATATGTGGATTGCAAAGATTTCTTTCAGTCTGTAGCTTGTTTTTTTATCCTCTTCACAGGGTCTTTTGTGGAGCAAAAGTTTTTGGTTATGATGAGGTGAAATTTATTGATTTTTTGTTTTGTTATGGATGTGCTTTTAGTGTCAAGTCTAAGAACTTTTCATCTAGCCCTAGATTCTGAGGATTTCCTTCAATTTTTTTTTTCTAAAAGTTTTATAACCTTATGTCTTACATTTAACTCTGATACACTTTGAGTTAATTTTTTGTATAAGCTGTGAATGTTCATTTGCTTGTGCCATCAATTTTGACCTGCACACTCAACTTAATAGAACTTTGCAAGAAAAAAAAAATCAGAGTCATTACACTAAATGTACATATTAAATGTAAGAAACCACAGTTCTAGAAACATTCAAATGTTTCACCATGTCCAGGATCATATCTGCTGATGCATTTGCTCACAAGTTAGCAATCCCTGATGCTATAGTGGTTTCTTTAGAATATCAGCCCGAGGGTAGAACATTGTTCAACAATACCACTGACCAAGCTGTAATAATTCGTTTTCACATGGTGTTACATTGACTTGCTTCTTAGGACTATTGATGAATTTTTTTATCCTCCTCCTTTATAATAGCCCCTGATGGTGGAATAAGAATGTTTCTAGATTCTGAAACTACCCAAATCCTAATATTATTGTGCATAGCCAATGGAGAAGTTATGTCTGTCTCAAAGTTTGCTCATAAAAGTCACTCAAAACAACCTGTATATTAATTGTTCGCTTCTTCTCACATTTATAACTGTATTGATTCAGTAAATAATGCAATGACTCATTACATTTTTGTTGTTTAAGACGTAAGAAAACATGCCAGTACTCAGAATGTTGTAAAAAACTACCTCATACAACACGCTGTATATCAATTCCATTTCTTTAAATAAAGTAACTTCTGTTAACAATGTTGCATGTATTCTTCAGTCTATTTTCCATGCATTTATATGTACAATAAGTCCTCACTTAACTTCCTTAATAGGTTTTGTGACTATAAGTAAAATGCAGTACAATAAAACCAATTTTGCCATAGGCTAATTGATATAAACAAAAATTAAGTTCCTTGGGCATCTCATTGATCAAAATGACATTGAACATACCAATGTTGAACAAAACAATGTTATTCAAGAACTTGCTGTATGTGGATGACATTTACCTAAATTTAGGTTGTATTTTGTAAAATCAAATGATTAAGATATTTTCTCTTGTGCTGGTCTCTCACTTTTAAGTCCTTCCCCCACCTTGAGATTACCTGAATCATGGTTTCATTTTTTGCAAATAACTATTGAATCCATCTGTAATACATTTTTGTGTATGGCATGGAATAGGAATCAATTCTTATTTTTCACAAATAATTACCCAATTTTGAGTATGGCTATATTAAATCCTATGTTGATAGTCCTGACAGATTCTTTGTATCTATAAAAATGTAAATATATTTTCCAGATACTTATTCGGTTTCACTGATTTACTATTCTTTTTTTTGGGGGGGGGGGGTCAGATTTTAACTTTATAATGAATACCTTTAGACATCTGACAAGTCAAGTTTTCCTTGCTTTATTTGTCAATATTTTAATGGCTGTAATTATCTCTAGCTTATTTTTTAAGACAAATAAATGAATCTATATTTTCGAGTTCAAAAAAACCCCAACAGTCCTAGTGAGATTCTGATTATGACCAAATTTATAAATATTACAGAGTGCTCTGTATTTTTGCAACTATTCATTTATGTCCCTTGGCAAAGTTATAAAATATAGATTGAGAGAAATTATTGAGAATGCTCTCTAACCTTACTTAAAACACTAAATTTCATGCCTCTCTCTTTTAACCTTTAAAGCTCTTTAGGTCTTTATGTACAGACAACAAAACCACCACAATATTCAAAAACAAAGAAATCACAGATGCATATGTTCTAGTAACTACTTAGTTTGATTTTTTTAAATAATAAGAAAATAATTATCCTTATGCTACAAAGTAGAGAAACAACAGGCTCTCTGTGTATATATTTGGAGGCATTTGAGAGTGAGCAGGTGGAGATGGTAGAAAAAGCCAAGCTCGATTTTGAGTCCTAGAACATATAAATAAACAGTGTGTTATTACTCCACCTGCAGAGGACAACTGCTGTAAGAAATGCAAAAATATTTAATCTGGAAAATGAGATGGTATTAACCCAGCAGTTATGCTAAAGACAACTGTTAGCATGAGTTGCCTGAAAAAATTAGGAAACTTCACTCTAAACAACTGAATTTTAATGAAGCTTATTATGGGTGTTTACTATTCCCAATGACAAATTGCCTTAAAATAAAAACAGCTCGATGACACACTATTCCTACACTGAAAGAGACAAGGTAAAATTAAATAGAGTATGTTTGTTCTACTCTTCCAACAATTAAACTGGATTAATTATTAAGTGAAAATATCCACCGGTGACAGAGACCACTAGCGTTACACTATCCCTTTTCCTTTTCTGCCTTCATTAACAAGAACCCAAATTTTTAGCTGGCCATATTGCTGCTCAATTAAAGGACGATGTATCCCAGCTTCAGCTGCAGATAGGTAAAGCCACGTGGCAAAGCTCTGTGTGTGCCTCCTTGGCTCCCTCTCTCCTGCTGGCTAAGGGGACATGTGATGGCTGGAGGTTTAACAACTACTGGACCATGAGGACAGGGATTATATCATAAAGATGAAAGAGGGGTGAGCTGGAAGGAGTCTGGGTCCCTGATGATATATGGGAAAACCATACCATCATCTTATCTCCAAAGGAAATAAATCTCTTTCATTTGTGATATAAATTAACTTATATCTTATTGAAGATATTTTCATTTGTTTTGTTAGATGCACCTGAACCCAATACCAAATTGATTGATTCTCTTCAATGGTTATAGACCTTTTTTATTTTCTATTTCTTCTTGAGTTCTATTGAAATATTTTCCCAAGACTGTGTACATTGGGACAGTTTCATTGATTATTTCCATGAAATAAAAAGAGCAGTGAGTTTAAAGGGTCTTGTTTAATCTCCCAGTTCCATCATTTACCAGGCATTGTGTTCCAGGCAAGCCTACATAGACTCTGAATCTGCTTCCTCATTTATTAACCAGACATAATAAGTCCTAGCTCAAAGAGCTCTTGGGAGTATACTTAATTGTTTGATAGTGTACTACAAGCACTATAGACTATAGGACATTATACTCTTACTAGAGGCCCGGTGCACGAAATTCGTGCACGGAGGGGGGTTGTCCCTCAGCCCAGCCTGTACCCTCTCCAATCTGGGACCCCTCAAGGGATGTCCGACTGCCCGTTTAGGCCCGATCCCTGGGATCGGGCCTAAACGGGCAGTCGGACATCCCTCTCACAATCCAGGACTGCTGGCTCCCAACTGCTTGCCTGCCTGCCTTCCTGATTGCCCCTAACCGCTTGTGCCTGCCAGCCTGATCACCCCATAACCACTCTGCTGCCAGCCTGTTTGCACCCAACTTCCCTCCTCTGCCGGCCTGGTCACCCCTAACTGCCCTCTCCTGCAGGGTTGATCACCTCCAACTGCCCTCCCTTGCAGGCCGGGTGCCTCCCAACTGCCCTCTCCTGCTGGCCATCTTGTGGTGGCCATCCTGTGTCCACATGGGGGCAGGACAGCTGGTTTGCCCTGAAGGGTGTCCCTGATCAGGGTGGGGTACCCTTGGGGCGTGGGTTGGCCTGAGTGAGGGGCCTGTGGTGGTTTGCAGGCAGGCCACGCCCCCTGGCAACGCAAGCGGAGGCCCTGGTATCTGGAATTTATTTTCCTTCTACAATTGAAACTTTGTAGCCTGGAGCGGAGCCAAGCCTGGGGCTCCCTCCGAGGCCGCAGCCATTTGTGTTGGGGTTATAATTGAAACTTTGTTGCCTTAAGCGGGTGGGCCTGGCCAGGGAGTGTGGAAAGCTTTGCTTCCCCTGTTGCCGGCGGCAACCCTGGCCTGCTCTCTCAAGCTCCATTCTGCCGCCATTTGTTTGAATTTGTTTACCTTCTATAATTGAAACTTTGTAGCTTGAGTGGAAGCTTAGGCCTGCAAAGGCTGGCAAAAAGCTTGGCTTCCTCTGTTACCTAGGAAACCTTGCTCTCTGTGGCTGTAGCCATCTTGGTTTGGGTTAATTTGCATACTCGCTCTGATTGGATGGTGGGCGTGGCTTGTGGGTGTGTCGGAGGTATGGTCAATTTGCATATTTGTCTATTATTATATAGGATAAAACATTACTCTAAAACACAAATAAATAATAATTATGCTATTCCACCACTAAAGCCTTTGGCTATGGGGTAGGAATTCAAATTGCAGATTCTTGGAGGTGGAAGGTCAAGTAGTTTAAGAATCTGTCATTACCCACCTCTACAGACCACCCAAAGGACCAAATATCCACTACATCACGATGTAGCCCTCTCCGTCTTTGGAGAGCTGTCCTACTTAAAAGTTCTTTATGCTGAGCCACAAGATCCTACTCCCCACAGCCCAATTTGGTCTACTTTTTTATTTTCTTGGAAAAAAATCAAGTTTTTGCTATAACAACCTTAAAATATTTAAAGTCAATTATAATCTTCTTGCCAATAATGAAAAGAATTTGGAATTAAGACAGGTGGTTGTGCTACGTGAGGACTGCTATTCTTATAAAAGAGACCCTGGAGAGCTCCCTCGCCCTTCCTCCATGTGAAGGTGCAATGTGAAGATGGCAATCTATGAATCAGGAAGAGGGTTCTCACCAGAAACCAAATCTGCTGGGGCTTGATCTTGGACTTCCCAGCTTCCAGAATTGTGAGGAATAAATTTCTGTTTTTTATAAGCCACCCTGGGCCTATGGTATTCTACTATAGCAACCCAACTGAACTCAGGCAAGAGGATTATGAGCTATTCTGCACTTCATTCAGAGGTGCCTCTAAAGCCATACAAGGTGTTCTGAAATTGATATATAGTATAGTGAATCCCCTTTGTTTTCTTTTCAAAGGGGAGATTCTCATTCCTCAGTTCCATCTATAAATTAATGAAGAACTGTATTACAGTTAGAGTCACACAGAAATCAAGAAGCATATTAAATCTAGATAAAACATGGGATACGTTGCCAGATTATAATGGTAACATTTGACTGAGACTCATAGGTGGTCAGGGAGTGAGCACAGTGGACATCAGCAGATGTTCCCACTTAGATGAAAGAGCTGCGGCTAAGCAGCCACAAGGAGGCAAATGTGGTTGAGCCAAGGTGGGGCAGGTCAGGCAGGTAATGGAGAATGAATATGTAGGGCTTTAAGGTCACTGCAAGGACTGTGGCTTGTGCTCTGTGTCAAATGGAGAGTCACTGCAGAGTCTGAGAAGAATGACATGATTGGATTTCCATTTCAAAAGGATCACCTTGGCTCCTTTATTGAGAATGAACTGAGGAAAACAGAGGAGCAAGGGTATGAGCAAAAAAAATTATTATTTTCTGATGTAATTCAGGTGGTTCTGTCCAGGGTGGTTGAAATAATAAGTGCAGTAGTCACCCCTTATCCATCAGGGATATATTCCAAGACCCCCAGCAAATCCCTGAACCTGTGAATAGCACCAAACCCTATATATTCTGTTTTTTTCCTATACATAAAGTTTAACTTAAACATTAGGCAAAGTAAGAAATTCACAACAATAATAAAACACAACAACTACAACAATACACCATAATAAAAGTTATGTGAATGTGGTCTTTTTCTCTTTAATAATGGATCTGATAACATAGGTGGCTACTAAGTGAGTAAGAGGCAGGTAGAATATACAGCGTGGATGTGCTAGAAAGTGATGATTCAGTCGCAGGTGGGACAGAGCAGGATGGTTTGAGATTTCATCATGCTACTCAGAACAGTGCATAATTTATAACTTATGAAATATTTTATTTCTGGAATTTTCCATTTAATATTTTTGGATTAGGTTGGCAGTGGGTAACTGAAACCATGGCTAAGGTTAAGGGGAGAGACTACTGTGGTTGGATTCTGGATATATTTTGAAGGTAGAGAAAATAGAACACCCTAATGGATTGTGTGTGAGATGCAAGAGACCTAAATTAGAAGAAATCTCAACCAGGAAAAGTAAAGAAGAGACAAGAAACAAATAAATGGGGTTGTAAGAGACCTAGGGAGAGATCTGGGAAAAAATACTGATGAGTTCCTGTTCTTCACCTCAGCTAGTGATAATAAAAACCATGACCCTTTAACACATTGAAGAATATACCCCAACAAGAAAACAGAACACTTCATTCAGAGGTGCCTCTGGAGCCAGACAAGGTGTTCCGAAATTGATATATAGTATAGTGAATCCCTCTGGGTTTCTTTTCAAAATGTAAAGAAGAGGAAAAGACAAAAATGCAGTAATAAAATACAGTGCAAACCTTGAAGATTGATATCATCCAAACTACGGGCTAAAGATATTCTGTACGGTGATATCTTTTACAATAGCATCTGTGTTTTATAGGTCAAAATAAAGACGACCTGTTCTGGCTTACACCATATTTAATGTCCCCTGTGTCTTGGAATGCCAGAACATCTCTCTTTGTGAACTGTCACATCTCTGCTGATGGCAGCTTTGTCCTGGCAGCAATGATTATTAAGCAGAGCCACTACAAAGCATAAAAGTGAACAAGGAGGGCACCAGAGAACAAAAATCAAGAATGAAGCGGGGGCGCTAATATTAAATCTGATAGGGAAAATGTGTAGTACACTCTTTAATTATAATAAATACCTATATTTAAAGGTGACAGTTTTTTTTCTCTTTTTTTTAAAGATATATGTAGACTTATGTAGGGCTAATTTAATTTTCCTTCATTTATTCTCTCTTTTCCAGTAATCTAATTGCATATTGTTATACTATGCCAACAGCTCTCCCAGGAGAAGAGGAAAGAAAAACAATACACAAAACGGCAGAAACCGGCACCCATCTGCTCCTTTATCACTGGCACCATTTCAATGATGTTTATAATTCTTTTTACAGTAATGAAGTATCTGCTCAGTGGTTAATAATTCAAAATACAGTAAAACTAAACCAAACAAATGGTCCCAATGTAAGAAATCAGCATAAGAAATAGGTTTGGACATAATGCAGTAGCTGTCAGAAGGAAGAAAAGCAACATGTTTTATGGGCAGAGCACCGAGGTGTAGATTAAAAGATCTAGTGTCTAGTCAAGAATGGCAGTGGGCATTTTTTTTCTTCTGAAAAAATCTGATTACATTACTGTTAAATCATTTGTTTGATGTCTTATTAATCGAAAATTGCCTTCTAGGAGCTACCTTCTACCCCGCTATTTCAACAACTGGTAGTTCTGTTGGATCTGTTACATCATCATGAAAGATGGATTTCATCGGTGTCAATCCAAGAATCTCTTCTCCACCTCATCTACCCAAATCTCCTTAACTTTTCACCTTAAGCCTCTGCATTTCAAAGACAGAAAGAAGGATGCTTCCCACAGCTTATTCACCAAATGCATCAACTGGCACAATTACTTACATATATACTTTTACTTCCAGCCACTAAATATATTTCAAATGCACCAGGATTAGAAATAACTCTCACATACAGAGGGTTTAACTCTTTACAATAATAAATCCCTGAAATTCTGGGGCAGAGAAATAATGATGCTACATGGAATCCTTGAATATAAACTTTGAAAACAACTGGGACTGGATTTGATAGAAAGTAAATGAAATTTCACATGGAGAGGACTTCTAGCAAGGTTCTCTCTCTTGACCTGGGTGGTGGTTCCATAGGAGTTTATAGCTATTCTTTAAACCATCTGAGCACTAGACATGCATCTGTATGTATGACAGACAGCTGGCCCTACATATCCACAGGTTTTGCATCCACAGATTTAATCAACTGCTGATCAAAAATGTTAGGGGACAAAATCCCAGAAACTTCCAAAAAACAAAAATTGATTTTGCCATGTACCAAGCCCTACAGTGAGTCCTTATGCATGAAATGATGGTAGGCATATCTTGCTGTAGCCTGTACGCAAATATAGGCTACGTGCAAATACTACTCCATTTGATGTAAGGACTTTAGCATCGCAAATGTTGGTATCCGTGGGGGTCCTGGGATCAATCCTCTGTGGATACCGAGACATAACTGTATGCCACATTTAAAAAGTAATAAAATTTTCTTTACAAATCTTTTAGGAATTTAAATACTTAGGTGTACTTCTAATGAGATTCAGGGAGCTGGAGGTGGTATTTCAAGGTACGTTTCAGTCTCTGATTCTATATTTATTACGTATTAGTCAATCCATCACTGTCAACTCTCCATATTAAAAAATATTTCAAGGTGAAAAATCAGAAACTCCGTCTTAATCAAAATTTTAAAGCAAGAATTAAAGACATTCATGATATATGTGTTATCACTCAGGAATGTGACTATGATAAGAAACTGCAAATTTGCCCTCTCTGCCCTATTTTCTTCCTATTTTATTTACTGATGATGAACAGAAACTCATTATGAACGAACTATCCCCTTTGAACTCACAATAAATTAAAAACAAAACAAAAGCAGACATCAACCTTCAGAGTACAATTACAATAATGCTACATTTCTCTTTTAAATAATAAAAATTATCATGCGAGTAAAGCCTTAAGAGTTTAAATAAATTTCTCTGCCATACATGAAGAAAACAAAATGTAAGAAAATTATCAAATTATAACCATGTCTTTTCTTCCCTTATTTCCATTATATTTCGCTGAATTTATCTGTTTACTGCCTTGTAATTAGCACTTTAGAAGGAACTGTGTAAAAATGTTCTTAAATGTTTCTCTTTTCACACACACACACACAAATAAAGTGAAGTATTTATGTTGCTTATATTCTTTCCCCTTTTTGAGAGTAATTCATGTCCAAAGAACATAATGGCCATTCTTTAAGACTGGTATAATTAAAAAGAGTGAAATCATATGTAGACTTTAAAAGACATTACCAGCAATAGTGAAAAATGCCATAATATTTAAAGACAATCGCTGGTAATCTGTAAATGGGTGATACTTTTTATAAAAGCAAATGGAAAAATGGCAAAGAGTTTTAAAACTGTAAGAATGAACTCAAAGGTGACGGAAGAAATTAAATTAAAAATAAATAAATATGAAGAATGAACTGCCCTAACCGGTTTGGCTCAATGGATAGAGTGTCAGCCTGCAGACTCAAGGGTCCCAGGTTCGATTCCAGTCAAGGGCATGTACCTTGATTGTGGGCACATCACCAGTAGGGGGTGTGCAGGAGGCAGCTGATGGATGTTTCTCTATCATCGATGTTTCTAACTCTCTCTCCCTCTCCCTTCCTCTCTGTAAAAAATCAATAAAATATATATTTTTTAAAAAGAATGAACTCACTATCATCAATTTCTTTCCATCTTAGGAGTGGGCAAATAAATAAAAGCATGTGTAATCAAATATTCAAAATATAATTTGTTTTTAAATGTTGTTTTAAAATGTTTAATTTTTTTCCATGAAAAATTATAAATACCTATACTGATTCCTATAAATGGGTGGTGACATCACCCACATAAAATATTTCTTCAGGCCCTGGCATTTTTCTCAAGTGTTACAGTATAATTTAAGGTAAGCCACATAATGGATTGTATTATAATGAATCATAGATCTTCAAATGACTTATCTAATTTCACTTTACAGTCTAAAAGCACATACATAACCATGTTGTTTCTCTACATGTCTCTATGTTTCTTCCTATTAATTCTAAATGTGGTTCAGCAATCGGCTCTCTTTGCTTGAAAAAAATCTAAGTAGTAAAAAACAGGAAACATTATTAATGTAACTTTTACATTTCATTTAATTGACAAGAGTGCATAGTTACTTAAATTAACCCGTTACATTACATTTCATGATTTCCTTAAATCACTTGGGTATTAGAAAGTAGAGGAGTGCATTTGTGGGTCAAAATTATCATAAGAGCAAGCATTATAAGATTAAACAATTTATTAATTTGGTTTACAATACAACACAGTTATTGAAATGTATTTGCTTCAGACACTGTGTTAGCCTCTGGAACAACAAAGATGACTAGAAATGATGCTTACCTGGCTTTTATTGGAGCAGGTGAGGTTGGCATTTTGGAAAGAGATGGAAAGCAAATATTGCAAGGCCTATATTAAAAGCAAATACAACATGTGTGGTATGAAGAGGAAGGAGCAAGGGGCAGTGAAAGGCTCAACAAAGTCTCCTAAAATACATAATAATTAGTGACTTCTCAATAGGAAGTAAGAAAGTGTAGGCATATTAGGAATGTCAGTCCATCTGCTGTCTGGTATATCCCTGGAGACAAAGAAGAATATAGTGTGCCATTGGCTTCAACTATGGGTAGATAGGGGCTGTGAAGGCACCAGGCTGGTATGAATCTGTAGGCTACAGGGAAGGGGAAAATAAGCACAAGAAGGAAGATATGGCTGGCTCTCTCTTATCATTCAGATTTCAGCTTCCCTGCCAGGTGAGTGGCCTTCCCTCACTCCCCAATACCGTACTGAACAGGTCTCTCACTACTCTCTGTCTTGGCCTACTCATAGTGAATTTTTTCATTTGTTTTAAGTTGTTTATCGTTCACCTTCCTCACAAGATGATAATTTTCAAAAGAGCAGGGAACTGCATTTCTAGCCCCTAGAACAATACCTGGTATACAGTAGGCACTTGATAATATTGCTCAGTGGTGAAATTAGATCAACAAGGAAAAAGAAAGATCCAGAGACAGAGAAACATCCATCAGACCATTAAACCTCAGAGGGAAGATAGGGGAGGGTGGGGATAAGGGGGAGAGATCAACCAAAGGACTTGTATGCATGCATATAAGCCTAACCAATGGACACAGACAACAGGGTGGGGGGTGTGAGGGCATGAGGAGGGATTAGGGGGGCTATGGGGGGATAAGGACACATATGTAACACCGTAATCAATAAAGAAATTAAAAAAAAACCAATAAAATAACAAAAAAAAGAAAAAGAAGAAAGGAAAAAGAGAAAAGGTAAAGAATAGTCCACATAAAAAAAAAAAAAGACAGGAATAGTGCACTATAAAGCACTGTCTCAGATCAGAGGTCAGCCAGGGTACCAATCCCTCAGTCCCAGAAACCATTCCCTACCAAAAAGTTCAAAAAGAACATTTCAAAAGGACTATGCTTACCACATATTCTACATACTGTAAAAGCTTGTCAGATTGGAAGGCAGAACATTGATTGCATTTTACACATACTGCTACCTCAACAAAAAGTGAAAAAAGATATATTTTAATGGTGATATTATAATTGAAAGCTTATTCAAGTAAGTAGGTTTTTCAACATAAAATATTAATCTGGTCAATAATCATATTTGTAAGAAAGAAATGGAGTATTATTGTGTGAGCCATAAGTTCAAGTTCCTATCCTGAGTACTTAAATATTTTTTACAAACATCACTATATTAATCTGCCTTTTTTGCATTTTACTGCTGTTACTGTTCAAAAATTCAATCTCCTAAACAAATGGCAATTCAAGAACACATTCAAATTCCAGTGATATATTATTCCTGTGACTACAGAGGTATATTTGCCCATTCAGTCTTTTTTTTTTTTCATTCAATAGCTGTTATATATCTCTGAATACAAAATACACACTCTGCTTTCTCAACTACTATAACAGACAGCAATTTCTACAATCCCTCATCCTTTCTCTGAAAACACTTAAAATATACTTAAATTTAAATTAAATCACACAGGAAAGTTATTTATGCTATTTTGTCATAACTTGAATATTTTATTTTATTCAATGTATCTTGTAGGTTAAAAGTAAAATGTCATGAGCCTCATTATTTAAGTTCCATATAGGAAAAGTACCGTTGCCTGAAATATTTTGACATATACAAGACAGCACTGCACCTAGTATTATTGCCCTGCAAGATTTAAATATCTTTTGGTATTATAGCTCCCCTGCATTAGGAGGGGTTCTTCCAGTTTTAATACACTTTTTTCTATTTAATTTTTAGATACATGAATCCAGCAAAGGGGGAAAAATGAACTTCTAAGGAGAAACTCATAAATGCTCTTGTAATATAAACAATTTCTTCTGAACAATTTACAGATTCAGTTCCAATAACAATGAAGTCTTTTTCAGCTTGACAACCCAGCTACCACAAATGATGGCTATACTCTTTAATGAGTCAGCAGTTGAGTAAATTTCTTTAAGTGATCCCAAATCCCAACCTCCAGAATAGATGGTTCCTGGTTATTGCTTAGTTTGTACATACTCAGTGAAGACAACATACACACTCCTGAAAAGGGAAGAGACCGGCTACATGACTCTGGGCACGTCCCATAAACCTGGAAACTACCAGCCACTAAATAGGCTATGTGAGGGTTAGGTGTGGCAATACATGTAAGAATGTCCTGAAAACTATAAAAAGCCATATACTGGTACATGCAAGATTCCTATTATTACTAGTAATGACTAAAAAAGTGCAACATGTCACTGATTTATCTTTTTTCCCTTCCATGTAAGATTTGAACCACAATGGGGGAAAGTGCAGAGACTGAAGATAAACCAAATGGCCCCTTTGCACTGGGCCTCATTTACAATACACACAGCATTAAACTCACAGTAAGCAGACAGACACCATCTCCTCATGCCCAGGTTGTCATAATTGCTTCCTAACCCGTCTCCCTGTTTGTGCCTTTGCCACCTTATAATCTGTTCTCCGTCTGCAGCAATCATAATGAGCCTTTAAAAATAAAGCTGTTCATATCACTCCTCTGCTTAATACCCCTCCACAGCTTCTCATCTCCGTCGGAGCAAAAGCCTAAGTCCCTAGGCTGGCAAGCAAGGCCCTACAAGGGCAGCCTCTCTGCCCCGCCCCACCTCCTCCACCCTCTCCCCTGCGGAAGGTACTCTAGTGGCCTCCTTGCTCTTCTTTGCACAGGCGTGCCCCAACTCCAAGTCTTTGCACTTGCTGTTTCCGCTGCCTGGATAGTCTCATCCCATGTATCCATGTGGTTTCCTCTCTCATTCACCTTCAAGCCTCCGCTCAACTGTCACCTTATTGCAAGCCTACCCATACTCCTGGCATCCCCAGCCCTTTTCCTACTCCAAAATAGTTCCTTACAGTATGACCTACTTTACTTTATTGCATTGCCTAATTTCTGACTGTGAGCCCTATGAGAGTGGGGATTTGGGTATGCTTTGCTCACTATTGTACCCCCAATGCCTAGGGCACTGGCCGACACATAGCAGCACATAAGTAAATTTGTTAAATTAACAGATAAGCAAATTTCACATCACATACATGTGTGAGCGACCTGTAAACTACAACACAGGGAGGAGCAAAAGTAGGTTTACAGTTGTGAGTATGCAAAACACAACTCATTTCTTCTATTATTTACTTATTAATTATTGTATTATTTTCCATACAAACCACTGTAAAGCTGCTTTTGCCCCACCCAGTATTCTAACAAGCTCTGTTGAACTCAGGTTAAGCTAAAAGAAGAGGGAACATGATCTCACTCATATGTGGAATCTAATGAACAAAATAAGCTGAACAAAATAGATCCAGAGACATAGAAGCATGGAACAGACTATCAAATCTCAGAGGGACGGAGTGGGTGGGTCGGGGGGGGGGGGGGGGAGTGAAAGAGATCAATCAAAGAACTTGTATGCACGTATGCATAACCCATGGACACAGACAATAGGGTGGTGAAGGCCTGGGGTGGGAGCCTGGGGAGGGCTAGAAGGGGTCAATGGGGGAAAACGGGAAATATTTTTTAAAAAGAGAAATATTACACAAATAATCACAAAACAAAATAAACTAATCATGTGCTTAGTGTATCAGTAAACTGGCATGGCTTGGCCAGAGTAGCTCAGTGTTTGAGTGTTAACCTATGAACCAGGAGGTCACCATTCAATTTCTGGTCAGGGCACATGCCGGGGGTTGTGGGCTTGGTCCCCAGTAGGGGGCATGCAGGAGGCAGCCAATCAATGATTCTCTCTCATTACTGTTTCTATCTCTCCTCCCTTCATCTCTGAAATCAATAAAAAATCTCTATATAATAAAAGCCTAAGCAACTGTTACAGCAGAATGACCACGACCAGTTGCTATGATGCACAGTGACCACCAGGGGGCAGACACTCAATGTAGGAGCTGCCCCCTGGTGGTCAGTGCGTTCCCACAGGGGGAGCACTGCTCAGCCAGAACCCAGGCTCACAGCTGGTGAGCACAGAGGCAGTGGTGGGAGCCTCTCCCGTCTCCGTGTCAACGAGAGCGAGCAGGTGGGCGGTAAGGAGCGAGGGGTCCTGGACTGTGAGAGGGCGCAGGCTGGGCTGAGGCCCCTCACCCCCTGCCGCCAGAGCACAAATTTTGTGCACTGGGCCTCTAGTATTAAAAAATAAAAATAAACTGGCATGACATTCAGGAGAGTTCCAATATATTCATAAAATTTTTTGTTTAACCAAATATCACTGTAGCATTAAAGAACACATTTCAAATCCATCTTTTTAAGAAACAAAAGATGGGAACCATTTAATGCCAAACATATTCAATAATTAAATTAATTATATATGCCTTTGATTCTACTCAATATGAAATCAAGATTGCCACAAAAACAAATATGAGATTCCAGTACCTCTGCATTTTGCTCCCACAATCACATAAAAGTAAAGTTGTATTTTGGCCATTACACTGTATTAGCTTATTGATCAATCACAAATAGCTCAATGTAGGATGTTTTCTCAGGAAATGTGGGCTCCTAGGAACAGGAGTGGGGAACCCACCATCCTTCACCTGGGTAAGTCTGGGCTTCACGCATCTGGAATGTGAAGAAACCAATCTCCAGCTGCCTTTCAAGTACTGAAGGCAAATGAATCTAATATATTAAAAAACAACAACAACGTCTTCTAGGAAATTAATATCTTGCAAATAAGATCTGGCAAAATGTTAAGCTCATTAAGACCTGGTATCAAACATACTTTCATGCCATTTTATCTCAGTGGCCATAACAAAACAGAAAAGTGCAGTTGTCATTCGTATAGTGTTTGATCCCCACAATGTGTTCCTTCCTTTCCCTAATATTCTGTGGCTCTGATGACCTTTATGTAACAAGTTTGGTACTTGAACTGTTTCTTGTATATCCATATTGTTTCAACATAAGAGCTCCTTAAAGGCAGAAACCCTCAATTAATAAATACTCAATTTGATGAGGATAAATCCCTGTTTATAACATCATCTAAGAAAAACAAGCAAACATGGCTTATAAACAACTAGAGGCCTGGTGCACAAAAATTCATACACTGGAGGGGGTGTCCCTCAGCCCGGCCTGCCCCCTCACAGTCTGGGAGCCCTCAGGGGCAGGAGGCAACCTGGCGATCAGGGGAAGGCGACGCCCCCATCACACCTCTGCTGCTGCCACTGCCGGCAGCACCAGCCTTGGCCGGCCCTGGTTACCTGAGCCTCAGGCGGCCCTGGGCGGCTGGGCAGCCACCATCCGAGGCTTGCCTGCACCTCAGGCTCGCCCTGGGTGGCTGGGAGGCTGAGGGACTCTGGAGATAGGTGTGGAGCAGCCGGGCCCACCTGGGGGTGGGCCCGGCCTTGCCACACACCTACTGCTCCAGCGGGGCTGAGGGGACTGGGCGCCACCATCTTGTGGCTGTGGGGGCCGCCATCTTTGAGGGTGGGGACAGTCAATTAGCATATTCCCTCCTTATTGGCTGTGGGCGTCGCCATCTTTTGTAATGGCATGAGGGTCAATTAGCATACTCCCTCTTTATTAGATAGGATGGGAAGCAGAGCTGATAAAAATGGTATATTTACCTCTACCTTTCCTCAACATAAATGACTGGAGGAAGGTGCAGTCTGTGTATACAAGGGAGAGAGAGGTAAAGAGAGGAAGAGAGAGACGAGTTCCTATAAAAAATGATGATACTATAACAGAGTACCAAAAAATTCATTTAGCACCTTAAAGTATTTTAAAAATTGTACCACATTAGCACAGCAGTAAACTTTTTCTAGTTAAAATGAATACTGCATGGGGAAAGAATTATCATTATTGTTAGATATTTACAGTGTGCCAAGAAGGATACCCAGGGAAATGCACAAACTACACCCATTGGGCTTAAAAACTACATGAAATATAGCTGTATTGTGCCTAACATCATAATAAAAACAATTACTCTTAGCTATGGATAAATATATTTCTATTCCACACACATGGATATATGCATGTTGTGACAATTACCCATAAATAATTCAAGCTAATTCCCCAAGATTTAATCCATGTTGAAATGTGTCCTTTAAAAAGCGGATAGCATACTTGGCAGAAAAGCTCAGTAATGAAGGGTCATACTTTGAAAATATGCATATGAAGCTACATTTCTCTTTTCTGCATTTTGAAACATGAATAATAAGCATGGTATTTTTAACAAGGTAATTTTCACTTTCTTTGCATATAATAAAAATGTCAGAATCTTAACCCTTTATGCCTACATAATGGATTACAAGGTTTAAAAAGTGTAATCAATATAAAAGTTTCCATGAGGTTTATAATAAAAGGACTAGGATAAATGAGATTAGAAACCCAAAGAACAGGGTCTAATTCAGGCTCTGCCACAAACTAGCTATGTGACCTTGATCTAATGACCTTGAAGAATGTCAAATCTATGTCTTTCAAGTAGTAAAAATCCCAGTGGACCAGAGCTCACATAGAACTTGAAAATTATCTATCTCTGGACTAGTAGCTACTGTTCTGAACTTAGTATTATGCACTATGAATTGAGAGCCTTGGCTTCTGAGTTACCTCACAACCCTAAGACTCTCAGGTAACCAAAAAAGCTAAGTCAAAGGGCTAACAAGTGATGAAGACATTGTTCCTGTAAAATTTGTGAGACTCCTTTCTGTCGTCCATTTGTTTTTCAAAGTAAAATGTTCAATATGTCATGTACAATATTCTTAATTAATAGTAGACAAGTATTATTCAGCAACATACTAGTAGACAGTGTACTAGGGGAAAGAGGCATGAGCCACATTCTTGGCAACTTGAACATTTGATGGTGTCAAATCACCCGTTAGGATGCTACCTACGATTACTTAACTTCTTATGAACATGAATTCTGATTTCTAATATTATCAAATTTCCAATAGAGACCTCTACCACCCAAAGTTAATGATCAGCACTTTCTAGGATATCTTCTCACCAGAGGAATTTCAGATAATAGTCATGGAGAAGAACAGATAAGAAGTATGCGCACTATACCTTAAAAACAAAACATGAAAAAGTCAATAAACAATGATGAAAGTGACCCAACAACCCATTTCAGTGGTGAGGTGCCATGCACTGTATAAAGTACTGAGATATATACAGCATAGTGACAAATTAAGCCACAACCCAACAAATATTATAGTTTTTCCACAGAAAAATCTAGCCAAATGGTAGAAAGTCTCACTCTAATGATTTCAATCTTCTTATAGTGAAAGACAACAAAAAGATACAAAGGAAGATTATGTTACTCTTACATGAGTAAATAGGAATGCAAATATAGATATAAATAGTTCTAGGCAGAGGTAACATTCAAAATATTAAACAACTGGTGCTATATAAGTACTGATCAATCGGAATGAATACTAGCCATAAATATGGTCATACCAGCACATGCCAACCAAATATAAGCCCTGGTTACAGACAGTAATAATTACCAAGTAGACTAAGAGAAATTTATTGATTTTTGAGAGAGAGAGAGAGAGAGAGAGAGAGAGAGAGAGAGAGAGAGAGAGAGATTGAGATTGAACCCGTGACCCTTTGGTGCATGGGATGATGCTCCAAATAACTGAGTCAAACCGGCCAGAATAGATTGAGAGAAAATTATAGAATATTGACCCAATACCAGGGCCCAGAAACAGGAACTAAATAAATTTCTTTCTAGATTCTGAGATTTCTAAAGGCAGTACAACATACAGCCTATATAAATTTGGATAAGAGACAAGGTATATTCAGGATTACAGTTGGCCCTTGAACAATATGGGTTTGAACAGTGTGGGTCCAATAATACCCAATTTTTTTTCAATAAATACTGTAAATCTATTTTTCTTCCTTACAAACTTATAAAATAAAAGCCTAATATGCTAAGTGTCCAGTCATCGTTCAACCAATCAAAGTGTATTATGCTAATGCTATGCCAAGGCCACTCAACCACTTTCTATGACATGCACTGACCTCCAGAGGGCAGACAGTCAACCAGTCGCTATGATATGCACTGACCATCAGGAGGCAGACACTCTGACTGGTAGGTTAGCTTGCTGCTGGAGTCTGGCTAATCTGGACTGAGCGAGACATGCTGAACACACCCTGGAGCCCTCCTGTGGTCCCTCACCAGCTGGCCAACCTCCCACATTCCTCCCAGGCCCCGATTATCCCTTGGCCTGGCTGCACCCTCTCGCAATCCGGGACCCGTTGGGGGATGTTGGAGAGCCTGTTTTGGCCCGATCCTACACGCCAGGCTGAGGGACCCCACTGGTGCACAAATTCATGCACCAGGCCTTTAGTTTTCTTAATAATTTTATTTTCTCTAACTTACTTTATGGTAAGAATATTATATATAATACATATAACATATCTATTAATCAACTATTTATGTTATCAGTAAGGCTCATGGTCAATAGCAGGCTATAGTTAAGATTTTCAAGAATCAAAATTTATATGTAGATTTTTGATTGCACAGGGTGGGGGTGGGGATCGGTGCCCCTAACCTGTGCATTGTTCAAGGATGGGCTCTATTTCTCACAACTACCATTTTCTAAAATAAAAAAGCTCCTATCTGCTGATTTTTGGCTCTTTTATTTAAAGACTACATGTTAAAGATCCAAAGGGGGTACTTATCTATATGAAAACATATAGTCCCAAATTTAGCAATTTTAAATTGTTAATTATAACTTTTTAAAGCTTAGCCTAAACAAATAAAATGAATTTTTTTCTAAATTGGCATATCTAGAAAACATTTTGTATATTATGACTTTTAGCCAAAATCTCTACTTCCCAACCTCTATCACAAGGGTTTTACTGTTATATCAGAAATAGCTTACTTTAGCTGGGTAAGTGTGGCTTGATGGTTAAGCATCGCCCCATGAACCAGGAGGTCACAGTTCGATTCCAGTCAGGGCACATGTCTGGATTGCGGGCTCAATCCCCAGTAGAGGGTGTGCAGGAGGCAGCTGATCTATTATTGTCTCTCATCATTGATGTTTCTATCTCTCTCTCCTTCTTCCTTCCTCTCGCTGAAATCAATAAATAAATTAAATAACTTTATGAGGTAGGAACTTCTTATCTGCAAATGCTATTGATTAAGTCATGTATTTTTAGCCTTGGCTGAGAGCCATATCATACCACCTTAGAGATTATGCAGTTTCATTGCTTTTTGTTTGTTTTGTTTTTAATAGAAAGCAATGACCAATGATTAAATAAATGATCAAGGCCACAGCTGATATCAGCACATATTTGATTTCAAAGCCAAACCCAAACTCAAACATTTACATTTTCATTTCCATCTATGAACTAGGGAATTAAACTTATTGAGCATCTTCTACATGCCAGACATTATCAGATGCAATTCAATCTCATGTAACCCTCAGCACTGCCCTATATGTATATTCCTAGCCCATTTTATAGATGAGAAAACAGAAGCTCAGAGAGGTTAAGTAACTTATTCTAGGCAATAAGAGAATGAGTAGTAACTTGGGGATGTGATGTCAAACTCAGTGTTCCCTAGGGTAAACCTTGTGGTTTCCACTGAACAGATACAACCAGGAGCCATCAAGATGAGGTAAATGTACATATAGTCAATATAATACATCCAAGAAAAAAAAGAAATGAAGAGATCATTTTAGAAAAAATTGAGAACAGTTCCAAAAGAAAAAAATAAATACAGTAAATACCAGTTTTACCATGCTATATTTGTTTTCCTCTAAATTAATGTAGCTCAAGAGTAGTTTTTATATTAAACTCTTAGTGATCTTCAAAAGATACTATTGCTGAAACCGGTTTGACTCAGTGGATAGAGCGTCGGCCTGCGGACTCAAGGGTCCCAGGTTCGATTCCGGTCAAGGGCATGTACCTTGGTTGCGGGCACATCCCCAGTAGGGGGTGTGCAAGAGGCAGCTGATCGATGTTTCTCTCTCAACGATGTTTCTAACTTTCTATCCCTCTTTCTTCCTCTCTGTAAAAAAATCAATAAAATATATATTTTTTAAAAAGATACTATAATTTATATTTCACATTCCATTGGAATACTAGTGATAAAAAATGTGCTTCACAAAAATAAATTGGGATATTTCAAGTATATAGACATTTTGTAAAAGCAATATTTACTTATAATTTAGTCATTAATCATATTAGGATATAATTTAAAAAATGAATAAAATATTTGAATATGATCAGGAATCTGTCATGAAACATCTTTACTAAGATTTTTATCTTGTCTCATTTTCTAAGGATCGTAATGTCTCAAATGTCTATATTGTTCCTCCAAGGAAGTAACAGATGGCTGTTGAAAGAGAATAGAAAAGAGAAGAACCAAATAGTTCCTTGAATTTTATTCCTTTTATAATGAATTCTAACCAAACTAACTGGTTCAGAACATTTTTAATTACCAAGTGATATGCTTAAACTAAAAATAGTAGTATATCTTAGTATACATATTTTTTTAAGAAGTAAAAATTAAGGACAGTAAATTTTCCACACATGGTTGACTTGGCTTATAAAAGCATCTATACATCACTGTATTCTAAATTTGGGTTACACATTCCTTTAGTGATGCCATCATTGAAGAACAAATATGATTAGCAACTGATTTTAACTCTCTCTTAGACTACTTTCTGTTAAAATCTTTGAGTTTCCTCATCCAGCAAATAAAAAGAGGTCTGAGGTCTGCGCTTTCCATCCCAAGACTGCCAAGTTAGATAATAAAACTTGTCAAAGAGCACAGCATTACTAGCCAGAACATTTAGAAACAAATTTGTGTCCTTAAGGTTGCCATCCCAACAAAATGCTAATCCCATTACCTTAAGAAAGGTTTGAGGTAGACTCTCTAAATGAATTGCAAGAGGTTGGCAATCCCTGGTCCATTTCAAATGCAGCTCAGTGTCCTCCAATGCTTTTTTCCTCTCAAATTAAAAAAACCCCCACAAAAACCTAGATCAGTGATGGCGAACCTATGACACGCGTGTCAGCACTGACAGGCGTAGCCATTTCTGATGACACGCGGCCGCTGAGGCGGCTGCATGCCGAGGATGAAACATTTGCTGCTCGTGAGGATGAAACATTTGCGAAATAATGTTTTTTCCTCAAAGTAACTTTCCTCAAAGTTATGCTCAGTTTTTTGGCTAAGTTTGACACACCAAGCTCAAAAGGTTGCCCATCACTGACCTAGATATATAGATTCATACCAGCTTCTCTTGTTTTACACTAAATCCACCAACAAAACAATTTAAATTGTTATTAATTATGGAAAACTATAATCAATTAAAGAGTTCTAGAGATCCATTCCTCCTCAAGTCCCTTGTGTCAGAAAGCTAAAACATTACTTATAGAGGGGGCATTACCCATTTAGGAAGAAAACTTCTCATTCTACATAAATACTAAGCTTAAAAATTATGCCGAAACCAGTTTGGCTCAGTGGATAGAGCGTCAGTCTGCGGACTGAAGGGTCCCGGGTTCGATTCCGGTCAAGGGCATGTACATTGGTTGCGGGGACATCCCCAGTGGGGGGTGTGCAGGAGGTGGCTGGTCGATGTTTCTCTCTCATCGATGTTTCTAGCTCTCTATCCCTCTCCCTTCCTCTCTGTAAAAAATCAATAAAATATATTTAAAAAAAATATTCTTATTTATAAGACAGTGTGTGGAGTAACAAGATTTCAGGTAAAAGTAAATACATATTGAAATAGACATTAATAACTTTAAACAAAATTAAATTTTATTGCATTATTTTAAATCTCCAGATGACAATACATTTGTAGAGATTAAGTAAAAATAGTGTTAAAACAACAACTATCATTTTTGAGGTCTTACTCTGTAACAATCAGTTTGTAAACACTGTATTCTTATCCTTATTTTAAGTTGTGAAAAACAATAATTTATTGGGTTAAGAAATTTACCCAAGATTACAATGCCAAAAAATGATACAGCCAGAATTCAAAATCAAGTCTAACAATGCACAAATCACTTTCATAAACAATCTCATTTCTTTCTCATATACTCTAACTCTAGAAAGTAGTATCATTTCTCTCATACTTTTATTAGCTGTGGTAAAATTGAGACTCAAAGAGATTCCATGACTTGGCTAACTTCACACAGACTGATGACTCCACATTAAATGGTCTTTCCAGCATTAAATGTCCAGCTGACATTAAAACCTGGCATTCAATATTAAATCTCACACACAAACAGTACACGGCCTGGCTCATATAAGATTGTCCGTGATTCTCTTCTGAGTCATTCTCCTGAACTATTAAGAATATATTTGATTTCAGTAATATTTCATCTCTTACCCATAGCCTAGATCTAAAATTTTGCAATGTTGAAGGGAAGATAGCAGTGTTATAGCATCTAAAATTGCCTGTATTAGGGAGTTCCATTACCCAAGGATTCTTCTCCCAAGTTCTCTAAGGAAATGTTTGATTTTAAAAATAAAACTATTAGCCATTTAATTCATGTATTTGGAATGGCTTAAAATAGACTCGTTCCTTTTTCTGTTAATCTAACAGAACAGGCTGCTGTGTTACAGGCCAGGCGCCTGCAGGGCTCTCACAGAGGATCAAGGCTGACGTAGAAAAGGCTCTTCCTCTCCAGCTGCTGAGTCTCTGGGATCCTCAGAAGCCTCTCATCAAACCAGTACCTATATCAATAGTGGGCGATTTCCTGACAAGCCTAATTTGGCATCTAGACACAGGTTTAGACCTAGCAATAATATGCTAACTACATGGATTATAGCACAAATGTTTATTTAGAGTGAGTCTTTATTCCAAAGAGCTTACATTTCTTAATTAAAAAAGCAAAGGTCAATAGAGCTGATGAATTTTTAAGTGACTTACTTCTACTGTCATAAAACTAATTATGAAACATGTCACCTGTATTTAATACTGCTTTGAAGCCTTCTTTTCCTCACTGGAAAAAATAAAATTAGCTTGTATTAAGCAGAAAGCATAAAAACTCACAAATACAGTGGCTATAGCAAAATAATAAACTAAATAACAGGGACAGTAACCACATGCCAGCTATCACACTTATTCCCTTAATAATTAATTGTACCCAGCTTTTTAATGTTGTAAGTGTTGGGAAATATTTAAGGACAAAAACTTGGAGATTCTATATTTAGTGTGAAGGAGTTTAAATACACAATTATTTATCCCTGGGACTATTACAAATGACAACTTCCATTTGTACAGAAAATAAGATAAAACAATGCAACTATAAAGTTTTGGCTGGATTCATTATAAAATTCTACACTCCACAGGTTTATAAAAATGTTATATGAGTAAATGCTACAGATTTAGAAATGCTTGTGGAAACCTTATCCCGTGGAATATCTATTTGGTTTCATATAACTACTGTGCTCACGAACACTTGTCTCTTATGTTCCTGAATATTTATGAATAACATGGTCTTTAACTCAACAGCGTTTTTCCTGGCACAGCTCTTCTTCCAGATGCAGCATCAAGTATGGTCTTGAATTAAGGATCAAGTAGCATCCTTAATGCTGCTTCCCTACACCATCTGCTAGTTTTGTGGGTTTTTAATAAATTAAATGTTATCTTAAATGTTTCCATTTCCAGTGTTCCTAACAACAATGAAGTAAAAATGTTAACTTACTGCTTAGTAAACTAGAACATACAAAGAAAAGATAAAATAATGTAAGTGTAAGTATTTTTTTTCCCCTAAGTAGAGAACTGGGGAAAACTGCTTCCTTTTTCATGGTCAGACTCTATTTGAGATAGTTCCCCTTCTGTGACTGCACCATCACAAGTTCGGACTCTGCTGTGTGACATTGGGTCTATTAACAGTTAGCCTGTCAGCATGGGATCTAAGGGTTTATAGTAAATTTAAACTCAGAACCAGTAGAAGTTAGAGCATGAGCTGGGGTCATTTTAAGTTTATTTCCTTATGTCCATTCTTGGGAGGAAAAATGCCCAGGGGAAAAGAGAGGATCCAAACGCTGATTCTTAGTCAAGCACGCTAAGATTACTTGGTCTTAATTGCTCTCACTGATTGTAGTTTGGCATCTGCTCCAGGGTTCCTTCCAGGAATCAAGTCACAGATGCAAGAGAGCCTGAACCACCCAGTTGTTAAGTCTTTCATGTCTATTTCCCACACCAACTTCTGCATGATGGTCACACTCAAAACATTTTAAGGAGAAAAGAATTATTTTAAGTTTTGACTTAAACATTTTTAAAAATTGGAGTATCACATACCATTAATTCCTATTTATGTTTTGAAAAAAATAGTTTTTCATTGTCTTGTAACTCTCTTCCCTGAACTTTAGTAAGATTTTATAGCAATTTGTTACTATCCCAACTCAGTGTTGTGAAATAAACATTGTTATGTTAGTCTTCTGTAACAGCTCCTGATAGTTTGAAAACCCTCTGCTGTGGTGACAACATTTATAAATGTAAGGGATCTAACTCTGAAGTAGCTAACGCTTTATCTTTATATTTTCTCTCTCTTGATGACTCTACATACTTCATTCATTCATCCTCTTCCCCCACCAAAATTTTCTATTCCAAAGAAATAACTTTTGAGAAGTTTTTGGTTCTCAATAATGTACAATAAATTCTGTAATTTAACCTCTATCACATCCATTTGGAAAAGCTTAAATATTCATAATTCAGAAATTATGGGAGGTTGGCAGTGGGAAAACTTCTGTGTTATCCTCAAATTACATTCCACACCCAGCCACTGTGTTTTATGGCTGTGCTAAGAGGAGTTTAACAAACGAAATGTAAACATGGGTAACATGCTGCAGTCTCTGCACCCTGCTGCTGGCGTTTAGAATTTAATAACCCGGGAACCTTAAAAAAGGAGGCGATGCAGGGCTCCCTTCAGAGAAGCGTTGTGTGGTGTTCATGCCCAGCTGGGGATTCATTCACCTTGGGGACTGGATTCCCACTGAACTATACCAGGAAGAATCAAAATTTTGAAATTTGTACAAAGTACCTTAGAAACATGTTTGTCTCTTCATGAAAGTTTTCAAATCCCATCCTTGTATCCCTACAACTTCAGACACTGACACTGTCCATAACCTATTCCTGCTCTATTAAAAAAAAACGCTTAGATGAACTACTTTTTAGAGATCAAGATCAAGTCGCATTAAACTTCTTGGGCAGTTTGGAGTTGGCTCTCCTGGGAGCCAGGGCTATCATCACGGGAGTGACAGCTCTCACATCCTCTCCCCTCCCCCGCGCCTGAGCATGTGAGACCAGTTTAAATTTATCGGCTGGGGAATGGGAAGCGAGGAGCAGCCTTCTGAACCACACCCTGGTCACATCCGGGGCTTGCGTCCCTTGTCCACCTCAGTTTTATTCGCCACACCCCACGTACCGACGCCGGTGCCACCATTCCACCCTCTGTTGTTACCCTCACTCTCTAGGGTCAGTGCTGCCTTCTGGGTTTGGGAAACAAGTTATATTGAGCATGGACTTTCAGAGCTTAGGGGACTGAGGTAAAAGGAGACCAAAAATAACCAATATTAAATCAGCATGGCCCAGAATTCACACCAGCAAAAATCTAGACTGCCCAACTCTGTGAAAGAAATTGGGATAGTGTGGATTGGGAGCGCCACGAGCATGCCGGACATGGCTGCCCTCCCTCCTCTGTGCTTCTTTCCATGCTCAGTACTCGTCGTTCAAGCTGAGCATTATTCCAGCTTCTTTCATCTACTCCCTCTCCTTCAATCTTTCCACCTTGTTTAATGCAAGACATTTTAATCATATTATCTTCTAGCACTGATGTCCTCTGACACAGCAGATTACCCATTGCCAACAACTTTTTTTTTTTTTTTTAGTTTTAGACTGAACAAAAGAATCACTTTCAAGCAGCTATTTGCAGTGAAATAATAGTTTAAGATTTTAACCAAAGGTAAGAATTTAAATTAAGAATACAAGGAAGTATGTTAAAGAAACAGTCGGAAGTATACAAACACAACATCTGTCTATAGAAAAGGGGTGGGAGTAGATGGAAGTACATTTAATTAGTTACACACATAAAGTTGTAGCATAATAGTGACATGAACTCAACAGTTCTGTAGAACTAATATTTATGGAGTGTTAACTATGTGCCAAGAACTGTCGAGATGTGTGAGCCTCCTACAGTAACTGCCAGATTTAGAAAAGAAAGAAAGTAGGGAGGGCCCTTTGAAGAAGTAGCAACAGCTAATTTTTTTTAAAAGGATAAAAAGTGTACTGCAATTTTAAGATGACCAGAAGAAAAGAAAAAAAAATTAAATGGTCTCATAGATATTTCAAGAAATAAAAATAGTGAAGGGAAGCAAAGTAACAGTTTATCATACACAGGGTCTGTTATTGGGCTGTCTCAGACCACCTTCCTAATGTAGCTCACGAGTCTAGAATCTGTAGTCCTTACTTGGAGTTTGCTATTTGGAACTTCCACACTGATTGGAGATTCAATTTTTAGCATGCCTCATTACATTACTTAACCTTTTTTCCTTTGCTGTGTGTTTGAATGAAATGCGTATCTTTAATACATAATTCAGGGATTTCTAACAAATTATACACCTGTGTCAGCACCATGTCAGTAGGCAACTTCCACTGCAATCAATCCCCACACCCTATTCTTGTTTCTTTCACTATATATAAGTTTTCCTTGTATTTAACTTTTTATACATATTTTAATATACAATTTTCATGTCTGCTCAGATAGACTGTTAGCTCCTTATACCACCAACTTTTTTTTCAGAGCTGGCAGGGACACACTAGAACTTTTAGCCCAGATCCCTCATATTACTCACAAGGAAACCAAGAATCAGACAGAGCAGGACAGAGTGAAACTGGGACTAAGACAAAGGAACTCACATTCCCTTGGGACTGTGAGCGTTCTGCCATGTTTTAAGCAAGAGATTTGCTTTTCTACATCCTAGTCCAGGTGCTCAGCAATCTCTTTTAACTGGAAAAACAATTAATAAAATGAAACTTCCTTTCCACTAAGAAGTATTTTCTTCACGCTGTCTCTAGGGTACCCATCCGCCTTTAGACACAGATAGAGCGGTATAAACAGGGATAAGGCGGAGGGGCCCAGGGACAACCATGGCAGGGAGTCTGTGTGCTGGGGGTGGGAGAAGGGGGGGCAGAGGGATGCCTGTAACAAACAGTCTCCTCCCTGCCCAGTCTCTCCTGACTACAGTTGCCCTTCTCAGCTCCTCTTCCCTTAATTTCTCATCGTGAGGTGCTCTTCTCGGTCTCCTCTGCTCCCCTTTCCCTGGGATTAAATCCAGAGCGGGTGGGATGGGGGAAATTCATTCCACACTCAGGGCAGTTCTAGGAGCTGGGTGGGCTCAAATGGCACTACAGTAATACAGTAATCTGGCATCCTGCCTGGAGTAACCCCAATCCCGATACTGGATTAGCTGGGTCATTTTAGGCAATTTCCTCATTTGCAAAATATGGTAACAATAATAGTACTTTTCTCATATGGTTGCTGTGAGAATGAAATGAGAAAAGTACACAGAAAAGTGTCTGGCATGCAGTAAGTACTCAATAAATGCTGACTGTCTGCAAATGTACACGCTATAGAAAATGTTGCCTCAATAGAGGCGGCACAGAAAGAAGAAACAGGTTGGGAAAGAAGACAGCGCATGTTTCAGCAGGGGAACCTGAGGGAGGGAGTGGATGTTCACCCAGTGCGGGCCCCTCTTATCCCTTCTCTGAACTTGCACAGTGCTTTGTTTATGGTACTTATCCCAGCCTGTTGCATCGAAACGATTACATCCTTCCCCTCATGAGAATGTAGGCTCCCAGGGATAAATGTTTACTACATAAACTAAAACACATTTTAAATAACCAGTTATTCTTTTCTTTCTTCCTTCTCCCACCCCTTACCTTGAAAATTTCCAAGCCTGAATAGAGGTGATTATATATTCAAACATAATGAGAGGTTAATTCAAAGCTTATCTGTAAAGGTTTCTGGTAATTGATAATAAATTTCTATACAGTCATAATTATTTCCCTTCCTTTCTGTTGGTTCACCTCCAAATGCATTGTGTTTTTCACTCCAACTGTGAAGAGGTTAGGTTTACAAATTTAAACATCAACTTCTTGCCAAAGTCCAAAAGTCACTGTTGCCCATCAGTGAGCCTCCACAGGAACCATAAGTAATGAGTGTATTCCAGGGTTTTTCAGGATGTTTTTCTATCTAATTCTTTTATACTTTGCTCTAACATTCTGTGAGCAATAGTCTAATTCATTCAGTTTCCCCCATAAGTACTACATAGCATGTTTTTCATCTTGGCAACCATAATTACTTATCCATTTGGACAGAAAAGGGAAACTCAAATCAGTTTACCATTATTTAATTATGTATAGCATTCGTGTTATTATGTATAATACATGTGTATTCTTTACAAATCCAGACTATATGTTTGCGAAAGCAAACATCTCAAAATATAGCTCTAGGACAATAAATAATTATCTTTTTCATCTCCTTTTTAAAGATGTCATTTTTTCTGTGCTTCCAATGTCTTTTTTTTTCTTTATTGATTAAGATATTACATATGTGTCCTTATCCCCCCATTGCCCCCCCACCTCCCCCACTCATGCCCTCACCCCCCCCTGTTGTCTGTGTCCATTGGTTAGGCTTATATGCATGCATACAAGTCCTTGGGTTGATCTCTCTCCCTTACCCCTGCCCTCCCCTATCTTCCCTCTGAGGTCTTAAATGTATGTTTTTCGACATAATAATCAACTCACATTCAATTATCTGCATCAAAATTTGATGAACATAAATTTCAATCCATTTCTTATCCTAATGTTTAAATAAAGAAGTATCATTTATCATAATCTATTTCTAACAGTTATAAATATACAATAATTTTTAGATTAGCATATTCTTCTAAAGTGTTGTAGTGTTGTAAGAGGCAGCATACTCAAGTATTTTTACTTGTAACAAGTGCTGGCACTAATGGTTCAAAACATAGGACCCCAATTTGAAATCATCTCTAACAACGTCGCTAAAAACAAAATGCCCCATCCACTCAACTTATTTAGAAACAAACTTTTTAAGATGTAGTGATTTCAGAATGCTGTAAATATTTCAGTCAAAGAAAAGGAGTGGTGGACTTCAAAAAAATTTATTAATGAATATTTCTGTAAGTTGCAAACCAACTGTCATGAAAACCCTTATATATTATGTGCAAAATTTCAGAGCTTCAGAAAGAGTAATATACTCTATTTAAACTGGCTCGATTGATGATCAGGAAATTCCGCTGCAACCACCCTCTCCAAGCTGAGTGGAGGCAGATGGTGCTGATGTGTTCAGCTGAGGGAAGTGTTGATCACAGAGAATCTGCCAATCAAACACTTGGGAAAGAAATGAGCTCCATCTGTGTTTTAATTACTACAGCAAAACCATCCAGTGTAATTGCCAGAGCTGCACATTTTCATAGAGTACAAGAGACATAACACGTACTTTCTTTCATAAATGAAAGTAAAAACTGCCACATACAGTACTGGCAAAAAATAGAGCACTGTCAATTAAGAACGAAATCTAGTGACAGTACAAATATCCTCTCAAAAATATTTCTATTTATTTCTATTTTACCGGAGCTTCATCTGTTATACACTTTCTTTAAGGCAATTCTAATGTACATGAGAGTCATATATGTATAAAGTAAAGAGAAAAGATCTGAAAATTATTATCCATAAATTTTGGACAACTAACAGTAATCCTACTAAAATGCAATTAAATGAGAAAATTTACAAATGTACATATTTATATTTTATATATTTGTTAATATATTCTTATAAAACTTCATTTTATTAAAAGAAATACCAGAACTTGCAGAAATTTTCTAACAAGTGACATACTTCATTTTTCTCCCAAATGATGTCAGGTTGTTTTGCTGTTGTCCTATCTTGTTTTCTGTTTGCTATTATTTTTATAAGTGAATTTGTTCTGGGACTCACCTTATTTCATTCTGGTGAACAGAATATGTGAAAGTGCAGATATAACTTAAAGTCGGCACTTCTACCCAGGAGGGTGGGTTTCAGGAGCTCTCTGTAACTAGACCGTGCAAGCAGAAAGGATTGCAGGGAGGGATCACAGGGGAAGAGCTCTCCTCTGTCTCTCCATTTTTGTATTCTCTCAACTCAGACTTCTCTTCGATCCCTCACTAGCACTAAATATTCGGTATCAAAGATTAGAGAGTAAGTTCAGTGATTCATAGCAATCTCAGTGTATCAGTTATGTTTTGAAATTTGACAAGGGCTATGAGCACACACAAATATTGACAATGAAAGTATTTCTAAACTCTTAATGTGCACCATAACAAAATGTATTCATTCATCAATAAGCACTTATCAAGTGCTTATTACATGTTGAGAGTTGAAGTACAAAGATGAACAAAGATGCTACCTTAAATGATCTCAGATCAGTCTAGCTAAGTGGCCAATGCCATAAATAACTGAATGTAAAACAAAGACACATATAATAAGATGTATGAACAAGGGACATGACTGGTGGCAGAGAGGAGGGAAAAATTAATCTTGTTAGGATTCCAGGTAACATTCAGAGAGCTAACTGGGCTTTCATTGGAACAGTAAGGCAGAGGGGAAGAACATACCAGATAGAAAGTGGCATGCGGACAGGCAGGGACACTTCATAATGCTTTCTCATGCCTACTTAACTCTTGGGAATGGTGATCGATAAGGCCAAATGCTACCAAGAGGTTATTTGGAATAAGGTCTGAAAGGGCACATTATATTTAGCCATTTAATAATTTTTGATGACTTTTTACAGATTAGTTCCAGGTATGAAGCAGGTTGAAATGAATTAATAAGCAGTGAAGGGGGTAGCAGTTTGAGTGAATGATAAGTGAAGTAGGTACAGTTTGGCAGTGAACAGAGAGAGAAAAGAGGGAGGAGGGGAGGCAGGAGAGGGAGTAGGAGGAATAGGGAAAGGGAGATGGGTGATTTAGGTTTAAGATTTGAGCATGTTAAAATGTGACAGAAATGGTTGCTATTAGTGATACTGTACAAGTTTGGTTTATTTTTATAATTAATTGAAGAATTATGTTTCTTTTTACATTGAATAATCAGAAAGTTTGTACAATCATATAGAAAATACTTAACTTCAGCTAAAATAACCCAGTTTATTTTTTCTTATCCAAATTATCCTCCACACTTAATGCTGCCTACCGTCTCATAATTTTATTTCTCATTTATAGCCCCAGAATACAAGACAGTCAGTGCATGCTACCTCTCCGTCACATTGGCAAAGACTTGGTCTTGTGTTGAGACTTTTCAGATTTACTCTGGAATTCAGATATCAACTCATTTTCAGATTTCTATAAATATGGATAATTCAAAATTGAGTGCATTAAGAGAAACACTCTCAAAATGTTCTAAAAACACAAAACTTGAAATAGGTCTCACCATTATAACCCTAAAATCATCACCATTTTATAATTATCAGAACCTTGATCCTCAATTAAATGCTACCTCATCCATCAGGGTTCCTAGGTAACCAATCTAATACTGACAATGAAACTTATCAATAGCTGGTCACCTTTCCTTTCCTTTCCTTATATTTTACTTTAAATTTTTATAAGACTAGAAATCACATCACCCACCCTTTTCCATGCTCCAACAAACTGTAATTCCTTTGTAAAGAAAATATGTTCTACATATAAAAAGTTATTTATTAGACCCAGTGACTAAATCAGCAGTAGAATAAAATACATTGTACTGTTATATTGCTACATTAAAGGTTTATTTCCCCACACAAGTAAATGTACATATTACTTGATAATTTTATCATTGCAGCTAATAGTTCTATTAAATAAAATGATGAGGAGGCAGCTATAATCCATTAGAGTAATGAATAAAAGTTTCAGAAAATAATAGATTCTTTACATGGGAGAGAGAGGGATTTTAAATTAATAATTTTTTAAAAAAGAAAACCCTGGTGAGTGACAGACATGTGAAAGTAAATTCTTCGACATTTATAACCCTTAGGAACTAAAAAATGACTCAAGACTACCAAAAGTCAACCAAAATTAACTATTTTATACTTTATTAAAAACAATCAAGAAATATCACATAAGATTTCATAATCTGCTATACAGGTACTCTATCCTGTCAATGTTCAGGCCAAAAAACTTTGGAGTCATCCTCAGTTCTTTCACATCCCAATCCATCAGCGAAACCTCTCCCCTCTACCTTCAGAATATATTCAGAACCTGCTCTCTTGTCTCCATTGCTCCCTGGTCCCTATCACTTCCTACAGGCGTGAAGCAAAGACCTGAGGATGTGAAAGCCTGCAGATACCTGGAGGAAGAGACTGCGGCTGGGGAAGAGCAAATATAAAGACCCAAAGTGGGAAACATGTTTGGCTTATGATAGGGAGAATGCAGAAATAAAGTCCAAGGGATAGACAGGCACCAGCTTTTGTAGGACTTGACTTTTACTCTGAATAAGAGAAGAAGCCATTGGAGGTTTTTGAGAAGAAGAGAGACATGATCTGACATGTTTTCAAAGAACCACTTTGCCACTATTTTGAGATTAGGCTGCAGAAGCATTAAGGCTAGAGGCTGTTGCAAGCGCTAAACAAGAGCTAATGATGACTTGGACCTGAGGGGGAGAAGTGGAGGTGTAAAGTGGTCATGTTCTGGATATATTTTAAAGGTAGCACCAACAGGATATGGATGGAGTATAAGAGGTAGAGAAGAGGAAAGGATAACCCCAAGACTTTTAACATGAAAAACTAGAACAGTGCTGTACAATAGGAATATAATATGAGCCATACACATAATTTTTAATTTCCATGTAGTCACATTTAAAAAACTAAAAGGCCAAAGATGAAGTCAATGTTTAAATTACTCTTATTTAGCCCAATAAACAAAATATTATTTCAACAAGTAATCAATATAAAAATTATTAATGAGATATTTTACATTTTTTAACTAAATCATTTAAATCTGGTGTGTATTTTACATTTACAGCACATCTTAATTTGGACTAGTCACACTGAGTGCTCAACAGTCACATATGCTTAGTGGCTATCATACTGGGATAGTATAAAACCAGAATAATGAAGGGATTGTATTCTTTCTTTTTTGTAATGGGAATACTAGTCATAGTTTATATAATGGTAGTAAGTCATGGAAGCAATTCAATGTTTACTAATCTAATAAGAGTAGTTAATAAATTATGGTATAACCAAGTAGCTACTAAATGCTAGGTTTCCAAAAAATACTTAAGGGTATATAAAACATGTTCAGGAAATGTTGGGGGTGGTAGGGTGAAAGAAAACAGTATACACAAAATGACATTAACAGTGGTGGTAAAAAATAAACATCCTCATCCACATGAGCTTAGAAAGACATATACCAAAATGTTTCCATTGATTATTTCTGGGATAACTGAGAGGAAAGATTGTAGAAAGAGCAAGTTCAGCACAGGAAGATGACCAGTAGTCTGGGACACATTATGTTTAGGGTGCCTATTAGATGCACCTCAAGTTGTCTACAGTTCAAGAGAGAAGCTCAGAAAGCAATATGAGTTTGGAAACTGTCCGTGTACAGATGGGATTTAAAGCCAAGAGACTGCGTTTGATCACTGCGAGAGTGAGTTTCAACAGAGACGAAACCAGGAGCAAGGACTGCATCCTCGGATATTTCAACCTTTAGAGTCAGTAAGGTGATGAAGACCCAGCAAACAACATAACAATAAGGGGGTGAAGAGCAAGTTAAGCTGGAGGAAAACCAGAAGAACGTGGTAGGAGTAGAGAATGATCAATTGTTTCAAATGATACAGAAAGTCAATTCCGAGGAGGACTGAGAGGTGACCACAGCAATGACCTGACAGCCACTCATGATTCTAACGTGAGCAGTTTTGGTGGAGAGGTGGGTCCTGAAAGGAATGGGTTCAGGACAGACCAGGAAGAATTGTACTGCAGACAAAAGCATGGACCGCTCTTGAGCACTTTTGTTGTAAACGGGGACAAAGAGATAGGTGTGTCTGTATCCGTGTGGTATCATACTCCTTGTATTCTCATCTCTCCCCTTAAAATGTAAGTTCCTCGAAGCAGGGGATGCCTTAATTCTCTGAGCCAATATCGCTTTTGTGGCAAAGAATTAAAAATGTGTGTCTAGCAGTAACATAGTGATTTTGCAAGGCTGGCAGACTGACTTCTGAGGTAAACTACTGGATTAACGTGAGAGTTAATTCATGATTCAGATCAATAGGCAAAAACCTCAACTCAGAGTAAACACTTCTGAAAAGTAACTGCAATCTGATAATTACTGGCTGTCAAGAAGCTTAAGTATAAATTTCTGGATAACTTAGTGAAAGCTTTCATCAAGAATGACCTTTTTTCTTTTTCCCAAATCTCAAGGTTAAAAACCACTAACTCCTACATTTCTTTGACTTAAGATGAAAAAAATCTTCAGGCAGATAACAAGTGAGATATCTGTTATAACACTTAAAACCAAATCAATACAAGAGATTGTGACAATGAAAATACACTGACCAGAAAAATCAATTATTCTTCAATTTTCAACATTTTACTAAATCTGTACAAATTTCAAGCTACTGTTTCTGCACAGTCTTTCAACAATGGTTAAACCTAACTGGAAAAGACTCATAGAGCTAACATATTAGTAGGAAATTCTAGATAATTATCAAGTCTACTTTATGGTGATTCTTGGCATAAGAACATCTTGCCCTTTAAGTTCCATTTATAAAGCACAAGTTGTTTCTAAAGATTATGTAGGGATTTTACTTTAAAAGTTTAGCAGTCAAGAATAAGTAATGATGGCCAGATAATGGGCAGGACAGAGAAATAGTTGCAGTGATTAAAAAAGAAAAAAAGTGTAAGGTTTTGAGGTTTTTTTAAACCTGGGAATTAACTAGTTGAAAAGGATAAACTGGTAAGTTAGTGGAGAAGTTTCAATTTGCAAATATGGCGATCTATTTTGCTCACCAAAAAATGCCTGATAAAACACAATATAATTCGGCTGGTACTGCTTCTTTACCTTGTCCTATAGACTTAACAGGACTCCCAATTTCCACACAATCGCAGTGTTGTTTCAGTTTATTTTTTGATTTCCAATTGTATCTTCAATTTCTTCTCTCTATAACCAGCTGTGCCCCTTCCCTCTGCCTGCTCTCTCCTTTAATGTTACCTAACTTCTACCCATCGAAAGGAAATACTGCTGACTGTACAATCAAAGGTCTGCAGGGGGAGTAAATGGGGGGGGGGGGGGCAAAGGCCTCAGTGTGGAGCATGGTGCTTTACACTCAGTAGGCACTCAATAAACAGGAGCTGGGTTGCTTACAATAAATGTTATCTGGAGCCTAAAAGGAAGATGGAAACGAGTAAAGAGAAGGACTAGGATAGGAATCACTTACAGAGTAACTCTGTGTATGTGAGTGTATGCACGCTGCATGTTTGTGTGTGTATGAGAAAGAAAGAAAAAGATATTTATGAGAGCACACAAGAGAAAGAAATATTAACTTTAAAGTCAGGCGAATGGGACTAAGAGAGGTGGGGGGATAAAAAACTTAACAGGATAAGAGGTCTGCATCAAGAAAACACATCAGGCCCTACCTGGCTCAGTGGATAGAGCATTGGCCTGCTGACTGAAGGGTCCTGGGTTTGATCCCGTCAAGGAGGCTCGATCCCCAGTATGGGGCAGACAGGAAGCAGCAATCAATGATTCTCTCTCATCACTGATCTCTCTCTCTCTCTCTCTCTCTCTCTCTCTCTCTCTCTCTCTCTCTCCCCCCCCTCCGCCCCTTCCTCTCTGAAATCAATAAAAATATATTAAAAAGAAAACACATCAGTTCATTCAGAATTTTAGGATAAATTTACTTTTCAGTTGAATGCAAATAAAATGAATTTGCCACTTGGTTAAAATTACCATGAAAATAAAACAGTAATTGTTATTCAATGATAAGAACATTTTGTGTTCTTATATATAGTTCTGCTCTTAGATGAAACTCCTTGAAATCTGAGGTTACATTGTCCTTTGATTAATTCTGCATTGTGCTTAGTGCACTGTCAGGTACATGAGGGCATTCGATAGTAATTACTAAGATTGCATTTTGATTGAAGACTGACCTTTGCCAGTAAGGAAAACAATGCAGCATGACTCCTGCCATATTCTAATATTCCAATCGGTGAGTCATATTCTTGTGTCACTTTCTCTCCCAGGACTCGGGAAATTTTTTAGCTTAAATTAGTGGTATGTATGTGTTATTGGGAGGTTTGAATTTATAAACATCTTTTGGTTGTTGAGCTCATTCCCTTAGTTAGGAATATTGAAGGCTGACTAATGGTCCCTAATTGCACTCACCCCCACCCCCACCCCCCGGCCCCCTCTCCTGTACTCTGTCATAGAGAAAAAACATAGATTTTCCAGCATGGCTATGGCTCTAGCCCCAACATAGGCTTAGGATTTTTGTAAAGTCATCTATGATAGATAGTAAGCCCCAGGCCTGGGCACAGTCCTCTCTTATCTTTCCCATCTCCTGGACGGTCCTACAAAGCAGTGGTCACAGCAACTATCCCTCAGAAGATGGCAAGCATCTGCCCCCATGCCCTCATACCCTTCAAGGTATTTCTGCTTGATCTTGACCTTTCTTCTGCATAACTGATCTAGGCCACAGATTTTGCTTGCAGAACAGGTACCCTTTATTTAAATTAATCATCACTCAAATGAAACAGGATGTAACAATTCAGTATTAAAATGAAAATTCTGCATACAATTTTAAAACCTGTTTAAAGGTGTTTGGTTTCTATTTAATTACAATTAGCACTTGAGATGGCTACCTTAGAGACATTAAGAGTGCGGGGGGGGGGGGTAGGGGGAATTGGTCCACTTACAGAATCTCATTTCCATATTAGAAACTCTCGCAGAAATAGGGGCACTCCACAAAACAATTTTGTTCATAATTTCAATAATTGTTTTTTAAAACAATTATTAAAGTCAAATTAAAGCAACAATTAAGTTAAAGGAAATCAACTGATTGCAAGGTCAGTGAGGAAATGAGTAGAGTCTCTCAGTGGTTCTTAGGTTGCAGATCCTCTAGAGCAGGAAGGTGGGATTACCGCCTAGTTCCTTCACTGACTTGCCATTGCTTTACTTCCATTCCAGGAAAATCCCCCTAGACCTAAAGTCTCTGAGCTAGCTTCCAAAACAGTCAATTAGAAATCATAAGAGTCTTTGAAGTTTTTGATTTTGAAATCTCCTTCCATCTTATCAAATACCATTGACCAAATACCATTCAGAACCTCAAAACTCTCTTCTGTCCATTAGCTCCTTTATCTCTGATCTCTCTCAAAGATAAACTTTTAAGATAATTTTTAACAAAGTTAAAGGATCAGTAAAGCAACTGAGGCAGTTTAAGATGATTTAAAGATGAAACAGTCTCTTCTATCACAGAGAAAGCAGATGCTTGGTGAAGTTTTTTCTCTCTTGCTCTCTCTCTTTCTCTTTTTTAAGGAAACAAAGATTTGATCTCTACTCACTCTAATTTACCATAGCTGGGGAAATTCAGTATTAAAATGAAAATTCTGCATACATTTTAAAACCTATTTAAAGGTGTTTGATTTCTATTTATTTATATTAGCACTTGAAATGGTAACTTACTATTGAAAAATAAAAGAAACTGAACACCAAAGTGAGTTTAATATATGCATAAAGAAACTCTTTCAGACTGTCAAATTTCAGGGGGAAAGTTAGGGAGAGGTGGGGGAGATAAGAGATCAATCAAAGGACTTGTATGCATGCATATAAGCATAACCAACGGATGCAAAACTCTGGGGGGTGAGGGCATATATGGGAGTGGGGTGGGGGGTGGCAATGGTAAGATATGTACACATATAATACCTTAATAAAAAAGGTTGAAAAAAAAAAGAAACTCTTTCAACTAAATTACGTTTTTATTTATAGAGATGTTTTCTATAGATGCACAGCTATTTTATCATTTAGCAAATTGTGTAACTAGCCGCTTTAATTTTGACTTCATTGTCAAGTAACCTTTTTTTTTAATGATAGTATTTTGATTGACAAATAAATCCCATGGTGGCATAAAATCAGATTTTGCTTTTATCTAGAATCCTAAGGTTGTTGTAGTCCTTTAGTACCAAAAAGAAACAATCTTAAAATAATTACTTCTTACAAAGGAAGGTGCCTTCCACAAACCCTTGTCTTCTAAGTCAAGGTCCTACAGCACTGTTCAGCTGTCCTCCAGAAAATAATTCTAAAAATAAAAAGGAATACCAGCAGGAAAGCAGCTGGTTTTCCTTCCACCTCCTTTACTTGAGAGAAGCACAGCAAAATGCAATGTTAGGCTTCCTGTCCAAAAGTAATATACTAAAGTAGTTCCTCTTCTGCGTCTTTCGCCACTAGTGTTTAGCAAAGAAGGTTTAGAACCTACTACTAGGAATAAATTATCTTATACTTAGTGTGGATGGACCCATGTACCATGAAGTGGCTCAAATTTATGGTAAACACAGGATGTGAACAATAACAGAAACTATTTTTGCAGCTGTTGGCCTCAAGTCTAGCATTACTGATTATGATAATATATTGTGCTTTACTAGGGAACCATGTAGGGCATACCTGCCAGATTCATCAGCTGAGTCTTGAGACTCATATGGCTTAAATCCAGATGTGTGAACGACAGTGTTATTCAAAACTCAGGGTTACTAGATCTCACATTTGGGTCTCTAGTGGCCCAGCCATTACCCTTCAGTTTCTAAAGAAACCCAGGCTCATTCACATAGGAGTTAACTAATAGAATTTGTGCAATCCCAAATCAGTTTTGTTTAATTAACTTCATCTGATCTCAGTGTCGCACTAAAAATATTAAACTGAGAATAGTGTCACTTTATAAGGCTCACATCTGTACCTCAGAGTTTTAAATGTTTGGGCTGGAAAAACATTTCTTTCTAATCTGATTTTCCTTCATTAACTCTCTTGAGGCATCTTAATATCCTTGGGGAAGATTGCATCCATCCAATTAGGTCAAAATTTCATGGTCTCAGTTGGCAATCACCAGTGTAAGCTATAGTTGTCAGTAAAAATATATGACTTCTGAATTCAATATTGACGGACTCGGCCATACGTTTTGCAATCTTTCTGTGGTGGGCAGAATGATGATCCCCAAAGATGTCTGTGTTCTAATCCCCAAAGCATGTGAATATGTTACTTTACATAACAGAAATAACTTTGCAGATGTGATTAAAAATTAAAGACTTTAACATGGGAAGATTATTCTGGGTTATCCAGATGGGCCCCATCTAATCACCCCAGTCCTTTAATGTGGGGAACCTTTCCCAGCTGTGCAGAATCAGAGATGGCTGAATGAGGATTTGGTCTGTACTTCCTAGCTGTGAAGATTAAGGAGGGTGGCCATGAGCCAAGGAATGCAGGTGGCCCATAAAAGCTGGAAAAGACAAGACAATGGATTGTCCCCTAGAGCCTCCAGAAAGAAATGTAGGCCTGCTGACACCTTGACTTTGTAGTTCATTGAGATCTGTGTCTGACTTTTAACCAACAGAGCTCTAAGATAATAAATTTGTATTCCTTACACAACCAAGTTTGCAAGTCATTTGTTATAGCAACAAAAGAAAACTAATACACTTTCCTAGCTATTATACTGTTTTAATCACTTCTTTTGTGGGAGAAGTTGCCTAGGAAAAAAAGTACTCAATTCCAACTAGTGAGTGTACTGCCATTCAAATGAAAAACCCTCCTGTGAGTGTGGGCTTCCAGTTCCCTGACCTGGCGCTGCCGTTAAATGAACATAGAAACTGGGCAAAGTGCCTGGTCCGTATGGCTCAGTGGTTGAGCATCGGCCCATGAACCAGGAGATCATGGTTCGATTCCTAGTCAGGGCACATGCCTAGGTTGTGGGCTCAATCCCCAGTGGGGGGTGTGCAGGAGGCAGCCAATCAATGTTTCTCTCTCATCGATGTTTCTATCTCTCTATCCCTCTCTTTTCTCTCTCTAAAATCAATAAAATATATATATTTTTAAAAAGAAACTGGGCAAAGCACATAACCAATTTCTCACAGCTTGAGTTTCTCTCCTATCATTGGACAAAATATTTATTTCCAGGACCATGTTCCCATTCAGCTTCCTCTAATTCTTTTGGGTGCTGGTTTGTTTTAACTTATCATCTGCAGAGAGTCAAAGTGATCCTTTTTCTGTCATATTTATATTTCTTCGTCTCATGCTTTACCAAGTCTACAGACCTGGCATTTTATATTTCAGCAGGAATAAGTTTAAATATCTGTAAAAGTTAAAACATTCTTATTATGACATAAAAATAAAATGAAAATTCTGCTAAACCAGTTTTTAAAACCACCCTGACTAAAACTGCTTGGAAACATTTTCTGACTAAAGCATGAAGAAAACTGTCATCTCTATAGAGCACTCGATATAAAATGCTACTTGTATCGTTCAAGTTGGCAGGAGAATACTTGCATGACTATCTTAAGGGTTCAAAGCTGCATAAGTATTTTTTTATTGTAGAGTTAGCTACTTAGATTAAATTATATCACCAAAAACATTAATACAACAAAGAGCAAAGCCCTGATATAATATATCCTGAAATGTACTAGTCTTCTTTTCAATATAAACATTCTGAAAGTGTTTCAATAAAAGGGTTTTAAAAATATGGAAACAGTTTATACAGATTTAATTTCTTTACTATTTGACCCACCATGACCTAAATTAGGTAGTATCATAAGTTATCTCTACTTTTTAGGAATTTGTTTTAATAGCAATTTTTCAAACAAAAAAACAGGATTAAGTCTGAATTTAGAAAAAAAAAAATTAAAAGTCAAAGCATTTTAGCATGCTTTCAGAGTAGAAAGGAAGTCACTAAATATACATTTATGATATTTAAGATAGAGATATCCTCACATATCAGAAACTAAATTGAAAATTTTAACCTATTTTTGCACTCTCACAGCTGTATTTCTCAGTGATTCTTTATAGCAAGGGGAATGAAGAGGATAACCAGTCCACTAATACAATCCCACACAAAAAGCAAGGGAAAGTTAGACAGCAGGGGATATTCTGGAAGACTCCAAAAATAAAATGCCAGTTTCAATCGATGTCCCTCTAGAAATGGACAGTCTAAACCGTTTACCAACATCTCAAAAAAAGCCATCTGTCTCTCTCCAACACAGAATAAAGGTGAAGTACATAAAGACATGAGAGAGCTCTGCACCCCATCCACGACATTCTCATTCTTTTTTTTCTTGCAAGGCTATCCGTTGATTAATTAGAAACTGCCTTTACCTACCTCCTCCATTTAGACACAGTATTACATTCTTCGAAGGATATACTGAAAGAGTCCCCTGGGGATCAAGAAGAAGGAATCATGCATGACTAACATATGAACAGAACTCTCAGAATGGAGAGATTCAGAAGCTGGTAGGAAGAAACCCGTCTCTGTGCCTCATTCATTGTCTCTTTCTGAGGCATACTGAGTGAAACAACTGAAACAGAAGACTAACTATTCAAGGGAAATATTTGTCCATGGCTCTTTTATTTGAATGTTATATAAGTGATTCTACAGCATTCTTCCCATAAAGCTGAACCCAGTTGGTTTATCCTTAAGAAGCCTTGCTATATTGTATGGAAAACTTTCATGAAGCACTAATTTCATTTATCACAAGATAGGGGCATTATTTCCGTTATCAAGTTGTGAGATATTTTCACAAACATTAAAAGTATAAAATAAGTATGCAACCATGGTTATCAATATACTTTCTACTTCATATGTCGCCCCATAACTAAATCTTTGTTCTACAGTGAAAGTTTTAATTTCTCTAACATAAAGATTCACATCCTAACTTGGCCCTTCTTTCTAATAATATCTGCCACTATCATCTTAGACCTTTGAAATGTTAATATTGCTTAAGCTGGATAAAACTTATAAAGTATCAACCAAAAAATGTAATTCACACACTTGAAATATAGCCCCATTTGTGCTGTGACACCAGTCAAAATACTTTAAGAAATTTACATAATTCAAATATTAAAAATTAAAAGCTCAATCTTGTTTGCTATTGCTGCCAACCAGGGAGGGTAGCAGGCACTACATTGTGCATTCACAGTTATTTTTGTCTGTCCCACGTGTGCAAGCGCACACACACACACACACACACATACACATACACATACACACACACAAAGTATAAACTGTGACTATTCTAGAAAATTGGCTTGAAATGCTCCAAAACATTATGATTTCAGGCAGTAGCATATCTTGGAAAGCATGAAACCATTCATACACCTAAAACAGAATAATAGAGGCGTTTAGTAATTCTCTGATATGCAAAAGAAGGCACTTACCCTCCATTTCTAGGGACGTCTGAAATCGCACTGGAAACCCAGCAACGAGAGAGGGGCTTTATTGCAGGGTGAATCATCCCCACGTAGATGCTCTGAACAACCCCTGTATGCATACTGACATCATCAGGAGAGACTTGGAGGCAGAGGATACTATGGTAACCAAGCAATGTGCTGGGAGACAGAGCCTTTAATTGCTTTAACAACTTCCTGGGGCTGGAGCTACCAGGCTTGGATTTGCTAAGTAGGAAACGAAGGTTGTCACAGAGCGCTGAGTGTGACACAGAGCAAGGGACTCAATGAATTCTGAATCTATTCATTGCGATGTGACTTTTTAATGACAAATGTCATTACATGAATCCATTAGCAATATTCCTCTCACAGCTGAAACTCTGATGAAGTCACAGGTCAATAAATAATGCTCACAGGTAGCAATAGTATAAGTATTCATAGATGGTTTTCTCATTTAACAAACATTAATATTATTGTATTAAAAACATCCTTTTCCTTGAGGTTGAATACTTGATTCCCCCTGAAAAGAAAGCTCACATCTGTGCCTTCAGAGGTCAGTGTGCTGATAACAATGAAAACTGATTCTCTCTATTTACTTCTCCAGGAGGTGGCAGCTGCCGGGTCCATTTATCTCCAAGCTCCAGTAAAGCCCTGCCAATACATCACTTATCCAGAAAACACCTCCAGCAAAATGCCTAATTATGACACTCTAGATAAAATCAGAGGAAATCTGCCATCTTACTGCTACACAGTCTTCTTGATTAAGTCTCTTCTATCACAGCAGAATTACTTCTACTTCTAATAACCCCTAAGCTACACACAATTTAAATCTTCCCTTTGAACTATTTGTCCTGCCCTGCTTCTGTCACCTACATTCATGGGAATACAACCCCCTCTTAAAAATACCAGGTTTAAAGTAATTGCTTAAAATAACAATGCTTCAACATCAAATTGAGTCTCCAATGATATATCATGCTTATTTGATCAGATGCAATGCTTTCATAAGTATATAATTTATTACCTGTACTATGCAAACTATTGTTTTCTTCTCCATGAATATTGGATTGACATGTTTTCAAACAATACCATGGTCTAACTTTTCTGCTGCAAATACTGTAATTGTAAAGATAAGCAAGTAACTTGGCAGATCCTCTTTAAGACAGTCATAACAATAAAATATGAAGGCTGTCATTCGGTACTGTCTACTTAGATCTAAGCTATTTCAAAGAAACTATTATTATTTCTACTTCGATTTAGATGAAGCTAAGCCCGCCTTTAATGTTTCCCTTGTGATAAAAAAAAAAGCATACAAGTGAATTGCAATAATACTGCTTACAAAAATAGTCAAATGGAATAAAACAGCCCCACTATACAATGTGGAAAACTACACAGAATTTAAACCTGTTTGAAAATTTGGAGGGAGAATTCTGAAAGAATAGTAAAGTCTGCCCTCACAAAACCCACAATAATTGGTTTCCCTTAACTTATGTAAAGTGAAAAAGCTTTACAACGAAAACGGAACTATTCCTCTATCTACTCACTTGATTTTCCTGAGACCCTGAGTTTGAGAAGCAAAACATGCAAATTTTATCATATCTAAGTGAAAATGATACATATACAAAATCTGCCATGATACAAATGAAAATAATCTATACACACACACACACACACACACACACACACATCATATAATATGACTCAATTTTTAAAATAAATATATTTGTTTATTTAAATATGTATTGAAAAAAATGTCTAGAAGATACACACCCAATAGCTAGGGGTATTTACTTCTGGCCGTTTCAATAAAATATTGAGAGAGTCCTCCAATTTTTATGTTGTATATTTTTAAACTTTTAAGTTTTTTTTAACCATTGGATATGAATCACTATTTAATTTGAAAAATGGAAATTCATTTCAATGTGTTTTAAACTTGCAATCCTGGTTTACCTCCTCTCAGAAAAGAATAAGGACTAGATCCTAACATACTAGCCAGACTATTTCAAGGTGTCTCAGACAACTTACTAGGGAGATGATCCACCTGTCTAAACAGAATTAAGATGGGTAAAGCAAACAAAGGTTATCTATGTAACACAGACCAAAAAGAGACAGGTGTATCGACTTTTTCAGAGATGGATGGTCATAAAGAAACAGTCCAACAGTAAAGCTGGTTTGTTAGCTTTTCTTTCAAAGGTACTGATTTAAGAAGAACCTGCCCCAAAATAAGACCAAACCAAGAGGCCTCTGACCACTACAGAAGCTGAAGGGAATAGGGAAGATCACCAGCAGGAGTAGAAATCAAGTGCCAGTGAGACAAACGGCCCCAGGTGGCCAGACTAAGTGTCCAGTTAAAGAGGCTTGCTTCAGAAAAAGCAAGGGCCTAATTTCCCCCATATCCATTTCCTAATTCTAAGCTTCCTTTTGTTTTTATTCTCTCTTCATCTACAAAAACAGCTCACGATGTCATGTTCTCATCAGTACTCTATTTCCTCTTGACACTCCAACTAAATTTTCTGATCCGCGCAACCTCACCACTTTCTCAGAGATCATAAACTCTTTCTTAGGTGGATAACTTCTTACAAAAGTCACCACCTCCTTTCCTTGGATTCCTAAGGACAGCACAGAGAGGCTTTGTGAAGTGCATATCCACATTAGGCCACTCAGCACCGCGCTGGGAGCAGGCACAAAATCTACCCAGTAACAGCACTAGATCCACCAAGCCCTGACATATTTCCCCTGGATAACTGTATACCCCCTGTATCTGTCCTAAACTTCAGAAAATCTACCTATTTCCTAGTGGATCCCAAGGCTTCAATGACATCTAAATAATATTATAATTTCTCAAACTGAAAGAAAACAAAAGCTAGAAGGTGGAAATAGTCTTTCACGGGGGAAAAACATAGCACATTTCCCAAAGACATACCCCTTGACTGTCAAGGTATTATAAATCTCATCAACTCCCATGCAACTACCTTAATCCTTAAATTGAAACTTGGGGTTCACCAAGGTCCTGAGCTTAACTTGTTTCTTAAACAAAAGTGAAATCATGTTGGCAAGTGCCAATTCAGAAGCAAATGGGGATTAAAGTGCTACCTCTGAGGGGTTATTTGGCCAGGATTTCTAAAGCCTTGACCAGTCAGTGGCCAGCCTGCCTCCTCTCCCAAATCACCTTTCTGATGATAAGGCCAAACAGCCTTCATCCTAAGCTGGTTTTGCCTCACAATTTATGTTGAACTTCCTTCTAGTCCAGATGAGCAACATTCTTGGCTCCTCTGGTCTTGATACAACACGTTTCCTAATTCCAGTGAAGCATATAAGTACTGAAAAAAAATCAGTGGTATATGGGATTTTATGATTAGCATTTGGGTTTAAATTTGTTAATTAAAACAAATGCATATTAATTTGATGAAAAAGTATGACAGAACTTCCAATGGCAAAAAGTTCTAACTCTCCATCACCCTTAAACCCAGTCTGTGGCCAAATTTCACTGATCTGTCACCTCTTTGTTCCAGTCCCAGGCTGTCCCCTCCAGCTTAGATCTGCTCCAGTCATCTCATGACGCTCTGGTCTCCTGACTGCAGTGCCTCACTCCTTTAACCATTCTATGTATCACTTTGTCCTTGACGAACTTCACAACCATTGCCCTACCAGGTTACTACGAAACTCCCAAATCCCCAAAGGCTCCCCCTGTGGTCACTGAGTCAAGTGCAGATTTCACAGCTTCAACAGAAGCCCATCTTTGTCACTCTGGGCACCTGGAGCTACAGCCAATGAGACAATCTGATGCTCGAATATGTCTCTGTATTTTCCCTCCCCCAGGCCTTTGCTCTAACTGCTTCCTCCTCCTGTAATCCCACACATACCTACCCATTCCCCCCATCACATTCCTTCTGTCTCTCCTTCCCACCAATCTAAACCCTAACCAACTCTTTTAAGACCCATCTCTTCCATCAGGAATGGGTTCCTCCTCGGAAATTCCAGTGTTCTCTACCTTACAAATTGCATTTAAAACATTCTATTGCCTATTATCATGCATCTTATCTTCCTACTCATTTTAACCTTCTGAGAAGTAGAGACAAAGTCTATATCTCCTTCTTATTCTCCATATAGCAACATACCTTACATTTGGCATTCACTTTGATAAATATTTATCGAATAAATGAACAAAAATGTTATGTCCTAATTATATTCATTTTACAAAGTATTTTAGATTATTCCACTTGGTCTTTGAAACAACTTAATGTGGTTGAAATGAAAATAAACAGAGACTCAAAATAATGCTGTAATTGCATTTGTGTCACATAGCTTTTAGGCTCCCTGATTCCCCAATACATTCCTCACCTAGACATCTAGTGCTAATGACAGCTAGAAAGGAGGTGCCCTCATATTCCCTCACAGTGAATCCACTGAAGAACTAAAGCCAAAATTGCCTTAATTCTTTCTCTCTTACCATTGACCCATGGCATACTCATTCACCATAACATTTTCAAGTCAACTGACAAGGCTTGGGAGGAATACCTGTTGTTGCCCTTTTCTTTTCCCTGTATCTAGCTAATGATATCCTAGAGAAGGCTGCCTCCTTGGCTCCTGCCCACCTTCTCAGAGTAACTAATACTCTGGGCAAATCCCTAACTTTTCTAAATGCCAATTCCTAATTTTCAAAAAGAGAAGAACAATACCTAATATTGTAGTTATGAAGACAAAGATAATGCATGAAGTACTGGCACATCACAAGCCCTTAAAACAGTAATTAAAATTATGATAATGAACAAAACCAGAGAATGGGATTACACCACCTTCCTGAAAGGCTTCATCAGTATTCTGGAAGAGTGTGGTAATTGGGTAATGAAGAAGCAGAAGCTGGCCAATAAGGGCCTTTAAGAACTTGAATAATCATGTGTGTGTGGAGGGGGGGGCGGGGGGGTAGATTTTTTTTGCTGTTTAAAATGAGGGTGTTGCCGAAGCCGGTTTGGCTCAGTGGATAGAGCGTCAGTCTGCGGACTGAAAGGTCCCAGGTTCGATTTCGGTCAAGGGCATGTACATTGGTTGCGGGCACATCCCCGGTAGGGAGTGTGCAGGAGGCAGCTGATTGATGTTTCTCTCTCATCGTTGTTTCTAGCTCTCTATCCCTCTCCCTTCCTCTCTGTAAAAAAATCAATAAAATATATATTTAAATAAATAAATAAATAAATAAAAAATAAATAAATAAATAAATAAAATGAGGGTGTTGGTCCTTTCCAGTTTAACATTTCCATGTGCTATGAAGCACCTAGTAGCAATTTTCTCCCGCACAAATATTTGCCCTCTTCTGCAACCAAGCCCAGCAGAGTGACCAACGTGTGGGTACTTCACTCAGTTCAGACTATAATAGACTGAAATTATTCAAAGTTTTATCCTTAAATAATTTTAATTTTGCTTTCATTTAAGAATCCAGGACTAGATCATCCTTATACTACTCGGAACTCACCCACAAGTCAATTAACTTTGATGTTTTCCCAAAACTAAACATGGATTATAAAGCCTTCAATGTTTTTAATCTAAAAGTCAAAGGTATTATAGATGATAGCTTACTCTAATGCCAAAAACTTATTTCAACATTTCATGATTCTAATTTTGATTACAATTCCCAGAGGAAGCGCTGGATTAAGTTCTAATATACTTTTCTAAAGAAGCCAGTTTTAGATAAGTTCCCATTTTAGTCTCTCAATTAGTGGAACTTTAAAATACCTTTTCCCTAGGACACAAAGAAAGAACTTAGAGTGAAATGTAGAGCATTTGTGTGAATCTAAGCATAGACATTGTTTTCATGAGATAAAAGGAAGCATAAAAAGGGTTAAAGATGCTGCCGACAGTCTGAGAGGACCAACAGAGCCGAAAGGGTCTGACAGCAGGATGTGGGTTATAATGCTTCTGAATGAAATCCTTTTGTGCAAGGGCACTGCAAAGGGCATCCATGCAGCACTGTGTGTGTTTGGATTTAAATTAATCAAGTCAGTTCCACAATGCTACGATTCCTTCTCTTTAACTGGTTAAGGCAGGCTTACTGGCAGTTCCCAAATGATGTCAATAGCTTCTAAAAGGTCAAATGCAATGAAGCACACCAAATGTCCTGGAGTAAAAAGTGCCAATAACTTCTCCCTCTATAATCTGCTGGGTGTAACTTATTATGCGGTTGATTATCCCATTTTAATCAACTGCCCTGGTTTTCTTCTTTCCATTTCCCCACAAAAGTTAACACATATTTATACATTTTATGATACACATGACAAACTGTTTTATTCTGCAGCATGCCTGGCTAAAAACAACATAAATGGTCCCACTGCAGCACTGGGGGTGGGGGATGGGATGGGAAAGGTATGGAGGTAGAAATATTCTAGTCAATAGGGGCCAAGTACAACCAAAGCATCATCTGTGTTATTAACATAAACTCACAAAAGAAAGCTGAAGCTATAATCAATGGTAATGTCAAGTAACAAATGCTCGGAAACAGCATATATATAAAAAGGAAGAAACCAAGTCAGGTGGAAAATTTCATTTGAGTTCAAAATCATGAATTCTAGGCCTTTGGGAGCTTCTTTAAAACCCAGTGTTTGTTTTTCCCAGGCAGTGAGGGTTCAAATGCATTCTTGTAAAATATTAACCATGGGTGTCTTGGGCACTGAGTCAAAAGGAAAAAGGAAGGGAGATAAGTCAAGTGTACTAGAGTATGAAGTAATCAGGACCAGCTCTTCTCTGACAATGCTAGACAAACAATAATTGCCAGCCCAGGGACTCAACGAAAGTTACAAGCACTCAACACAGCCCCCGCCCTCCTATCAATGTCCCTAATCTTCAACTGCATTGTTGCACAGGTTTTTAGAGCCCAGCATTGGGTCTACATCTCAACTCTGTCACTTCCAATGCCCATGATCTTGGGCAAGCTACTATACCTCTCTGGGCCTCACTTTGGTCACCTATAAAAATATGGAAATAAATAATCATACCTCTGAAGATTGGTAAGCCACTCACAGTTTCAGGTCTTTGGAGTACAGTGTTGAACAAGCCACACAAGGCCACTGCTCTCAGGGAGCCTGCATTCTGGGTTGGGAGATAAGAAAAGTAAACAATTAAATAAATAACATAATTTTATATATGTGGAAAAGGGTTCTAAAGAAACATATCATAGGATGATGAGATAAGAAACTGACTGGATGGGAGAGTGACTTAATACAGTTGTCAGAAAAAAACCTCAGGAGGGTGAGGGCATGAGTGTGGGGGGTGGGGGCAAAGGGGAGATAAGGACACATATGTAATACCTTAATCAATAAAGAAAAAAATAAAATAAGAAATGACATTTGAATAAGGAAAAGAAGCAAGATGCATAAAATAAAAGGACAGAGCCTTCCAGGCATAGAATCAGCAAGAACAAAAGTCGGAGACAGAAATAAACTTAGAATGCTCAAGGAACATAAGAAGTCCAGTGCGGCTAAAGGATAGTGAACAGTGAGCAGTAAGTTTAGGCACCTGTTAGACAATTAAGTGAAGGAGACAAATGATCAACGAATTAATGAATGGGGCCTGGGTTAGATGATGAAACTGGACATATAAATTTTGGGGTCAGCTACTTAACACAAATCTCTGTAAGGCACCTAGCATGGTACCTGAACACTATGATTATTGATAACTAATCTCTGCATTCCCTCTTTTACAAGTAACTGGGTAGATATTTGCATTATGGAGACTGTTAGCAAAATAGAAAGAGAAAAGACAGGTAGAGTTGCATTACCTCAGGGATAACAAATATGTTTCACATTGACTGCCAATTCTGCAAAATAGTAGGAACTTCCTGGTGTTCTGAGTTGAGCAGGATTCTAAGGCCAAGCAAGAGCCTGTGTGATGATCTGTTCCATTATATGCAAAATATATAAATGGTAATAGATTTCCAAGGCTCTGAAATTGGCAGTTTTTGATCACTATAATTTCTTCATATTTAGTAATTATTTCATATAATGATATGATTAGATGCCATTACTATCCCTATTTTCTTTTTTTAAATAAATCTTTATCATTCAGATTATTACAATTGTTCCTCTTTTCCCCCCATAGCTCCCCTGCACCCGGTTCCCACCCCAACCTCTGCCTTTACCCGCCCCCACTGTCCTCATCCATAGGTATACAATTTTTGTCCAGTCTCTTCCCACACCCCCCACACCAGTTTCCCCCCGAGAATTGTCAGTCCACTCCCTTTCTATGCCCCTGATTCTATTATATTCACCAGTTTATTCTATTAATCAGATTTTTTATTCACTTGATTTTTAGATTCACTTGTTGATAGGTATATATTAGTTATTCATAATTTTTATCTTTACCTTTTTCTTCTTCTTCCTCTTCTTAAAGAATACCGTTCAGCATTTCATATAATACTGGTTTGGTGGTGATGAACTCCTTTAGCTTTTTCTTATCTGTGAAGCTCTTTATCTGCACTTCAATTCTGAATGATAGCTTTGCTGGGTAGAGTAATCTTGGTTGTAGGTTCTTGCTGTTCATCACTTTGAATATTTCTTGCCAATCCCATCTGGCCTGCATAGTTTCTGTTGAGAAATCAGCTGACAATCGTATGGGTACTCCCTTGTAGGTAACTGTTTTTCTCTTGCTGCTTTTAAGATTCTCTCTTTGTCTTTTGCCCTTGGCATTTTAATTATGATGTGTCTTGGTGTGGTCCTCTTTGGATTGCTTTTGTTTGGGGTTCTCTGCAATTCCTGGACTTGTAAGTCTATTTCTTTCACCAGGTGGGGAAGTTTTCTGTCATTATTTCTTCAAATAGGTTTTCAGTATCTTGCTCTCTCTCTTCTTCTGTCATCCCCATAATTCTGATGTTGGTACACTTGAAGTTGTCCCAGAGGCTCCTTACACTATCTTCATATTTTTGGATTCTTTTTTCTTTTTGCTTTTCCGGTTGGGTGTTTTTTGCTTCTTTATATTTCAAATCTTTGACTTGATTCTTGCGATCCTCTAGTCTGCTGTTGGATCTCTTTATATTATTTTTTATTTCAGTCAGTGTATGCTTAATTTCTAGTTGGTCCTTTTTCATATCCTCGAGGGTCTCACTAAATTTATCGGCCTTTTCTAGAAAATTCTTGAAAAACCTTATAACTGTGGTTTTGGACTCTATATCCAGTTGTTTGCTTTCCTCCATGTCTTTCATTTGTGACATGTTTCTTTGTCTCCGCATTTTGGCTGCTTCCCTGAGTTGATAGAGTGGCTTTGTGTGCTAGGTGTCCTGTAGGGCCCAGTGGCTCAGCCTTCCCAGTTACCTGAGGTGGACACTCTTGGTACACCCCTTTGTGGGCTGTGTGCACAGTCTTGTTGTAGTTAAGCCTTGATTGTTGTTGGTATCACTGGGGGGAATCAACTTCCAGGCCAACTGGCTGTGAGGATCAGCTGTGTCTACGCTGGGAGAACTTCTGTGCTGGAGACACCCTTATGATACAAGACTTGCTTCAGTGGGGCTTTGGTGCTCACTGAGTCTGCCCCCTGAGTGTGTCCCTTATGGATCTGAGGAGTTGTAATCTGGATGGTCCTACTCTGACCCCTAGGTACACTGGCTCTTGGATCTCCAAAGAGGTGCTAATTTAGCCTCTGCCTGAGGCCACCCAGCAGGAGCTATGGAGAGATCTGAAGATTCCTCTTCTTTGTTTGGGTTTTTGAGGTGCCCAGATGAGGCCCAGCTATGAAGCAATGCAAGCTGCTGTGGGGCCTTGGGCCTTCTTTTGGATGTTCTGGGTCTCACTGACTCAGCTGCAGTTTGTTAGGTAAGTTTAGGTTTCAAAGGACCATTCATATGCAAAAGCCTCTGTGCTCAGCTTGGATGGGGCGGAGTCTCAGGGCGGAGCAAACAGCAATGGCTTTCTGACAGCCCTGCCTTAAGAGGCCCCTGGGTCTCAGTGTCCCACGGTAATCGCTGCAAGCACCTCTGAGAGAAAGCTGCCCTCAAGTTCCGCCCGATGCCCGACAGTCCAGTTTCTCCCTGTATGAGTCTGGGTCCCCAGAGTCTCACCTGGAACTGGAGTTCAGAGCAGTCGGGAGCTTTTGTCTCCCTCCCGATTGAGAAAGCCAGCTGTGTACTCAGTTGCCAGCCCTCTCTGTGCGCGCACCTCCATACCTCTGCACTTCCGCAGCTCCTCTGAGTCTCAGTGTGCTTTTCTCTTTCCTTCTAGTTGTAGAATTTCCACTCAGCCAGCCTTCCTGTGGTTCTGGATGATGTCCATTTTGTCTTTTAGTTGTAGTTTTGAAATTATTGTGTGAGGCAGCAGTTCAGGTGTTTACCTATGCTGCCATCTTGGTTTCTCCCCCACTATCCCTATTTTCTAATTAAGAAATGTGAGGCTCAGAAAAAATAATTCACATGCCCAAAGTGACCAGCCTTCAAACAGTTAAAATCTGGTCTCCCTAACTCTTTTTTTAAAAAATATATATATTTTATTGATTTTTTTTACAGAGAGGAAGGGAGAAGGATAGAGAGTTAGAAACATCAATGAGAGAGAAACATCGATCAGCTGCCTCCTGCACACCTCCTACTGGGGGTGTGCCCGCAACCAAGGTACATGCCCTTGACTGGAATCGAACCCAGGACCTTTCAGTCCGCAGGCCAACGATCTATCCACTGAGCCAAACCGGCTAGGGCTGGTATCTCTAACTCTTGAGATCATGATCTTACCCACTGTGATTTGTACATGCACATTTGTACATGCATATTTGTAAATATCTGTGTTTTCCGATGGTCTTAGGCTCTACAGCAGCGGTTCTCAACCTGTGGGTCACGACCCACAGGTTGAGAACCGCTAGCAGGGTCATCTAAGACCATCGGAAAACACAGATATTTACATTACAATTCATAACAGTAGCAAAATTAGTTATGAAGTAGCAACGAAAATAATTTTAGGGTTGGGGGTCACCACAACATGAGGAACTGTATTAAAGGGTCACGGCATTAGAAAGGTTGAGAACCACTGCTCTAACTGTACTTTAAGAGTCTTTCCAGCTGAGCCTAGTTAGAGCCTAGTATCTGGTTCCAGTATGGAATGTCTTATACAATCATCAGTCTCATTCTGGCATATTCTCTGGTTTCTAAATTCACATGTTACCTTCTGAAGAAAGCACCCAGGCACAATTATTTTCTGTGTTGATGATAATGGAAAACATCCTAATTTTTAAAATGCCAAATCCTATTTGATGTACAGATTAGGTAATCTTTAAGCAGGATGACTTAATTTTAGCAACTGTCAGTATTGTTTAGCAATCACCTACATATTCTTCATCCTACCTTATTCTTCAACAGATAGATTCTCATAGAGCTGCATTTAAAAACACAAACATACACACTTTGTTAAATTAAGTTACTGCCACTGCTATTATTGTTACCTTACCCACAAAAAGCAGATTCATACACTTTGACTAAAGAATAGGAATTCAGTCTTAAGGAATAAGAATTCTAAGGATTGTAGGGCAATGAGAAGTAAAAATCCTGTACAGATTACAGACTAACCACAACATAGGCATCAAGGGTAAACTATATTTAACCCTGAATTGCCTTGTCCTTTCTCTCCACCCCATGCTGTTTTTCCCCACCTATTTTCTGTGAGAGGGCTTCATAACAGAGCGGGGGGGGGGGGGGAGGGGGGGGGGGAAGAAGTATGCCATATAATGCATTGATTTGATTCCAGCAAACTAACCAGAATTTGAATTTTTATTAGCAAAAGCCATATGCAAAAGCAATAATACACTATACTTATCAGAGTGGTTAGTTTTATTCATGAACCCATGCTGAGTTAAAAAAAGAAAAATGACAAAAAAACTAACTTCAAAGCATTGCTGAGAGATGATTAACTCTTTAGCCACAAATGAGAGTGCACACACTCCTTTGATGTGTGAGAATTTTTAGTGCCTAAATTTAAAGAAAGGATATCTACAATACAAGTTTAACCATTTTAAAAAATCCAATGATACACTTCTTTTGCATCTAGAAAACCAGTAATTACCTGAGGGAATAAACAAAATTGGAATTCAGCCTCAGAAATTAAACCTTAAATGCAAAGCACACATACAATATTCCTCCCTCATATACAGTTCAGTGGCAAAATGCCAGCTCTAAAATATTCAGTACAGAAAATATAACTCTTTCCATTGTCATTTTTTCAGAGTACTTTGGGCTCAATCAAGCTGCATACACATCTTCATCTCAAAAATTCAACTACACTTAAATTGAAGTGTAATTCAGTACACAAACTATGCAACACATTATTGCAAAGACTACAGTTGTATAAGTGCTTGTGCCAATACTTAACTTGAAATAAATGTTGACAATGATCTAAAATTGCTTGTATGCATGAATATAAGCCTAACCAATGGACACAGACAACAGGGGGGTGAGGGCATGAGGGGGGAGAGGAAGGGGGGGTAATGGGGGAATAAGGACACATATGTAACACCATAATCAGTAAGAAATTTAAAAATAAAATAAAATTGCTAATCTTGTAGCCCTGAATAAACTCTATCATTTATAGAGTATATGTCATGGTCTATTTTTACACAAAAAATTGAGAATTATTATTGAGTATGTATAATTCTTAAAGGTTGTGTGAAAATAGGCCATGAAATATATGGTATAAATTTCAAGAGAAAATGGAAATTCTTAAGAAAAAAAGTGTGTAGATTAAAATATGTGATTTTTCAGGGCAATGGCCCAAAGACATGGGAGAGATGAAAGGTTAATATCATGCACTTAAGATGGCTTTTAACATGAAAATATATCAGATCCATTATTTGCTAAAATACTTGTATTTACCAATCTAAATATATTTAAATATTATTAAGACCTAAATGCATAACATTATAATTTTCTCTTCTTTTACCAATCTGACACATCTATATCAATAACTACTTGGAAAAATATGCAAGGCAATCTCAAAAAGAATTACTGTGTTTCATTATGAAAGATGAAAATGCAATTAAAAAAATATTTTGTCTGACATTCAGGTCTATATGCTGGTGCTTCAGGTCAAAAACTATTAGCCACCTGCTTAAAATACATACAAGAAAATAAAATGTCCCTCAAAATTATTTTGCATACAGTATTCTCAAAATGAGTGAGGTTACCTTTTAAGTGGTTAAAAACATGATACCTCAAAAAGGAAATACACTCATCATGCCAGAAATTAATTTATAAATAAGATTTAATGATGGTCATATAATTTAGACCATTCATATTGGATAAAGAAAGCACCATGTCTACTATGAGAGAAATTAATACACAAAAGAACCAACCAGCTCAACACTATATGTATATTGTTGTCTCCTGTTCCAATAAAAGTAACAAATTCAATATGATTCCTAGGATTCTTAGGACATTCTCTCTTACCATTCAGAAGTCTTCTGGGGACTGACCAAGCAGTGCTTTTGTATCTTTAAGACATTCTATAAGTGTATTTTCATAGAAAAAGCAAAACACCAGCCCCCAAAGAATCCACAAATCTGTCCTGTTTAATAACATTTTGACACTTGACAATGAAACATATGGCTCTCAATCATTACTATATTAATAGGTTCTATCAGTAATTATTAGATAATTGGTCACTCAGCACTTTATACAGCCAGGTACTAACCTAAGTGCTTGATACATCTTAATGCATTGAAACCTCACAACAACTTTATGGTGTAGGCCAGTGGTCGGCAAACTCATTAGTCAACAGAGCCAAATATCAACAGTACAACGATTGAAATTTCTTTTGAGAGCCAAATTTTTTAAACTTAAACTTCTTCTAACACCACTTCTTCAAAATAGACTCGCCCAGGCCGTGGTGTTTTGTGGAAGAGCCACACTCAAGGGGCCAAAGAGCCGCATGTGGCTCGCGAGCCGCAGTTTGCCGACCACTGGTGTAGGCAATAGCCTATTGCCATTTTACAAGTAAGGAAATCAAGGCACAGAGAGGTTAAATAATTTGTTCATAGTTAAACAGATAGCAGGTAGCTACATTTCAATGAGGGAAGCAGAGTTTATAGAATGTGAGGTCCTCTAATGTGATGGGCAAGCAAGGGAAAGAAAATGGAGGCAGAAGTACAAAGAGACTCAAATGAAAGAATGAAATAGAGAAAAATGCTTTCTCTTTCACTATTGTCTCTAATCTTATCTGGCTGATTGCGGTGTGCTTAATAAAGGAAAAGAACTGTAACCAGGTTTGCGAGAACAAAGATGACTCCCACCTTAGGACACCAGGAAGCTCACAATTTCTTGCCTTACCTAAAAGATTGATTCTGCTGTGTGGCCCTGAAAATACCCCATCTCAATGCCCAGGCTCCGAGATGAAATCTGATGGGTAAATACACATTTTGGTACAGTGTCAGATTCATGGGCTGTGTAGACACAGGTGGGTGGGTGTATGAGGGTCCTAGACTATTCCCCCATGAACCTGGCTCCAGCATGGTTGAAGGGCTGCCATAAAGAGGATGAGGTTCCCAGGTGGTTCGCTCCACAGGTTTCATCTCTCCTGGTGTTGCCCTCACTGACTTGATCCAACTTAAACTTGCTTGTAAAAAAATCTTAATCTGGCTCCCCAATATAAATGTCCAGTGTCCCTTACAGGGGCCCTAATCTAAAATCTATCAGCAGATCATGGGGGCGGGGGAGTGTTGACGCCGTTGGGTTTTGGGGTTTTCTTTGATTATTTAATAAAAAGACATTTCTCCTTTAAGCACAGTATTGCAGGCTTCTAAATCTTCAAGTATACATTAAACAAAATAACTCTTGGTTAATAAAATATGAATGCAAGCAAAATGCTCCTGTCAAAGTGGAGAATCTAAAATATTTCAGGAACCACAAAACCCCCTCTGATAATAAGGTTGGAAAACATCCCTTTTTCCACACCCAAAACAAAGGAAATTGGATCCCTGCTTTAACTGGAGACTGTTGCTATTTGTTTTGTGGATAAAGGCCAAATTATGCATATTTTTGTGACTTCAGTAAAGAATCAAGGTCAATCACCAGATATTCTCCCACTCCAACAACACGGCAGCAACATGAATACAGATGTTCCTTATCTTTTTCACGGTGATTTTTAAAAACTAGTTTTTCCTCTCAGAGCAGCTAAGATTCCTTTGTCAAAAGGGTACCCATTAAGAAAATCACTTAGCTAATAAGCAAGGAAATTAGCTAGCAAGTCTGATACAAAACAGACAGTAACAACACTAACAGCAATCTGTACACACAAATTAAGGCAGTAAAGAGTTGTATGATAAGTACTTTGAAACTGTTCCTGGAAATCAAAATCTCAGCATCACTACTTTTAGGGGTCAGACAACAATTTTACATTTTTCTTCTTGTCTCACTTGGTTCCCACAAAAATCTCAATAATAGTTTTAGAGTTTTATCTAAGGATGTGCAGAAAAAGATAGCGGCAGAAAGAGAAATAAGAAAAAGAATCAGGCCAGAGTAACTCATCTCCCTTTCCAACCAATTTTCTCTTTCTTCTTTCATTTGGCAATGTTTGGAGGAACCATCTAACACTTGTTTAATTTTGAGAAAAGCCTCATAACCTAAGTAAACAACACAATGGAAATAGGACTTTTGAATCTCATGAAAGATGATGCCAGAGGAGTGAGAGGGGAAGAGGCAAGAGGAGGGGGGAGAGGGATAAACATGGATTTGCTGTTCCACTTATTTATGCATTCATTGGTTGATTCTCGTATGTCCCTTCACCAGAGATCGAACCTGCATCCTTGGCTTATTGGGACGACACTCCAACCAACTGAGCTACCCAAGCAGGGCAGAAGATGTCAGATTATGAAGCACCTGGTTAGAATGCTTCAAGCAAAAATTTCATATGTGAATTTTCATAGTTACATATTACATGCTCAATAGATATATATTTTTACAGATGGTAACCTTTAATTTATTCACATAATTTTTATAGAAAATAACTAACCAAATTGTAAATTTCATATTTAATCAAAGTCTTCAGTTTTCTACAAAAATTTATTTTTCTTAGAAGGCTATATTTAAAAATCATACAGATTAGGAAGAATCTGCTAATTGTATAAAATTAGGTACATGGATACGTTCAATGAATTTTTTAAAAAATTAAAAAATGTCCATTTGTTAAACCAAAAATTCTTAGGTAAATATAAAACAATATATTCAATATGTTTCACATTTTGCTGATTTAAAACTTCTAAATTCTAAATGTAAGAATAATCTGCTTTAACTTTAATCACTTCACAAAACTGATAAATTAATTCTGTACATAAATCTAGGATTAAAGTGTTGCTCTAATTACTTAATGCATTTAATGTTTTCAAAATTTTTTAAAAAATCTTTTACTAGTTCAGATTTTTAAATGAGAAAGGATATTACTATAACACTGCTGAGCTTTAAAATAAAGCCAGTACTTTCCATACATAATATACTTAAAATACTGAACTTAACCAACAGCTCTTCTAATTAAAGATTTTCCAATAGTTTCAAAAATTTAAAAATTTCCATTTATAAGTTTTGATTTCATTTGAAGTATTCCTAGATACTTCTGACTTAACTTATATGGATATTTAAATATATATCTATTTGTTTCTTCTAGGAATTTAAAAAACAAAGAATCAGGTGTTCTACAAAAATTCATAAATTTATAAAAGGTCTCTTACGTAATTTTTAAAGTAGGACTAATATAGTATTTTATTGTAAAAAGAAAAGAACGTATTCTATTCCTATGAAGATTAAGACTTCTGACCTTGAGGCCAAAGGGGAGATGTTTAGAGAGAGAAAAAAGTTATTCCCATGTTTGATTAATACTAAACTCCAGTTGGCAGTACTCTTAGCTTATTTGCTACCCAAGACCTGTGTGTTATTTTTTTCTAAGATGGCTACAGAAAGCACATATCCTGCTCATGACCAAATTGTTAGTGTGAGATTATCATAAACTTCAAAAACTGTGAAGCTGTATTCTGAAGAATAAAGCAATGACAATTATATGTACAAATTCTTGACAAAATTATGGTTTGTAGGGTTCCTTTACATAGGGAGCACCTCTAATATACCGGGGTGGGGAAAAGTAGGTTTACAGTATGAGTAACTGAAAGTTTATTCTTATATTTTCATTTATTAACTAGAGGCCCAGTGCATGGATTCGTGTACTGGTGGGGTCCCTAGGCCTGGCCTGCGCTCTCTTGCAATCCAGGACCCCTCGGGGGATATCAGAGGCCTGATCCCCACAGGCCAGGCCAAGGGACCCCACCAGTGTACGCCTCTAGTATGCATATAAGATCTTTCCTTAATCTCTTTCCGCCCTCCTCCCTCCCCCTTTCCCTCTGAGATTCATCAGTCTGTTCCATGATTCCATGCCTGTGCATTGAGTGTCTGCCCCTGGTGGTCACTGCGCATCATAGCTACCGGATGGTCAGATGGTCAGCTGGTTGGCTGGTTGCTTAGGCTTTTATATATATATAGATTCTTTTTTAAAAATATATATTTTATTGATTTTTTACAGCAAGAAAGAGAGAGGGATAGAGAGTTAGAAACATCGATGAGAGAGAAACATCGATCAGCCTCCTGCACACCTCCTACTGGGGATGTGCCCGCAACCAAGGTACATGCCCTTGACCGGAATCAAACCTGGAACCTTTCAGTCCGCAGGCCGACGCTCTTTCCACTGAGCCAAACCAGTTAGGGCTAGATTCTTGTATTATTTATTTGCATTACAACTGTAAACTTACTTTTGCCCACTCCTGTATTTAGGAGATTTCAAATTACAAAAATTAAGCTTGCCATTAACTTTTATGTTAGTGCACTGTTCCCATTCCTGTCAGTGGAAAATGGGTGAGCACGTGTCATGTAGAAAACTTAAGGAAACTGCACACCAAGAGTTCCTAATACAAAGAGACTTCTACAGTCAATTGCTTGATAAACAGATAAAGAAAAAGGCTTGTGCAGCTGCCAAGCATCTTTTATACAAATACATTCATCTCCTGGAACTTGGTATTTGTTTTGAAAGTAACCTTACAGTCTTTTCACATGCCCTTTATCACTACTGAATTGGAGAGCAATCTATGACAATAAATATTTAATATACCTTTAATATTTTTCTCAATATTATGATTTAGGCATTATTTTTGTCACTCCCATCCCATCCAACATATACATAAAACCACATATATATATACATCAATGTTATACTTCAGATATCTGAAGTGAGTTTCCTAAATTCCATTCATACCATGTTCAAATATAAATGATAACCCCAAAGCAAAATGGCTCTATTTTTCATTCATGAAGAAAACAGTTGGAGAGCTGCTCAAATACTCTGCCTGTGAGAAACACAATTCTACTTAATAGTCAATTTATTATTATCTTCCTTATTAGCATGGGTACAACTTCTCTTAATGTTTGCATATTGCCTTAGTAAAAATGTCAATTACTGTTGTGTTTCAAAAATACTTGACACAGACCCAAATGAAAATGTTCATTATAACTATACTACCCTTCAAGAAACTCCTACAATCCTATATAATAAAAGGGTAATATGCAAATTGATCCTAACAGTGGAATAACCAGGAATGACCAGTCACTATGACATGCACTAAACATCAGGGGACAGGCACTCAATGCAGGAGCTGACCCCTAGTGGTCAGTGCGCTCCCACAGGGGGAGCTCTGCTCAGCCACAAGCTGGGCTGATGGCTATGAGCACAGCGGTGGTGGCAGGAGCCTCTCCCATCTCCTCAGGAGCGCTAAGGATGTCTGACTGACGGCTTAGGCAGGGTGTGGGCCTAAGCCAGCAGTCAGACATCCCCCAAGGGCTCCCAGGATGCCAGAGGGATGTCTGACTGCCAGCTTAGGCCTGATCCCCCAGGGAGCGGGCCTAAGCAAGCAGGTGAACATTCCCTGAGGGGTCCCAGACTACAAGAGGGCACAGGCCAGGCTGAGCAACACCCCCCCCGCCGCCGAGTGCACGAATTTTTGTGCACTGGGCCTCTAGTCTATATATATAAAACCCTAATATGCAAATATTGAATGGCAGAACAACCAAACAACCAAACAACCGAACAACTGGTCGCTATGATGTGCGCTGACCACCAGGGGGCATTTACGGAACATGGTGGGCGTCGGCAGCAGGCGGCAGAACGTGGAATATGGCAGGCATAGGCAGTAGCAGGATGGTGGAGCAGGTGAGCAGGGGTGCCAGACCAAGGTGGGGCACCGGTTGCTGTCATCGGGGTGAGCCTGTGGTGGTTACTGAAAATTCTTTGCTCCCATGTGCTGCGGTCCCACTGGGCACCTGCTGCCGGAGCCAGAGTTGCCACTCGCTTCCACTGCTGGCACCCAGCACCGGCCCCGATCGTTCACCTCCCCCAACTCCTGAGGGGTGATCAGGGCAGCAGCTGCTGTTCGCACCTGCTGACAGCCCCAGCCCCATTCGCACCCGCTGCTGGCGCTGGCCCCAATCACTCCGCGCCGTCAGCGGGTGCAAGCGGGGCCGTTGCCATCAGTGTGTGGGAGTGGCGGCGCTGGGAGCAGGGCTGTCGGCAGACAGGGGACTAGGGCGGGGGCGGGGCCTGCAGTGGGAGGGGTCAGGCGGGGGTACGGAGGATGGGCCGAGACCTACCCCTGTGCCCATTGCACACAGCCTTACGGCCCACAGTTCCTTTCAAGGTGCATGAATTTGTGCACTGGTCCCCTAGTGTCATCAATAAAACCCTAGAAACAAGCTTTCTGAAGTTATCTAGTATATCATAAAACTGAATGCTTTACAATTAAATAACAGGGTAAGTTTTTTCTCACCTGGTGTTGAAGGAAATGAATTTACCATATCTACCTTGTATTCAGAAACAAACCTCATATAAAGTCGTAATTTATCTAAAAGGGGCTTTTTAAAAAAAAATTCTCTTTATTATTTTTCTTGGCAACATTTGGCAAAACTATGACAACAGAAAAATCCATTGGAGAAAAAGTACAGCAGGTCCTTGAATGAAGTCTTTTTGTTAAAATGTTAAGAAGCAAAAAATAAATAAAAATTTGGTTCCAGGCTGGGGCAACTGTCTATGTGGAAATACATGTTCTCCCCATGTCTGCATAGATTTTCTCTGGGTCCTCTGGTTTCCTCCCATATCAAAGCCATGACCCTCAGGTAAACCAGCGTGTCAACGCTATCCCATTCTGAGTGAGGGTGGTGTGCCTGTAAGTGTGCCCTGTGACGGAAAGGCATCCCGTCCTGGGTGGGTGCTCACCTTGTGCTCTGAGCTGCTGGCACAGGCTCTGGCTACACTGTGACCATGAACTGAAATAAGCAGGTTGGTCAAGAATTCTCTTATTTTTACTCATCTTTTTAAATGTATGTATAGCTCATATTTATTCCAATGTTTAATATTAGAAGGGTTTGGGGTCTTTATATGGAAGTTTGGTGGTGCTTTTGTGACCAGAAATATGCTATATGAACTTACTCTTGTTTATATCAATTAGCTTATGGCAAAATTGGTTTTGTTAAATGTTATTTCACTTAAAGCTGCAGTTTCCAAGGGCAGTTGCAAAAGAAACAACACACAATCAGGTTAATATCTTTAACGCATAAATCAGTCTTGCAATAAAAAAGAGAAACACATCAGATTAACCTTGAAATGCATATGCTCAAAGGGTCTCTCACCCCACCTCTTAGATCTATTCCCAGGATAACAGTCAAATCACCCTAATGAGAATTAGAGGATTGAGAATTAAAGGATGGAATATTTTCTGGGCTAGACCAAATGTTAGACGACAAAATAAGTTGCAACAATTTTTTTTTCTAACAAATTTTAGAAGACTGAAATTATATTAAGCATCTCTGATCACAATGGTATGAAACCAGAAATCAATAGGAAAACTAAAAAACACACAAACACAAGCTAAATAACATACTACTAAATAATAAATGGGTTAAAAACAAGGTCAAGTAAGAAATAAAAAAATACCTTAAGACATATAAAAATGAAAACCCAATAACCCCAAATCTATGAGACATGGTCAAAGCAGTTTTAAGAGAGAAATGCATAGCAATACAGGCCTACCTAAAGAAATAAGAAAAATATGAAGTTAAACAACCTAACTCTAAATCTCAAACCTAAAGGAACTAGAAGGAGGCAAGAATACAGAATGGGGTAAAGACAGTCTCTTCAATAAATGGTGTTGGGAAAACTGGACATATGCACGCAAAGGAATGAAACTGGATCACTTTCTTACCTAATATACAACAATAAAGTCAAACTGGATTAAAGACTTAAATGTAAGATCTGAAACTATGAAACTCCTACTAAAAAACATAGGCAATAAACTTTTTGATATCACTCTTAGTAATTTTTTTGGAGATATCTCCTTGGGAAAGGGAAACAAAAGAAAAATAAACAAATTAGACTACATCAAACCAAAAAGGTTTTGCACAGCAAAGGAAACCATTAACAAAATGAAAAGACAACCTACTGAATGGGAGAATATATTGGCCAATAATATATCAGGTAAGGGGTCAATATCCAAAATATAAAAGGGACTCGTGCAACTTAACACCAAAAAACAACAACAATAATCCAATTAAAAGATGGGCAGAGGAACTGAAGAGACATTTTTCCAAAGAGGACGTACATATGGTCTATAGACATATGAAAAGATGCTCACCAGGGAAATTCAAATTAAAACCACAAGATATCACCTCAGATCTGTCAGAATGGCTATTATCAATAAGTCAATAAACAAGTGTTGGGGAGGATATGAAGAAAAGGGAACCCACATACAATGTTGTAAATTGGTGCAGCCACAATGGAAAACAGTATGGAGGTTCCTAAAAAAATTAAGTGTTCATTGATCGATGAAGAAAGATGTGATACATATATACAACTGAATATTACTCAGCCATAATAAAGAATGAAATCTTGCCATTTGCAACAACATAAATGGACTTAGAGGGTATTATGCTTGGTAAAGTAAGTCAGACACAAAAAGACAAAAACATATTTCATTTACATTTGGAATCTAAAAAACAAAATAAATTAAAAAAAAAAAAACAACAGAAAAAATTCATAGTTACAGAGAACATTTTGATAGTTGCCAGATGAGAGAGTAAGTGAAAAAAGGGAAGGGATTAAGATGGTACTAGAATTATAGGAATGTTCACTTTGTAAGTTATTAAATGTTTAATCACTATGTTGTACACCTAAAACTAATATAATATTATATGTTACTGTAATTGAAAATTTTTTAATATTTAAAGAAAGAGTCAAGAGACTTCAATGAAGCTACTATTATCTATCTTATATAATAATCCTATGTAATAAAAAGGTAATATGCAAATTGACTATCACTCTAACACATCCTATATAATAAACAGGTAATATGCAAACTGACCATAACTCCAATACACAAGATGGCCGACCCATATGGTCAAAGATGACTGCCCCCATGTGGATACAAGATGGCTGCCACAAGATGGCCAGCAGGGGAGGGCAGTTGGGAGGGACCAGGCCTGCAAGAGAGGGTAGTTGTGGGCAATCAGGCCTGCAGGGGAAGGCAGTTGGGGGGCACCAGGCCTGCAGGGGAGAGCAGTTGGGAGGGACCAGGCCTGCAGAGGAGGGCAGTTGAGGGCAACCAGGACTGCAGGGGAGGGCAGTTGGGGGCAACCAGGCCTTCAGAGGAGGGCAGTTGGGGGCAACCAGGCCTGCAGGGGAGGGCAGTTGGGGGGGTCCAGGCCTGCAGGGGAGAGCAGTTGGGATGGACCAGGCCTGCAGAGGAGGGCAGTTGAGGGCAACCAGGCCTGCAGGGGAGGGCAGTTAGGGGCGACCAGGCTGGCAGGGGAGTGGTTAGGGTGTGATCAGGGTGGCAGGCAGAAGCAGTTAGGGGCAATCAGGCAGACAGGCAGGCGAGCGGTTGAGAGCCAGCAGTCCTGGATTGTGAGAGAGATGCCCGACTGCCTGGTGGGATCGGGCCTAAATGGGCAGTCGGGCATCCCTCGAGGGGTCCCAGATTGGAGATGGTGCAGGCGACTGAATGACCCAACGACCAGTCAACCAGTTGCTATGATGCGCACTGACCACTGGGGCAGACGCTCAATGCAGGAGCTGCCCCCTGGTGGCCAGTGAGCTCCCACAGCCAACCTCCCACAGCCCCTCCCCCCTTGGCCAACTGGCCCAATGGCCCCGATTAGGGTGGCCAACCTCCTGCGGCCCCTCTCCCCAGCCAGCCAACCTCCCGTGGCCCTAATTGGCGCCTAGGCCAAGGGACCCCATCTGTGCATGAATTCGTGCACCGTGTCTCTAATAGTAAAATATGCACCAGGATGGCCACAAGACCCACTGTGATCTTTCTATCTCTATAAAATGGGGATAATAGCACTATTGATTCTAGAGGTAATCTTTCAGGCAAATAAATGTCCATTTCTTAAAATATTATTATTGTTTTATATTAACAATGAAAATTTATGGCATGTTTTATAATAACTAAGATACATTAATTCCCATAATCTAGTATATTGTACATTCTATTTTTTAAATCCTCACCCAAGGATATGTTTATTGATTTGGAAAGAAGGGATGGAGAGAGAGAAAGAGAGAAAGGGAGATGAGAGAAACATGGATCAGCTGCCTCCTATACCCATCCTGACTAGGGTCCAAACCAGCAACACTGATATATGCCTTGATTGGAAATGGAACCACAACCTTTTATATGTATGGGACAACACTCCAACCAACTGAGTCACCTGGTTAGGGCGCATACTGTTTTTACTGTTTGTATTTTAAAGGTTTCATTTTCTACCTGTTCTGTGAGCTTTAAGTAGGCTTAACGAGTTACAGTTAAGGTTATTATTGTGCACATGAAGCTATGACTATAATTTCCTGAATAAACAAATATCAATCAACAAATATTTAATGAGCATCTTCCATGCTTCAAGAATTATGTCAAGCACTGAAAAATATTTTTAAATATGGGCAAATTATTCCCAAGATCATATACAAGGAAATGAAATTGTATTTTCACAAAATTTAGGCTACTTATGACTACTGAATATTTATGAATATGAATAATTGGCTAACCCTTATATTTATCTTTTTCTCTAATTGGAAGCATTTTATTACTTTATAATACCATTTTAGTACATTTTTCTTTTATTGTAGTAAAATAAACAAATGGTTACCTTTTTAGCCATTTTTAGGTGTGCAATTCAGTTGCATTAAGTACCTTCACATTAATGTGCAACCAACACCACCACCATCCATCTCCAGAACTTTTCATCTTCCCAAACTGAAAATACCCATTAAACAATCATTCCCCATTCTCTACCCCTACCGACTCAACCTTTGGCAACCACTATTCTATTTTCTGTATCTATGAATTTGATCACTTTTAGGTAACTCATGTAAGTGAAATCATGCAATATTTGTCCTTGGTGTCTGGCTTATTTCACTTAGCATAATGTCTTCACAATTCATCCATGTTGTAGCATATGTCAGAATTTCAATCCTTTTTAATACCGAGTGATATTCCATTATATGTGTATACCACATTTTATTTATCCATCCATCCATTAATGGACATGTGGTTATTTCCATCTTTTGGCTATTATGAAAAGCACTACTATCAACACTGGTGTACAAATATCTCTTCAAATCTCTGTTTTCAAATCTTTTGAGAATATACACAGAAGTGAAATGGATGGATAAGTTTTTCTTTTAAAAATTCTATCTTTCATTTTCATTTCCCTAATAGCTAGTCAAGTTGAGCATCTTTACATGTATCTGTTGGCTGTTTGTATGTCTTCTTGGGAGAAGTGTCTGTTCAGGTCCTCTGTCCACTATGAAAAACAGTATGAAGATTCCCCCCAAAATTAAGAATGATCCAACAACCCCCTCTTGTGGGTATTTACAAAAAAAATGGAAAGCATTTATTAACAAAGATATGTGCACCCCTATGTACATTGTTGCATTATTCATGGTAGCCAAGACATGGAAACAACCAAAGTGTCCTTCAATAGGTGATTGAAGAAAAAAGTTATGTTACATATATACAATTGAATATTAGTCATAAGAAAAGATGAAATACAACCTGGATGGATTTTGAGAATATCATGCTAAGTGAAATAAATCAGACGAGAAAGTTAACCCTTTGCACTCGCTTGCTTTTTTCTCGATTCCTTTATTCTACTCGGGATTTAATTTTTTAAATACCCCAGATTTTACAAAGCGCGGCAGTAGAATAAAAAACTGGAGTTTCTTTTCATACAAACTTATTTATTTGGATTTTTTTATATTTCAAATTATTGATACATTCAAAGAGTATAAAAAGAGCTGCTACCGATGCTAACCGTGTTGAGTCACACTTGACATCCGAGTGCAAAAGGTTAAGCATTGTATGATTTCACTCATTTGTGGGATATAAAACTTAAAGTAACAAATGAGCAAACAAGAAAAAGAAACAAAACTCATAGACATAGACAACAGTATGGTAGTTACCAGAGGGTGGGGGGAGAGGGAGGAAAAGATAAAGGGGGTCATATATATAGGATGGAAGATTATATGACTTTGAGTGGGGGGCACACAATACAATATACAGATTACATATCACAGAAATGTGCTCTTAAAACCATATAATTATTGAATGTCACCCCAATACATTTAATTAAAAATTCCAACTTTCAATAAACCTGTCTTTTGATTTTTTAAAAATCAATATCAAATTCAGTCTCTAGACTGAATTTTTAATAGCAAAAGTTATTTTATTCCTTTTTACCGTATGCTTTAAAAACCAAGTTAAAATAAATGTACTTTTCATACCTGTGACTTAAAGGTTTGTCTC